>NC_092522.1:29987890-31187890 GCF_037038585.1 Patagioenas fasciata | reverse complement strand
TGCTTAAGTCAACCATCTGAGACCAAAAATTCATTTTACTTGAATTTTCTTTTGCTTTTGACCCTGGTAGTAGGTTTACGCTGCACTGGAGGCAAAAAAAAGGGAATTTTTCTACAAGAGTCCAAATACAGCTGAAAGCTAGTGCAAAAAAACCCAGAGGCTAAAAAAAGTGATTCCTGAAGAGCAATTGTAATAATTGCGCGATATAAAACTAGCACATGCAAAAAGGCCCTTCCTTATTTAGAATACTAATATAATAAAATACGAACCATTTAAGTCCAGTATCAAAAGAACAAATGTCAAAAAGATGAAAACCAGTTGTCCCACTTCTAAGAACAAACACAGCTCCTTTGAACAAGAACCCTGCGAGTTCATCTACTGACAACACGAGAATATTTGCCTCAGATCAATTATCAAAGAACGAAGAAAATAAATTCCCAGCAGCTAAATTAGAAATAATAGTTGTTTTACCAAGTGTGCATTGCTTAAATGTATTGCTGAGAAAAAGCTCAAGATCAGCGTGGTCACTAGTTTGACACAAACGTTTTGATAAGTATTCCAAACAAGCAACATTTTTTCCACTAAAATATTTTTATAGTATGTTTTTCACAAGGATTAAACAATACTGGCTAAAACCAAGAGTAATGTATGAATAATGACCTTTCTTTTAAAATCTGGTGCTCACACTCTTAAAACTTAAAACACAGCGTCGCCTGAGGGTATTTAGAAAAGACCAGTCATTAGTGCAAGTCAGATTCTTGAATTATTTTGACACCACAAATTTAGGATCAAATTTCTCATCACTGCTTAGAACAGTGGAGACAAGTTGCAATTGAAATTCCTATGGATACAGGCAGTTGCACCTGTTGGACCCTGCAGATGAGAGAGATGAAGAGTCCATGAGAAATTCAGTGAGGTCTTTGGCCTGAGGAGGCTCTCCTGAAGCTCAGGGAAAAGATTATCTGCAGGGCCTTCCGACACAAATCAGCTCTCTGAACTTCCCTATTAAAGAACGAACATTTTTTGCTTTTATTAGCTAGCTTCATGTTACTCGATATTACCTTTGAAGACAAATTTATCACACTTGTTAGGTAGACATAGGCTAGGTATAACTTGATTAAGACTCTCCTACAGAAGAGAAAGGATTAAAAAAAAAAAAAAAAGTGACAATCCACTGGAAGAGTTTTGTCTAAGACTGTAAACTTCCTTTCATCAGAGTAACCTGTAGGGCAGATATATTATTAATGTAAAAATCTTTTGAAATACTAGAGAGGATGACAGCATATCAACAAAACTATTCTCAAACAGCAACTAATTGCCTGAGGCTAAACTCTTGTAAATGGAAGTTAAGAAAACCAGTGATTTAACTCTTTCATAGCAAACTGGCTCAAATGAATGCTCGAGCACTAGACTGTTTCCTGCATTCTCACTACTTCCACATATAAAGCAGTATGTCTAGACTTTTCTTCCCCCTCACTTGATCTTTTGGAAGAAAAGAGACTTGGTTATTTCATAACATATTTGCCGGTAAGGGGGTATAGAGGAGATAAAGTCAGAAGTTTAAAAGAGGTGGGAGGGGGAAGTCCTTGACGATTCTGGTATCTACCAGTCTGAAAACAGTAGGTGTGAGTACAAAAACTCTCCACCCCATATAAAGAGTTTTTCAGGCCCCACTATTAACTGTACAGAAGAACTGGGGGGTGAAGGAGATACCTAAAACGATCCTAGCACTCACTACGTTAATTAGTCTGCAACTGCAGACATCCTATAAATCCTTTCAAATTTGGATCAAACCAACCTAAAAGTACCATTGCATCTCTGTAAACAGCACACACAGGTGCTGTGGATTATCCACGCACACAAAAAGGAACAGCTCAGGCCCAGGGTTGCTACAGGAGGCAGCATCATGTGGATGCAGGGCTCTGGTTTCAGGGGCCAGCTCTTCACCAGGAACAGCTGGAGCTGCTTTTGTCCAGTTTTGAGCTCAAATCCGTAGCCCTTGCCAGACTCTACTTGGTTCCGCAATAATTCACCTCTGGAGCCTTAACAATCTCTTTGCACAAGGTGCCAGGGACACAAGACCAGCGCTCCCAATTTTTGCTCCGAGGATCAGCTCACATGGAGCCCCTCACATGGGTGTGCTGGACATGAGCAAACTCCATGCAGGCCTCAGCTCCCTGTGGAAACCCCAAAGGCCACAGGATATTATTAACTCAGTCCCAAAGATGCAGAAACAGTTGATCTGACTACACTGTAGTCCCAGCCAGCTAAAGGGACATAAAACATCACTCAGGGAGAGTGACACAAAGAGCGCAGCAACTTGGTGAGGTCTCACCTAAAGGTGGATCTGAATGCCAAACAGCCATGAGGCTCTGTGAACCCACACCATGAGCTGAAGGAACATCACAGCTGTACCCAGCCTAGCCCAGGCCGATGGGTGCACAACATGGCCATGCACAACATGCACAACACAGTGCTGCAAAGGAGAACCTACCAGGCTTCTGATGCCTTAAGATTTTCTATAAAGCAGCGTTATCTCCACTAGAATTAACTCTGATGCATCCTGGGATTGGCTTTGTGTTTTCATATTAAGTGAAGGGTTCAGTCTTCGTATGATAAGCTAAAATGTTAGAGCTCTTTTCCTCAAAATTTAACTGTGGCAGGCAACCTGCTTATAGCTAAAATGTTGCAAGAGGCTCTTGCATGCGTGATCTCACACTTCGAGTAATTTAATTTTGTCTTATACTACTCTAGGCCTCAGAAACATTTAGGTCTTGCTGTATTAAAACCTCAGCTTCAACTGGATCAGTCTGGTCTCTCAGCTTCATGTCATCAGTGAAATTTCATCAGTGCTCCTACTTCCCTGTGCTAACTTCATTAGTGTAAACACTAAGCCAAACAGGTCCCAAAAGGCTGCAAGCAGATGTTGGCAACCGGAGTATCTATTGCGGGTTCTTTGAAAGTTTACAGCCTGCTCGAGAAGAGAGGAATAAATGTGTCTGTGAAACAAGGTGCTGCTACTGAGAGGGAAGCCTAGAAGCCTGCCTGATCTGCAAGGAAACAGGAGTATCTTCTTCACAGACAGTCACCATAAGCCAGCAGACTCACCATGCATGCAAGAAAACTGTTGGTAAAGCATGCAACAACAAGAATCTAGGACTAGAACTAGTGCCAAATAAAAAGCTGTAGACAAACAGACAGTGGCTGCACATTTTCTGCAAAGTCTCCTTGTATCAAAAGAAGATTCCTACTAACATAACTAAGCTTTTAATCAGGACTTATTATAAGAAAAAAAAAAAAAAGAAACAAAACCCCAACACCACCCCCCAACAACAACAAAAAATAAATGAAACAATCGAAACCCCCAAACAAAGCAACAACCAACAACAAAACACAAACAACAACAACACACCAACAACAAAACACCAACACCACACCAAAACAAAACCAACCCAACAAACACAAAAAGGAAAAAGCAACAAAAAGGTAACAGTAAAATTCACCTTCAAGCAATACCTATTAATGCACTCTTGGAAGAAAGTTTAAAATGCAGCAATTCAGGGAAAGCAAGCTAGAAGGCAAGACCAATGAAAAACACTGCAGGTGATAACAGAGGGCAAAGATATGGCAAAACAATTCTTCCGAAAGGCTGAAATTAGTGCTTCAATGAAGTCAGCACAGAAAAACTCATGCAATGAGACTTAAGCAATTTATTGCTTTCTGTGAATCATATTCTTAGGGGGATATGGAAGGCTTTCAGAGGAAAATAATGTAAGTAACAGGAACTGAAAGGAGGAGAAAAATTATCAAAGAAGTCTTTCTAGATTAACTCAGAAGTATCTACAAAGAAGAGCAATTCAGAAGACACGAAAGCTACTGTTTAGATATTTCAGAAATTTGAATACAGTGATATAACAAAACCCAAACCCTCCTGGTTTCCAAAAAACATGCCTCGAAAATGAAATCATCAAGCAGTACACAGCAGTTTCCTAGAAGCATGCGAGAAGCCCTCATCCCCAATTATTGATGTATTCAACAAGACTGGACAAAATATTAGAAGAACATGTTTTATATCAACCACACTGTTCCTCATTATTTAGACAGACCCTGAGGTAGCCCCACGAGTGTGTGCTGCAATTAACTGCTCTTCAGCTAGCAAGTGTATGCATAATGGGAAATCTAATGAGCATACAGTAAATTTTATATATATATAAATACACACACAGAATAGGTAATAGTGAACATATAAGAAAATTATCTGTTTGTCTACACAGTTATAAGTTTCATTCTTAAGGAATCATTAAAATAATCTTATCTGGCGAATTATTAGTGATTATTTTTCAATAGGTCTCACTCCATCTAGTTTGAAAGAGAAACATGGACTGATGCATCAAAACCCTTGGCTCAGTTCTACTTGTGTTTAGCATCTGAATCTTATCCTTAAAGTAAATTACCAGCAAACAAAAACCCCCAAAAGACTCCAAATAGCCTGGCCAGGCAGAACTCTCTAATATTGTACAATAAAGTACCACATCCAGAGTACATTTATTAATCTGTCTTCACCTTCTAGTTGCTTGACCAGCTAAGTTATGCTTTTTAATACTACAAATAGCTTCTTTTCCACAAGCTTTCTGCTTTCAGGCCTGTGTCCAAGAACTCTGTAGGACCACTAACCTGAGGGACAAAGGCTTAGAAGCCTGTTTCTAATTTAAACCAGTGCTAACAGCGCAGAGATGAATACAACTGAATTAGGCCATCATGCCCAGACCATTACATTTTAAGTTGCAGTAGAATTAAAGTGCAGCTGCAGGCCCGCCGTCTCTCACCCTGAGCTATGTGGCAACGCTTGCTGAACCTGCCAAGCAGACACGCATTGTCACTACTGAGCACTGGGTACAATGCAATCCAGTCAAAAAAAAGCAGATGAGACCAAAGATTTGCATTGGTTTGAAGTGATTTTACAGTCTTGCCTTATGATTTCTTAATAGAGCATCAGTTATTAATTTTATGTAACTTCATCACTAAATCACAGTTAAAACCTTGGTTTTGCATGTATAGGCTGACATTAAGAATCTAGGTATTAATAACAGTTACCACCTGCAATGAAATAATTCAAATTTAATATTAAACTCCAGCTTTTTATTTAAAAATGGACTCATAAAAATGAGTACTGGACACAAACAAGCTCAATAACACTGTATTTAAGTGCTTCCTGTTTAAACAAAATCCTGGCTTCACCAGGAATCAGTGATTAAAACTGTCAAACACCAGTTCATTTTTCTGACAGTTTTTAATAATGTGCACTGTGCCTGAATGAGAAGCAGCAGCTCAATAATAATGAGAGAGGTTGGATCTCTGTTTCCTCTCAGGTATGTGGGCACCTTCAATGAGCATCTGACCAAAAATCTGTGTCTGACAAAAAAACTAATCCAAGGTAGTTACTGAATTTTGCACTCTCAGTGGACAGCACACACTGTCAGCAAGGTAAATTTTTCCACTGTGAGCTTCACGATTGCCCTGTTCTGCGAACCTAGAACTACAGCACAGTTACACTAACAGAAGAAAAAGTACTGGAAACTAATAAAGCACAATCTAAAAAGAAACAAACTTAGGAATGTAGTGAATGTTTTTCATTAATTCTTTCACATATGGTTTTTATTGCCATCCAAAAATGTCTTAAGTGTCTTTATAATAAGTGAACAAGTGATTCATATACTGTACTGCTATCACTGAAACCCAAACTTAAACATGGAACCTCAGTGAAAAAAAAATCCTTTTATCTTAAATAACCCAGGTCTTTAACTTCTGGTTATAAAAATATGAACGCTTTATGATTAATATTTCAAGAATGTCTCTGCTGAAGTGAAAAGCAAGATAGTTTCTATAGGCAATTATAAACACCTGCTGGGAGAGAACTGAAAAGAATAACTGTAGCTAGTGTCCTTTAAAAGCTGTAGTAAGCAGCTGCTCATTTCACCCATAGCTTTATTGGATTTTCACAGAATTTTAATACCTCCTCAGTACTGGATTTTATCGTAAAAACGTTGTCCTGGTTTGCAAGGAAAAGGGAAGAACGTTCAAAAATAAGCTGAAAAATCTAAGCCCAAAAGTCTCTTCAGCAAATGTACGGATGTTTGTCTCATACTCCCCTCATTAGATTGGCATCAACAAAGTATTCCTGTGTGTACAACCTCTACTTCAGCATATACCTGGATGCATAGAGCTAAGGCCCAACCTTACCAGGGAGTAGGTGCAACTCAACCCAGGTATGAGTGATAAAGGCACTGAGGGAGCAACACTGGGTACTGAGATAGAAGGTAAGCAATCAACATTGGTAACATGGATGGTGCTAAACAGAAGACATCCAAGTGATTGCCCACCCCACACTGCTGCTGCTGGAGAAGAGAATTGCCCAGGTCTTGCTGACATTCACTGGCAATACCTGCAGCACGCTCTCCAGGGGACTACATTCTGAAGCCAATGCCTTTCACAATGCAAGATCATCTAAAATTAATCCTCATTTGCTCCTCGAGTCTTTCACTTTCATAGCTAATACATACTATCAACAGAAACCACAATGAGTGTGCACAGATGGTCACAACATGGATAATATTGCAGTAGCTGCTGCTGCTAGAAAAATAAGATTACAAGAACTAAAACGTGTGAAAGCACATTTCTAAACATTTTGTGGTACAGTACTATAATTACAGGTTTCAAAACAGTTTCTTCAATAGCTGGATCAAAAAAAAAGTGATTCTAGGATGTTCAAAGCTACACAGAATTGTCACCTTCCATCCTGCTATCCCATGCAAACACCTTCTAATACAACAATTTGCAATTTGACTGTGTTTCCAAACATGTATGTATAAAGACACCGAAGTATTTTTATGTAGATTCGCTTTGAAGCTTGACAGTCTGCAACCCAGCAGTGTCCCCAAGAACCCCCTCACACAATTCCTAGGAAGCACAGTGATACAATGATCAGTGCAGGAGGTGCGTGCCAGGGGGACACACACTGTCTCACATACAGTCTAGTAAAATGAGCAGGTCAGGGGAGCTGCTGTAACTTAATTAACACCCTGCTAGAGACTGCTTGCTTCTAGAGGCAAAGGCTGGCATGCCAGGAGGAGCATTAAAGCAGCTATAGCGTTTCATGCCATTGGGCTGCAGAACTGGAAGATCTGGCACAGAGAGCATTAGCAAAAGCTGCCCTTCATCCCACCTGCCCGAGACAACTCTGTCCAGCTGCACGGGATTTACCTCCAGAGAAACCAGGTTAATTGTCTGTGTGACTCTTGAACTTTCCAACCAGCTGGGTCAAGGTGTCAACTGGAAATTGGTTTACCAAGCAGAAAACCGGCTAAGCTCACCTGTCCTGAACAGGACATTGCACTAGAGGGAACTGGCCAAGTGTTGCTAAGCTTATACTGGAAAGGATGGGGGACCCTCTGCACCTACAGTAACTAACAGGTGGCTACTTTTGTGGCAGTAAACACCACAAAACCTAACACAGCCTTACACAGACACTCTAAAAGTTGTCATAAAATACACTCATTGATCCATATATAAAACGGTCTCTGAAGGCTGAATCCTGCTACTTGTAACTTCATCCATATTAAAGGTAGAATGATAGTTTGCCACTACACTTGTTTAAAATCTTAGTAAATGCATTTTCTATGACAAAACTTTGTCTCCATCTTCCATATATGTGGGGCTACTGCCATGTAACATATTTCTCTTTCATTCCAGCTGGGTTCAGAACAGTCTATGACATGACACACATGAAAGGCACTCATCCATCATTCAGTGAAAGCTCACGTCAGTGCAGAGTAGCACAACAGACAACAGGGTACACAGACACCACCCAACTTAGAGCTACCAGGCCGGGAGACATGGTCCATTCTTGACAGATCACATAGAATTGCAGAAGCGCATTGTAAGGAAAGAATTAGTATTGAAGGTATTTTAGCTGTACACAACTTGGTATTGTGAAAAGTTGTGTTTCGTAGAAAGAGTATTTTTAATATAACAGTCTTATTTAACTCTTCAAAAACTGAATTGCAGCTGCTCTGGACACTATTGATTGGTTTCTTTTTACAGTAGCCATTGTTGCACATATGTACCGTTCCATAGCTGGTGTCAAGCAACCTGGCATAAAAACATTTCTTCTTTGTTCCTGATGCTTATGCACCCTCTTTCATTCCTATTGTCTTTGAAGGATGTTTTTGGTAAGAATCAGTTTAGAATGTTTTTAAATCTGTAATTTCTCCATGAATTAGAAAAAGATAAAGCAATTAGATTCAAGTTGATATTGTTTTCATTACACAATTAATATAATCACTTCTAAAGTTTTTCCAGTGTGTTTTTTTTTTTCTTTTTGAAAGAAAATCCAGAGAAGATCAAAAGTAATCAAACTGTGTACAATGTAATCTTGCTTACACCACAGATTTGGAGACTACAGATTTGTTAATTAGCAGCAAAAAAAGCATGAGACAGAACCTCTGTACATAGATATATGCTGAGTACAGCATGCACTTGGGTTACATGCTTTATTTTTGAAACTGCATGCTTCAGTACAGTTTGCAGGACATCAAAGCAGAGTAGTTTCGGGACGCAAGAAGTGGATTTCTTCTGCTGTCACATCCCACCACATTCAGATAGATGGCTCCTTCTCCTGTCTGAACAAGCCAGTAGCAGCAGGTAGCCACAGAATGCAAGAGTCATCGGTGCAAAGACATACGCTTTGTAACAGACTCATTTTTCATTTTAGCAGACTCTATTAAAACCTTCAGTCTCTGTTCCTGTCTACTCAGCGTGTATGTTGTAATATTGGCAAGACAGAAAGCTGAGATAAAACAAATCTTTTAGTTGGCAGTTCTTAATATTCAGATATCTTAGGCAACAATGTAAGACTTCTAGAACCTTATTTGAACACACATTCCTCTCTGACGAAATTATGCATGTAGTAATTTATAGTAGACTACCCCCAAACAATCTGTCCGTAGACTGCAACGTGCATGTGCATATTTATTCCCATAATAAGGAAGCTGAAATATTTATTTAAATGCTCAAAGTTTTTAAGAGATTATGCACTGATGCTCTTTGATGGTGAAAAGCCAAATAAAAGATTTGTGAGAGCGATAAAGTAGAAAGCAACCAAAGGGCATAGCTTAATTCTTACCTTGGCTGTTTTTTTCACGAGTTGACATTTTTGCTGGTTATGGGACAGAAATAAAATATCTTAAAACTATTTCTGAAGTCTCACTCACACCTGCTTGGATGAAGACTAGCACACAGGTCAAAACTTCAGATTTTTGTTTTCATAGCCTCTATTTATGCACATACACTCAGAGAAAATAATTTTAAAAGGTTTTTTTGTTTCACAAAGGTAAAATGAATCCTCTCACCACCCACCAAAGTTTTCTGTCCTTCCTAAAGATCCAATCTGATCAGGCATTCTTCCATAATTTCAAAGATTCTTATACAGGTCTCAAGTGACATTTGGCCAGATGAACTCTTGGAGTCATTATTAATGCTACTTTAGCTCTATATCCCTGTTTCATAAGCATACATCCCAATGTATTTATTTACAGGAAACAGTACTCAGTCAAGGGCAAATCTTTTGAACTTCATCCAGTATTTAAAAATAAATGTTTTTATTTACCTTGGCTGATGATGACATCTTTGTGCCTGGGGAAAAATCCAAAATAATATCGTTAATAATATGTGAAAGGCTTCTCAACCAATGACATCTAGTTCTTACACATTATTGCATCTGGCAATCTCATCAGATTCTGTGTATTGTGTAAGTACACCATAGGACGCTAAAGAACTAGTCTTGGTCATTGTAGTTCACTTTTACCCATACAGTAATTTATGTAGTTCACTGTATCTTTCAAATAACTTAAAGTCTCCGGCTCTATGGCAAGGGTTCCTAAGAATTACTGTGAACACAACAAAATATAAAAAGCTTTTAAAGTTAAATTATGGAGGGTATATTTCTTGTGCATGGAATATTCCATTTTGAGAGAGCAAATCTCTAATAACCAAATGTTTTAAGTTGACAAACACCCTCAGGCCTGCCTGCAAAGCACTTAACACCTGTCAAAATAAGCTGTCAGCACACAACACAGCAAATTTTTCTAGGAATTAACCCTGTTGGATACATGGGTTAAATGTAATCAAGTTGCAGTTCCATTTAAACTGGATCTATGCAGCATTACTGGATGTAGAACACAAAGTCTTCAAAGGAGTGCAGCAAAACCAGGAATGAATACTCACAAAAAAACCCCATCTTTTTTTCTAAAAATGGAAGAAATACTAATTTCCAGCATCAGTGCTACTTCTTACCAGAATAACACTCCTTGATGGGAGAATGTATTGCATAAAAGAAAAAACCCTTGAATTCATTTGAAATTCAGCAGGAAGGTATGAGTGGCATCCAGTATTTTTAGCTGGATGGAGGTCAAATTTTTGCAACAGTGACAAAGGGTCAAGCATATGCATGAGGAAAGTAATCTCTGGCTGTTGGCAGAATCACCCTTTTCCACACTGTCAAATGAAAAATTAAAATTGGATTGCCGGTCCTGCCTGCAAAACACTGAATGATGGGCCGCCGTGGGAACCCTCTTACTTCTTACGGCTTTATCAGGCTGATTTACAGCTCAGTGTTGGCTTAAAGACTGAGCTTACTAAACAAAGTTCATCTCCTGGGCTGGTAGCGCAAAGCATATGTAGAATATTTCTGTCCTGGGGCCCACATTAGGGTCTGAATTCTATTCCCTTGCACAAGACTCCAGTAACTTCAGGCAGATTAGGCCAGAGTTTCTTCATTGGGAACGATAAATGCAACATAACAATATGCCTTTGCACAAAACCAAACAGTTCTTTTAGAAACTATGCATAGAAGATGGGAGTAAGAAATTAGTATTAATGTGTGCGCTTGAACGCAAATACTGCTTTTATTATAATTATCATTATAATTAATCCTAACCTTTCCCTGTCCACTCTTAGATATCTGATTAGAGACTGTAAAAGGGCAGCATCTAAAGTCTTTTAGAAAATAAGTGGAATCATGGGAAAATGAAACACAATAACTATTTTGACCACGCCTGAACCAGTATACATAATGTCAATAAAAGTAATATTAACTTTCCATTAGTAGTAAATTTGAAGTATATACCACATTGTGAAAAATATTTTAGTAGCATAACAAAAACCAAGAAAAAGAAACTTGATATGTAGAAATCAAGACTGAGGGTTTTTTCATTCCAAAATATTACCTAGTAGTAACCTGTCATAATCTAAATTGCCAAAGGGCTTCTATATTCCAACACTGAAAACCAACTATAAAAGGAAAATAAATACTTGCAAAACATGTAACCGATAATTCCTCACATACAGCACTTCACAGCTCTGCAAAACTCTTCAGGCTAAGCATAAAGCTTTTAGTAAACGTGCTGATACCCACACCCAAGGTTAGTTTAAGATGTTTTTGTTCTTCCCATTCCTAGGAAAGAAGGAATGCACTTGCACTGCTCTTGACTCTAAGTATGTATTTGACAGTCTTACACGCAAACTAAGGAGAAGGCTATAGACACGATCATGAAAGGACTGGAAGTTACTCTGAAGTCTGAAGAGCTTTATTTGTCATAGTGGGACTTTTCCAGGTGGTTCTGCCTTGGAACAGTGAATGGCTATTTGAATAAAGATTAATGAGCAGATGTATGAAATCTGAAGACAACATCAAGCTGGAAGAAGCTGCCAGCACGCTGGGCAGATCTTGGTAAACAGGAGAGAACTCAGTCAAAAAGACAACACAACAATTTCAACAAATTCAGCAAAATTTCAACAAAGTCAAAACCAGAAACTAAGTGTGCAAACACGAAGAGGCAAGTCCTATCGGCAAAGAACACTGAGGACACAAAGTAAGTCACAACAGGGGTCAGCAATGTGGAGCTACAGCAAAAATCAAACTCTTGTCTCTGTGCTGACAGTAGGAGAAGTTTACTACTCTGGGCTCTTAATCCCTGGTGAGGCCTCCACTGTGGCAACCAAAAACTAAGACGACCCACTGCTCAAGAGCACAAAAAAACCCGATGGGCTACAGCACATCACCTTCTGAAGGTGACACTGAAAAGATCCCTGTCTATTGTCTCAAACCTTCAATGAGGAACCTGTTAAACAGCTAATTTGAAAGATCCACCTGAAATGCTAACAGTATACTCTTATTATTACAGTCTACTTTAGAAACACACATACTATGTCATATCCAGTAAATTAACTTCAAGGAAATACACTTATATTTTCAAATCTGTTTTAAATAGGAAAAAACTAGTTTGAAGCTTCACAACAGTGGCACTAAGCCATAACTCTTAACTCACAGTGCATAATTCCGCTAACCCAAATGGGCAATATTAAAATGTATTTACACTCAAATCCTGCATTCACATTTTATAATAATTTTAAGATTTCACAGGCACCTTTTCAAGTTATGCAAGTAATTACTCCTGGTAAAAACAAAGATGCAAATGGTCTTAGCATATAAATAAATAAGTTCAGTAAAATTATGCATTTTCATAATATTCTGACTTGAATAAAGTTCACTTGCTTTTATGTACCAAAGTGATACATACTTGTCTGCATTCTTCACCACTTTTGATATTAATTTAGATGTTGATGCTACTCTCAGCAGCTTGTTACGACTGTCATCTGAACTCTCCCAAGCACCGTGAGGTTTTTCAGCAGTTTTCTTTATGCTAGAAGAAACAAAAACATATTTTAAGATGACAAGATAATAAGATAACAATAACTGGAACTGGTATGCAACTGACAGATCAAGCAGCAGGAGACAAAAGCAGAGCTAGGTCTTCCTTCAAGCTGAAGCACGAAACAGGAAAAAAAGATTAGTCAAAAAGTTCTAACTGGATGAATGAAAACAATTGAGCAAGACAGTTGCCAAAAGTTTTATCCATTCCTTTCCATTCCCAAATGCTCTTACATAAAAGCCTTGAACAAAATAACTCTATACTTCATTACTATATTGCTAATAATTACAAAAGTGGAAAAAAGGAGGCTACAGTATATTAGCCTTAAAGAATTTTTTTTTTTTTAAATAACTTAAGGAGGTAACAAAGAATAACGTTTTCTTCCCCTGATTAACTGTTCACCAGCTTTAGCACGCTGATTTCTGAGGCAGAACAGTTCTATCAGATTACAGTTTCATATGGCTGTTTTGCAGATAGCACATTCTAAACCACGTTACTGCTTTCAATCTTTTTGAAAGAGATGTCTGCAAACTTCTCACATGAGTAAGGTAAGCTGGGTTTTGGTCCAATACTACAGATGACTAAATCCATGAATTTTGATACAATTTTTCAGCAATCTTATTGTAGCCAATTTGCACTAACAAGAACATGCAAGGTTTGCAGTCACTAGTTCATTAATTTCACATACATTTTAATCATGGAAAACATGCTCAGAAGTGACCTAGCCCAAATTATTCTTCAACCAGCTGATTTAGAGGCTGTGTATGTCCTGCTAACAGTATCACACTTCATCCTGTCAGAAATGCTTTTTGCAGGAATAGGTCCTGAACTGCAACCTTAGAAATGGCAAGCTGCTTCCCCAGCACCTCAAGAGGATGAAAAGTCCTGAGACAAACACGTTAATCAAATCAAGTTAAACCATTAGGAGACTAAAAAAAGGTGTTTATTGTTTTCCCCACACTGCAAAAGATTAGTAAGCAAGACTTCAGACAAACATCTTTACAGTGAGATACCAGGCAGAACAATAGGCCACAAGTTCAGCTTCAGACAAACTTCAGAGTTTGTGCAAGACATGGAGACAGAGCCTTTATGGAGTGTTATAACATGCACCAGTCAAGTGAAAGTTTAAATATTTATTAGAGCTGTGAATTTGAGCAATGCAAGACAACATAATCTTGTGAACTATAGTACATTTCAGAATAATGAATTTCATTTTTTTAAGAGTTTGTTTCAGTCTCCTAAATGCCAAAGAGTAAAAGAAAATTTCACACCTTCTAAAACATTCAGATGCCAATGAACCAAAAAAGGAAAAAAGAAACCACATGGTGTGATTCACATCATTTTGAAACTCAGGGGAAAAAAAAAAAAATAAAAAAAAAAAAAATCACCCAAATATTAAAATCTATTTCCTTAACTTTAAAAAAGCCATTAAAAAACAACTCAGAAGTACCATTTTTTTCTGTGTCTAATTCCTGCTAAAATGAGTGGGAACTTAAATGTAATCCTAAATAAATTTTATTCAAGTCAAGCAGTTCTATGATTTGGGTGTAAAACCAGGACTTCACTCATGTAAACAATCAGAATAAAAGTGAACCACCCTGCAACCTAGCAGGAATTGAAACTGCAGTCATTGCAGTCATTTTAAAGAATAATTTGAGAAGAAATACTCCCAAAGGAAGACTTGCAATGATACTAGTATTTAACAAATACTGTTACAGGATGTAGTAAATGGTCCTGGGCAAAATACACTCTTACAATTCAGCTACGCCACACAAAACCTATGAAGTGTATTTTGAGAAGGATCAAAGTCATCATTAAATATCTTAGAATAACGACTGATTAGAGGTAATCCACCATATTAGGATTTCAATCACAGAGAAAGGAAAAAAAAAAGAAAACTCTGTAATCTTAAAAATTTACTCAAAGAAAAATTGCATTTTTACTTATTTGCTTTGTTACAATGCATGTCAAATGCATCTTCTCTAGCACAAAAAATACAAAACACTTATTAACTTGATCACGAGACTGGAACTATTTCACATGACTTGTTGTCAATTATGAGCTCAGTATCATTACAATCAGTTTCTAATTCTGTACTGTGGTACTGTGAAAACCTTTTAGCTGGAGCAGAACTCTTGCTTTCTTGAGTTTGCCTGTGTGTTTGGAGAGTCTGTGAGGAGGGCTGGGGAGAAGGTGATGCTTGAGTTTGTGGACTTTGATCATTAGAATGAGATTCCTCTTTTTTTTCTTTCTGTCCTGGAGGTTTTTCCTTCTTTTTTTCTGTACTGCTGTAAAATAAAGTACAACATAGGGAGGAAAAAAAAAAAAGAAAACAAGCAAATAAATTAAAAAGGTAAAAAGGTGGGAGAAAATGCGCCCTGTGAAAAGATGGGAGAAGCATGTAACAACTTACTACGTATAACCACCGAAAGAACACTTATTATTTACTCACTCTCTACAGGTTTGCAGCTGCCTAAAAGATCTGTTCACAAGTTCCAAAAATAAAAAAAGATGAGAGAGACACAGAGGATTATTCACTTATTTTTACTGCATAGTTTACTAAGTTTACTCTGATTTTAAAATGAATACATCTTTGACTTGAGTATGTCCTTCATTCGTGGGTGCTTCTACAGTATCCAAGCCTGACACAAGTTGATGCACCACAAGTCAGCTGTCCCTCAAAAAAATCATCTTGGATTAGCTGAAGCCTGCCACAAAACCATACCCCTCTCTCTTATATTTGCACTCTCACCAAGAGAGTGAAATGTTGTTGCCAGTCCCTTGGCTCTCTGGCTGCACCGGAGTTCAAAGGAAACCACCCCTGGAAACTCAACACTGCTTTGATCTTTAGTTGACTGACATCAGTTTGTCTTGCCACTTCTTCAAAGCCTTTAGTAAATGACAGTTAAGAACACATCCTTATTTTCATCGTGCTGTATTTATTAGGCTAACATTTGAAACAGCTTTAAATACATGTCATTAACAACTTTAAATTCACTAAGAACCTAACCAAAGGTCCACTAAGTAAACAAGAAGATTAATTTAAAGGGTCTTTACAAAACAGCATGCTTTGCAACATACTGAACCACATAAACAATAGCAGGACCTAAAAGAGAAGATTATTCTGTAGTGCATGGCCTATTTCTTTTTTAATATTAAAAAAAAATAAAAATCTTCCAATAGAAATTTCTCAGTGAACAAAGCAAGATCCAAACACTGGCTAGAAAGGGAAAAGAAAGATTTTTCTCTTAGGTTCAAAGAAACCTGCAAGTAAAAAAAACAAATAGGATCTTTCCAAAGACAAGAATCCAGATTTCTATTCCCTCACACCAATCCCCCCCCCCCGAACCCTTGTGTAATCTCAATTACTTGTGTTGCCATTTACCTTGCCCAACAAAACGAAAAACAGTAACACAAATGGGCTCTCAATTTTAATATAACATTCCTAGGACCCTCTTTTTTTCCCATTTGTTATTTCAGTTAAAAGTATGTAACCTGTCACTGAAATATTTATAAGGATCACTCAGGATTTCTTCTGTAAGCTAGTTAAAAATGTCAATATAAACCATCAAAGATACATTTTCTTTTCAGAAAAACAGATGAAAACAAAACAGAAATAGCTTTCACTTTTCTTGACTGTATGTATGTGATCATAAAGAACAAAGCTTGAAGAACCTTGGAGTTTTGCTTAATAATTTATAGACAGAAGTCCTTAATTAACTAAAACTATTAAAAAAATATTTTTTAATCAGAAGACTTAGCTTGCATTGGTGGATGCAAACACACACTACATAATCTTAGTCTTCATAGTCTGTGGCAAGAAATGCAGTATAGTGAAATGAACTCTTGGAATCTCTTGTCACTAAAAGAATGAAGAGCCTCTCTATTCATCCTCTGACAGGTACACTCATTGACCTTTGGATTCACTCTCCCATAAACTCAGGATTTCTCAGGATGAAGTCCATCTATGAGGACTTTTTTTTTTTTTTTAATTCTTGCTGGAAGACATGCTTCTAATTTTCCCTTTACCCCTACTTTAGGATCTCAAAAATACAGTCTAATAGTAAAAGAGATGAGGGAAGCAGAATGAGAGAGAACACACAAATGAAATGACTTCCGTAACTCCAGCTTGGTCCTACTTGGTGAGAACAGTGGCTCACCTGGCATCATGTTCTGTCTCCAACAGCAGCATAACTGTGATGAAACGGACTGCAGGTAATGACCCCACTCTTTTTGGAACATCCTGTTTACAATGACACCAGCAATGCTGCAAGTCACCTCTGGGCTCCTCCAGCAGGCATGGGTGAGTGCCAGTTGCTGACAGCATCACGTCATCTAACTCACTAACTTGGTCTCGTATTTTTTGTGTTCATCTGATCCATTTCCTAGAATTTCCACAGGTTCAGTATCTTCACTGAGCTTGTCAGCTGCAGACTGTTTCACACCTTTGCCATTAGGATCACTGCTTAACTTCTCTGTTGGGCCACAGGAATCACTCTGGTTTGTGTTGCAGGACAGGGTATACCTTGTGTTCCAGCACAGTGCTTCTATCCACCACCAGGTTGTAAGTGCGCTTCTTTTATTGACTGCCATTTTAATTTGAAACTAAATTATGTAGGTATGTGCCAGTCTTGATATTGAATATATTTGTGCTGAATTTATTTGTTTTGCTCACTTCTGCTAAAATCTTCACCTCAATTGTATTATGACTGGCTGTTACAGAGTGGCTCTCCCGGTAATACCTCTTCAACTAGGACTTTTGCAACAGCTGAAACTAGGTCAAAACCAGCACCTTTTCATGTGGTTTCTAAAGACTGGTTGTTCTGGGAAGAAGTCCTTTAATGCATCCAAAACTTCTTTCCAAATCCCAACTCAACAAGGCATTTCTTCAGTCTACATATGACTAGTGGAGAGCTATTACTATCTGTCTGAATTTTGCAGATTCTCTAATTTCCCTTGGCACGATGTTTCATCCACAACATACTGGCAGCTACTGCAGACGGGGGTCATTCTGAAACACTAAGGCTGTTCTTACCAGAAGCTGTTTTCAGAAGAATGTTAAGTCCTAAGGAAAATGATCCAGGAAGTCTATGTGACGGCCATCTGAAGTACAAAGTACAAACCTGTTTCCAATTTTAGTAATAATACAAGGTACGCAGTACGTTTTTTTATTGTACAGTGTTTTGACACCTCTCACAAGCCAGTTCCAGACTACAGTACTGAAATTTTCACATGTACATGAGTTCATCTCTGTCTAAGGGACATCATCTATCTGTTGTTCCCGGTACCTTCCTCAGGTCTGGTTTTAGTGACAGCTAATATTTTAGCATACCTTTGTTGAAATGAGACGTGCTACTGCTGTGCAGCTACTGAGCCATCACACCATCTCCATGATCTCAGTATTCAAGTTGGTAAAACAAGGATTAAACAGTCCAGGAAACAAAACAGAAGAAATTCAGAAATGGCAAGTCTACAGGGGTCAGAGCCCCAAAAATGTACAATATTAAGACTGCACAAAATACAGACACTGAACTTCAACAACAATAACAGTTTGGACACACATAGACTTCCTATTATTTGTGACTAGATGTACAGCTACATGTACTTAGAACATGAAAAGTTATAGTCAGGCTATGGAGGCTGTTTGCTAACTGAAGTGTAATTTTGCATCAACAGATGACCATGTCCACCTGCTGCATCAGTTCAATCTCCAGCCTGAAGAAAAGTCTTGACAGTTTGGGGTGAACTATCCCATTATCAGCTGATATTCTTCTTCGGTCTCTCTCCTTGTCATACTGACAGAACGTTAGAAATAGACACATTTAGCCTAACTTCAAGCAAATGGGATTTCTACTGAAATCCACTTATTTGATGCTGAACAGTTTTGTTGTTAAAAAAAACCCAACCACAAAGCCTGATACCGGACATTTTCTTTCACATTTTACAAAAGGGAGTCCCATATCTTCTGATGCGTTGGAAGAAACAAATCCTCCCCTGGACAGTTATTTGAGGGTCCAGGGAGAGCTACTCTCAGCATATTCAAGGCTTTCCTCTTCTGACCTATCCAGGTCTCCTTTTAAAGACTTTAACTTAGATGAAAGGGATGCCGGCCACTCCACTCTGCTCTTCTTCTGTAGTCAAGTGTTGAGCACTCAATGAATCAAGAAGGTGATTCAGGGCAAACGCAAGCCGAACATCACGGGAACTGGGCTGGCTCTCATCAAAGTGCCAAGAGCCACAAGGTTAAGATTAATTGAAGAGTGCTAACTAAGAAATACCTTCCTGCAGGCATGTCTTTTGTCCTGGTGCCTGTCACACTAGCAGATACGAGACACAGAGTGATCACTATCTGATTTACTGCTAAAAAGCAAACATAAGGATTCAATAAAAAGATACGCAATGTTACACAATGGAGAAGAGTGAAAAGCAGGGCAAAACCCTTGCTTTCCAAATTCCAAAGGGCATTAAAGTTTCTTCTGGTTTGTTCTCGTACGATATATTTGCATAAAGCAATTCCCTTAAGCATATCATTTCGCTGTCTTGTATAGCACGCCTATTTACATCCACACTAGAAGATAAACCAGCCACTGGAGTTGCCAGAGAACTCTACAGAGGCCAAGAATCTGTTCACGTAATTTACCACGGTTATACATTCTTCTCTGCCCTGTGGCTATACCTGGCAGCCTGTTCTTCCCAACAAACAGGAATAGGTGCAAAACCTACTGATTAAAGCAGCCATGCAATCACTATCTAACAGACTCATAGAATAAAGTAGTACAGATGCTTTGTTTACTGTATGCAGCTGAAAACATTACATGGGGGAAAAAAACTGTTGTTTGGTGCTTAGCTCATTTAACTTACATATACTCTAGCAGTGCTATTTCTACACATTTGAGATCTGATACACATTCTTCATAAAGACTAAGTAGCCATATTTTGGGTTAAGATTTTCTACACAAAAATGTAAACTTTTATCTTACACAATTCACTATTGTTTCATAGCTATTTTGCTATTGCCTCCTATTTACACTCCACACAATGAAGTCAGCTTTGTCCTTAAATTTCCTTGGGAAAAAATAAAGAAGCAGATGAATACCAGAAGGAAAAAATTTTCCATTCATATTGGAAATACATTTGCTCATTCTGTCCCTCAGTGAGAATGCGTTTTAGAAACTATACATTATAGAAATACTCTTTATTGATGAATCCTTTTAGAACCCTGCTGTAGGCAACCCAACAACACGGTACATCTCCAAAGTTTATTTGTGCCTCACTAGACTTCAGGAATCTCTGCTGAGTGTCATGCAGAGGCAAAAATCAAACTCTCGCTCTGTCTTTTTTGTGTTCCCCACTGCCCTACTCCCTCCCCTCCTCCCGAAAAAAAAAATTAATAACAAGTCAGTACCTTTTTGCAGCAGATGAAAGAGTTTCTTTTCTGGCAACAGAAACAGAGGAACTGTGGCTTGTTTTCCTGCTTCCCGTACTCCCGTTAGTTATACAGGACATTGAGAGGCTTGGCTGACCTAGAAAAAAAAAATATTGAAGAACACAAGGTATTACTGCTCTATCCAAAGATCCATCTGAAAAACCAAAAGCTCTCAGATGTGGACTTGGTATCACACAGCAGCAGGCCTGGTATTCAGGACAACCATCAAGCCTATATCCAGTGACACATATTAATGAAAACCTTAACCTTGGCAGCTGGAGACATGGAGACCTGGGACACTAAGGCAAGAATAGGCTCTGATAAGGGTCAGCTTCTTTACTGCTGTGCTGCCATCAAATACTTTAATTCAGTGACATGCTACATCTCTTTCCAGTTGTGATCTACAGGGAGAATTACAGCTTACGTCCAACCTTCGGGAGCTCCAACACTTGTGGGGTAGATCTGATTATTCCAACTCTGTTGTTCAAAACCATCACAGCTCAGATAATACCATATAAGGTTTGTTTCTTTTAATTTGTTTGTTTTTTACTGAAGTTCAAAGAAGTTGCAGACAGAAGCCCTCGCTACACTGAAGAAATTATTAAGTTATTCAAGGGTTACAATTCTAAGGATTCAAAACCAAAGGTTTTCGGGTTGTTTTCAGCTGCTCTTTCCATCTTAAAACGGTATCGACTTTGTATACGCAGTATGGTATAGTTATGAAGTTCCTGATACAGTTTACTCCGTAGAACATCTGCCGCATCCAGTGAACATGACAGACTCCCTCCAGGGATGAATCAAGACTGTGTATGTGAAGAAGGCTGTTGTCTGTCAGATGCCCACTTCACTCATTGCAGAAGTTTGAAACTATGCTGTGAATGTGGGAGGGGATTGCAAGGAAGACATGGGGAGCGAAGGCTCTTCTATTTAAAGAGCTGAACGCTAGCCCAGCAATCGGCTCCCAGACCTGCCTCTGCCACAGGCCGGCAGTGAAAAACAGGCATTTTACTCGAACCTGACATTTCACCCTTTCCCGCTCATTGTGTCTTTCCTTTTTTGTGTGCCTGTCTTATTTCTAAAGTCTTACTCAGAAAAGAGTTTTGCCCCTCCTCCTCATAACTGCTAAACTTGTGCTTTTTGCCTCTGAAACATTACATGCCCTGAAAAAGTCCCTGGGCTAGTATCACATTAAAGCATCCAACACTGAGCGGTCACTTTTGACCCTTCTCTGTACTATAATACATCCCCATTTCACAAACAGCAAGTTATTACTGCATCTCATAGGGTCATGCTGTTCAGCCGCTCTGTCTTCAGCCAAAAGCACGAAGGACACGATTGACAGGAAAATAACAGGTCTGTGTTCATGGCAGGCTTGGAATAGTGTGAAATAGATAAGGCATGAGGCCATATATTGTACATAAAAGTGAGGAGCAAAAAAAGCTGTCAGGGAGAATTGACCACTCTGCTGACTGAGGGCAAACTCGCACAGATGCATCACTTGAACAATACCAGCCCTTGGTCCATTTGTCACATCATAGCTCTATCAGGCAGGCTGAGAGGCAAATTAATTATTATTTTAAACAAGCAATTTACATACAAGATTTAACCCATCAAGGGAACACTAGACTTCAGAACTATTTGGATGAAAGCAGAAATGGGCTGACCTGTGCTAGCCATATACTGCTTCAAAAGCACCAAGCAGCGTGTGGCCACATCTGAAATTCAGATCAGGAAAGCCAAAAGGAGCATGCAGATTATCCCCAGCAGAAATAAGAATAAAGAAAATCTGAAGAAAGACACAAACACAGAAACACTGGAAAGATCATTCTTATTCTTCCTAAATTCTGCATAAAAAAAACTTAGTGTGATTCCTTGCAACCAGTACTTCTCAGAGATGGTTTTACTCACAACACACACATTTGGAATATAAATTTTATTTTAAAAGTTGATATACTGTACAAAACCTCTAAAGCTCAAGAGATTTTTACCCCCTGTGTAACTTAGATTCCAGGACAAAAGTGCATGAGCTTAAAAAGCACTTTTAGTATTAGAAGCCTATAAATTACCTTCCTTTATTTTCAGTGACAATGTAAATCATCTTCTTTGTGGAGATGCATAATATCAAGGCCTATGATTCACTCTTGAACTGTATTTGACCTTAACATCTCTGTGTGCTCATCACAAATAGATCAATTCCTCTCCAACCAGCGCTAGCATGGCTTTCCCGAAACATGAACCAGGAGGCATAACAGCGCTAATTCTCAGTACAGTGTGGAAAGTATAAAGAACAGAGGTACTACATACAGGGTACAGGAACTTACTAAGTTGAAGGAAAAAAAAAAACAATGCTCAGTTTTCTCAAGCAAGGAGCACATCATTATTTTGTTCACTGACAGTACCTAGAGTAATTTCCCCTAATAAGCATAAGAAGTGTTAGTTCCTGCTTATATCCAAGGACAAAACTCATTATGAATAAAACTGTACATCAGTGTATACTGACAACAGGACTGCACTCTGCTCCACACAATGATTAATGCAATAATGATTAAAAAAAGGAGCCGTACAGCAGTTTTGGGATTATTTGTTTTTCAGTGAAGTGGATGTTGATGGTAGATCTGCAGTGTACTTTCTAATTTCAACAAGTGGCATGCAAAATTAAGTCTGAAGTAAAAACTTCAGAATCAAAATTGTTTTTATTTTTTGTAAAATGACAAAAACCACAAATAAGCCCAATCTCTTGAATGACACATTTCTTGAAAAAGTCACAGAAACATTTGGACATAGACCAAAACATCAAGATCTAAGAAAAACTGCATTGGTGGATTTTTTTCCAAGTGTCAAAAACACATCAGGTTTTCTTACACTGCAGAACAAAACCTTGGTCAGTCATAGTTGAGTGTGCCACGCTAAATGTGCAATAAAATGTAAAAAACCCCAGTAAAAACAATGAAACAAACAAAAAAACCCTGAAACCCAAACCCAGCACACCTAAGAAACAAGCCCTCTTCCAGGCTCTCTATATATTTCATTTTCACAGAAACATCCAGTCCAATCCCCCTGCAGGAGCAGGAACACCCAGATGAGGTTACACAGGAAGGTGTCCAGATGGGTTTTGAATGTCTCCAGAGGAGACTCCACAACCTCCCTGGGCAGCCTGTTCCAGTGCTTGTCAACCTCACTGAGAAGAAGTTTCTTCTCATATTTAAGTGGAACCTCCTGTGTTCCAGTTTGTACCCCCTGCCCCTTGTCTTATCATCGGTTGTCACCGAGAAGAGCCTGGCTCCATCCTCATGACACTCACCCTTTACATATTTATAAATATTAATGAGGTCACCCTTCAGTCTCCTCTTCTCCAAGCTAAAGAGCCCCAGCTCCCTCAGCTTTTCCTCATAAGGGAGATGTTCCACTCCCTTTATCACCTTTGTTGCCCTGCACTGGACTCTTTCCAGCAGTTCCCTGTCCTTCTGGAACTGAGGGGCCAAGAACTGGACACAATATTCCAGATGCAGTCTCACCAGGGCAGAGTAGAGGGGGAGGAGAACCTCTCTTGAGCTACTAACCACACCTCTCCTAACACACCCCAATATTTAACTAGATATTGAAAAATGACCTTTGGTATCACTTATTTGTAAGTGGAAAAAAATTAAATTAAATTAATATGCAATCGTAAGAAAATGCATTTAGGTTTTAAGCCATGAGAAGGAAAGGTAAGTTGAAGCCCTGTGCACGTCGCAGGCCGTGGAGCTGTGAAGCTTGGCTGCCCAGGGGGTCAGAGACACACAGCCAGCATGTTGCGAGCTGGGTCAGAACCCCAGGGAAGCTGACACACCAGTCCCAAAACACACAGACCTCTTCACGACTTTTAACCGGACCATCTCTACAGTCAAGATATTTCAAAAATCAACAAGGCTGTAACTTTTCTCACTGCAGAGACAGCCCTCCATAGCAGTCAACTTTGCTTCGGGGACTTGGGAAATATCAAAGCGGCACAGAAGAACACAATCTCCTGATCAATAGACTAAACCAACTGAGATCTCCCAGTGGTCAGATTGCACATCTCTGCCAGTATCACGTCATACGTCACCTGCTGGCATAAGCAGTCTGAAAAATTTCAGACTGAATAGCACTCAGCTTTATCTGTTAGTTTGGAACAAAAGCCAGACATAAACTGAACATAAAATGAAAGTCAGTGTATGGTGACCAGGATTAAAGCCAAATTGTCAAGAGATCAAAGTGGTAAAAAATGTCTTTTATGGATACCGGATTCATCTTTGTGCTGATAATTTTCATAGAATAGTATCTGTCGAGTTAAAAAGAAGCATTTCATTAACATCTGTCAAGTATACAAGTGTGTGAATGAAAGATAAGTAGGATTAGAAAAAACAGACCACAATAAAATAAGAATCTATTTCCAACTCTTTATCAGTCTTGATTAGTTAACTGGGGAAAAACTGAAGCCTAGCTGTAAAAGACAGTGATAAGTTTTGAAAATGTGTGTCCTGTGATAACATGATAGCTTTTCTTTCCAAACATACATACAAGGTACTAGAGCTGAGGATCAATTAGGAATTCACTTATTTTTCCTAACTCCACAAGTTACAGTTGAGTATTTTAAAATATAGTTTATTATGTTTTTACTTGTGTAAACTGGAACAATGATTTGCTTAACAACTTTGCATTTGCTGCTATCTTGACAGGTAAACTGGCTTCCAAGGGAAAACCAAATCCTTCTTTCTCTTCTTCAGGTAATTTCAATTTAAAGTAAGTAGCTGCAGCTTCATTAAAATAACTTCTCTGGACTCTTCATTCAAGTGGATTTAAAGTAAAAAGTTCAACAACAAATTACACGTTATCAAAAAAAAAAAAGCAGCATTTACTTACACTGTTTTTCTCTACGCTTGTCTTTTTTTATTTTTTTAACAATAAGGCATACAATATCCAAATCCTTCAATAACCTCAGAATACTTCATTCTCAGCAAAATTTGACAAATATTTCTGTATTTCAAATAGATTACATGCCCAGGGGTTTTATGCAAACAAAACTGATGGCTTGATGGACAGAAAGCCAATTTAGTAGATTTACTAAAGAAATATACCACGTATGTCCAACCACACTATTAGTCACCAGAGAACCCACACAGGTGAGCCACAGAAAACCAGACCAAAATAGTTCCAAGTGTAGCAGAATGCAAGATTTTATCTGCATTTCCTTCCTAAAATAGAGACATCAAAAAAATAACTAGAAACTACAACAAATCCTAAATTTACTTCAAGATGTTACAATAAATTGTACCAAGGCAAGTAACTGCAGTGACCACTTCGCTTCCAAAGTTTCAAATGATGCCAGGTCCCTCAGCTCATGGAAGATGCTGGCAGAGAAATAGCTCAGGAGCACTAAAACTCTTTTAAAAAAAGTACTGTATTCTAAAGGGCAGGGGAATATTTTCTTCAGCATGGTGTTTTATTCAGCTACTTCACTCACGCAGTAAGAGTTAAATTTCGATGGAGACTTCTTAAAGTCAAACAAATGTTATCTTCTTCTGTCACACAACCACATGCTACAGGTCCGGGTGAGAGACTACAAGACCAGTACAAATCAGGACAAAATAATTCAGTTCACTACCTATGGGACATACTTCATCTTGTTTAATAATTCAATTTTAAGACAAAATTAAGTTACGACAAAATTTATTATTGTTAAAACAAATACATCTAGCTGAAAAAATGCAGATTCTTTTTATACGTTATTTTTAATTGAAGCCAAATTTCACAAATCTTGACTGACAACTGGCTATTAAACATACATTATTTGTCATGGAAAAGAACTATCTGAATAGAAGCATGTTAATATGCAACAGTTCTAGAATGTATAGCTAGTGCATAAACATTTTGAGATGCAAATGAACCTCTCCCTGTAAGCAGATAAATTAACTACAATATTAAGAATAATTAAATATTTACTTAGAGATTTCCCACAAAATTTTTATAGCTACTGACTTACTGTCAACGCATACATTTCTAAAAATAACTAATCCTCCCATAGACATAAAACTAGTTTTTCAGGTGTCAGGCTCCTAAGAGTCTAGGGGAGCCGTGCCCCCACTCCAATGCTTGGCAATTTGGGCAGACCTATTAAAACCCACTACCTCAGGGAAACTGAAGACTTCATTGTCACGGGACAGCCAACAGCTTATTCAAACCACAGAGCCCCTTCTCTCCTCCCTCCCTATCACTTCATTATTTTGGTATACTTTCCCAGAGGTAGCATTTATTTCCTCAACCAACCACCCAACGAGCTATATCCAAGCAAAGGAAATAAAATTTTAACCATGGTAATCTGAAACGATTTTATATACTCCGGCAAACAGTGATGGAAGAGCTTCTCAAGTGTTATAAACTGCAAGCAGGATTTATTTGAAAAAAGTTAGTGGCACCATTTAGCTCTTCCAACACTGGAATTCTTAGTTTGAGAAGCATCATTGAGAACAGCAGAGTACTGCTCCGGAGAATTTGCCCACACTGTTCTTAAAAAAAAAAAAAAAAGCAAAAAAAAAAAAAGCACATAAATGCACAAAACATACCCAAAACTGTAAGATGCACATGGAAAAAGAATAAGATGTTTATCACCACAACTGAAAAATACTCCTCTAAACTGCTCTGAATATCTTCTCCAATGAATAAGATTATTAGGTTACAGACATTTAAAAACAAACAAACCAAAAAACAAACACAAAACAAAAACCATAAAGAAAAACTTTTTCAGTTCTCTCTCCTTAAACTTAGTTTAGCTGGTTAGTGACCCTTAGTTCATTAGTGCCCTCTAGATCCAAATTCTTTGAATAGAGGAAAATATATGAAGAACATCAAGACAAGTAAGTGTAACAGAAGAAGAAGAAAATACTAAAGACAGAGGAGAAGATAGGAAAAAATGGGGAAGAAATGCAGAAAGAAATAATTCTAATGCAGAAAGAACAGATGGTACTAAAACCAATACCTGGCAAATCCATTAAGACCTCAAGAGTATCATTATTTGTTATGTGAGCATAGAGCCTGCAGATTTCAATTGGACTATTCCCATGAGTAAAATGACACACATGCAAGCTTGCCAGGTTAGTTTTAATATCATGGATAAAAGCCTATACCCTACCTTTACCATAAGCATTTTCCTACCTACACTTCTATTTTCTGTTCCTTTAATGTTTACTGGTTAGACAACATAAACACGTATCCAGTTATTAAAACAACTGAAACGCATTAAAATGTGTTAAAACTAAAATCACAAATGCAAGTCTATCTTATGCTTTCAGTAATAAAGTTTGCGAAACACCTGAAGTTGATTTTTGTTTTATATTAAACAAAATGACTTCATGTTATTGAAATGAAGCCACTGTTGAGATAAGGTAAAAATTACATCTGAAGTGTTTTGCTTACATTAGTACAATGAGATGGAATTTGAAGCAAGACCTACTTAGGATTTTTCTTATTGAAGAGACACACTATTTCAGTTGAGAGAAGGGAGCAGAAAAGCAATGAAAACTCTCTGCATTCCTGTTATACAAATCCACTGCACAAAGGAAAAAAAATATCAAAGTTGCATTTCTATTACACAGCTGCTTTTGCAGGTCCCCAAGATTACTGCTTCCAGTACAACAAATGCCTTGTGGTCTGCCAGTCTGTATTATCATGAGACATCTTCTCTGCAAACTGCCATTCACTGCTTCAATTTTGCTTTGTGAGTTGAATTTGCATATGAGTTACTTGATATCAATTCTTGTCCAAGCAATAGAAAAAGTCCTCCAAAGGTTTTAACCTGTGACAAGCCCTCTCATTGCTTCCAAGTACAGAAAAAGGGTATGAACTCCTTTGTTTCTCCATGCTTGGACAACAGATGTCCTTTCTGGTGGATGGACGCTTTTTTAGACAAGAGCTCATACCCCAGCGGTATGATTAGCCTGAGATACTTCACTGGTGCCACTGTGTGCCACAAACTTGTCTCCACACCCAGAGCTGGAGGGATGAATTCTCCTGTTACATACATTTTGACACCCTGTAAGACTTTAATAGTTTTACCAGGCACCAGCTGTGAGCCAATCTATCTTGCTGGCAGCCACAAGTACCAGACTGCTTTATGCTTTCCTTTTCTTCCGTGTCCAGGTAATCTTTGTTTTTGGAACTTTTTGTGAATGTTAACAGCACCAATCATGCCTCAACAGCAGAGACATGTGGCAACAAGACCGTAGAGCTGCCAAAAGCAAAGAAATTCTCACTAAGAAATTCTTAGCAAGCCATCTACTAAAAAAGGAAAAAAAAATACCAAACCCACAAGTGCACTCACATGCTACACTGCCCCAAAGCCCTGTAGCTGCTGGGGACCTGTTCCCTAATATTGCTTTTTCACATTTCAAATCCTGAACGCTGTTTTCGGACCTGGTAATTTCTTCTTTGTGCAGTTATTCCTAGCTGTGTGCAGAGATTGAGAAGTACTATCGTAGCCTTTTCATTTTTAAAAGATTTTTCTCTATTTAGAATGACTTTACATTGAGAAATACTAAAGAGGAAAATAAGCCACATGCAAACACTCGTACTCTGCTTTTCACTGTGCAATAACAGACAAGTGTTAATTATGTTACAATCCCTACTAGAGGTATTTCCCCTCATACAGCATGTCTACTTCATGCTTCACTAGGAGGCACTAAGCTGGCTAAAAATTCTCACCTTTAGCTTATCTCACAGAGTCTGCAAATCTATCCCTGCAGGAAGAGCTGTTTGCTTCTGAGGCAGAGCTAGACAGACAAAATCATAGGTAGTGACCTCCTGACTGATAGCCCATGGGTTACAAATAAAAATCTATGCAGGCCCGTGTGAGTTTTTTCACTGAAGCCTGGACTAAGTTCAAAATAAGCATACAAAAAAAGGTAGCAAAACAAAAAACAAAGGCTACAGGGACAATGCAAAAAATTAGCTTCAGCTATGGTTGATTCAATCTGTCAATCTGAAATAAAGGGATAAGAAAACTAGTAACAGAACTAGCTCACCAGATACACAATGCAGACAAGCTAACACAGAGGATGAAGAAATCTCTTTTTGCACTAAGTTGGGCCATCAACTTCAGAACGAGAAAGATCAGTGAAAAAGTGGTTGAGATTTGTCCCTTTCAGCACAATTCACAGTCCATTCACAACACTTGTTTTTAGCTTATGAAAAACCTGACTTGACAGACACTACTGAGATGTCAACAAGAAAAAAACTGAGGTTTTTAAAAACTCATTTCAGCAACAAGTAGGAAAGATTCCTTCAAACTAGTTTAGATATTGTCTCTTACTCAGGTTAAAACTCTCGTTTGATGGAAAGATTCAAGTTGGCTTTTTTCCAGTACTACAGTTCTTGTAAGTTCAGTTTATTTTTAAACTCACTGTGTTGCCATACTTCAAATTAAATACATTTCTCTCAATGTATTCAGAAATACATACACTTCATTCTGTTTGCTCATTATTTATGTCAGCATGTATTTACAGGCTGCTGTCGAGACAAATACTTCTGTGAATCAAAGCCTCAGCATTGTTTTTTTAAAGAAAACCTACCTATAACATTTACTGTGAAATTGTCATAATGCCAAAATCCAGATTCTTGACAGGATCACAAACACCAAAAGGAATTTTGGAGGAATACAACTATCTTTGCAGCAACGATGACTTGACTAGTAAGAGCCTGTTATGTAGCCATAAAATACTTCAAAGAAAAATTAACAGTGACTTCCTTGAGTATTATTTTTGTATGCCAATTCAGACCTTCTGCCAAACCGACTAATTCACAAAAATAATAAATTTATCTTTGTTAAAATATTTCAAGAGTTTTTTATCTATTGAATGAACTTAAAATACAGAAATCAAAAGTGGAACCCAGGGTTTACAAAAAGCTATGTATGAACTTGTTTTGAAATACTAAAATATTGATGTTTAAGTTTAAATCAATGTTAATATCAAGCTCATTCTTCAAGTCTATATTTAGACTAGTACAAAATTCCAGTGACTATGTGAACATTTTCTTTTGTGACATTTCAAACAACCTATATGATAAACAGTGACGTTAATGTGTTGCCTGGTGGTATTAGGTAACCGAACACAATGGGGACACATCTACCACAAATTAAATACAGTGCCAGTTAGTCATAACACATTTAAATTCCATGTATTAGCTCATATGTGTACATCTCTGCCTCCAGCCCCATCTCCTCCTCCACAGTTACGTGCTGTTATTAGAGATGTAATAGCAGAAAGCTGAAGATACTTGGATATTCCACCTCCCCCTTGTGCAAGAAATAATTAATTTACTTTTCACTGAACAAATGTACCTGGAGAACTCGGTATGGCCCCAGGACCCCCAGAGTCCCAGTAAGGAGATGGCCCCAAGGCATTTTGCAGCACACAGCACGTTTGCCCTGCCTATGCACATAGTTTGCTGGGTATGAGACAGCTCCAAGTCAAAGGTCTTCAGCCGTGTTTATGCATATCCCAGCTCATCTGCATTGAAATGGGAAGAATAAGGTCCTATGTTGCACACGTTTTACCCACAGTTTTCCACTTCGTCATTTTCTTTTTGTCATGATGGACAGCAGACAGCAAAGACTGGCTCAGTCAAAATACTTGCTAGAGGTCTATTTGCAGAGAGTCACAGAAGGAAGTCTCAATCTTGATGAGACCAGAGAGGCATATTGGGTAGATAAAAGCTGCATTTACAAGCAGGGATAACAACAGTCTGCCATTTAGCAAGCAAGAGAGAATGGCAGGATTCAGAGCCCAAGCCAATTAAGCATCATCACTTCCTTCCATCTGGCAGAGAGACTGCAAAAACATTTAATTAAGCAATGTGATCTCTCTGCCACATCTAAAATAATTCAAACTTTCAGCATTTTCAGCTTTTGCATTTTCAGCCTGTATAATGCAGCCATCCAAACAAACATACACAATGATGTGGCATCATTGTTATACTAGTGCTGGCATAGTGGGTGGACTTCAACGCTGAAATACAGGGGTTGAGCCCAGAGAACCTAACCTTTTATTTAATCAGAGGCCTAAGATATATACCACAAATATAGATAAAGCTATTCAGAAAGAGCTATGGCTAAGTTGGAGTAAATTCAAATAACTCAAATAGTTGTTCACAATAGAAAAGGAAATGTCCACACACACAAAAAGTAAAAATTAGTGCAAAGGGCAACTAGTTTCTTTGATTTTAAACAATCCTATGTATTTCAAAGTTGTAAGGTAAAAGTTATTGTACTCTGTCCAAAAGAGATATTAGTGAGTGGCTACATGGTTACTTCTACCAGAATCTACCAGCCGTGAGTTCTCTCTGCAGATTAACAAAAATCAACTATATTCAGAAAACATCCTTATTTGGTGGCAATGAGGTTTGGGATTTTTGTTTTGTTTCAATTTAGGAGGAGGGGGAAATTCTAGTAGGTCCCTTCAGTTGAGAAACTTCTAGGTGAAGTCAAAGCTGAGACTCAGAGCCGCCCACAAGACCCCAGAAGCCCCAGTGATAGGTTAAATACCACAGTTGTAAAACTTTGCACTATTTAAATTAAAACAGGAACCTTTGAACAGAAAGTAAGGTAAATTTTCAGGGGGTTAAGTAAATAAAAATATTAGCAAGCAGCAAAATTAATAAGCATATTTCAGATATCTATTTGCCATATACTATAAAGCCACCCTTCCAAAACTAACCCCTCTAGCTTGAAATATACCTGCCTTTCCAAATGAGACAGAAAAGGGAAAAAAGATCAATGAAGATACATTCTAAATAATAACACTGACTCTAGACAGAATTTACCAAATATAAGTGTACCTTTACTTGGTGCTGATTTTCTCACGGAAGCTACGTGGTCTTCCGAGATAGCAAGACGCCTGAGCACATCAGCCAACGCTGCTTTGAGCACAGTGATTTCATCCTCTTGTTGCTGGACTCTCAGCTCCAGGGCTGACAGACGGTCCTGGACATCAGACGTACTCGCAGCTGAGATGCTGTCATCTGGACAGTGGGAAAAGAGAGTGGAAAGGGCATTTAACTGTTTTGTTCTAAACTAAAAGGCACAGAAAGAAACATGTACAGCATGTCTAACCCATCACTTTGAAATTCTGAAGGTGTTCAAACATGCTCAGACAAAGGAGGAATGGATATTAATGCTTCAAGACAGAAATGTTACTAATCATTAACTTAGACTGAAGGCTTAAGGAGTCTGGCCCTATTACAATAAGAGGAGAAAATGTGTTTTCTATTAAAATAGTGTAGAAAGAAAACCATGCTTACCAGCAGTAGGAAGGTTGAAATTAATCTTATTTAAATAGCTAACTAAATTCACTAAAAAGGTATAAAATTGTGGTCAAATTTTGCAATATATTCTCTTGGAACTGTTAAGGAATTCGAACTGTGATCTGTAATTTTAAAGCATGATATAAAGCTAAAAAAAAAAAAAAAATCTGCAGTTGAAATAAATGTATAGCTAGCCATGACCTGATTACATGGAGTGGCAATCTCAGTTTAAATGGTCTAGATCAGAGTTTTTAACTCCAGTTCCTTCTCTCTCTCTCTTTTTTTTTTTTTTACATCACCACCCTGCATACGCCAAAAAACTATATGACATTATAACAGTTGGCCTGAAGTGAACAGAAAATAAATACTCTACAAAAAGGTTCCAAAAATCTGTTTGGCCACACAGAGGTAGATTAGCGTTGAAGGCATAATCCAGTCAAATCTATTCTTCAGTGGTAAAAAGGAAATTACAGCTTCTGCATACTCTTTGCCTTCAACAGTTCTTTGCATTATTTCTGCCAATCCAAAATAACACACAACAGATTTTTGTATTTGGCTGTTCCAATACATCACAGGCCAACCACTAAAAATGACCCATAAAAGAATACATTGCTCAATCACATGGTACTGAATTCCTTATCCATTGTGATTTAGGCTTACTAAAAACTCAGGAAGGAATTTCTAACACAGGTTTACAAAATTTACCTGTATTATACAGGGAGTGTAAGTCCATATTCTATGAAATATATACAAACAGCGAATTTACAGATAAAGGTAAATAGCTAATATTAATACTGTGACTATATACAATCTAAACTTTAGTTCACTAATCTTACTAAGACATACTATGGGAAAAAAAAAAGTTAATATGAGCCACAATCCTAAAATTATTTTTCACTAAAAAAAAAAAAAAATAAAAATAAAAAAAAGCCTTCATCTTGGAAACACTCGCCTAAGGGCACTTTTAAAATAAATGTAAGCAAAAGAAACACTGAGCCAAACCCCTCAAATAAATTAAATATGAAAGAGATTAATGCCAACTTCCATTCAATTAAAACATGATGCTCACTACTAAAGAAGCAAAAATTGAACCAAGCAAAATAAAGAATCACAGTAATACTTTCACAACACTAGCAAAACTCCTACAAGGAATTAGTAAAACAAATATAAGTAGTTAAATGTATTCACAATCATTGTTAAACTGAAAGGAACACTTAACATTGCTTTGATAAAACAACTCTAACAAGAAGACAGGTTAGTGTATTGATTTGGTTAATCAAAAAGCAGAAATGTATCACTTCATGGTTAATACTATATTCATTCAGGCTAATAAATAAAAAGAACTGCAGGGGAATTAATAAAGCAGGCAATCACACTAAGATCTACAGACAACAGATTAGAACAACTCTGAACAAAATGTCTTTGATATCACCAGCTCCACATGCATAAAAGTATTTTAATAACTCTATAGCCCAGCATATCCAATGCATTCTCAATAGTACTTTACAAATCCAGACCAGTGATACCTGCCCAAAGTTGGGAGGGACTGTGTAAGATTCTTTTAATTAACCCCACGTTTTCAAAACACAAAACCCCATCTTATTTTCAAAGTATCTTTATATCTCATCTCACAGTGAAGTAGTAGTCCAAACAAAGAAGAGAGAAGTTTGACATTTCTTTAAAAAAAAAAAAAACTTATTTTTTTCCCTTTTTATCTGCCAGAGCCTTCAATTAAAGAACCATTAAAAGCTCTTATAATGGATAAATTATGGATAAATTCCCAGGCTGTATAAATACACAGATTACTATAAAACATTTGTAAAAGACATTAAGTAACTATGTCAAATCATCATTTTAGAAGCCAGACATCACTGTGTTCCCTGTGTGGAGTCCAAATAACAGTAATTAACAAAGCACGAGAGGCTCCACTTTTGGTCTGTCTCTCCGATGAGCTCAGATGGAAGCACAGAGCAGTGGCTGCCTGACACGGGCAGCTTTTTTTCCCCCACCAACTACCAACACTGACTAGACTTCTGCTGAACCCCAGCACCCCAAAAAAGGAACATATGAGATGGCTCCTGCAGTTTCAAAAGCCACCGTTGTGTCACTAATTCCAAAGGGGAACAGGACAGCAAATCTTCCTGCCTTGTAAGGCTGCAATGCTTTTACCTCCTCAACCTATCAAGTGAGATGGTAGACACGATGGCCAATGTTGACCTCTGTGACTCGCACTATGGAAGCTTAACCCTAGACATGGCATGGAGGGGCAGAAGGACTCTCAAACTCAGCCTTATTACAACAGCTTGTATAAATGGGGCATGAGTAGGAAAGCAAGAAGGTTAAGCCATTTAGCTCGTTCAAAAACAGGCAAAGCAATGGGCTATGTGCGTACAACTGGAGAAAAGAGGTTTCAAACCACCAGTGGCTGCTTTGTATTGCAGAGAGGGCACATGAGATACAGTGACTGAAAGGAGAAACTGGACAGCAAGAAGATCACTTGGAAATCAATAATATTTCAGTTGATCAAAGAACTCAGTAGCACACTGGGAAGACATTTTATTGTTCTTTATCACTATACAGAAGCAGCATCTGTTTCAAGTGATGACAATCATTTTACACTGGCAATTATTAAAGCAGTAAAACCAAAATACCTCACCCATGACAGCAAATATTCAACTGAACGCAAACATGCCCTTCTTGGCAGTATCTGAAAAGTAAGTCAGCTAGGGATTAAGTTTAAAAGAAGATGCCTTGAAAGTAAACACAACTGCAATTCTTGAGATCATTTTGACAAACCTGCACAACGCAAAACTATACTACTATTTTTTTTTTTCTGTCATATAAGTTTCCAAAATCTCTTCCAGATTTCTTCTTCCATTAAAATTTATTCTAATACTCTAACTGCATCAAAAGAAGTTTAAACAAAAGGCTTCCTTCAAGTACATATCCTTCCCCCTTCGGAAGGGAAAAGGCTTGTACACAAGCACACAGTGAGTTACTTGGGAAGCTGAAGTTCATCTCCTCCCTTCCTCTTCTCTCACTCCTGAACATCTGGCCTTTCCCTCACGCTGTTTCAGACATCCATCCAGGCCTTCCTTGAGCCACTCTTAAATCTACTCAGCCAGAGGGAGATGTATGTATTTGTTTAAAAATGGAAGAAATTTGGAAATGCAACTGACTATTGATTCGTTCACTTAGTTAATTTTTCAAAAAGACCTCTTTAGTCACCTGTCTATGTTTATTACAACAAAATAGCATCCTTTCTGATGTGCTGGTCACATTTCCCAAGCTGCCCATGACCTAAGCATTTTAAGTAACCACTGGGAACAAGATCCATTACAAAAAAGTACCATCTGCAGTGCCCACTGGCCGCAGGGAGGAGACACTCACACAGATGTGGATCTAAGGTCCTTCAGTTTTAAAAAGTGGTTTAAGAGAAGAATATTGGTACTCAAATGACAGTAAAAACATGCAAGGTCTAAACATACAGTACCATCACTTGCAAAACAAGATGTCTTGTTATTTTATTGTTATTGTTCACTAGTTTGATTTTTAATTTTAGCCATTAAAACATTAGTTCTTCCTCTGCTTTTGGAGTAAGCAGGGATGACATATGGGATGCTTGTATTTAGTACTGATAAGACATGTGAATGACCTAGAAATTAGGGTTCATTTTTCACAGCAAATAAAAGCCATTAAATAGATGCTTTATGCTGCGTGGGACTCCTCACAGTCACATGCGTCAAACCACTCCCAGCAGATTAAACAAACCAGCAGCTCAAACAGCCCCTGAGACTTTTTGAAAGGGGTACGCAGTACCTAGTGATGGTACTTAACAAACCTCCCAACCCACTTATCACTCTTCGCATGTCACCAACCAGGCACGTGAGGATAACGGCCTTCGAAAAGCATCACCCTTCACCACTCACTGCCTAAGGAGAAATCTGAGCTGGTTACATTTGAAAAAAATATCCCTTACTACTCAACTGTCTATTCTGGGGCCCCTCAGCAACTCCAGAGCCTCCATTATCACTTCTCTGAGTCAATTCCTGCCAGCCCCCAATTTTAGACATAAGCAGCATTTCAGAAAAACAAGTTCTACAAACTCCAGCACATGGAAATTTAAGCCACGGGGTGGAAAATCCTACATTTTATCCAATAAAGCCACAAAAACCACAGATATTTTTAAACCCTTCTCTGCCAAGGCACCCACACCATTTTCTACGTTTTCCCCAGAGTGTTACGAGCCTTTTATTACAGAAACACAACAGAAATTACTTGCACTGGTATAAAGCTCTGGCTGACAGTTTCAGGAGATAATTGGCCCAAAAGAACCCCTTCTCACTAGGACTGTGGTCTGTCTCTGTGTGCAGGAAGGTACGTATTTGCACAACTTGTAATTTTTCTTCTGAAGAGCAGTGAATAATTTGACTTTGGATGAGGGTTATATTTCCAGAGAGATAACTGACATAGCTGTTTTTCCTACCCTGTTACGAACAAGAAAATTATCTGCAGTTTTCTGCAGCTCACTTTTCCTAAGACTACCTTACACCTAATTATCTGTAAAAACAACTTTTTTAAAAGGTAGAATTAGACTCTACACTCTTGTACCCACAGTATCTCCTGCACTTCCTCCAAATACCAGTACACAGAAATTATCTTGGTTTTGTAAAGGACGTGAGTCACGGGAAGAACATAAAAATGGGAATTAAACCACACAACACTAACATGGAAGGTTAAAAAAGCTGACTCCCTCAAACAACACTGTATTAAGTTCTAATGTGTCTCTAGAAGCTAGATCTGGTGGAATGGAAGCAGAGTGGGAAGTTCCTTCTTCCTGCAAATGCAAGACTGTGGTCTTCAACACTCCAAAGTATGCCATGTATCTTTGACTTTCCTTCCTACTTTTTCATCCTCTTTCCCTAATTTCCTAATTTTTTTTCATTCAGAATTAAAAACAATGCACTACTTGATCTCACACATATTACTGAAGACAAAAGTAAAATCTCTTTCTGTACTTTTTTGTAGAACAACAAAGCAGATGTTTTGAGATGGATACAGACAAATCACTGATTGCAGACACTGGTCCCCAGCTCACAGCTCTCAAATATGCAGCACGTTAGTATTTCCAACATTAACTAAACCTTTTATTTCTCTCTTCCACAGACACACCTCCAGGTTTTCAGGAGGAAAGCATGTTGTCACATACCACTCATTTGCTCAGGGCTGATGCTGCACAAGGACCATCATGTTGAGAAAACTGTTTTCCTTGTGCAGCTCATTAGATTGTTTAATGTTGCATAGTACAATATTATTTTAGTCCCATACATGCTAGTTAATTTAAAAAAACAAGTACTACCTTCTATTAGCCTTTCATGAGGCACTTTCAAGTCCACAAAGAGCAGGAAGTTTCTTTGCACAGCTCCTACTGCAGAATCAGCCCAGAGTGCAATGTCTAATGGAGAAGTGATCATCCCAATGACTAATCTGCATTTTTAATCATAAACTGTGAAAAAAGATGGTTTATTATTCACTTTAAAATTCAGCAATGCAATCTACCATGTTAAATGATACAGAACTTGGCCATAAAAAACCCAACAAACCAACAACAAAAAACCTCAACTCTCACTGAAGTCTGAAAATCCAGACTATGCCTAAAAACCTCAGTTAAAACCCTGAAAGGAATATAATTTATGTTGTTAAGAACTTATGCATGACTTGAATAAAGGTAAAGTGGCCCATCTGGAAAAGATCTATACAGATCTGTATAGGTATAATCATAAATCCCAGAAGTCAATTTAAAACAAACAAAAAACAAAATCCCACACAGCACACAAACCAAACAAACCACAAAGCAAATAAACATGCAAAAAAACAGGCCATAAACTATAAATGTGTATCATTAAAGCATTGCATTAAATTTTAAAAGAAGAAGAAAGATACATAACTACACTGGACAAAGTTTCCTTAGGACTTTCCAATTCAGCCCAACATATATTCATTATGTCACTGCAGTGTTTTGTCTGTAGATGATCCAGAAGAAGATTTTACCTTAGCATATTAATATTTTGCAATGTAATAGTAATTACTGAGCTTTGCTATTTGTGAACTGCTTTATCATTTGTTTGAAGCAAATTCATGTCTGTGAGCCTACTACTGCACCATTACATTGCTTGAAAACACAGGTGATGTTCTCTATAATCTCATTTTAAAGGGTTGGTCTGATCTACCACTTCATCCCTAATAGTAGTTCTACTTGTATATGCTAAACAGACTTGTGTACGTAGGCTTTCATATCTTTTTTTTTATTTTTACTGACGTGAAAAAGCAAGGGAAAGAGAAATGGTGCAAAAACACCCTGAAAAAATAACTTTGTAATAACCGTAAATTACAGGTATTACGACAAAAATATTTTTATAATAATCCCGTGCTTCTGCTATTGTAAACCCTCATATTTTTAATACAGATAATCTAGAAATGTATCAGCACGAGATTCACGGGTACAACTCCGCCCATGCTGTATTCAGCCAACGTGAGCGTTCAGGTTGCCTAACTTTCCAGTAACTGTATTATTTACTGGGCACACAAGTTTCAAGAAGAAACAGATCAGACTTGCCAATACTAGTTTTGATACGTAGACTGAGAAAACAAAACAAAGCCAGCACTTAAACACACTTCTCATACTTGACATTGCTATCCATATAATTAATTGGAGAGGCAGGTAATTATGCTGTCTCTCTCATGTATCCTCCCCCAACTGCATACCTCGAATCAGCTCCACCTCCATCAAGACACATCAACCATAACACCATTTACAGGATTTTGACCACCCACTACTTAAAAAGCCTTGTGGTTTTAAAGTATTTTTCTTCCCCTAGCATTGCTCAGCTCTTGATGCTTCTGATACTCTTCTGAATCTCAGGACACTCCAATGCTTGGCCTTCAAACTGCAAGAACAAGCCCTTATCTTCCCAAATGATGTTTCTGATGAGCAACCTCTATGCTCCACAGACAGAACTCACAGTGGCTACAGGCACCTGATTGGGATCCCCCACATAACCCGCTCCGCAGCAATCCCAGTCACCCCAAGCTCTTTTTAATATCTGACACCACCCTATTTTCATGTCACAGTTAGAGACAGAGAGGGGCAGAGAGCACCTTTTCTAACATGTATGCTTGGAAGATCACCTAATAACACCTGCAATGAACTGCTCTACCCTAACTTACACATGCATTTAAAGCAACACTTCAGCACACTTATTAGCATCCATTTGCCAGAAGTATTTCATGTTGTGCTGGAAGTGTTAGAACATTTCCATGAAAAAATGCTAATTCAAAAATTTAAAATTAACAACTTTGCCTGGTATGAAACTATGTGGGCTAAAAATTTCAGCACCTGGAGTTCCTCTCCCCCATCCGCCCCCAAACCCAAACTGATCTAGTTTTTTTCTAAGACAACAGCTTTTCACATGCTGAAGAGGGAACAGATCCCTGAAGTCTCCCCTCTTCACCCAGGGCTGTGCCACCTCTCGCTTCCCCACACCATGAGCAGACAGCACCCCAGCAACCCCACAGGGAACCTCAGCTGGCTCCAGCTTTGCAAAGCCAGACACTGCGGCTGCCAGAGCAGGACACCACGAGCAGGACAGCACCTCTCCCACATTCCCGAGGCTGCACCGAGGCAGAACCTGCACGTTCTGCCGAACCTGACACACCAGACACAGGGGCAGAAAAGTGCGGAGCTCTCATGGATAGAGCACATCAGCAGCAATCAGGCTTTTGACATGGACAGGGCTGTCCTACCCATGTACTTTGACAATCAAAGAGTTTCAAATTGGGCAATTACTTTAATTAGAAAATTGGGTAATTAGTAGATGCTTTTGACCTTAATCTCTTTTTAACTTCACTCTTCATCTGCTAAATGCAAGCATCATCCTATACCACATAAAGGTTAATTAACACTTGTGGGCTACTGAGGCACCACCATAAGTACTGTAGCAAAGTCAATGTTGAAATTCACGTATTTCTTTGAAAAGCAAGACTAAAAGCCTTGTCATAAAAATTACATAGGAAGCTATGCAAAGAAAATTAAAACAATTCAAAATACTGAGCAACTGCTTTGAAGGCAGAATTAGCTCTTCTGAGTACTGACTCGGGGGAGACTATGATCAAGTAATTAAAGGCTGTATCTTAATATCTATATGATCCAGAAGATTAAATATAGTCTTGAAAGACTACTCCAATTCTGGTTTTCATGTTCAGTCTTTGACTTTCCGCTCCCAATGCTTTTCTTTAACCATATTTCATTACTACAAAAGACAGCAGCATTGTCACTGATCCGCTCAACACAATGGATTATGTTGATTAACCACATTCAGGCTCAGACAATAATTACCAGGATCCAAAACATTTCTAAGTCCAGCAAATATTGTAGAGCTCACTAAGAAACAAAGGATCATCTCAAAGACTCTGATTTTCCTGGAGTATTTTGCAAAATCATTTACACAGACAGGTACCCATCACTTACGTGGTTGGTAAGGAAGTTAGTGTGAAGTCTTGTAAATGGAAAAAGGAGCAAGCAGACGGAAATAGGAAAAAAAAAAAGAAAAAAAAGGAGGAGAGCAAAGAAGAGCAGAGGGGAAAAAAGAAGAGGAAAAGAAAGAGCACTCTCCAGCTCTCTGCACCCGCCCCCTTGCCCTGGGGCCACTTATGTTTTAACTGCTCTTGTCAAAGCGATGATGCCAATTCCTGCTCAGAGAATTGTCAGGATAGTTAGTTCTTTGGTGGGTTTTTGTTTGTTTGTTTGTGGGGCTTGGGGTGGTTTTGTTTGGTTGGTTTGGGTTTGTTTTTGTTGTTTTCCAGTATTTAAGCCCAAATTCATACAGCTTACCACTAATTTTCCATGCTGTATTTCCAAAATATATTTCCAGAATATTTTTCCAGTAACGTGCAAATAAAATCCAGTTTGCAAAACGTTCAATCTTTAGATTGCAACAACACAGAGGAAGTTCAACATTCCCCACCACTGCAGTACATGTCTGTCTTTGTAAAATACATGAATTCAGTAGTACAAACATAGTTTTAGTCTGAAACTTATGGAAACTCTTAAATATTTATTGCTCATTTGGGCAACAAACTAATTTGTGTTTTTGTTCTTAGTGTGGTTTTAACAAATACATTTTTGCCCCAGAGGAAAGCTGTTTTTACTGTTTAATCTTGCTATACTCTTATCAATCCCAGGGTACAATTTCAGCAGCAAAACACAAAAAGCACTGAAATCATTAAGTGAGATAACATCAGGCAAAGCAACATAACCTCTTTTGCAAATACAATTTATTATTGTACCATCCAATGTTTATTTGCAAAATTTTATTAATCTCAAATCCTGAAACACAAATGAATCATCTCCAGCTTCTGTTATCTAGGAATCAAGATAAGACATTATCTCTGTAAACAAGCATTGGAACAAAAGTGTTGAAAAAGTGTGCCTGAAATTAGTTGTACTGGTTGCTTTATCATGCTTCTCTTTTCTCCTTCCCCCACAACTCACAAACAAGTATTTAATTTGTAACATTAAAAATACCACTGTATAAACTAAGTTTCTTTGATCTCATTCTGTGCTATTCTAAGCCACTCTATCACAAATGCTGCTATACAAAACCCCATCCAGTCAGGAAAAATACAGAGTCCTGCTCTATTTCATTAATTTTCTTTTGTTTAAAAAAAAAAAAAAAAAGAAAAGAAAAAACTCAATAGTCTCCATTTATTAATCTCGGCTGTACAGGTTGTGCAGCTGTCAGCAGTTGTTTGTGTTTCACAGGCAATAGATGTTATCTTGTAGATTTAGTATTATGTTCACACAATAAGAATAGTCTCCTATTGGAATGATAGTCATGCATATAAAAATACCAGTACTAGGGTATTGCCATGTTAAAGAGAGTCACTTCTTGATGCTGACACTAAACACAAAGCATACTGCATGCTGTTCCCACTCATCTTCACTTTCCTTCACACTTAAGGGAAAGCTGCTAAAGCTTGTCCATTGCAACATCATTGCACACTCAAAATTCAGCCTCACATGCAGACACCCCTGTTCATCAGCACTGCACCAAATTCAAAGCAAACCCATCAGGGGTGCCTAGACAGGAGGGCAGGATGCCACACTCCTCAGCAGGATAGAGCCCTCTGCCCCCTGCCAGATGGCCTGTGCCACCTCCCCATGGGCCACCAACCACTGCAATGTAGTTTAGTGGTGCTGGCATCGCCCTGGGTGCTCAGAGCTCCCTCTCCCTACCAGGGAAAGCCTTCCCTTTTGGCTCTGGCAGGATTCTCTGCTCAGCAGAAACAAGGTTACACCAGAGGAGAGGGACCAGGTCTGGTACATGCAGAGAGGAATTTGACAGCTCTTATCTCTTTAAGTCACAGGACACAGGGATTTCAGATAAAGGTAAAATCTGTTTGGAAAGAGACTCAGCAACTCAGTGCCTTATCTTAGTTTTCTAGTATTTCAGGTATAGGAATTCCTTCCACTTATTCACAGTCCTTCACGGTCACCACTTTGTTACCTCTCAACACCAGAGCCCATTCAGTAAAATGCCAACTCTCTCCCTAACAAACTAAAGCATCCTTGAAAAGTTATTGTCCTTCTTTGCAATTTCTCATGCAAATGCTAAGGATGACAATACTCTCCTTCCCTTGTAGAAAAACAAGTTCTATGAAGAGACAAGCCTTCTATAGAGGAAGCATTAATTCCAGCATCAAGTTTTCTCCTGCGACCACCCACCAGGGTGGCAGCATCTCCTGCAGAGGCAGCCCTTGCCCCAGCTCTGCACTGGAAACCTTACACCTGCTGCTGCCACAGGCGATACCACCTTGCAGTTGTCAAACCTCTCCTGTATCTTGTGGGCAAGAACAGATGTAAAGTTTGCTTTTGATATTTTCAAAAGTTCACTGTTTCTTGCGACTGAAAGACTAAATAAACTAGATCCAGCATGACACTTCCAACAGTAGTGGTCAAAACCTCACTTTTGCTTACCTCCACCAAGACACTTCCTCACTTTTGCAAGTGCTTGCAGCTTTGGTACATAGAGGAACACCTCTACAACAGCTAATGCTTACTCCAGGTGAAATCAAACCAACAGTGGTGTCTTTTTGCACTGAAAAGAACTTCTCCGTACAGACTAGTCATAACATAGACACTGCTAAGCTATCTGCTTAGTCTCAAGAATAAAACACAAGCTGTAAAACTCCCACACAGCCAACCTGTAAGGTGGTATCTGCAAATAGTCATCACACATTAAGTCACAATCTCCATTACAGTTACTACAGAGGAGTAAATATTGAGAAATAAAGGGAATATTTGCACATTGTGTGTCACAGAAAACACTTCAGTCCAGACAGACAGCAGGCAGAAATATCTATACTCATGTAGGTCAACAGCCACCCTCAAAAAGGGGAACCGAGCATAAATACAATTTTAAAAATGACTAGTTCTTTAGATAAGTTCCCTTTGTTTTGTTGTGTTAGAAATTAAACAGTCCCAGAGAAGCTTTGAAGTTAATACCTACAAACAAGGTGTGGGTGGAAAGCACCGCTCACACCTTTCCTGCTGCTGTGGCCTGACAAGGGACTGACAGCTCGGTTATCGATCCTGCCATTCAGCAACATGCTACGTTTGAACAGCTGTAGAAATATTTAACCTTAACATCTATTATTTTACAAAGAAAGATACTCTTCTAAACAATTCAGATTGCAGGTCTACCATCAAGTGTTGCCATGTTTTCCTTAGTAAAGACATTACCAACAATGAGTTTCCACAAATGCTCTACAACCAAGGTAACTGGGAAATCAAACTAATTTAATTTATAAAGAGGAAGAACTCTTGAATGGGATGACAGACTTCTATACGTGTAACTACGCATATATTCTAAAAAGCTGAAGTTGGACTGCTTCCACAGAAATGAATGCATAAAAGCGAAGCCAGATTCCATGATATTTTCAGTTGCTAATCCTGGCAGTATTGTGCCTAAAATGGAAAACTCCACCGGAAAGGGGGGAATTAGGTCTCATCTCTGTTTAGGTTAAACCACAAGGCATGTTTCAGAATCGATTCACCTGCAAGTAAACACAAAACACATGGAAACAGTGTTATGTGATACTACAGCCTCTCAGAGAAAAATCTATCAGTGAACAGAGCATTCTGGACAACGTAGGTAGGCTAAGACCTTCTAAAATTTCACCTTGAACATATTTTATGTAGAAGTCCTACTCAAAATTGAAGTGTCATAATAGCTGTTGATAAATCATACAAAACCATCATGAATGCATGCATGGAATTTGCCTGCATGGAAAAAAACTGATCACCTTTTTACAGGGATACCTTTACCTTACTTTTCAAAGGTTCCTTTAGGAAAATACATACATTTCTTATACAGAATATTTGCCCAATTTAGTAAACATATAAGGGACCACATGTCTGTCCAAGTTGCTTAAATACAACACATTATGTATCATAAACAAACAGATTACCTATAATCTGTTCTTTCAGAGCCTCTGACGTAGAAGCAATGTTTGGGCTTCTTTTCCCACTATTTGCTACAAAGTTACAGTTTTTAGGTAAAGAAAACATCCCTACAAATAACAAGGGAGATGGGACTGATGACTGATGTGTCTGGTATTAGAAATTATCAAATACTACAAATACTTGACAGGGAAACAAGAGTTAAATCCGGTTGTGACTAGGTAACGGAAGTGTCGTGAACCAGGAATGAGCTGCATTTTTGCCCATTTTCTTCCAAAATCAAGGGATTAATTAATCAAGAACAAACACCAACCAAAGTTTCCTCAGAAATGGGAACCTCTATGTGGTGATGTACACCTATTTAAAAAATAGCAGGTATGTTTTGCTGCAGACGTACAGTGGCACTGATGCCAGCAGACAGTGCTCCCACTGCTGCTCAACCTGCTCCCACCGCGTCGACCACCGTTCCCCCACAGGCCTTGCTGCACAGGGTATCGCTTCCAGCTTTCAATAACACACCTGAAAACAGCAATGCCAGCTAACACCTGCTTGCAACCCATTGAAAGAAAGTCTATAGTTTCAAACTAATGCACTTCAGACTAATGAAGTGAAAAACATACCGGAAAAAGCTATATATTGTAGGGCTCCAGTGTCTGCCATTCAGTCCTTCTTCTTTTTAAAAATCTTGGAGATTTCTATAATTTTTTTTTTTTATATCGGTGTGGGCAACAATCTAAAGCGAAAACATAATAGTTATTCTTTTAAACCACAGAATTATGTAGTTTGTTCCTTTAATGCTTACACTTTGAGATTGATTAATTCCACATAACACTTATTAAGCATTAACTATACTAATTCAGCTATTTATACATATAAAATAACCATCCACTACTCTGCACAATATTGCCAGTAAAAATAATGGGATCCTTCATGCATGAAAAGGATCCCCCTCACCACAACAGAATACATCAAGAACAAAATTGTTCTATATATTTTCAGTATCTTCTAACCTTTCAAATAATCTTATTATACAATTTATGTATTTTTAGTGTTAGCAGGAAAGAATTAAAACAGCTAGTATGAGCATGTTCTTTGGGCTACAGCCACATAAACTACCAGCGACTGAGCCCAAGAGACAGTTAACAGCATCACAACTTCCATGTAGCAACTACTCAAGCACATGCTCTTACTCAAGAGCAAACACCAGGCTGTTTAACCTACTAATCTCCATTTACTAACCTGCTGTGTCAACAACACGCTGTAAATTTCCGCATTCGCGTAGCCCTTTACAGCTCTTGTGCAAGCCCACACTCTAACTAGGTGTGACCATTCTTTGCAACCTGTAGCTTGCATTGCAAAACATCCCCGTACAAGAGCACTCCACAAAACACAGCCTGGACACCTCTGAGTCAACCCACAGGCAGAGAGGACAAGTGACCCTGCCCCAGCGGTGTCACTGCTCTGCTGCGGAGGAAGCAGGGCCAGGAGCACAGCTTTGTCCCCCCAAACTCCTGCTGCCAGGGCTACTTCACCACCAGCCATGTAATGTGACCCCAACATAGAAGCTATGTGTGATCAGTGCAAACCACTCAGGAATCAAAAGCCACCTCCCAGCTCCATATTTTCCCCCTTTACAATTAAAAAAAACCAAACAACCCACCCCCCAAAAAACCTTATTGCTCAAGACACTCTGCCATTCAAGCCACTGAGCAAATGGGTAAGAGCTACAGTGGCGGCAGCATGTAAAATCCTGACGGACCAACTCAATCAGCTTCTTGTGGAAGGGAATGCTCCCTTCAATGCATTTCGTAAGCATCAGAAATCTAACTGTAGGTATTTTCATTTTCTGAAAAGCATCAAAGGCAAACAAGGCCAAAACCCAACTTCATGAATTTTTAGAGCATACGAAGAACAAAAAGGGTGCTGGGAGAGAAAAGCAAAGGCAGGAGACATGGTACCTAAATTCTATCTGTTATGATACATCAGAGCATCTTCTCATCACACAATAAACAACTGTAACTAATGACTGTCACATTTGGTCATTCCTTCTTCCCTGCTCACAGGGTGGGTTCTGCACGTCCAGCAGTTCTTCTGTGTCTCTTTACAAGTTCTGCTCTCAGAGCCACTCTGTCCCACTGCAGAACGAGCAGGTTGAAGAAGCACTTTAGGTTTGCATGCTGCAAAAGGCAGGTTTCCAACACTGCTGCTTTCCTGATTAATTTATAATTTGTCTGTGTGAAGCAGGGGTATGATGATGTGTTCGTAAAGATACCTTCTTATGTTTCTTAATCTGGGCATTACTCAAAATTTGAGAGCGAAGACTCAGTGCTGAGGAAGTGTGTGCAGTCTGAACCTGACCCTTAATGACAAGTGTGCTGCGTCAGTTGCACTTCTGATATTTCACCAATTTTGATACTTGAGCAACTTTGAGTGTGGCTTGCAATTACTTTCTGCAACTGCTTAGAAAATGATAATGATTACTTGTGCAGGCTAACAGTTAGCTTCTCAGCCACCTCTTGATGACTAATACATATTCCTAGAACTGTTAGAAGTGAAATAGACACCCGAACAGGCAAAGCAGAAGAAATATTACCAAAAAATGTAACCACATTTCTGAAAGTTAACTATCAAGTTAAAGAAATGAGACTTTTCCATTGAGTCAGGGTAAGTATTAACCTTTAAACAGTATCAGATGAAAATCCCTATGGACCTTTACAATATTTGTAATTTTATGTCATATCTACATAGCACTACTGATACAGTAGATATTGCAGATATTTAGTCACATGCTATAGTGTAATGATGCAGATATTTATTAAAGTATGTACCAGTATACTTTTTTTTCTGTTTCTCAGTTGAGACATATATTAGAAGGTTTTTAGTGAGCTGTGTAGATGCAAATATCTACAGCACATCTGCAAGTCAGTGACATGCAGAGTCAAGCACCATGTTTGATCTGAGAGGGATGGATCCCCACTGCTCTCTGCGATGCCACTATACCTATGCACATCTGGGTCACACCAGGCATGTCCCTTCTCTTGGTTACCTGGAAAGGGGGTAGTGTCTGAAGAACAAATGCCACTTTGACAAATTTAATATAATTAAGCCTGGAAACAGCTAGCCCATCCAGCTTACAGCTCACTTCATTAAGTATAGGTTCAGCTAACTCATAAAGCAAGTAAATACTGCTTAGTCCAACTGTGCTTATAACTACTCAATATAACCACTCAATAAAAGCTTCATTTAACTCTGCCAAATTAGTAGAAGGTGGTAAGTTAAACTACGCTAACCTGATAAGGAAGTAAAACTTAAAACCAAGTGTACGTTATCCTTCAAATTTTAGAGGACTTATGACTGTGTAAAGAGGCAGCAATGGTATTTTCACAAACTATAATGAGATGGGATTTCACCTCCACACAGAAGACAAGGATCTCAAGAAGACGATGCTGAACTGATGTGGAAAATTATGCCAGTAAAGAGTGGTGGCTGTCATAGTTTCCTTCTATGCAGTACGGTATTATAAGCAAAGAAGCGTACAAAAGGAAAGTAATACTCCATCTGTCCCTGCATTCAGAAAGCCCCATTTCCAAGCATTTAAGCCCTTCAGTTATGAGCATGAATTGCCCTGGCTACAAAAATGCAGCCCTTTGCATTAATTTCTCAGTAACTACTATTCCTCCTGGTATGGACCAGCTTGCCTTCTGTCGGGATCAACAGAAAGCAGAGAATTTTCCCAAAATACAGTTTAAAGCATTTGGACTACCATAACCCTCGGGAGAAGATGCCCCAGCTCTTGTAGAATACCTGGCTACATTTCATTATGTCTAGAAAATAAAATGTTCTGCCATCTCCACTCAGGAAACTTAGAGTTCTTTTAAGTGTGTTACCATCAAACTTTTTTTTTTTTTTTTTTTTCTGGAAAACAGGAAAGCATGTTCAGAGAAACTATTAACACATTTCTAGCCCAGGACTATGGACTATTCTAATACTGCTTTTAATTCTTCAAACTTCCTTGCTAATATGACTTCATGATAGCAAAAACGCTTAAATGAGTCTCAGGTCGCTCATTAAGTCTGACCCTCATCCCCCAGCTCACACAAGGCTGGGCTGGGACCCGCAGCAGCACTTGGGGTACACCAGAAACCTCCCCAGGTCTCACCAGCTGGAACTCTCAGTGAGCCAGCACAGATTTATCAGGCAGGTTGGTGGGAATTCTCCCCTCATTCATAAAAAAATGTATCAACCAAAGGGAGGAGTGCTTGTTCCATGTCTGATACTTCTGGGAGATAGAAATGATAATACGGTTTGATTACTCAGAGCAAATAATCTAAAGTAGTTTTAAAACTAGCTATGACAGTACTGACTCTGACATAGTCAAATCCTGTGTCAAAAACACTGAAACCTACAGCAAGTTAATTTTTTAATCAAACACTGAATACTGTAATGTTTCAGCTGAGTCAACTAAGAGGATACAGACTTTCAGACTGTTTCTTTAATTTTACCTTTTTTTTTTTTTTTTTTTTTTACAGGATTAAGACAGCGATAGGGAGTTCTACGTTTATCACCACTATTACTGGCAGAGTAAGCCTAGAGTAAGGCTAGCTCAAAAGTTCTCAATGCAATTACAGCAAAATTTGTCTCATTTAAAAAGGCTTCACTGCATCAACACAAACATTGTAGTTGCAGTAATCCAAGATGATTAAAAAAATTAAATAAATTTAAAAGTCACTATTTAGTGTGATGTAATCCCCTGAAATAGGCTCATACTTGCTTTATTTAACTGGTCTCCATCCAGTGTCTAACCAATTTTAGGTAAAACACCAAGCTGAAAGTAGGACTTCTATGTCAAATTTGTCTACTTTTGCCCACGTAACAGGGACTAGAAAGAACAATTTAAATACTTCAAGTAAAGTCACTTTTATTAGATACTAATTCAAAGTAAGTGCTACTTTTCCACAAGCACCCAGGCAAGGCAGCAAGAGCAGCACCATCCCCCCCCTCTCCCCCATATCAGCGAGGTGGGGGGCAAAGCCTCTGCCAGCCAAGGTGCCCTCCAAGGCACGGGGACACCTCCCCGGTGAGCAGCACCAGCCCACAGGGCTGGTGTAAACCCTGTAGACCCACCAACACCATCACCTTTAACAGCAACACCTCCAGCAACTTGTAAAACCACACTGCAAAACAACACCTAAATGAACCCTCTGCTAGTCTCAGCGCTAAAAATAAACATATTCAAATAAATTTAAGAGTCTGAAAGCAATGAGGTTTACAAAGTCAGAGATGTTAGTGGTTTTTCTTTTTTCACAGTTGTAAATACTGTTTACAATGTCAAGTGTCATTGGAGGCAAATATTTAATCAAGAAGCATGCAAAACTAAAGTTTTGTTTGCATGTAAATATTTTCCTTGGTCAAACTGAAAATTTATACCCTCATCCGTATCATATAAACTAAATTCTAGCTCAGATCTCACTTGATAGCTAATACCTTCCTGAAAGGACATGTTATGACATAAGCCCTTGCCTTAGCTTTAGTTATAAAAGGCTAATTAAATACAAGTAGAAAAAAGAAGTCGTCTCTACTGACATCGAACAAGTTTTTAAAAAAATCTGATTAAGCTGCCCGTTAGCACTGATATCCCATAGGTTAAAAGGGATTCCTAGTTCTTCACTGCTGAATTCGGAATTTTTTTTTACCTTTGGCAAGAAATGACCAATTGGATTTACGTATAGTGATACATGTGCACAAAACAAATCACAATTAAACTAGAGAAGTTCCTATAGAAAAGCATATCACTATAGGATACTTATTAAAAAAAATAAAGTCCCCCAAAACCTCACCTGGAATAGCCTACTGCTAGTACAAAGCCTTAATCTCCTTCAAATGAAACAAGAATGAGCATGTATGGCCCCCAAAAAATAATTAATTCTTTCTGCAGCTTATTCTCAGGCTTCTTCCTACTTGTTAAAACTGCAAAGTTGCTAAAAGCCCTCAAGGCAAGGAGTTCTCAAGGATAAGGTTAGACATTTCATATGAACAAAGCACTTGTTAATTCTCCACCATACCAGTTTCTTACCGCTGCAAGTTCACTTGCCAGCCAGCACACATCCCTCAGAAAACTTTAGGTTTAATGACAGAAGTAGGAATAAAGTTTTAAATCAGCAAAATATATTATACTGCTAAAAGCATCCAAAGTCACATTTTCTTTTAATTGTGAATGCTGTATTTAACTCTCATACAGCAAAATCCCCAGTCCCGTATTAAGATTTTAGTTTAAATAATTTTCTAAGATGCAGAAAAAAATTAAAGCGGAACACATGCATCGAGAAAAGAATTTATTTCTTGCACCTTATTCTGCTGGATTTCTAGACAAATCTCAAAGCTAAGTCCATCATGCAACACTCATTCTTGCAATTCAAGATATGCCCCAAGCTCAAGTGTGAGACACTGTTGTATTTTTTTACAGTCACAAAAACTATTGCTAAAAGCCATTAAAGTCAATAGTAATGTCTTAAGATAAAACTCTTCTCATCAGTAACAAAGTCACAAGTTACAGAAATAAAAATTGCTGTTCTTTTGGATTTTGTTCTGAAGATAAACAGTTAAACATTAGCCTTTCTTTTCTATCGTAAAAGTCCTTGCAAGCCTGCAAAAAAAATATATTAAGTACTTGTAATTTTAAAATTTCCAATTCATCCTCCCTCTTTCCCGAGAGTTGCAACATCTTGAATTCTAAACTGAATGCTTTGAATTCTGAGGCAGATAAAGTACATCGCACTGCTGGCTTTAAGCACACTGTAGCAAGGTCATTCCTTTCTCCCACTACATACACATAGAAATCTACGCATTAAATATTTGCCCCCTCCCCCCCTTTTTTTTAGAACAAACTTTCTGGTTAACGATCATATTTTATGCCAGTAGTGTAGGTTTTTCTAGGCAAATTCTGTATTTGTATCAAACCTGCACAGCATGAATCAGTAAACAAAGAAGAGCTGCTCAGTGACATTTGTTTCATTTGCAATAACACACTTCTTCACCGTATATAGGAGCAATACATTTTACCTCTTGGTTACTGGGAGGTATTTGTTTAGTATTTTTAAGACCTAACTCACGTACTTTTGGGTTGATACAGCTACAACACTGCAATTAATTACCCGGTTTACACTCAAGAGAGGCTGGTTTGATAGCAGCTATTTAAAGAAAGGAAATGTGTGTTGGAATATTGCATTTTTACTATGTCACTAGTAAAAATAAAGGGGGGGGGGGGGAAGAGAAAAAATTTTGTTCTGAAAGGTAAATTCATGTTTCACACACAGCCAGCCAGCCCAGCAAGGCAGAGAGTTGCAACTGCAGCACAGTCAGGAACTACCTGCAGTGAACGAGCCTCTGCTGCCTCCTGCCTGAGGGGTCCCGGCCGGGCTCCCTCTTACTTTTCCTTTGTAAAGCGTTAAACCGAGCGCTGGGAAGACCGGACACCGAGAAGTGGCTCTTTCCCGAGGGCTGCACAGGGTCTCTCGCCGCCCTGGCAAACAGGCCATGCTGGAACGCCCGGTGCGACCCCCGCAGGAGCCTCCTGCACAGCGAGTAGTAACTTTGTCACTTTCTTCCTGACACTTTCTCTGCTACACGCACACATCAAAATTTTATTTTTTTAAATCTTCTCAAGGGTAGGATGCTGCACGGTACCGAGACAGTTCAGCCTCCGAGTAAGCACACCTTGCCGGCTGTTCATAAGTGCGCGGAGTTAACTTAATCGCACAGATGAATATTCATCCCGCTCTTTACTCTACAGATTTTCCCTTTTTCCCCTCCGGGTAAGGGAACTGCTGAACGAAGAGAGCCGGCGGTCATTTTTCGGCAGCCCTGCGAGCCGCGCGGCGCGGAGCGGGCGGGCGGTACTCACCCGTGCAAAAGCCGACGAGCGCCGAGGGGTCGCAGGCTGCGGCCAGGCAGGACAAGCTGTCTTCCATTCCTCCCACCGACGCCGGACTGGCTCCCCGCGGCGGGGCTCAGAGCGAGCCCCCGCGCCCCGGTCCGGCCGCCATGCCGCAAGCTCCGAGGAGACCCTCCCGGGACACGCCGCGTCTGCCCGCGGCCCCGGCCAAAACGAGAAGCGGTGGGTGGGTGGGTGTTGGGGGGGGTGGGAGAGGGAGCGCACTCGGCGGCAGGGCGGGGCTAAAGCTCCGACGTCAGCCACGCCCCCGCACAGGCACGCGCTGGGCGCTGCGACCCTACACAAACACAGCGGCACCCGAAATCGCAGGGATCGGGGCTGTCGGCACTGGCAACCCGCCAGCCCCCCCCCGGCCCCAGTGGCACTGTACTTACGGCCCGTTTTAAAATGGTGACATTAACCATAAAAAGCCAACAGCAATCCACTTGCCCTCGGCCTGAGCATAAAAAACACCACAAATGACTATTGAAAGGATTTTTATGCTCGGTCAACTCAGATAAACCCTTATTGATCCAAAGCATGTTTGTGTGTCAGAAACACCAAAGATCTACTGTCAGTCAAAGCACAACGTGACATGATACATTCACGGAGGGGGGAGAAGATGGGGTGGTTGTTTGTTTAGTATTATATTTGAATATTTTTCATATGACATCTTTCAAGAGGAAAAAGCAATGACATCACTGGCAATGTACTCATATCCATTATATTAAAACGAAGCAAAATATCGTGGCTTAAAAGCAGCAGTTTTGCAAAGCTATCGTTCTAGTCAGCAGAAGGGAACTTGTATTACAAACGCATTACAATCCATTTAGCATGATCATGATTTCGTTTGTCTTGCAAGACGAAGCACAGCCAGATGAGAACTAATGAATGCAACATGTGTTCATACTTTTGGTAGCCGTGCCTGAAGCCAATTGGCAGAACGACTACAGCAAGATAAATGTCAAAACAAAACTATTTATGACTATGTACTGCATATATTTTGCCTCTTCTCGCTAGCATACTTCAAATAGTTTATTATTTTCAAGCTTTGCAAGCATATTAAATAACTCTGGATTAAAGTTTGGATTTCCAGACAACAGTAGGATAGTAAAAAAAAAAAAAAAAAAAATACACAGAGGAAGTGCATGTCTCCATTCAAAAAGGAGGCGGAGCAGCACTTTTTTCTACCCTTACAAATGGCTGAAAGAAGGTTCATAACACCACATATAATTAAGACAGCACACAATGGGTTTTGTATGTTTTCCCCAGAACTACCAGTCTACATATTTTGAGCAGCACCTTCATTTTCTAGGAGCTCCCTAAACTAGCTTAATTAATAGAAAGAAGAGACTAAGAAACTGAATGGTGTAAGATGATAAAAGTGTAAAAGTCAAGGGCACACAACTCACGTAAAGGCTCTAATTAAAGCCAAGGGCTTCAAACAAACAGCCCTAGCATGTGGATCGACCAAGAACTAATGCGCTCAACTTGTCCCAACCACTATGTTGCATCATATCACCAGATAAAACAACCTTCATTGCGAGACAAAACACTGAGTCTTATCTTGGGCGAGCTGGATGCACAGAATTATTCAACACACACACACACACACACACACGCATTTTGGTATCTCTTTGAACTCAACATCCTTCCCAATGCAACTATGAAGCCTTGAAAGACATCATGGGCAAAAATCCACCAGTATTTTGAACAAAGCTTAATGCCTACTGAATCAAGAGCATGCGGGGTGAGGCCAAAGGAAGCAAAGCAAATGTTAGAGCACCTTCAAAACAATTCTCGGAATGCTAGAGTTTGAAATTAGATTTCAGTTGACCCATGGTATACAGCTCACCCTGAAAATGGCATAAGCAGCCTCAATTCAGGCACTGCCTATTCGCTGCTGGGCTGAGAACTTGGATCAAAATTCCTTGATTCACCTTTAAAACTCTCATGAAACCCTTAACTCCTCATCAGGATTTTTCAACCTCCAAGTTCCGCTCCATACCTGTCCTTCTAAGCAATCTCACTATCTTCAGCAGCTTTCTACCTCTAACCTTTTCAGGTTTAACCACCATCTCAGGCTCCTCTTCCCTGCTGAGGGGGATGAGGATGTACTACTCTTAGCTATTTTAGGTAAGCACAAATGATGAAACAAGTACTTAAACCAAAACACATACAATGTAGCCAAACTAACCTTTGCCTAGACAAAAAAAATCTCAGAATATTAGTGGCGTAAAGTACAATGTTACACCATGAGAAAACCAACCCTCTTCAATCTAGCATAATAAAGCCAGTTAAAGATCAGGAGTAGAGCCCTGCACATCGTACAAGTATGAATTCGGTTTTTTGCTTGTTTGTCCCCAGCCTACAAATACTTTGGAACATTACACATCTGGTAAGAACAGAGGATCACTCAAAGACCACAGCAGCATTAGTCAGATTACAAACCTATGAAAGGAATCATTTTAGGCATACTTCAAGTTTTCACATGCCAAAAAACGCCCCAACCCACATTTTCTTCAGTGGTGGGAACAAAGGGTTCCTCGAGCTTTTGAAGAGAGTCAAAGAGAGGCCTGAACTTCTTGGAGCCAACACTTTCACATGAAGAGGAAGAAGAACTAGGTGCCCCTGCCCCACACCCCAACCATTGCCTTCTGGTGACCCAGACTACAGCCAAGGGAACTGCGGGTGTCCCTGACAAAGCCACCACATCACCAGCTGCAAAGACTGCAGAACAGACACCTTCTCCCCAGGACAACTTTAGCAATTAAAAAGTAAAGAGGAAGACTATCGAGCTTCCTTGGCAAGTGATCCTGCTGCCAAGAAAATACCTGCAGTTGCATGAAATGTGGAAAAAGTCTAAGCCTGTTTTCACAGAATGAAGATCTCTTCATAGTCTTCAAATTTAAGAGATCGTAGATTGAAGAACTGCTGCATGAGGCAATCACCTTATCTTCCTTTCAAAGGATTACTTGAAACTCCCCTACCTACCTTCGCTTCAGAAAACCTGTAGCTATAACTGTACCCTAAACAATATAGGTTCCACTATAAGTTGAGGAATGATCCATTAGAGAGCTATGTAGGGGAGAGGGACCTGGGGATCCTGGTGGACAGCAGGATGACCATGAGCCAGCACTGTGCCCTTGTGGCCAAGAGGGCCAATGGCATCCTGGGGTGTATTAGAAGGGGGGTGGTTAGTAGGTCAAGAGAGGTTCTCCTTCCTCTCTAATCTGCCCTGGTGAGACCACACCTGGAATATTGTGTCCAGTTCCGAGCCCCTCAGTTCAAGAAGGACAGGGAACTGCTGGAGAGAGTCCAGCGCAGGGCAACAAAGATGATGAAGGGAGTGGAGCACCTCTCTTACGAGGAAAGGCTGAGGGAGCTGGGTCTCTTTATTTTGGAGAAGAGGAGACTGAGCGGTGACCTCATTAATGTTTACAAATATATAAAGGGTGAGTGCCACGAGGATGGAGCCAGGCTCTTCTCGGTGACAAACAATGGTAGGAACAAGGGGTAATGGGTTTAAGCTGGAACATAAGAGGTTCCACTTAAATATGAGAAGAAACTTCTTCTCAGTGAGTGTGACAGACACTGGAACAGGCTGCCCAGGGGGGTTCTGGAGTCTCCTACTCTGGAGACATTCAAACCTGCCTGGACACCTTCCTGTGTAACCTCATCTGGGTGTTCCTGCTCCGGCAGGGGGATTGGACTGGATGATCTTTCGAGGTTCCTTCCAGTCCCTAGCATTCAATGATTCTATGATAAAGTGATAACTGTACTGAGACTAGTTTAATGACTCTCTTGCTGTTCACCTGCAAGAGGGCAGCACTAGTTAATTCTGTTTCCTCATATGTATAAAACTAATTATGTTTCCACTGGCAAACAGTGTTTCAATTATTTTGCTTTGTTCTTTCTGAAAAGAAACTGCAGGAATGTTTCAGTTGGCAATTAACCTCATGGCCAAACAGTATTGCCTTTCAGCAGCTGCATACATCTCTGTTCCAGTATTACCTTTGCTCCATGGGAAAGAGAGAATAACAATTATTTCTTTTATAACTACACAATTCCTAAAAACTTGAAGACTTTTATTCATTTTTCCATAGAAAAAAAAAAATAATCCTTTCTAAATTCAACAGACTGGTTTTAAAACCATGTTTTATCTGCAGTCACCTAACTAGCACAACAGATCAAAAGCATCTCACTGAATGAGACAAAAATAATTAAACACAGTTTTAAAACACACACTTCAGTTAAGGATGCTTATTATATCAGGCCTGTTTCCAGCTGGGCTTGTGAGATGTATGGAGGTTAGTAAGCAATGAAGGACAAGAACAGCCACGCAGGATCCAGCACTCTCATTAACGCCTGCAGGATGCACCAGCCTCTGCTCACTCCTCCTCAACACTACAGGTGCTGGCACTGGAATAAAACCTATTAAAGTCCCATTCTCTGAAGTATGAATACCAAGAGTGACGGAAGGCAGGACCTTTGGCTATGATTAAGGTCACTTACAGTTGGCACATGGCAGCACTACTGCTAAAATAAGCATCTCTGCCCTTCTCCTGCATCCTTCCCACCCTCAGCCTGCCCTTGCCATGGGCACAACCACACAGAGGGCTGCACAGGACAGCACACCAGAAGACTGAACAATATGAAAACTAACCCATCAACACCAAAATGGGAAAGCTCACCACACCAGTCATGTGGTGTATGGCACAATGAACCACATTGCTGCAGCAGGGAGGTGGCAGCACCCACTGGAAAGAGGACTGGGAGCTGTGCCTGTTAACAGCAGCTCTGCCCGTGGATGACTTCGGGTGATTGTGAAACAGCTACACTTGTAAACCACCTTTCACTGCCAGAAATCTGCGTGAAACAAGAACTGATAGAGACGAGAGTGAAGTCCCTGAGCGAGCAGTGCCAGGGCAGTACGTGGCAGAGAGCACACAGCGGTGCGGAGGCCATTCCCTTATCACCCCTCCCAAACTCTAAACTGAGCTGCTTCATCCCACAGGCATTTTTCTTGAACAGAGCTAACATGCAGAAAACATGAGAAACAACAGGTGTACATCAGATCTTAAAATCTGTCCTGAGGCTGTCCTCCAGAACCAAACCATACCCACGTCCATGCAGTCAGTCATCCTGGGAAAAGGATCTGAACAGGGATTTTTTTTTCCTAAAACCACATTACCCAAGTCGAAAAAGAAAACCCACAACTAATACAAAGCCCTCCAAATGCACATGCATATTTTAAGAATAACTCCCTAAATGTCTGTTTTCATCAGGTGGGTTTTCTGCTGCATCCGCAGCTTGCTCTTGTTTGCAGAGGCAACTGCACAGACACGACGGAGGTGGCAGCAGGCTGATGTGGAGAGTAGGAAGGGTGGCAATGTTTAAGGCTGGTATTTCACTGAGCACAACATCAAACCACAGCTGTAGCATGCCTTCCGCTGCCTGCTTGGAGCACTTGCACAGCAGACTGCTTGCAGCTGCTTTCCTGCCTACCCATCAAATGCAGTACGGAAACACCTAGCAAACTAGATGAAAATGTATCAAATATAAAACACAGCCACAAAAAGGTTTCTCCTGCAAATTTTCATTTGGGCATATGTTCCAGACCACCACCCAGACCATGCGTCCTACATGGTGGCCCATGAAAACATGAACTACCCCCCTCCCCTCAAGAAAACTAAGAGTCTAAACAGCAGCACCCCTGTTAGGTGCAGCCTGTATTTCTGTTGAGGAAAAAAATAAAAATGAAAATCACAGTTTCACTTCTGGTCAAGAACCTATGCAGCTTCAAACACACAAGTTTTGCATAAGAGATATTTTTAAAGCTACAGGTAAATGACACAAGGTTGAGGTAAATTATACAAGGTTGTTAAATAGGAAACACTTCAATTTTCTGAAAGCAATCAGCGAAGTTTGATTCTTAACAAAGACAACTAACTGGTAGTCTTAGATCATACCAAAGCTATGGTTATGAACTAGCTTTAGTTAAGTGACTGCTGTCTAATCATTTAGTTCATGCCGACAGAAAGAAAAATGTTGCTTTTGCCATACAAAAGTGGGGAAACAGCGGGGGAGAGGCCAACTGCAAATGTGTTTTCTAACAAAGCACTTTCAAAAAGTATGTACTTCTAGCAATATTAACACTGCTTAAGAGTTGTGTATTCTTTAAAAAAAAAATAAAGCCACTCAGGCATATTAAAACATCTCTCCGTGTTCTCCCAGTGGTTGTTTCCACTAAGATATTGCTGCAATGTTGACTGTTTTTACTACTGTTATAAGCAGTAAAAACAAGCTAAATGAAGTGTAAAAAAAACCCACAAAATTGGAGAGTCCACCAGTTACAACAGAGACTCAAGAGTTTCTCCTTTACTAACCACTCTGAGATGTGGAGGAAGTGGAAAAGCCTTTACAAAGACACCACCCTTCACACATCCTTCACCCGAAATGAGTCAGTACTCAGGATGTCCAGCAGGAGATTTGTGGGTGCACAGAGGGCTGGCACAGCTGGTGACCGGCTCAGCTGCGCGCTGTGGGGACACAATCCTTGCTGTACACAGAAAGCTGCTCTGTGGGGGACGGGAAATGCATCCCAGACGGTGGCTCAGATGTAACCACGCGTCTTGGTATGGCACATAAACGAGGCATAAAAACCACAGATGCTAGTCTGGCTTAACCTAGATGGCTTGAAACACCTTTCAAGTTCCGGACTTTCCTGTACATCAGCAGAACCCAAATCTTCCACCTGAGGGGTGGGGTGATCATCTCCATTTGTGATCACATAGCATAAACACAATATCTGTGATTAAGGTATTATCTAGTACACACAAATGTGATGTAAGTGTCAGACCTTAAACTGCTACAACACTTCAGAGTTTGACCTTATCAAAAGATCATTTATAGTCACGCAGTTTTGACATATTATGTATAACAGCTGTACAGTCCATAAATTAATTACCCTTCTGATGGCGCAGACTACTAAAAGTGGTTTAAAGAGAATCTGTAGAGGCAGTTTTATCTCTGTGCTGCTCCTTTAAATTTAGTTGACAGCATATTTTGTACTCTCAGTAAAATGGGTCACAATAATAAACATCATGGTTTATTTACAAATAAAGGATTGAACTGTCACAAAATTCTCAGGCAGGGTCTATGACCTATGCTGTTAGAGGAACATAAAAGATATATGTATATTGTTTTTAAAAAAGACAGACAGGGAAACGCCTGTTTACATCTCTTCTTTTTCAGTAGCATTCCCAGTATTATATTTCAGTTTTACTCTAAAACTTGGTGAACATAAAATAGGGAAAACAAGCCATACTATTTCCATGAATTGTTTGATAAAAAATTGTCATTAGAAGGAAACAGTTCAGTTCACAGACAGAGGTTAAAAGAGACCTTTCAACTAAGTCAACAAATGAGATCTGCCAGACTAGAATTCACGCTTACCTGAAACGCTGAATAACATTATTGACACAAAATTCAGCATTGATTTACAATTTATTCTTCCTGTAGGAATAGTAATGTTACAAAAAACTGACACAACTGATACCTTTCCCAGCCTCTTTGGAGAAAAAATAAAGGACAGTACGAGACAACAAGCAACCCACCATTTTATCTGGTAGCTCTTTCACAAGCCAAGACCAAGGTCAACTTTTGACTACAGAAACGTGTGTTTATATTGCCAGAAAAAAAACCCAACTCTATAGGTCAGGAAAAATAATTTCTTCCTCTGGATCATCAATCCTGTTATGACAGCTAAAGGTCAAAGCAAAGCACAGACAGGCTAATCAGAGAGAAGGGAAACTTTGGTGTGCAGCAGTAGGTCTGATTGAATTGACAAATTAAACAGCTGTGGCATAGACAAGGAAACACTATTCTAGGAAAAGCAGCACACAAGAAAAGTGGAGAAGGTCCTTGCTGGCTTTAAAAAATGCAGTTGTATTTTCCAAGAATGCAGCTTACCAAAGCTTCAGAGATCCACTAAAGGTCAGAAGCGGCAGGAATTTGATGGTATCGTATTACGTAAGAGGCATTTTCATACACTGCAAAACCACCGGCCCCGGGAGGTGGGGACAGTTACAGCAATACATGATAAAACTCGCTATGGCCTTACTTCACCACAAGAAGCTTCTGTACTCCAGATCTACCAAGTATTCTTCAAGTAATAAGAGCTGGAATACGAGAAAAATCCAAAACGTACTGAAACCGTGACTTTAATTTAACCAAGCTTCAAATGAAGAGTTTACCTATCTGTTCCTTGAGAAGGATACAAGCCCATGATCTAAGTGAATAAAATACCAGGGGTGATAGGACTACAGTTAAAAGCAACTTCTTCACTGGCTGAAGAGGCAACAGTACTGACTGCTCTAAGCTCCCAAAGGTGCAGGATAAGCAATCATCTGTGTATATTTGCATAGGAAGTAAACTAAAAGAATAAAAACTATTCCCCCCTCCCTACCTGTTTGTTGAAATACTGGCTATGGCAGCATTCATACTTCTGTTAACACAAGAGGGTATCCCCAATCCATGAAGTTAGTAGGCTTCATGTAACTAGCTGCTTATGTGCAAGTTTACACAATCAAGACTGTGATACCAGCACAATTCTACCACAGTATTTTTAGACAGGAACTTGACAAGTGACTTTACACATAGTTTGTTTTTTTAATCCAAGTTTTTGAGACTGTTTTGTGAGTGTTTAACACAAAGTTCTAACCTACAGATGACTTCAACATACAACTTCGATTTGAATTCTGTCTTCTCTGTGAAATGGACTGTAAATGCTTTTTCTCATATCAGATTGTATGATGTTTAGAGCACTCTACAAAGCCAAATGGAGGATCACAGAATTGTAACTGCACATGGCTACATAGCTTTTAAGTCACGGACATAATAAAGCATCATTATGTTTACACTCTATGTTTTTCTTTTGTATTTCAAATTTTTGAAGTGAGACTTGATCTCAAGACAGTCTTGAGACATAAAACATGTCCAAGCATTAGTAAAGTACTCTAAATTAGTTAATAAAAGACTTTTTTTTAATCATGTATACCATAGGTCACATCTGACCATTGAAACACTCAGTCCAGTATACAAGCCCCCAAACCCACACATTCTTCCTTTCACTATCCACAAGCCAAAAGAATTTCATTGTTTTAAAAAGTTTTTTGTCAAAACAAAGCTTCAAAACACAAACTGTAATGGTAATTTATACATCAATAAGTTTGTAGTCAACACAGGAGCTTACAGGACACTGAGCAATGGACAAAATTACATTTTCAGTGTTTTATTTAGTAGAGATGTCTTGCCTGCTATTTCTATAATCAGGAAGACTCAGCTATTTCCTTCAACCAAGTGCTAGAGACTTACTACCCTAACAGAGCCTGCAGCAACATCTACCTGCAAGTAACGAACCTGTAATGCTGGACATTTTATTATATTTCTCCATTGGCTGTATTTACAGCATGAATATGTTTTTAATATTTTCAACATAAAGGAAAATCCTTCTACAGGAAAGCACACACTACCAAATTATATTGCAGAACACCAGAATTTAAGCAAAGGTATTAGGTAGCAATGAGAAGACGGGCTAAAATATGTAAGAAATGTTGTGTGTTCCTTTAAGCATCATTTGAGGATGCATTCAGTTGATAAGGTAACAGATGTGAAGCAACCTTAGAGGCATCATCCAACCAAAAATACAGGTTTTCACTTTTCTGTCAAATTGCTCTATATTCTGCCACTCCATAGGAAAATAAAGTGTAAAATTATACTACAGCAATCAGGAATTAATAAATTGTTGCGAGTTACTCGCGCAGCTTTCCTACACTTGAATAGCTAGGATGTTTACATTATAACATGAACACGTTTGTATTTCAAAAGGAGTCCTCGAAATAACTGCTTTGCATTTTTTTCCTGACGCTATATACCTTCTTGTTGAAAAGTGTCTATCACCCTACAAAGATGGCTCACGAGGAGCAGCTCACCGCCGAACCCCTCTAAAACAAAGTCAGGAGAGCACAGTTGTGGGTTGCAAATTACTATACTCCATACGTTCCAAGATTTTCTTAACAGAGAAAATACCTCAGTATTTTCCTTTGTTAGTCTCCTGGCAGAATTCGAATCACTCATTTTGCTTCACTCAAGAAGGAGTATTTAATATAATGATTAACTCATTTGATGGATAATCAGGCAACTGATTTTATCTGCTTCACTGCTATCAAGCGGTCAGCGTAACCTTCCATTAAGGCAAATTACAGGTTTTAAAGCATACCTGCAATTAGAGGAAATCAGGTTGTTCTTGTACTATCCTCAAAACCCATGAAGGATACGTGCGTTGGAGGGAGGTGGAGAGAAGTGGAGAGGATTAAATTAAACAATTTGGAGGAAGCATCTTGCTGTTTTCTGTCTCCACTGATGAAATCAGGTCTGTGGCATTAAAACCAACGTGAGAGAACACGGCTTATTTGTACTGTCCCCTTCCTTTTCTCATTTAAAAAAATCAATTGCCATCCTTAGGCAGGATATACATTGGTAGGAACATACTATCAAAATTAAACTGAATTTGCAAACATATCTTAATTGCCCACCCCAAGAGCCACACAAAAAGGTCTGGAGGCAGACTGCAATTGAGACCCCCAGCACGGGCATCATGTGTCAACATCAACGTGTGATGAGAATCTGATCTCCATAAAACTTGGATGTTTATTTTCTTTAAAAATAAAAGCTGCCTGAATATGCAGTGGTAATAATTCTTTATGAGTTGATTAGCAAAGTCTTCCACTCTACAAGAACATGTTACTCATTTTCAAAGTCAAAGCAACACCTTGGGCTGTCTGTATCACACAGACACACACATATACATGGCGTGGAGCACCTTGATGCAGGTGGGTAAGGTTTGATGCCTTTTCAGCATAGGCCCACTCTCCTACAGACAGGCTGGAGCAATGTACCAGCCACGGAAATAAAGCCAGACATCCCTGAAAACACGCCAGAAAACGCTTGCAGAGAACTGCTTTTAAGGTACCACTTTCCAGCAGAAGAACTGGTGTGGAAATAACCCACAGTTGGCACGAACCTCTTGAGTCAGGAGTTTGGTTTAGTTCATTAGCAAATTAGCAGTTTAAACTAGATTCACCGTTGGAAGACGTGATTTGGTAAGAAATTTTTAGATCCTGCTGCACAATTTTGCAGGAAGGAGTTTGCCCAGCAGCTGTGGCACTGGGTGAAGGGGACACAGCTCTGAACAGAGACCATCCTCTCAGTGATGTGCTGGGCAGGCCAAAAATCCAGGAGAAACTCCAGCTGACTGAAAACGGAACTGGAACTCACCTCAAGACAATGATACCCCTTATTAGGTACAACTTAACATAACATGGCAACTCCAACAAGTTATTAAAACAAGGCATACTCATAAATACAGATATCTTTTGAAAAACAACATTTTAATAAAACTATATCTAAAGAGCATTTGGACAACTTGGACTATAGTAAATATTGTATGATATTTGGATTCCTTCTTTTATAGCATCATGTTCCAATTAATTATCAGAGCTAGTTTTGTAAAAAGAATAGAAATTAATATTATTACTTCATCAGCTAAAAAACTTGCTTTTGCAAATTATTCACGTAGTGTGATTTCTCATATTTGTTTTGCTGGAATATAAAAATGTTTAATCAATTAATAATGATGAAAAAAATGCTGACTTAATAGAATTCCATAGAAAAAAGTGCTTTACAATACTCCATGAAGTATAACCAGCACAGTTTTACTCACTTGCTTCTTCACCTGATGAATTTTATTAATGTATATGAGAATGCTAGGTGAGTCTACGTGTTAAAATTGTTTTATGTGATATAGTAATATGTTAAGGACAGTTTTACCTTCTAGGAGACTGTAAACCCATAAATTACTCCACATAATTAATTATTAAAATGTGAAATACTAGTTATGGTATCAGAGACATTTTCCTTAGAAAGAAAATGTCACTGATTTGTCATTTATGTTTTAGTTCTATCTTAACTAGAAAAAGTAAGATGGTATAGTTGAAGTCCGAAAAATAAGTATCTTTGTAGTTAATAATAGAAAGTCATCTTTTCCATCTATAGGTTGCTGCCCTAGTACTGTTGTAGATACCACCCCTCATGTTATGGCATAATATAAACTAACCCCCCAACCAAGGCACTCTGTTTTTCAATACTTTTTTTTTTTAAAATGTTCTGTTGCTGTGGGTTTCTTTACGATGTAACCTAAGAGCACAAGCAAGACAGTGCACTATCCTACACAAAACACCAACTAACTCAGAGCGTACTGCTGGCTTCACAAAACATTCAAGAGGTATACAGGAGAATCAATATTTCAAGTTTGCCTGAACTGAACACAGCTGAGATAAAACACTGACAAGCTGAGTACTCTGGATTTGCTTTTGAAATGACCTGATGCTTCCAGAGAATGGGAAGGGGAGGAATATCAGCCTCCTGGCTGGTGGGAGGGATGGGAATTTCTTCTACAATTGCAAAAGTATTTTTCAGTATATGGGGTGGCTGGAGCAGAGTGAAGCCCTCCATAGGTGAGTGAGGCTGGCTGCTGGGCATAGCCACTCAATAGCAGGATCTGTTCAGTGAGATAGTAGCTTCCACAGAGCAGCTATAAACAGTGTCAGTTTAAATTAAATACGTTTGTTTAAACCATATGTTATACAACAGGTATCTGTCACATCCAAGTTTTTATAATCTATGAAACAGATCTTAAATACAAGGCCAGCCTCAGAACGCTGAATTTATTTGGATGGGGGCAATGGTTTTTGGTGATCTTGTGTTTGTTAATTCAGGGTATTTTTATGATCTTTAACACTGCATGCCCGAGATGTCCGATTCTCATGCTTTTTCCTTTTTGCAGCTTTGAGGACTGCTAACTTCCCAGCTTTATTAAACAAACACAGAAATCCTCTTCCACATACTTCATAGCTTCATCAAGAGTGGCTTTAAAGAAAACCAAACTTCTGAAACATTCACAACAAAACCATACCCGTTAGCAATAGAGCGGATGATGTGAAAAAGCCCACACCAGGAGCTATACAAGGCCTCCTCTACCAGGAATATTGCTGGAGTTCAGCCTCTGAATACACAGCTCTTGGCAAAGCTCACTTGAGTGTGGCTTACTTGAACATTCACAACAAAAATGAACAAAGCCTTTTATTTTTACAGGTCACATCAATTGTTCCAATGCATGCTGATCGTATCTTCTGCAAACAAAGCCAGGATTTAATTGCATTGGAGCATTAAGCAGAGAGCCTTTAAAAGTCTTTTCTGTTTAACCTATCTGAATTGCAAGTGGCTGTATCAGAAAGGACTGAGGTGTGTGCCATTCTGCACAATAACCCGTGGTCTTATATATGGGCAGGTACATTCCCAAAGTAATTTCAAAACACACAACTGATAAGGAAGAATTACGAGTTTGTGTTTCTAACCTTCCCACAGATTAACACAATTTTGGGTTCCTAAAATAATAACCACATATCCCACTGCAGGCATTTCTGCCATTGCTGGATTATTCACAGCGCAGTCAGGAGGGGCTGTATATTAACAGCAAACCCACATGTCTGAGTTATCAGTGCAAAATTCCTCCCTTTTCAGTTTAAATCAGGCAAGACTGTATAATTTTTTGCTTCTGTTCATTCTTCTAGATGCATGCCAAAATTTCATGTCCCTTAGGATTTTATAACGCCTTTGTAGATCATGAAAACAAAGCAGTAAAGCATATCGATGAAAACAAACTCTTCATTTTTCCGTATTACGGAAACAATCAAATTTCCGAGCCACTATAAAATCCAGCAAAGTAGCAATTTATAAGCCATGCCCAGCATTTCAGAGGTACGCAACAACATTCCAGGTACGCAAAGTAAAAACCCAAACACAAGCCACACATACACAGATCACGTCACAAACCCTCCTGTACTCTCCTAGCGATAAGATGGATTTTCCTACTTTAGACAGTATTCTGTTGCGCAAACCCTGAGCTGAACAAGGCCCTTCCTGAGGTGAACTCTTGGTTGTGATGCTTTTCTAGCGAATGCAAGACAGGAGTTGCTTCCAGCTTGGTGACAGACATGACACACACCAGCCACACAGCCTCTCCTGAGCAATGACAGCTCCCTGGGAGCACCACTGACCCAGACAGCACCAAGTCCCAGCAGCACTCACACAAAGGGTCTGTCGTCATTTCCAAATTCCTCCAAATTGCCTTTAAATCATGACACTAAAAACGCTTGCTCCTCTTTGTCAACATGCAAAAAGGTTTTAACTCCACAGCTCTGGGAAGAGAACTGTTAAAATGGGCATGTTTGACATGAAGCACCAAGCAGGAAATACTATATGGGGGACGCTGGCCATGACGGGAGAACACAGAGCCAATAAAATAGCTTCATTTGATTTAAATATTTTGTTTTAGTTCTTTTTTTCTTGCCTACTTAAAGCATAAATTATTGATAACAGGGACTGTTCTGAAACTCCTGTGACACTGAAAAAGGTGCCTACACATCTTTTGAATGGATACTTTTTACTTCTCAATCTAATAAAAGTCTCTTAGTATTTCTGGTTTAGAAACATATTGCTTTAATCCAGTGTTTCTCATAACATACACAATTCCAGCTTCCTCAAGCATCACGAGGACAGGCAGAGAAAAGAGAGTTAACATTTACACTGCACTCCCAAAAGGGCTTTGATAAAAATGAAACTTACACCTGGATTAGCAAACATTAACAAGATTTATTTTGAATGTCTATTTCTTGGGTTTTGTCCCTCTCCAGAGCTTAAATGCAGAGTTGAAAGACCTGGCACTGACCCTTCTTTTGTCAAGTGGCAAATAACAGACCTCAACACTCAATAACATTTGCACTTCCCCAAATAAAGACTAAAGGCTCCCTTCCTTGACAAAGACTTGGCTAGAATAGTTCCTAGATCTTCATGAACTTGTCTTAAAAACAACCTGTTGATGTCTTAAAGAAGTTCGCTGCACGATCAGCCTTGTGCTGTGGCAGATGAGGGAGTCCTCACTGGGGCAAATGGCTGGATGGAAAATGACCAACACCAACACTGAGCAATGTGTCCTGCCAGCTCAGGAGCACCTAAACCCAACTTAAGCCCAGGTCTAGTTTAAAACAGCTTGCAAGTCCAATTTGCATATATATGGATGGATGCATCTGTGACCCGCAGAGCCACATACCTGCCTGGCCCCCCAGAGCAGCTCACTCAGGGTGCGTAAAGAACAAGCCTCACATCAAGGCAGAACGCGATGACTGTAAAATGCAATTGAGTTTTAACAGGTGCTGCAACTGCTCAGTGTGACCATAAAGGAGAGGAAGGCAGTACTGTGCTAAGTAAGAGACAACAAAATGATATATATAAATGAGTCATTTCTGGGTTCAGAAGCGTTGAGATCCTTTTTCTGGTACGAGCCACTGGTCAAGGGGAGATTGCATTAACTGTAGATCTCTAGAAAGAGTAACAGAGACGTTGTCTTGCCCTGCCCCTTCCAAATCTCTTCGCAACCTTCCCTGTATCTGATGGTATTAATATTAAAAACAACAATATGCCTGGGGATACTTGCCCAGAAAGGTCTACAGAGAAGAATTAAGACTGGAATTGTCCCCCAGCACAAACAATATTAGGCAAAAGTCTCAACAGTTGATAATACTGAACATTTTTCACATAGAAAATAATCCGAACAATATTATTGCACATGATGCAAAGATAAATCATAGAGCATTAAAATAAGTTGTTAGGCAGGATGTGTCCCACTTCCTCATTGAGAACTAAACAACATAAATCACAACTAGTTATTTCAAATGTAATCAAACCCTACCAGACATCGCAACTTGCTAATGCTTTCCCTCTGCCCATCTCTCCTCACCATTAACTCAGAAAAACAAAGCAAACAAAAAAACTCACACTCTGCACACTCAGATCTGCAGACACACAACCAACAGACCTCATGATGTCTTCCCCATCTAGAGCATAAGTAAAGCTTAATAAACAACAACAAGAGGGAAAAAGGCAAGACAAAAGGGAAAAAAGAAACCCACACACAGAACAAAGCCACAAAAACCCACAAGAGGGTCTGGGCAATTCAGCAAAGGTAGCGTTCAGAAACAGTATACCAACACATACAGCAGATCCACACATACAAGTAAATTTTAACCATTCATATGCAATTTCACAGCATGATTAACATCTATCACCCCAATTTCGGAGAGAGAGACAATTGTATATACAGTACGTGCACCTTCAAGCGGATGCATTACTCTGCACATGTAATTAGAAAAAAATCTGAGTCAATTATTGGTGTGATTAGACATTTTATGAGTCCTTCCGGTCCTAAACCTTCTCATATCCTAAAATTGCAATTAAAGGTAAAGAGATGATGTCTGGAAAAAGAATCATTCTTAGTTTTAGACAGCCACATTTCTTGTATGGCAGTTAAAAAACTACCAGAATTTCCCCTATAAACATGTTTCCAGCAATTTCAGCTCTCCCACGCAGTCTTTGGTCCTAAAGTAATGGTCTCCTGCAGAAGTTTTTTATACGCACACAAAAAATAATTCAGCCACACATTTCTCTTGCATGATGAATCGTTTTCCACATTAAGATGACAACACTAGCACTGGAGTGTCCTGCCATGGCAGGCAACTAAGAAATTCAAAAGAAAAAGCATTAGTCTTGCAAAAGATGAGCCATTGCCACATTATGAAATACAAGATGTAGATTAAGAGAAACATAACTTTGAGAGGTAGCCAATACTTACACAAGGCTAAAATTGCAGGGTAGGACAGTCAATATGGGAGGAGAAAAAAAAAATAAAGAAAGAGAAATATTAACACACACAATCTTCATCACTGGATTCATCCATCTGTCAAAACTGACTAGTGTAGAAAGACTGAGCAATTGACCGTATCGGCGAGTTTGAGAGCTCAACTTGTGATGTTTGACTGCCAAGGAGGATCAGGCTGAGTGTGGAACGCAGAGCCGGCTGCTGTGCAGCACTTGGGCAACATCGATCCTCTACACGTCAACGGAAACCTCAACACAGGCACTCAGGGCTGCAAGATAGTCAAGATGGATATATATATATAGATGTAGAGAGATATATAAAAGAATGAGGAAGCACTACATATCAATGAAATTATTAAGAAATAAGTAACAGTTGAAACATAATGGACTTTTGGCAATGGTTACTTTGGAGAGCAACTGGGATTCTGCAGAGATTTACACCTGAACAAAGACTGTGGTCCATAGATAACCCCACATACACTGCCCATGAAAAGTGTAAACTCCTAGAAAACATATATATTTGTTTGTGGTTTTAATTTTTTTGTTTAAATACATGAATGCTAGCAGTGCATGGACATGACAGCTGAAGGAGTCCTTTGGTCACCAGTCATTGTCAGTCACAGGTCTACAGGGAGGCTGTCCGACAGAGAGATGACCAGTAGCTCAAGCAATCGGAAGCCACCTCTGTCTATTTCCGATCACTTGCCAAGCACATGTCAAACAGGCTGGAATCTGGGAATGGCAAAGCTCAAGAAATGACTGGAATTCGTTAATTGGGCTGATGAGGTGGACAGATTTCAGAGAGTATTTACGCTCTAACTGAAACATGTTTTACTCGTTGGGTTTGTTTTCAAAGGCAAAGAACAAATTTGGTGAGGAGGACTCCAGACTACCTGGATGCATAAAATAGCTGACCTGTAATGCTAAAAATAAGCAGGAAACCTTTTTTTCACATAGTGAGAAAAAAAAATAAGAAAGAAATGCATGTTTCAGAGGTTAAAACCAGAAGATTAGAATCAACTAGAAGCCTGCCTGAGCTGAATCAAGCAAAGCAAATAACGGGGACATCACTGTTACTATGCACCAAAGCTTCAAAAGAGGGAGAGAAAGGCAGCTACCTACACACTGAGATTTAAGAGGATGTTTAGGAAAAACTAGGCAGGAACAAACACCGAAGCAAATACTTTGCCTTCTATTTCAAGGAAGACAATAAAATGATCCTCATTTTCAGTGTATAGGATAATAGTTATTACCACATACAGGGTGAAACAAAATTAGACCATTTACAATGAAGAAATAAGAGTATCTGGATAATCTCCATCCCACAGTACTGAAATAATTGGCACACCCAACAGTGGCAGAAACACCAAAAATAATCACAAGTGGGAGGAGAAAGGAAGTAGTTTGGGAGAGAAGGAAAAGCAATCTCGGTGTTACAAAAGCTTAAGTATGACCTTGATAATACAAGATCTAAACAAAAGAAATAAAGGAAATGTACTTGAACAGTGAAATGAAGACAAGGCAAATTTGACTTTGCCTGTGTTATTTATTCCTCAAAAAAGGATAATACAGCAAACTTAATCCAGAGTCAAAGCAAGAACTGATGTGATACCTCACAGAATAATACTTAGGGTACAGATCTATAATGTTTTAAAGACTAAAAAAGCACTGGCTCAAATACAATAAAAAGACACAATATCAAGACAAAGAGAAGGTTCTTTGTTCCTCAGGTTTTGTAAGATCAGGGATGTTAAATAAGTGAATGTAATGACTGTATAAAAAAAGCAGGTATCCACTAATGACTTATGGGAGAGAGGAAGTTTGGAGAATTCTCTGTTTCAGAAAGCATCTCACAAAAATCAGACAGACTTTTGGGCTAGCTAGAGCAACACAAATGCAATGAAATTTAAGTGTACTAAGACAATCATGAATAATGACTTCTGCTGTGATCTGGGACCAATTAACAGGAAATGAAGGGGAGAAGGGAGCTGTCAGAGCATCAAAACATCACAGGATCCTTTTAGCCCTTCTAACACCTGTTTGATCCTGATGCTTTGCAGTAGTTTTACAGACACACCCCTCTCTCAAAAAAAAAAAAAAAAAAAAGGTATTTTTAGTAGGAAAACAGGACTGATCAATTATATAAAGCATTGGTATACCACTATTCGTAATTTTATATATATATATATATATATATATATACATATAGCTGTAGCTACCTAGTCCAAAACAAAACAAAAACACATGCCTTCCTCCAAAACCAATCCAACTGAAACAGGTACAGAGAAGACTACTCACAAGATACAGGATAGGGAAAATCTATTTTATAAGAGGAGTTAAAGTACTTGGGATGCCTCAGCCTACTCAGCCTAGCAATTAAGTGCTGAAAGCAACACAGCTCTGTAGGTGTCTTGTGTATGGCAGGGTAATCTCACAGGAAAAGGAACAGGGTTTTTAAGATGCAAAAGCAGAAGCTGGTCCAAACCCAGAGGGAGGAAGCACCTGCCAAACTGGATGGGGCAGATCAGGAGCAAAAACTGGTTTCAGACAAAATCTCAAATACACGAGGAGCAAAGTCAACCCAGGTGCTCCCAGTTTGTTGCTTCAGGTGTTCAATCTGACCAATTTCCTAAGAGTCTGTTCAAAGAAGGTTCATTAATTCACCACATGCTATATTATAGTAATTAAACTGCATACTGATACCTTCTGCTGATACCTGAAAGACAAAAAAAAAAAAAAAAAAAAAAATTAATTATCCGAGAACCTGTTGCCTAGCTCAGGAGTGGAAGGGCTCCCACTGCCCCAAAGCAGGAGGTGTAACACAAGCTGTGCTGCAACATGAAAACAAACTTCAGCAGCGTCTGCACGGCACCTTACTAATATTTCTACTACTGAGTGTATCTTTCTTGGGTCAGGCTTCTGGAGTTTAGGTATGGTCTGTTCCCCCCTCAGCTAGACATTTACATTTAGTACATTCCCTGCTATAACAGGGATGTAGAACAAAAATGTCTCTTTTTTTTTTTTTTTCCTGCCTCCCTAGGGCAATACCACTCTTTATTCAGTCTTTCAGTCTTTTTAATAAGGTTTTAAATCAGTTAGAGTGAGCAACAGGCCCATCTAAATTTAAACTTTTCTTTTTTACATGACTCTTTGGGGAAATTGTCCCCTTCAGCCCTCCATTCCCAAGTCAGCTGTACTTTAATAGTCCATTACAAGAAGAGAAACAAATCTCAATATTTACTTTTTGTTGAACTATCAGATAAACGCTGGGTCTATTTCTGTTCTATTCACATTCTCCCACAATTTCCATTACAAGGTATGCACTTAACACTTTGACAAGAAGTTCCCCACTGCTAAAAATCTCAGTGCTAAAAGAAAAAGGAAATATTTCTTTAGGTTTTGGTTTCAAACAGAAATAAGTTTTCAAAATTAAACTGGAATTCCCCCAACTTACTCCACCACACAGCAGGCTTACACTGTCTAGCAGCTCAGAGACAAACTCTAGATGTTGCAAAGTGAATTTGAATCCCATTTTGCTGGAAACACATTTAGTTTGCTTAACTGCCCTGGACTACCAAGGAAACCTTCTTTCGGATTCATTTGGTTCGAAATGCCTCACGGTAAGTTTTGTTCTCTTCTCAAGTTTGCATGGCATCCCACAAACAGGACTACTTGCACTGGGTATAATACACAAAATACAGCAGCATCTAAAATTAATCTTTAATCATTAAATTGTAAAGATATACATACATACATGTTATTTGTTTTCATATGCCTTGTAAATAAGGCGTGAGGCCTAAAAAGGCTCTTTCTATGATACTCCAATAGATATCACATGCATGCCTGGCGCACCATGATTTCGTCATCCCTACAAGAACTCCCCCGCCACTGCCAAACCTTCATGCTGCTGGAAGAACTATTCAGAGGAGGTTTCAAACTGGTACGGGTATTTAACCTCCCACATCAAATTCGTGCACAGCATGCTTTTAAAGCACATATGAAACACCCAGCTATCACCAATAGCTTTTCCGTGTTGTGACATTGCAATTAGCAGTAATATTAGCTCCGGGAGCTATGGCCACCCCACTGTGTTGCTCGTCCTCACATCTCCTGTGCACAAGTTCATCGCAGCTGGTGGTACCACCTACTTCTGCACTAGAGACCTGCCAGGGATCTTGACGTCAGGGGAAAGGAACAACATCTCAATTTCTAGCTCGAGCTAGCAACTTGATGAAAATAAGCCTGTTTGTGGAAGTATACTGGAGCTACCTGTAAAATGGAACTCATTTGGGAGACTATGATACTGTTTAGAAAAAATATATTTTAGGCAACAAGAATTTTGTCATTCTGGGAAACTCAGATGTTCCACAACAGAGGGCTTTCTTGACCTGATCCACTCCTGAACTGTATTCGTTGCCAAGCAACAAAAGAAAGATGCAAGGGAAAGAACACCAAGGGTGGTGGAAAGACCCATTAACATACAGGGTTGAGAGCAAAGACCCCTCTGTTGGATCTGGGTACTGCCTGCTGCTGCTCCTAGCTCTGAGGCAGTCAGCAGGACCTGCTGTCAGCATACTCGGTCCTCTAGAAAACACTGTCACTGCTAGAGCCAAAGGTAGCTCAGACACATAATATAGTACAGGAAAATTAGTTTCAAAAAGCACCAGCTCAAATCCAGAAGCGTCACTGAGGATCCTCTGCCTTCCAGCCTGGATCCTGGGGGATGCACAGGTCCTTGGCTCCTGCCAGCAAAGGTAGTCACACCAAACAAACTATATATATATATATATAATGTTTCAGATGGAGCTCTCGTTGCCACCCAGGGAAGTCAAGCCCACCATTACTTGACTTGGGAGACAGCATCAACGAGAGAATCAACATCCTGTTATTGAACTTGCTGAACATCTACCCTCTCAGTTTCACCTGATCAGCGTCACCATTTTAACTAAATTATTCTCTGCAAGGAGGTTTTCCGGAGCCAAGCCCATAAACCAATCATCCATGAAAAACCATTAGGACTATTTCCTTTTCACAAATTGTGTAAGCAACACAGATCCTATCAGTCAGGGCTGGAAGAAAACCATCATAATTTTTCTTTTCTTTCTCCCTCCCCAACTCAATACATAACTCCTCAGTAATAAAAAGCGGTTTTCTTGCTTTTATGCATTTGGCACATATCGGCCTTTGACTATGCTAAACAGAGCACTTCCTCACGCATAAAGCATCTGTTCTCTCCTCCTTGCGCTTGTGTGAGCTCTATCCAAACAACCTGAAGAGACAGGATGTTTAAACTCAAAAATTGCTCCCTAGAAGGCATAAAAAGGAGCTTTTTAAAGAACGTCATCTGTTCCTGAAAAGCAGCCCAAAGAATTGTGCTATCTCTGCCTACCTTTCATGGTCCAGTGCAACACTTCAGTACAGCCCCCATTGTAAGCAGTTTTAATTTAGGGCTCAGTGATTAAAAATCTTCAAAAAAGTTCTTCTAGAAAACACTTCTGACAGTGACAAAATATTAAGACATACACATAATTTTAGCTGCACACACATTTCAGTTTATTCTGGGAGTTCACCAATTCTCCTCCTAGACGACAAAGACAAAGATCCCCCTAACTCCAAATGAAACAGGACCTCGCTCAGTTGTCAGACGCAACTCTGTAACATGATTATCAGCAAATTGAAGTAGCCTTGACCACTGGCACTGCAACAACCTGGTGCATCACCTGGCACCCATCATGTGTTTGTGTTTGACAGTGGTGTTATCCTCTTCCCTCTGCACTGCCCAGCCAGAGCACCCAAGCTCCCCATGGTTGCTTCCTCAAAGGCAGAGAGCCAAACCCAATGCTCCTTCTCTTTCGTTTTTTCCAAAATGGTTTAACTCCAGCCATCTAGCTAATGTTACTGAAGGCAACTGACAAAATCTATATACACACTTATATATGTTTTTTTATTTATGTATATATAAATAAAGAAAAACATAAGGTCGTTAAAATACAAAAGTTATTATTATTAAAATATTGTTTTTCTATTCCTGCCACAAACTTGTGGGTTTTTTTGGAAGTTCAAGATTTTCCTCAAGTGGAAGGTGTTTAGATGGGATGCAACAGTCAAGAGAGTAAAACCATTAGTAAAAGGGAAGCACACAATTGTTATTAAAGCACACAATCTATAGTTAACCAATAAGTAATCTGTTCTCAAGTCTACTTTTTTAAATTGTTCAAGTAAAGGACAAATGACATTTTCCAGAAACCCTACAGTAGAGAGCTACTCATCTAGAACCTGAATTCATAAGAACCAGGCTTTATTCTGCTTGAGCCTTCAAAAGCCTGAGACCATAAATAAATAAATAGATAGATAAATAAATAAAATAAATAAATAAATTCAATATTATAAAGTGACACTTGCTACCCCTTGACTCATGACCTATAGAAATTAGCTTATCATGGTCAGGGTCTTCCTCCTCCCATCCTTACCTTACAGATAAAAATAATGATTCTGTTCATCCAAACATAACATTTAACCCACAGCCAGGTTTTTAAGCTTAGTAAGGAATATTTTGCATCTTGAGAAATGTGGTACAAGCAGACAAAGGTCCCTCAGCAGGTATCTGCCACAACAGAACTTTTCCTGTTGGGCACTTCAGGCCATGGTAAAATACAGTCCTTCAGAACTGTCTACTAAAGCTTTAATAAAAGGCCAGTTTTCTGCTGACAGCCCTACTGACACAGCTATACTCTCAGGTTCTTGAACAGCCACAACTAGAGTGACGATCTCTGAAGTATTTTTAAAGCCTAATAATTGCAGACTTATGTGCTATTAAGAAAAATGTCGATAATTCCAAGTATATATCTGTATATAAAGTATTTCTTTAGCATTAAGTCTTTTGTATGCCTGAGCAACAAGCCTCAATGTATCCTATCACAGAGCGTATTTCTCTCTGTTTTACACACATCGCAAAATGACCCACTTCTGGCCACCATAAAAAAGTGACTACCAAAATTATTAGATGTTTAGCATTTCCCTAGCAGCCCAAACAACGCTATGCCTTTAATCTAAACACATGCAGTGATACTACTTTATGGAAATGTTCACATTATAGAAGCAGCAGACATACATTCACAAAACAGACTCCTAATTTATATACAGACACATGCTCTTGGGCAGCCTGTGCTCCCCAGTGGAACAGCCTGGCAAGATGCTCCTAAAAAAGTCCTATCTTCATCATAAGTTCTACACATCATAAGGTACATGTAGAAGTAAATGCCTCTGTTATTGGAAAAATAGAACACAGTTTTGCTTAATAATTCGGCACCCTTAGAAATCTCTTCACTAACAGCAAAACAGAATAAAATTAGCTCTTCATCCTGGATCAGGCAGTGAAAAATAGCTTTATTTAAAGGCCAGGTATATTGTTCCAGCTAAATGCAAGCCACAAGACCTCAACTGACATTTACTTTGGCAACCTCACACAAATCAAGATCACCCACTCTGCCTTCTAAAAGGGATTTAGGACGGACCATGTTAATGGGTCATTGTTCATTTTTAAGTGTGCCAATTCATGCAAACTTGGTTTTCAATAGAAAAAGTCAAGTCACAGATGAAACTCTTTCAATTTCCCTTGGAAGAAAAGAAGCTTTTTGTGAAAGTTGGCAATGTCCTTTGCCTTTTCTCCAATTAAGAGAACCAAGCTGATGCAGGAGAGGTGGAGCTAGAAACACTGAGAGAGCACAGAACAATCTTTGGTGTAACCTGTAATTGCAAGGATCAAGCAACCTTTTTTTAACCAAAGCACAATGAAATGGGCAAAACCACCAACAAAAACCAAGGACGTCTATGTGTTGTATGGAGACAACAAAGCCTAAAAGGTCCCAAATCTCCCACCCCAGATATAAAAAGGGGGGAAGTTGTATATGGAGCGTACAGAAAACTGCTGAAAAGGAAAGGCAACAATACGAGTATTATTCTTCTGTCCAGAAGAGAAGGGCGGGTTTGGAGGAGCGAGGTGGCACCCTGCCTTGCCATCACGCCTGAGCGTCCTGGCACCACACAGCCACGGCCGACCTGCTCCGGCACAGGCTGACCTGGCCACAGATGGCTGTCCAAAAATCCCGCCTGCTTCCTACACCAAAAACACTTTTCACTGCACTTCTCAGTCTCTTAGGAGCTACCCCACAACTGATCACAACTCCAAGTCTTGGGATTAGAAACATTTCAAAGGCAGTTCTGTTAAATCTCACTATCCTCTCCTCTTTAAAAATCAGTTCTTACCACTATTTACGCAGAGTAAACTTCACTAATCTTCATGCAAATGTATTTGGGTGTTTAATTCTTGGGGCAGGTAATAGCGATGGATGTTCTTTCCGTGACTAGAGAATTTTCCTTGAGCTAATTGAAAACAGGCACATTTTGACTAACACACACTACTGCCAATAGTCTTGTAGGGAGGCAATGCAGGAGTGATTTATGGGCTGTGAATATCACGTAAATCTGTCTTCAAGTAAAAGGATCATCTCTGCACAGAACACGTTTAAGTACTCAATTACTAAAGTACTCAATTACATAATTCCTAACTAAGCAAAAAACCCCACTGCGTAACTTGCCCCTTCTCAGAGGTCGTCACACACCAGGTAAACAGGCATCAGTTATAGCTAATCACAGCCAGAAAACAAATGCTCAATTAAAACATTCTTAAATTGGATTTAGTGCTTTTTCCAGGTCTTTAACCATACCATTTTCACATCACCTTAGCATTCACCACTTGCTTGTGGCCCAAGGGGAAGGTAACAGAATCTCCTGGAAGCTGAGAGTTTTTACATCTATAACAGCTGTTGTATACATCCTCTTTCTCACTGCCTTTTCCAGCAGCAGTTCTTATTTCATTTTAATTTGAGACCCCCAATTTCTGACTACTATACAGACAGGGAAATAAAAAGTATCATTTTTTTTCAAGGAAACTTTCGATAAACATCAAACACTTGAGCAACTATGATGGTTCCTGGTGGAAGCACGTTCCCCAAACAACTTTAAGCATGGAATTTTCTTTCGTTTAACTCTTGAGCATTTGGATCTCATTCCAGGTCTCATGTACCTATCACATAACAGATTAACTTGAAGCAAAGCTGGAGCTATTCTCTCTGCTGATATTCACTGTGTCCTGGACAGATGGAAGCTCTGACCACACTGAGCACAGCAGATCCCTATTTACATTGCAGCAGGAAAGTCAACATCTATCAGTGACTGGCAATGCATTCAATGAAGAAATTGATTTTTTTTTCCTAATGGAAAACCACACTAAATAATTTGTAACCACATTAAAATCTAAAAAAAAAAAAAAGTTTCTGAATTGGGTGATCACTGAGTTAGTTGGACAGTGCTGCACATGTAAAATCTGTGAATTTGTAAATTCATTTTCCAAGCTCACACCTAGCAGAAACTAAAACTAGTCCCTCAAGGTACAGAATACACTTGTATCCTTGACCAACTCCTCTAAGGGACTTACGAAAAGAGTAGTTTTGAGTCAGAAAACACGAATGCAAGAGAATGAAACATGACATTCTTGGCGAATTAGAGAAAAAAAATGCCTATTTTTGTAAATGACAAATTTTGCATGCCCATTTTGACTCATCAACAGTGGACTGTGCTCATGAACATCACACTCTACTGAGCATGGTGACATACTTGCAGGCAACTCACGACAGAACAAGATCACAATCCATTTTCCACAAGGGTCTCTGGCAGCTGTCCCACATCTGGCAGTAAATCAGGACAGTACGAAGATGAGGCACAGCTGAACACAGTGACAAACTACAGCGACTCCACACAGTACTACTATTGGTTTTACACAAGGCAATTGTAAAAAGACTGCTTTCTTGATTTACTTCTACTGTAAACAAGGGCTTCACCCCCAGCATAGCATCTGGCTGGAGAGGAATATTAACAATGCACTGAACACTCTCCATGACCACAGCACTTGATTTCACCCCTCTACCTTCAGCAAACATTCAAAAAGGATACTTAGAGCACTTTGTGGGCTTGGAAAAAAATAGCATTTGCACCTGCAGAGTAAATTTCAAAAGGCTCAGTACAAAATTTCAGTACTTGGTAATTAAAAGCTGCTTGCATATGCACGCATGTAAATATGGATGGCTTCAGGCAGAAATGGTTGGATTTGCTTTTGAAGTGCTGATCCTTCAGGACTTGATTTAAAAATTTAGAAAATAACTGGTTTTCCCTCAAAGCAAAGGGAACATCTAATTTGTAATTACATGCTCACTTTCAATTTGATATTGGTGAGAAGTTACACTAATCGGAGACGCAGTCCGGCACCCAGCGGAGAGCACACAGCATGAGAACAGAGGTCAACATACGCAGGTACAGCACAGGCAAAGGGACCAACGCGGCAGCTCAGCGAGCTAATAGTGCAACATGCTTCAGAACTGTAATTGCTGCCCAAAACCTATTAATTTTCAAGGGATTCTTACAAATCCATAATTACAAAAAAGCGAATCCTGTCATAAAGCAGTGAACGCTATATTCACGCAGTCCTAGAGGGAGCACTTTCAGCAGCATGGCTCATTAGAAAGGTATTCTTGCATTAAACACCAATACCAAAGAGAAACGTTAATGCAATACCACGGAGCCATGCTGAAAACCGTGTTGCGGTAGTGAAGTGGTACCTACTGAATTTAATCCAGTATCCCTGCGCAATAGAAGGCTGCCAGAGCCCAGTGATGGCATTCTGCATTGTTTTCCAGAGATCAAGCACAGCTCATTATGAAATCCTATTCTACAAAACCCACACCATCTATATCAGTCAACATACTGAGCGTTATCCTTACCACAGTGATTGGGAAGAGGGTCCATTTATCCGTCTGCCGTTCAGTTACCTTAACACAAAACTACAGCAAACCTCAAGAGTACTTGCTGCTGCTTTTTCTTCTGAAACTCTGCATTTCTTTAGCACAGCTCCATCACAAGAAGAAGAAAGCAAGCCGCCTCAGATGTTTTGCTGGAAAAGGAATATAGCTATGAACAAAGGTTAAAACTGAAAACTTGAAACTGCCTAGCAGAGGTGTGGCTGCTGAAACCTGACATAGTTGCGTCACCAAGATTTTACTTTGGCAAACACGGCTTCCTGAATTCAAACAAATCTTAGACAGAACTATCTTTTGTTCCAGCAATAGGCAATTATTGCACAGACGTGCTTTCAAGGTCACTAGCAGGAAGAGTAAACTACACCAGGATGCGTCAGTCATAAGTAAGGTCTTCAAAAAGTTAACACCAAGCAAGACATATTTAAAGCCTTTCACGCTTAGCAGGATGCAAAGTGCTTCCTTCCTTCCAAATAACCACAAATAAACATGAACAAAAAGACCCATAAAAAAAGCAATAAATATTTCAGAGGTTCATATTCTTCTCTATTACACCTCATTCTTAACATTCTTCACAACCAAAATAATTTTTGTCTTACTTCGGCAGAGTAAAACAAAACTAAATGTCTCATTTTAATTATTTTGGTAGAAGAAAATGTTGTCTTTGAACCAATTTTAAGAAGAGCAGAAAAAAGTATTAGCCAGGGACTTCGTTCTCCTTTATATTTAGAACTCTAATGTAAAAGATTGTTTGGAAAAGAAGCATTTCTGTATTTGTTAATGTCAGGCTATGTGACCTATATCGACATGCTCCTTAAAAATAGGACAGTATTCTAATTACAAGTATCGTATTGATATCAGTAAAAACATTTGCATTTAACAAATGCGAAGGCAAAAGGTGCAACCGTTCCTAGAAATGCCACTATTCTTTTCAAGAGTGCAATAAATACACTCAGATTAGTATTGACAAAAACAGACATGAAAAAATATTTAGAAACACACATGATAGGCAAGAGTATTTAAACAAACAAATCACCGACACAAGGGCTTTAGAAGAAATACAAAGCACCCTTAAGGAAATGAAACAACTTCTATTCAGAATAAGGAGGAAGAACATCGCACATTTATGTGGCAGGGAGGTTTTATACCTTTCTTGACACCGGCTGATGATTCCTGAAGTTAGATACAAGATATGGCACTAGAGAGACCACCGTATGTTCTCATACTGAAGGTCATCAGGTGTGTGCGAACTATTTCTATGGGCTTTCCTACACGAATGTTAAAAACAGCAACTTCTTTTAATTCACCTGTGTGTTCCTCCTTCAGTTATTGTGAACCGAATGCTGCAAACTGAATACTGAGTGATAACCAAGAAAACAAAGTGACTGTTGTATTTTTTGCCTTTGACAAACGTACGAGTTGTCATGTCTACTACTTCTGTACTTCAGGATCAACAGCTACACTTCAGCTTTACCATCGCTCAGAATATACAACTCTACCCAAACATTACAAAAGCAGCTTTGGTAAGACAATGCTCACCAGTGGTTACTGAATTTAAAATTGCTTTCAAAGCACCTGGCATAGGAAAATCATACTTGAAGATTCACTGAAGCTGCAGAGCTGAAGAAAACAACTTGAATTGATATCACGTACCACCTCTAGTGAACAAATTCTCTCTCAACCTGCATACACACGCGAGCAATGATTAACTCCTGTAACTCAATGCAAACGGTAATAAAATGTGCGTTTTTTTCCACTGAGTTAAACTTAAGCACCTTCCTTTCGCAAGTCCCAGAAACATGTATTGAGATAACACTTTGACATGAGCCCTCCTCATGCCCAATAAAGTACTATATGTCCATAACACAGAGACTTCAAAGTGTAGGGTTTCTACTTGAACACATCTGCACAAGCAATTCACATGTCAAGGATTTACACACAAATATGTGGGGTAAAAAAATGTAACAAATCCAGTACTATTGCTGTAGGCATGTAAACTGCTCTGCAGATGTGCTCTGTAACACATAGTGAATGAGAGAAGTGCATTATAAAGTTTGAAGCCCGTCTGAAAAGAAAATTTAATGACATTTGATGTTTACAATAGGCAACTCATTAAAATTTAACCTGATCAAAGGAAAAGCTTATTTCATAATTACAAACTATGGAGCTCCCTGTGCCACAATAGGAAGGTATGACCATCAGCTACCATCTGCACTAGATAAGATAGTTCTCCATCATGATTTCCCAAAACACCCATGTCCTACAAATTCAGCTTATAATTTCTACATCACATTTTGAAACTGCACAACAGATCTCAGAAATCTCAAGGAGTGACAAGAAGATGTAAAATACCCAACCTGACATCAACCAATTTATATTTTTCTCTAATATGAGAAGAAACAAGTCAGGAGTTATATTTGACAGCCTCAAGATTGACTCTATTGCACCAGTCTTTGCTCAGGTCTCAGATTTTTATTTGTATACCCAAGACTGAAATCCATGTGCTACAGGGCAGACCTCAGCTCCTCACAAGTCTTTTCCCTGATGACAGCAGTGGCTGCAAAGTAGCCAGAATTGGGCAGATGAAGACAACATGGCTCCAGCAGTCACTAGTGCTTGGAAGTACTTGAACTGCTCAGGCAGTTCAGTTTCCAGCCAGAGCAATTCCTGTTTAATTCTGTTTACATTCACAGAACTAAGGGTCCATGACATCTCCATTGATGCTACAGCCTCATAGCAACTTCCTAAAAGTGGGAGAGAAGAAGATACTTATATGTTTATAAGACAAGCTGATCCTGGTGATTTTCCCAAGAAAAAGTCAAGCAACATACAAATCAAAGCATTTGATTTTTTGTTTTGTTTTAAAAAGGAAGTAAACGAATGTTCCTCCCACCTCAGGAGGACGTGACACACACTGAGGTCATGAGCTGCCTGCGCGGTAGAGCTGTACTTCGGAAAAAAAAAATTCAATCTGGTGAGACTACTGGTGAATATAACCTACACCATGGTCCTAAAAATGGACAGCATTTGCTTCTCCATTTATGTCAATAGCACATTCAGAGATGTTATTCTCTGGAGAAAAACCAAAAAAAAAGAAAAAAACAAAACACACCTCTGAAATGTGCTTATGCCCAAAACCATGAGCATTCCACACTTCTCTAAAAACAGATTATTTACTGTAACACCTCCCACTTGTCACTCATACAAATGTCTAAATAACCTCACTTCTCAGGAGAGTCCTCGGCTTCAGTAGCCTCTGAAGGAGATGTGTTTTTCACTGTAAACATTAATTCTGTGAGAACAAGGATAAGGAAAGAAGAGTGGGTGGGAGTATTTCCTTTTCCTTAGATTTAGTTTCGCTGAGTGTTCATTGTTCACAGGAGATGTTCTACCTTTCCATTGTCTCATATGCTTCTCCCACCCCTTTTTTTGATCCCTTGGAGACAAGCACTAAGATAAAGCAAGCTTTTTCTTCCACGTACTTAAAATTTGGTTGCCCAATTCTGGATTTAGGATCTTCATAAAGGCACTCTTATCTGTAAACTTATGGTTTTTGTGTTCTCTTCCTTCACAAATTAAGATGGTAATTAAGCCTCTGTTAATCCTCTTAGTCCAATATGTTGTCCTCATCTCCTTGTTGCTCACTCGTGCTGCTTCAACAGGTTATTCTGTATTTTCTCATAAACCTGCCTAGTCTTAACCAAATTAAATAACTGACTATTCTTATCCACTTTTTTGGTCATTTCATCACATTGCTCACACTGACAGTAAAAAGTATATGTTTGGAACAGGGCAATCCCATCATCCTTAAGTCCTACCAGAATTCTTTGGCATATCCAGCTGGTCAGGACAGTTAGCTGTGCTTCAAAGCACCAGCTTGAGCATCTTTTCATTTAACATCCTAAAGCCTGACACTAATTAATTCTTATTAACGAGACAAAAAAAACTTAAAACCAAAACCCCCACAGAACTAGAGTACTTCACCACCATAGTCTCACCTATCTTTTTTTCCCTTTAACTATTGGAGAAGGAACTAAATCACTTCCTATTTTTGTAAAGTGACACATTACAAAGTCGACCATCTGCTTCATAGACTTATTACCCATCTGATTTCCTTCCCATACATTTGTCTGATATATTTTATGGCTTTCTGTATTGGTTTTGCTAGGGTTGAATTCCTCTTTTCTGAAGGGCCTCTGTTGACTCAGCCTTGGTGTACCACCCTGTCTTCCTGCTTCCCTTTTGCATTTTTTTTTTCTTCCCTTCAGACATATGCATCCTTTCTGATACCGGATGTTACTTAAACTATTCTGACCTAAATTTAATTATTCAAGTTTCTTTGCTTCCCAAGTCAAATTATTGATGGGTGGGAGGGCAGGAATTAAATCCTTCCTCCACAAAGTCACTGGGCTTGTTTGAGCATGGCACTAGTTACCAGTTCAGGGTTACCACTTCAGCAGTACTCTTGCATACTACATTCAAGAAAATATCTAGAAAAACCTCTCATATGTGAAAAAGATAACATGGCTAGTTTCCTTTAACTACCATAAAGATTTTTGACTCAGAGCTAATCTGCTTTCACTTTAAACAAATAAAAGGGGAAGACAGAAGAAGAAAATCTGTCTACAATGTAAATTGATTTATTTTCCAAACAACACAGCTGGCATGTCTAAGTTTAAATAATTACAACTGATGTAGCAGAACTTGGCCAACCCAGTCAGCTGCCTCTGTACTTACTGCACACAAGAGACTGGCATTTAAAACTGCAGAAACCTGTTAAAGCACGTTGTGCAGCTTAGTTCATCTTTCCAGATCAGTAAGTAATACTAAAATCCTCTTAATGCAGAATTGTATAAAATAGTTCTCATACTGGCAAAAAAATCCTCTTCCTTTATACTCAGAGTCATAAGAAACACAGAGTAACAAAACACAAAAAGGAAAAATATTCAAAAAGTAAGATATTTCAAATCCTACAGCTAACCAGAATGAAGTATGAGAAAATGTTCCATTTACCCTAAGAAAAAAAAAAAAGACGACAACACCACCCTAAGGTACACAACTCTAATTATACTTCTGATACTATCAGTTATTATCTAAGACTAGGAACACTCATTGTGTAAACACAGGTTATTTATTTAGTTTTAAAAGACCTCATACTCTACATACAAAGAATAGAGGTAAAGAGCAGTGGGCTTGTTATTAAGCCCCTTATGATATAATTTGATATAAAATTCAAGCCACAAAAAAAGCAAAGGTTGATCTATATTTTTTTAACTGTAGACTAGTAAAGTTCAGCAGTATACCAATAGATAATTAGGTACGGTAACATTTCTACTTTGTATATTTACACAGATTTGGGGTTTTTTTTTGATACAGCAGTTATTTTAATACAGTTAAACTGAGTACTACCTGTAACTTCAGACTCCCATATGTGGTAATATCTGGAAACCTTTAATTATTTAGAAATAAAAAAACAATTTAGCACTTTTAAGTCTATTCTGTGAACTACACTCAAGTTCAAATTTTGATTCAAGTAGAGAAAGTAATTATCGCAAAACAGCCTCAATTTATTGTCTCAGGTCACTTTATTAGACATACCAGAGTATTTCACAAAAGCACAAATAGAAATCTCAGCTCTTTATGTGAGTTTTGAAAGCATACACATCTTTCTTAAAACAAACAAACAAAACCTCACCTCATTCATGATTAGCTTCTTTTTAACATTTTAGAGGGTAAACACCTTATCTTTCATGGCTACCTAATTCCCTGGTTGTGAGACTACGAATAAGCCACCCAGGTAAAAATGTAATTTTCTATACCATGTCTCCTTGGTGGTATTATAATTGTACCCTCACACATTTTGTTCAGCTTCTTCGTTTTTCTCTTCCAAGTCAAATGCAATCCTGCTTTTTCAAGCGCACGCATTATGCAATTCCGTACCTCCCCAACAAAGTTATTATACATTCAGTACACACTATCACTGCTATCCACTGGTGCTTTTTAAAAGTAATCCTATACTGCAATGTGTATTTGCAGTGTATTTCTGACAGATCAGTCACTCAAGTCAGATGGGTTTAGATATCTGTAAGCATTGTTATTTCCACAATAACTGTAGTCCCAAGATGCAGCCGGACCACAGCAGTAAGCACTGGACAGACCTGGGGAGTTTACAGATAAGGTTTATAGGCATTTGCCATCTGGTTTAGCAGAAATGGGAGAAACACTGGGGTAAGCCAGTGATGTCCCACACTAAGCAAGGTCCAGCTGAGAGGACTGATGCCTCAGATGGAAAATCTCTGCTTGGAAACAGTCTACAACAATTTGTGTGTGTAGGTGACTGTCTTAACAGATATGAATTACAATTCCATTGCTTTTTCTTAACAATGCCATCATTTTTACTTTACACCTGAAAAAAAAAAAATCACAGTGAGAAATAGAGCAGAAAATAAATAAAAGTCTCAAACATTTGAGCTGACACTTGATTTATGGAAGTTATACTTTAATCTCACATCTCCAAGCTAAGCTTTAAAAGCTTCGGTCAATAGCTACTTAGCTTAATTGAACAACCATTTATGCTCTTTTTTTAAATACCAACCATATTGAAGCAAAACACAAAACTCACCAAAGCAGAGAACAAAAATATTATTCTACAACTAAACCAAAGCAGAAGAGAGGAATGTGTAGTTATTTTTAAGCACGTCTGTGGAAGCTGTACAAGATATTTCGTACTACATTTCCTTTAGTCAACTTCTGAGCCAGTACATGCAGTAATGCCTAATCAGTATTTGAGGAAGGATGCATTTATTGCTGAAATCTCCAAGAGTTGCAATCAAGAGATTCTGTTTCTAGCACACAGAAGAGACACATGATTTCAGATCAGTCCTGCTACAGCAAGGTAAAATAAAAAACTCATAGTCTTTCTATGTCACGGGCTCATTTTGTTCCACTGCTGACAGAAAAATATATTAGTATTGACTCAAACATCAACAAATGCAACAATCCATTCAACTTGGAAAAGTTACAATAACACCTTTTTTACAAGTTCTCTCTTCCTTAAACAGCGAGCTGAGGGTTAGAAGTACTTTAGTGTGTCATCTCCCCCATCTTCTACTCAGTTCCTTAACTTTATTCGTCCTGCCCTGTAAACAGGCAATAAGACTGCATCATTTCCAAAGTATGAAATTCAATAAGCCTTGACCTCCCAGAATTCAAAAAGCACCAAAACACCCATATATGATTTCCCTTGTGAAACACACACACAAACCACACGCACACACACACTAACACAAAAAAAACCCTCACACCCAAACCAAAAAACAACCACACACACACCCAGTCCCAAAAAATATTTTCACATTATGCATCCACTCCTCAATCCTCTTCCACGGTGATCAAAGAAACTAAACAAAGTACATGGACACCTAACAACTGTTCCAGAAAGTCCTTATTTAATTAGATCAGGGCTCATGCCAAAGCAGTCAAATTCAAAATACTTTATTCTAGTTAAAGCTAATGCTATCTCTTCCACATAAACAAACCACTAGCCTTTTCATTCAGCAAGAAACTGCAAACAAACTTGTTTTTCCACAAGACATTTCAAGTCACCTCTTGCATAAATATTACTTGATAGTATTTACAGATTCTTTCCTTTGCTTAGAGCAAACTAATCTGCACCTGAAGTGTAGATCCCCCTGAATTTAAAGCAATATATAAAAATGGAGGAGTTATTGTATAATCTGAATGGTGAACACAGTTTTCTCCTTATTAACTATTTCTATTCCCATACACATGTGTGGGGGGGATGTGTTTGAAGCAGTTAATAGTCTTTAGAGAATGAGCTGAAGGCAACATGTTCTTGCACAATACGTTCTTTTAAGCTTGCTGAAAACTGATGCAACACACAAATGCACATCTTCCTTTCTTATTTTTAGCACGGGGATCCACTTCCCTGCTGCCTCGAGCTACACCAAGGGAATACTAAAATAATCTTCCAGTAAGGAAGAATTCTGCATGCTTACTAGACAGGATAATTACCACTGCCCTTACAGTACATGCTAATTGTCCTTGGCTGCAGATAGTTAAACAAATACATTCAGAGACTCATCATCTGACTTTCAAGTTGCATACAGTGAAATTCACATTTTATAAATATTTAACTGGAAGTAAAAATGCTGAGGCTTATCATAGCTGTCACAGCTTTGAGCAACTGAATCAACTAACAATAGAAAACCTTAAGATAATACAGATATAGGAAGCTTGCGATTACTCACAAAAAACTAAGTGGAACAGATTGCAACACAATTTGCTCCTGGAGCAAGTGGCCATGTGTTCTCATCAGATCCCGCCAACACAGAGAAAAAGCTGCCGGTCCCTGCCAGCAAGTTGTTTTAAGCACCTGCCTGCACCTGGGGGAAATAAGAAAATGCAGCAGCGGAGCCAGGGGAGCAGTGGGATGGAGCACAGCAAGAGATGCTGGGGAAGAACAGGCCAGTGCAGCACCACGGGAGATTTCCAGTTCTTCAGGTCTGATGTTACAAAGTATTATCTGCAGGCTGAATTGTATTTATATGTAGACACATGTATATATACATACAGAGAAGATCAAACTTCAGCCAGCACTTTAAATCTGCAAGGGGAAAAAGCATTCAGGAAAGAAGAGGAACTTCTGCATTTTTCTTTTGCTTTGTGGTAAAAGCAACTGAATTGTCTAATTAGACAAATCTTCACAGAATCACAGAATGTTGAGGTCCCTTCCAACCCCTAAAAGATCATCTAGTGTCCAATATCCCTGCCGGAGCAGGAACACCCAGATGAGGTTACACAGGAATGTGTCCAGGCGGGTTTTGAATGTCTCCAGAGAAGGAGACTCCACAACCTCCCTGGGCAGCCTGTTCCAGGCTCTGTCACCCTCACTGCGAAGAAGTTTCTTCTCAAATTTAAGTGGAACCTTTTGTGTTCCAGTTTGAACCCATTACCCCTTGTCCTATCATTGGCTGTCACCGAGAAGAGCCTGGCTTCATCCTCCTGACACTCACCCTTTATATATCTGTAAACATTAATGAGGTCACCCCTCAGTCTCCTCCAAGCTAAAGAGCCCCAGCTCCCTCAGCCTTTCCTCACAAGGGAGATGCTCCACTCCCTTCATCATCTTTGTTGCTCTGCACTGGATTCTCTCCAGTAGTTCCCTGTCCTTCTCGAACTGAGGGGCCCAGAACTGGACACTATTCCAGGTGTGGTCTCACCAGGGCAGAGTAGAGGGGGAGGAGAACCTCTCTCGACCTACTAACCACCCTCCTTCTAATACACCCCAGGATACCATCAGTCTTGGGGACTGATCATACAGAAGTCAGTGAACAGATGTCTTAAATTGCCTTTAATTTCCGCTTTAAACTTGTTTTTAATTCCATTTATTCTTTCATTTTAACTCCAGCGATGCTCCTGTTTTTTCTTATGGTTTCTGTACCTCCCTTGATGTAATACACAGAAACAAAGAAACAGGATTTTTCCATTATAGACTTTCTGCCCTCCTGCACAAGAAGGTTCTTCTTTGCATTCTAACACAATATTCACTGGATATAAAATGTAATGTAGTTATGGACTGAACACCAGCTCCAGAAAACCCCAGGAGCTCCTACATTACAGAACTGTCTTTAGACAACCTCAGATAAGACCAGCGTGTAACAGGAAAGTAGAAAAATCACACTTTCAGAACAACATACAAACTTTTCCTTTCTGCTTCAGTAGCTCATAACAAAGACAAGCTCAAAATTCATATTAATCATCAGCTTTCTTCTCGTCAAGGTATTAAAATGAGCTGTTTTCAGAGCTCAAGTGTTTTAGTTAGAACTCACGGCCTCATACCTGCTAAAACCACAGAATCCACTGAAATTATGTAAAGCCTTAACTTACCGAAAAAAGCAACAAAACAAAAACCAACAAAACAACAACCACCCAACCTTATCTACAAGAAGAACACCAGCTACTAAAAACAAAACAAAAAACTACATCACAGCCTTGAAAAAATACTCATCTGTAATCAGAACCATGCATTTAAGCCTCAGTATCCTGTGAGATACTCCGGCATTTCTGAAGGACAATACAGGCTTCTAGCAGTTATCTTTCTCAAAACTGCTACTGAGATTTAAAGCTACGGAACTGACAAAAAGAGTAAAATATTTATATCATGTTCTTTATTGCATCAGGGGAAAAAAATAGATCAAAAAGATTAGTGAAAGTGCAAAACCTGTACATCATTATCTGATAACATGCTCTATATAGTATCACATGCACAAGTTACAAGTATATTTTCCCATCTAAATTGGTTTTTGAATAAAGACCTCTATTTGGCATGCTATCAGTAAAAAACTAAGCTTCCATCAAGCTATTATAACAGGGCCTTCTTAACTATATTTCTGTCTTAAAAAATAATGTATAAAAACCCACAGGCAACCTGATAAAATTCCTTTCTCTGGACTTTCTTACAAAACCACATGCTGAAAAATAGTTTTGGATCCCATTGCCACCATTGGCTCATTCAGTCAACTGCTCTGTCCCTGATCAACCCCACTAGCTCCACCTAACGAACTTACAGATCGGGGTCAGATTTTTATCACAAGGTTTTGTGCCTATTTCTAACAGCACAAATTAACCAAAAACTCAACATCAGTGTTCCTCAAACTGATTGCAGCTGCAAAGTAATGATTAAATTACTAGTAATTATCAGAATAGCAATTGTATTCTCCAAAATTAACTTTATTTTTAAATTTTAGTGAGATTGTCAGACCAAGACGTTTTAAACACCTTTATAACTGCAAATCAAGGGCTATACCCAGGGGTACACGTACCTGGTTATCAACAAAACTGCTTAAAAGTTAGTGGCCTTCTCCAAGCTACAGCTACTGATTTGCGGTAGAAACCTAAAGACTGCACATGATCCTGACTCAATCACTACAAAGGCCAAGATCTCCAGTGAGTATATACAGTGAAAACAAAATAAACAATTTCTGCCTGTAGTACCATATGGGAAATTCCCACCTGTACATTTGCTTTTCCCTCTCAAAACCCTGCCCCATTTTCCCCAACATCAAAACGCACTCTTGCTGCAACAGCAGTTGAAGGTGAACTTACAGCTCCTCCCAGTAGATACAGCTTGCTGTCCAATTCACATTCAACCACAAGACAAGCTTCAGTCAACACAGACAGAAGTGGGGGGAAATAAAAAAAAAATACACCACACTCACTTTCCATTGTCAACAAAGAAAAATAATTAAGAAGACAACAACAGCAACAAAATCACACATCTTCCATCAGATAAATGAGGCTGCAAGCTGACAGTGCTCACTTTTCCACTGTATTTGACAGCAGATTATTCTTAGGACAGGGACTACTCTTCAAGGTATGGTAAACAGGTTTTATTCGAAACTGAAGGCATTATCTTTATTGTAAGTACTCCTGCTGGCATCAATCTATACACCTAGCACCTTAAGCAACAGATCATTATTTTATCCTGTGCTTTCAGCAAACTCAAGTGTTTAAGAATACTAATAAAAGGTCAATGCATTTCCAGCCTCCTTTATATTTGACAAGTCAATATCTCAAGTACTATGCATAGCTGTATAAATTCACACCTGGAATGGATTTTTTTTGCAAATTCATTCCAATGATTTTTAGGATTTTGGGTTGGGTTGGCAGGGGAGAGGGTTGCTTGTTTTTTTTAAAGTGAGTTGGAGAGAAAGTGTTATAGAATTTTATTATAACCTTCAAACAAATTGTATCAACACTTAGGACCAAAAAAAAAACCAAACCAAACCAAAAAAACCCACATATGCAAATTTTCAGTAGCAATATTTTGCTCATTTCCAGAACACTAGTTCTGATCTCTTCCACCATATTTTCTTTTGCGGGTGATGTTCTGTCCATCGAATTTGCTAATACAAGTCAGTTGTATGTAACAAAATGAAATGTATGTATGTAATAAAAATGAATGTTCATTCATCAAGATGCCCCATAGAACAGATTTTTCCATAGATCCATCTAATTCATCTACCAAACACTTGTCCACTTACGAAGTCAACACACTGTTGTATCTTTTGACAATCAAAGCTGCTTGGCTTAGGTAAAAGGCATTCAAATACACCTTTGTTGTTGCCCAAACTTTTCCAAGACCAAATCAAACAGAAAAAAAAAAAAATAAAAAGGAAAAAAAATGTGTAAGTAACAATGGATCTAGTGAGGTTAGCAAAATAAATGTTCTGAGGCATGATGACAAGATTTACCTCAATTATGTGTATATATTTGAAATACAAGATACTCATTTGAACACACATGCCTGTCAACAGAGCAGATTGTGGTGTGCACTGGTGAGCTTGGAGGGATGGAGAGGAAAGCGTCAAGGAGGGAGAGCAGGAACAGTGGTATAAAATCCCCACAATCAGCAAAACACAAGATTTTCATAAGAGTCTTCTCTTAAAATGGGACTGTTGAACTAAAGTCTTCCAGCATGAAGCTGCTGTGCAACACTGGAAACCCTGCCTGTGCTCTGAAAGCCTTCTTCCCAATTTGCAACTTCATTCCTCGCATTCATATGGTGGAAAAAGCTCCACAAAGCTCACAGACATCAGCTGTTCCTGAGCTTGGAAACATGTTCTCCCACCCCCATATTCTCTGCAGCAAGTTCACAGCTCCATGGTGCTCAGCTGTGACTTCCTAACAACCAGTAAGGGTAAAACAACCCCATCACGCTTCAGCCAAACTTCTCAGATGAGCCAAGTGTTTCAGGACAGCCAAGCTCATAAGTCTTGGGGTTATCCAAACCAAACCCAAGTCCATTTTCAGATAAAGAATAGTTTACAAAACAGTTTCTGACTAACAATTTACCACCACCTCCAGAAAGGAGTTTCCTAAATCTTAAAGAACAAAGTTATAAAGATGACTTCAAAACTTCAGTGATTTGAAAGCAAAAATGATTTTAAAATAGTCTGAATATGCTGAACACTCTCGATACTTAATGGTTTTACTGTTATGTATTTCCTTTAAAAGTCTATCTTCCTCAATTGCTTCTCCTACAAAGCTCCCCCACATGCAACCAGTACAATAAAGTTCAAGCAATGTAAATTTGTACCAAAAAAACCCACAACCACCTCAAAACAACTGCAATGCTCTCTTTAATTTCTTTCCAGTTCAAATCACTTTGAATGTATCGTTTTCGACATGAGCATAAACTGGTTTAAAAATAACTAACTAAATAAATCATTCACCTGTTGAACTCTTCACAAACAATTCCCAGTTCCTTCTTAAAAGCAATGATGCATTTTTAGAAGTCTACAATACAAACAATTTCTGTTCCGCTTTTCAGCCTTCCCCTAATCTGTTTATTAAATTTGCATTTCTGAAATATAAGGATTGGGTGAGAGAAGAAGATACATGATTATTTTTAGAAACTGGGTGAAAAAATAAATGGGTCATCAGGCTTCAAATGCAGTGGTCTGGTCCAAATGGCAATGGTTCCGGTCTAATGGTCCAACTGGTGTTCAATTTCAAGTGGTGACCCTCATGGATCAGTACCAAGATTAATCCTGCTTCATCTGGTCAATGGGATGGACACATCCTCATCCTATTTGCAGATGACACCAAACTGGGAGAGGACTGACATGGTGGGGTCTAGGGCTGCCATACCCCAACATCAGGACAAACTGGAAGACTGGCTTGACAGAAGCCTCACAAATTCAACAGACACAAACGCAGAGTCTTGCAGCAGTGCCAGGATAACCCCACACAGCAGTGCCAGCTGGGGTGACCAGCAGAACAGAGGTGGGGATGCTGGTGGACAAACTGAACAGGGGTCAGAAAGGCACACTGGTACCAACCCAGGCTGACCGCGCACTGGGCTGTATGAGCAAACGTGCACGAGCAACAGGTTGGCAGAAACAATTATTGACTTCTGAGTGGCAGCTAAACACATGTCCAGTTTGGAGTCCCCTAGTACAGTGGAGATGGACCAACTGGAGAGACCCCAGTGGAAGGCCATTGAGATGGTAAGGAGGCTGCAGCACATGATGTATGTGCAGGGACTGTGAGAACTGGGATCCAACTCTGTTCTTCAGTACCCTGCAGGCAGGGGCTATAGGGAAGAGCATTACAAGCCCTTTTGAAAGATGCACAGGGAAGGGGCACGCAGGAGGCAGCTGTCACAAGCAGCAACAAGGGAAACTCCAATTCAGCAACCTGTTTTAGTTCTTTACCACTCTTAATGAGACTTTTCCTTTGTACCCAGAGTTGTAGCCTTTTCATATTCAAAACTCAGCTGGAGTAAGACCTCAAGTAACACAATCTGTCTTTGAAACCAGTGCTGCCAGGGCTGGGGGTGTTGGACCAGATGACCTCCAGAGGTTCCAACCAACATTTTTCAGTCATTCTATGATCTATTCTAGGAGGGCATGCTTGGTATAGGATTACAAATGTAATATACCAGCAAGCCAAAACACACTGCCAGCCAAATGCAAGAATAGAAGATCTACTCTACAGTCTTTTGACATACCCTTGTCAGCAGATGCTCCAAAATGCTGGGTCAAAACTCAGAGGAAAGGGCACAGGGAAGAAAAAAAAAAAATCCAGAAATGCAAACACAGTTTTTCTGACATATCTGTACATAAGGACTTCTACCTTATACACGGCAGATAATAACTTTTTCGTGTCTCACCCTCAAGCAACAGACACAGGTTGCAGAAATGCTGGCAGTACACACTTGACTTGAAGAGGAACAAACACCTAAGATGAAACATAAGTGTTCTGAAATGGAAATTCTGTTTTAAGATGTCCCATGCTGTTTTGCTCCCACTAGATCCTACTCTGAAGTCACAATTCAATTCAACAACTGATTTATCAATGTGTTTGTATAAATCCTGATGTCACTTATTAAATATATATATGTATCACCCATTTTGTCTCAGAGGTACTTCATGGCAGAACATCTTGAGAAAAACTTGGGGAAGAAACTTGTTTGTTTAAATAGAAGCATCCAATAGCTAGCCAAAGTCAAAATAAAAAGTCTGTAACAAACATCCCAAGGAAAAGATTTTCTGTAATGCAGCTGATACAACAAACTTTCCTCCAATATAAATGTCCTCCTGGTGTCTCACAGAGACAGTACCAGCTGGACTCAGGAATTGAGAGCACTGGATGCGCTAGGCCAGTAATTCAGATGATTTCATCAACAGAATCCCATGAAGCAGAGTGGATCTGGCCTGCTGTGCTTTTGTTGAAAAAACTTCAGTAAAGTCTGTTGAGATAACTTTGATTTATGTTGATGGTCAGTCCTCACAACAAAGTCTGCTAAGGAGAATAGGGTAAGGGACTGGCTGTTTCAACGGTTGACAACTTAAGTTGGGAGTGGATGGAAGGACACCACCTTTTCAAAGAATGTGAAACCAGTCTAGATAGAATATAGAAGTAATTATTGCTTTTTGCTAATAAATATAATTAAGATTCTGTGTGTCTGAAGTTCATGTTAGCTTTAGGAGTCTTACTGAAATTCACTGTGAAGACGGGAATCTGGCCATAATTTAGGTTTCCTAGCAAGGTGAAACAAGTAACAGGAACCTACACTGATGAAAAACTTTGGTGCCAGTAATACCTGAAGACAAGATGAGAGCCAGTAGTAAGTTCGTTCTCATACACAGCGATCTTCCTGCTTCCTGTAAGTACGAGGACCCATCTCATCTACTCTATTGAAAATGCCATTTTCATTTGAAAACTGTTATACTATTTTGAATTATTTTATTTTCACTTAGGGACTGCAAATTTCAGGGGGTTAACAGGCACTGTTAACTGCAGAATCTAAATCTTATCCTGTCTCCGGAATATGAAATGCCAATAGCCGGCAGGAGAGAAGGAAAGGAGATAAAAGAAAACAGCCTTGTCCAGCACTACACTGCCAAAAAAGTATTCACTCACTCGACATTGCTTAAAGTTGTGGGCATTTGCAAACAAGAAGCCCAAAAGCAAATCAAGGAGACTGAGGTGACCCAACTTGGGTGAAAGTAATTTTAGAAATTAAAATACTGGAGAATTTATGCACTTGAAGGTCTGTATTAAAAATGAAGGTTGAGACATTGCAGAGAGGGTACTCAACTATTAGTAAGAATGACAGTTCTGACACTTGGAGAACAGCCTCTATCGTAGGCGTTTCTGCATGAGCTGTACAAAAAGTTACTGAGCTGGGTGCAATTTATATAAGCACACGTATAAGAGGAGGAAAGGAAAAAAAAAAGCACTAAATGAAAAGAGGGGGAAAATTATTTCAGTAGAAGATTCCTCATTTTGCTGGCCAAAACACTGTGTCTTCTGAGACATCTGATGAAAGGAGTCCATTCAAATGTGTTGAATAGGTACTGCAGGAATATTGTCAAATATATGGGGAAGATGTTAAAAGCTAAATGCCTCATCATCCTTGCTGAGTTGCAAATTAACACTTTAAGCATGCATTACACTGATGCAAAGTAAAGCCACCTACACCAATAACATAAGCGATGTACAAATACACATTAACTCAAACAGGTTTTGTTAGCTCCCTGGTTGCAAGGAAATAAACTCAAAAATAACCTAACAATAAGTCTGCAAATCAGCTAACAAGCAAAGAATAAGCCCTACATTAACAGATGTAAGGGGAGGAAAATATTCCTCAGAATACTAAAACCCTTAGAGAGAGCAAGTGTGGCAGAGTTTGATCAGTGACTGAAGATGCCAACACTTACCAGTTTCTAAATTCCTGTCTGCTGGTTTGTCAAGTGGCATTTACAAAAACGCAGTCTTGAGTGAACAAGACACGGTTCATGACTCAAGACAATGTGGCATCAGAAATTCAGGACTTAAATAGATACATCTGGTTATTCCACTTAGAAAATAGAGAAAAACTGAATAACTACTTAGACATTAGAAGAAAATATATAGTTACATCGAATATTGATGTCATGGTTCATTAGACTAAGAAGGTGATACAGATTAGAGGTTTACATGTGTCTACTAAAAATACCAAGAAAACTTAATAGTACAATTGCACTCTTTTGTCCCCCAGTGGCCTCCTTACATCACTCAAGAGTTTTTTATTTGGACAATTAAACTAATCAGATTAGACCACCAAAAAAAGTTAGAGAAACCATTGTCTAAATCCAGTTAAGGAAACAAAATCCTTAAACATTTCACAGAACATTTCTATATATTTAAGGATCTTAACCTGAGAACACCTGCCTACAGGTAATTTTAAAATAGTTATGACTCCTCTTGTTACCAGTTGTACTCAGGTGCATCAGCTTTTTGCAGAATCAAGAACATGTCTACCATTTTCCTCTTCAGAGGTCTCAATCTAAAACTTTAAAACACATTCATACAGAAAGAATAAAAGAATCAAAAGGTGCCTTTCAGACCAGCTATTATTCATTCACAAAAACATCTATGCCAAAAGCCATAGCATGTTTTTTGAGTAACCCAGACAAACTTCTCTATGAAGAAATTACTGTATCACAAAGTTTTTTCATTCAACAACACTCTAGATGTAATGCATCACCTTATCTTTCAACACATTTTGGTTACTGTAATAACCTGTGGCAATCCTGATTATAAAAAGTGAGACTACATACTATTTACGTAGCATTAAAATTACTGCATATTTTCAAAATCCATACTTAGTCAACAAATTTTGCTCTAGAGGAGAGAATTGATCTTATATTCATTATACTATTTGGCATTTGTTCAATTAATCTTTACTTCTTAAGGTAAATAAAAGTCACCCCTTCCATCTGCCTTTAGGAGAGCATTGACAACACTTTGTAATAGCTCCTAATGCATCCTCTCCTCCGCACATCTTCAGTTTCACATAGATTGATGTAGGATATTAATTAAACGATGAAGTGTTTATTTAGAGATAGAATGTTGCGGTTTATCTTCTGCTAGCCCACATTTCAGCTGAAGGAACACTGTTCGTGTGGAAGGGTACATTGGGCACGCAACCACACCTCCTGTTATAGCATTCCCTTTCCTTTTCCCAAATTTTAATTCCTCATAGGTCCAGCAAACTAATTCCACAGGGGCCTGTGCTCTTTGTGCCTGATTTCTACTCAAAAGGTAATTTCTGTAGAAAGACTGAATGTAACTGGTTCAGCCATTTTTTAAGCTGTCTATGCACCCACCCCATGGACTTCTTCTGCTCTTCACAGAAAAATGGGTGCTGCCGTAACTGAGCGATCTGTGCATTTCTGCTCAAAACACCCTTTATTTCACAAGTTACTCCAACACCTTAGGTGCACACACCCCCCCCCATCCGGGGAACAGGTCGGCAGATTTTGTCAGCTTGCGATGGTTTTACTCAATGGCTTCTGACTCGTAGAATGAGTCAAACAAATGCTTCTGAATGGCTGAATCCCACTGGCAAAGTAGGAAATATGAGGAAAAGGAGTCCCCAGAGAAGAGCTGCTGGTGGGTGTGGTGACAGTGTCTTCCTGAATCACTGGAGCGGAGCAATGATCACAGAGCTTAAGAAATGCCAGACAGTACTTCACTGCTGCTGCAGCAGGTGTTTAAAACTTTAAAAATGCATGCAAACACTGTACTGTACACATTATCCAGCCTTACATGTCAAGGCAAGTTTTCCAGGTTAACTGCTCACCAAGTAAGTCATCTTTAATTCTAAAATGAATCAAACAGTAGGTACAATTTAATTTGCAAAGCAGCATTTCTGAGGGGGTTCTTATAAAAGCGACTCTGCAAGCAAGCCTAATATTGCAAAAGCTCGTTCATTCCTTGGCACCTCAAAACAACTGCATGGAAATACCCTCCTCTTTATATGCAGGGGCTTGTGAACATGTTTAAACTTACACATGAAGTGAGACACGAGTCAGTCAACTGGAGTACTGAGCTGCACAGGACTGTTATCATCTAAGGTGTTGAAGGGCTGGGACAAAGGTTTCATAGAATAGTGACAAAATCCTTTAAACAATGGAATTCAGTCCAAAAAAAGTTTGAACCACTGACAAAGATGACCACAGAAGTACTTGACTCCAAAGAGGCATATCACATTATCCCTCCTCCGAACATTTTAAAAGACTTCTGTGTAAAAACAGTACAGTCACAAGCATGAGAAAATGCTTACCATTAGCAATCCCAGTCCTCCATACTGCTAAATTTTGCTCTCCTTCTAATCCTGGCCTCTTTCCTAGCAGTATTTCAGAAATAGCACTGTACAGTAGGTTCTGTACTCCAGAAACTATTTTACTCAAGTTGCACTTTTCCACAAAGATGATATAAAATATGATGTTTCTTGAGAAATCAAGATGATTTCTCTCTTAAAATGCACATACTTGTAACATTGGCTGAAACTGATCTGATCTTTTTTAAATGCTCATATTTTTTACAATAAATGTAAATGGGAATAAGAGACATATCACAAAACTCTGTTTTCTTACATTAATTAAAAAAAAAAATCTACATTTTGCAGACAAAACAGCTAATACCTCACAAAAGCATATGAAGAACCTCTTTACTTAATGATCAGTTGAAAGTCATTGAGGTGAGCTTATAAAGGCTCAAAAGCCACAAGGCTTTGAAAGTTCCATTTTATACTTCACATGACTCCTGAATAATCAATAAACAACATTTTTAGCCCCAAGAAGTACTAAAAGAAGGATCAAGTTCTCAGCCATGAAAATGAGTTTTCCAGATATTCTGACTTTTTAACTGTCATGGCCAAGACTAGATACTATAACTTCCTCTGCCATGAAGCAAATACAGTACATAGCCTTTCTTAAACTCCACAGATTTGACTGTGGCAGTAGAAATAAAATAAGGGAGGATGGAGATGAAAAAGTAACTTAGGCACTTTTGATGCCACACTCATCATCTGTGTTCTTAAGAAGTTACACATGGCCCCCATGTGATGCTCTGAGTGACATTAATAATAAACGATCTATTACAGCCATTATTTCCTACAATATTGACTTGTAAAATACTGTTAAAAATGTGTGGGGAAGCATTAAATAAAAAACCCATGGAAAACACAAATAGACATGCACAGTAAGAACTACAATGATCATCCTGAAGTACCTTGGGATATCTTAGTGCCTTACCATAAATAATAAGCAAACAAGCACTATTAAGGACATGAAATGTTATTCAGGCATTCCCTGTGGGGATCAAGAATGATCAAGCTGCCCAGCGCAGGACGGTGAGAGAACTCCTAAAGCAAGGAAGTCCCAAGCAACCTCGGATACAGGAAGAGTTGAGACTTCATTAAATATAAGCTGAAATTGTGTTTTTCTCACCTTACCAGGGAAGTACAGCTGCAACTACTGGGATGAGATATTTAAACACGGCCTTTGTCAACAAGAAACAAGCTTATGCCTATCGCTAAGGTTCCTTTTGTAACAAAAGGGTCTTTAATATTACATGATGAACAAAGTACTTTTTTTTTTCTGAGAGAGAAGGGAATCACTACAGAAAATAAGCTGTCATGCTCTCAGAGTGTATTTTCTTTCAAAAGCAGCTGCAGGGAGCACTAGTGTTGGCAGTCAGAGCCAAGGTTGCAAAACAATTGCCTAATAGTGGTAAATTTATAACTTTCTCAAGTATTTACCTTTTTATATGAAAGGTTTCACATTCGCTCTATGAAGACTCTTGATAAGCATCTGAATATGCTTCTTAAAAAGACACATTAAGTTATCATACTACAAATGTGATCACTTAGGGACTACATAGTGATAACATAAAGGTCTGTACAAATAATCTAAATCTGACACAACCCTGATAGCTCAGCCATGCAACCATGGAGGGTGGGAGAGGAGAATAAACAGGTGAAAACTTTAGATTTATAAACCTAGCAAACCAAATACATTCCTTTATTTTCTTGTGCTTGTAATACACCTGTGGATTGGCTTGTTTACAAAAGGAAAAAAAAAATATTCTGAAGAAATTGAATCCAAAACAACAAATTGTAAACTAGCAGTCTTCCATCTGGAATTATTCAAAGGCACATATGGTCATTCTTAATGTAGAAAATTTCTGTAATCTGATACTTATTTGTCTTCCTTATGATTATCTGCTCCAGAATATACTAGCTTTATAAAATGGGGTTTGAAATCTGGTCTTGTAAACAAAATTTCAAGTTATTAATTCATTAATTTGAGGCTATTACCATAAAAAATATAAATGCTAAGAGACTGAATAAGGTTAGCTTTTTTTTTTTTAGCACACAGCAACAATAAAACTGAATTAAAATACATTTTCTCATCTGTAATGTATGCATAACTGCCTTAATAAAGACAACTACACAAATAATGATAATCAAGTAGGATAATTATATAATTAGCTGCATTCAAGGTTGGGGTTGGTTTGGTTCAAAAATAGTAATACATTTGTTTATATATCTTTTTTTTTTGAGATTACACTATGACATAGCCTAATTCTACATATTCACTTTTTTCAGAAGGCTTTGGAAAGGAAAATCCATTCTCAAGATGGGAGCACCTGATCTCTCTTTCCACATGCCTTTTTTGAGGACAGTGACGTGAGAAGAAGGAAGGGAAGTAGTCAAGGAAAAGGAAGAGAGAGAGAAGAAAGCTGCCAGGTTTGGAGAGAGGAAAAGGGATGGCCCACAGCACCCAACTGGCTCCCCAACTGCTCTACCACCATACCAAATTGTTTTTCCTCCCTCACAGCATCAGCCCCACAGCCATACTATGAGGGCGTATTTTCCCCTTTGGGGTGAGAAGTGACTTCGCCACGTTGGCAGACAGGAGCTCCACAACGCAGAGAGATGGGTCTTTGCAGAGGGGGACCAGACCACAGCCTCGCCCTACCAGGCAGCACACAAGCCCTCAGAAACACCTTCTAATTCCTCTCCCCCAAGCCCCACTCAAGACCTCTTCAAAAGGGCAGATGCATGCATGGCATTTTCTCTACACTTTTCAAACCAAGGTTTTAGACCACCATCTGCCTGGTCACTTACAAGACCCATGCCTTCTGTCCTCGAGAGATAAGATGACAAATTTATCCTTCTAGCAACCTCCTATACAGCCACTAACAGCAATCCAATTAGCCTGTTTTCTGCAGAAACATAGCCATGCTGATGGGCATATGGCTAATCCTAAACATTTTGTACAAGACATCATTCGGGCTTCAAGCACCTACCTTTCCTTTTTCTCATTCCTCTCCTCTCAAGTGCAGCCATTACTCAGTCTCCACTTGAAGACTGAGTTTATAAGAGCTGACAAGTAAAATAAAAAGGATTTTTTTTTCCCCAAGGTGGAAGGCCACACTGAAGAGCCCTCTCCTTGAACAGCAATGGGTAACCTGTCGTCCTCTGCTGCCAGAGCGGCCTCTCACCAACCCTCTGTGGTCCCCCGGCACAGCCTCACTCACCACATCGTTTGAGACGCGAGTTTTGGAGAACACCTGCAGATGGGGTCCAGCTCAGTATGGGACCACACAGATGAGCTTACACCCACAGAGCAAAGCCTGGTCCCAAAGGCAGCACCACATTGTCCCTGGTCCAAGGAGGGACAATAGTGAAAACGCAGGCAGAACTTGAGTCCATCTGGTTTGCCCTCAACGCCACTTTCAGTAATGTTTTCGTACAAACAGGAACAATCATCTGCCAAAGGACTATAAATATTGCCTCAAAACCAAAACTGAGTTTCTTCTGGTAGGTATGAAGTAGCTGAACTGCTCAATGTGCAGGTCCTCTCTAAGGCTTACTGGAGAGAGCAGAAAGAGGAATGCAAAATTACCACAGAAGAACACATCGGGCAATAACAAGATAATATGTGGCAGAAAAACTGCACTACCTCTCGATAATTTTAACTGTTCTATAGGGCTACTAAAGGTCACTTCCTAGATAAACAAAATGCAGCACTAGAAAGCACTTAGATATAATACAACTGTGTGTTCAATTACAAAGCCAAATACACATTCCCCACTAATTATGTTGATGCACGTGGGTTCAAAAAACATTCTCAGTAATAAAGCTGACACAATATACACCATGCATGGGAAACAGAACATGCATAGCAAGAAATCATTAACTTTAACACCGCAGAAACATAAAAATCAACCATGAAAGCAGCAGAGAACCTTCAGTGATCTGATGTTGCACTTCCTTCTAAGCTTCCTGTTGTACATTTGTAATTGCTGCAATTGCTGTCCTTGGAAAAATGAGTCATGCCAAACAAAATAATCAGAACATAATGATTAACAAAGTAGTAGAACATACCTTACAGTATATTAAAAAAGCTTCTTCACTATTTTTTTTAAATAAGATTATACATCATATGTTAAAAAGCATAGCTCTATTTTTGCAAAATCAAGTTGCGTAATATTTCCATAGTCAAAAGTCATCTTACAGTGCATTAACTATGGGAGAGAAGGGGTGAGTAGAGAAAGAAAGAGGGGAAAAAAAGAAAAAGCCAAACATCAAAACAACCCCACACACGTAAGAACTTCCAGGAACTCTAGAAGTGTAGTTTACAAACATCAACAAAACATTTTCTTAATTCACTAAACTGTGAGTAAACTGTCCCTAAAAACAAGTAGAAACTTACCTACTTCAAGTGTTATGATAGTATAGAAAATGGTCTTTCTGATGCTTTTACTACATCATGCAAAACTGAAAGAGGGGAACAGGGGAAAGAAGAAACCCATATTGCAGCCATCATCCTATTTGGTAAGGATGGTTCTTGTTAGCGGAGAACTGAAGATCCTTATTGGACTGAACAGCCAGTATGGTACAGCAGCAGCAACTCCTGCTCTAAGGTCCCTAGAAATGGCCCAGCAACACATCAAGTTCTGGGAGCATCAACATGACACAGTTTTCAATTTCGAAAATACTAATGGCAAATAGCACAAAAGTTAAATTCCTAAAACCTATTCTAACAGCTGCTTCCAGAAGCCAGAAAATTGCTTCTATAATGCTGAAACCATTCAAAGTCAACATCCAAGGAGGGTACAGGTTAGAAAAAGAGTGACATGATGTAAAATAGTCCACAATAACCAAGAGCACAGTAGGAAAACACAGGGAGTCACATTATGCACCCCCAGATTTTGACAAAGCAAGCTTGGCAGAGCAGGTCTGCACCAGCCCTGCTGCCTGCATGGACCAATGGTCCCAAGATTAAAGGGATGATTTTATTCCATCCCCACCACGAGGTCAGGGACATGCTGTTGGGGAGCCCAAGCTAGGGCAGCAACAGGAGTGCAGTCACCAGCTGGGGCTAAGGAAGCCACAAGCCTCCCCATTTCACCATTTATTTATTTTAATGTATTAAAAGAAATGTAAAGTGCATGTCACTTCCAGTTCCCCTCGTTCTCCCTAGCAAAGCAGCACTGCAAAGGAGGACTGCAGTATCATCTTTTTCTGCTGTCAGGCATGCTGGCAGGATCATCACTTTTCCTTGCCTCCTCTTCAAGGATTAGAGTTCAGTCTTGCAGCTAATAGCAAGAATAGTCAAGACCCACCTCAAGAATTTTTCAGCAAAAACTTGGAAGTTAAATGGCAGTCAGTGAAAGACAGAAAATATTCCCCAAGGAACAAAATGTAAAAAGAACTCACCGTGCAACACAACATCCATATAGACACTGGGTGAGGGGCAGGGTAGAGGAAGTTCTACAAAATTCTACAGTGTTCAAAAATCTAAGTATTTACAGTAAGAAGCACATGTTAAGTCAGCCCCACACAGCAGGAAGAAATGGGAGCTGCTCTGCACAACACCACTCCAGCCAGCCGCAGGTTGTCACTATCCCAGTGACACTTCCCAGAGAGGAGCCCAGTGAGGCTCCCACAGCCTCTAATCTGCAGCCTTTCTTCCAGGGGCCCTCCCTTTCCCTACTACAGTGCTCCTTGTTCACAGCAAGCCAAAACTCTACTTAATATCCATTGATTAACGCATCCCCTGTTCTCATGCAAGCAGAAGTCTCTGTGGTCACACAACCATCTCCAGCTTTCCCAGACACAGCTTAGGACCACATGTGCAGCAGGGTTAAGAAACAGCCACGGGGATGGTTTTCATCTGGAGCCAACACCTTGAGCGTTATCCTCCAGAAGAGTCACCCCAAATCCTGGTGGGGACCCGGCTCTGCTTCCCAGCACAGTGGTGTTCATGGGTAGCAGGTGGCTCAAGGCCACCGACCAGCCATTCCTCATGGAGTTTAGTGGAGAACCTTGGATACTACATGTACTATGCCCTGCACAGAAGAGGGAACATTAACATGTACACATCAAAGCCAATGATGAAAATCACTATGAAATGGTTATTTCTACACCTCTTTCATAACAGAGAATGATGCAGATCAAAAGTAGAAGCTGGTACCCAAGGCTGCTCAGCCAGCAATGCAACTCAAGGGTCTGTAACATCCCAGGGTAATTACACTGATGAAGAAGAGTTAAAAGTAAACAGGCAGCTCTTAGATGACATCAACCCTATCCATTTTTCTTCTAAAAATACACACACAAAGATGATATGATAGTACAGAAGAGCTGTTTGCCAAGCCGTAACTTCTTGTTCATCTTAAGCAAGTCACTTCTTTCTAGTAAAGATTTTTATCTGCTAATTAGTTTAATTTTGAAGGTATTTGAGTTTTAATCTGTGGGATTATAGAAGCACTATGTAACAGTTTTATGCAGTTCTTGTAGAAGACAAAAAGACCTGTTGTAGATACTGCTGAAAATGTAAGATATTACTATTCTTTGAAATGCTCAATAATGAACGAAAAAGACAGACTTCAACCCCTTTAAAACAGAGGAGGAGGGATATATATGCACACACCAAAGTATGGAAACTTCCCAATTAGTTCAGGAAACAAAAATAAGGGCTACTCAAATATTATCTGTTCAACTTCAGGCTGAAAGGCAGATCAAACACAAATCCACATATACTGATAAATACAATCCATGCTACATGCTGCAAATGCTCTGTGTATGCCGATTCCCTCTTGCTTTCTCACAATTCCCTTTGTCACTTTATCTATAGCTTTGGAAAAACATCCCTTTGTGGTCTATAAAAAGTAAACAGCAAATGTTGCCATTAATTCACAAAAACAGCAGCCAAGCTAGAGCCCTTTTCCTGGTAAAGCTGCTATAGCTATAGGAACCAGAAATTGAAATTTCTACTGCAAATAATAAATTACGTAAACACAGATAATTCAAAGCATATTAGCAAGAACCTCTACATACACACCTTTATTATTTAGCTAGGCAATAACAGAACCAATATCCACAACCGATAGCCGGAGAGCACACAAACAGTAGTTCTCATTTTCATATCTCTGAAGGTTTCAAGTCACCATATTTAGATATGCGGGGGAAGGGAAGGATGATCAAATAAGTCAAGTCCCATCTGGGGTTCAAATCTCACCTGCATGGACATGAGACCGCCCCTCTTTCCACTGCCCTTACCCTGAATTTGTAAGGCTTTGAGGAAGCCAGCTGTGTCCAGCTCTGCCGGTGTGGGGCCAACAGGGACCCCTGCATGAAGACGGGGACACTCAGATCTGGAGCAGGACAAGGACAGGAATAGGTCTCCTCCAGGGGAGGGAAATAACAGGTAAAAACTCTGCTCTGTCAACACTAACAGATACTCTTTTTTCAATTATTAGTGACCTGAGCATAGCCAGAATTTCAAATATATAGTTAACAACCCATAAATATCTGAGTTAAGGACAGATATTTAACTCTTTGGTGGCCCACACTTTCAGTACCACTTAAAAACAAGAAAACTTGACAAATAAACAGGAGGAAACAGAGCAAATACAAGAGCATCAAAAGTCCAAGCCCCCCGTAAAGCCAATAGGAAAAAATCCTGAGTGATCCCTGTGTGGGGGCAAACTGCACATTCACACTTTGTTTAGAGACTTTCTCTTGCTCAGTGCACTACACAACTTTCTTCCTCTCACAAAGCAACTGCTTGCTGGTCCCAGACGATCACGCTGGGTTCTGAGCACCTGGCAGCTGAGAGCCTCCCCTCCCTCCCACAGCTCCTGCCATATTCGGGAACAGGTCACACATTAAGCCATAAGGCTTCCTGCAGGTACAGAGAAAGAGACACTGCATGGTGCTCGCACAGCTGGCAACCTGTACCTGCACATGTTTTGAAATATCTTAACACAGGACTAAATAGCTTACCCCCTTCATGGTTGAGATGGATGAATACTTCAATATTTGACTATTAAAATTCAAATTAAATACTCTCCCAACCTCATAATCCTCTAAGAACAGAGCACAATACACATAAACACTTTTTTGTAGCCGAACCACGATCTTGGTGCACACACATATGAAATGAATGATCAAAAAGCTGTTCAAAACTCAGATGACTTCACACAAAAAAAAAACCCTGTCCCTCATCCCAGTTCAGAAAATAGGATACCAGATTAAGTCCCATCCAATAACATACAACTCATTGGGATAATTTGTCAATTAAATAGCGATGTACAGTTCCTTCAAGCAAACCTTATCTTCTGTGTTTGCTAATGCACACTAGGATATTTAACCCAAAATAAACCACTCTGCAGCACAGTGAGATCAGAGATGGATAACAGCTGCCAATCTGATGCCCACAGCTTGAGTACCTTTGTACCAAAGTTCCCTTGGAAATACTAGAAATACATTTACACAGAACAGACCCTGCATGTACCTTTCCTTTTTCCTGCAAGTATCCTCAATATTAATTAAAAGTTCGCAAGTGTCTTTAGTGGGTTCCACTATGGAAGAAGGATCACAGCATTCTCTGCAAATTCAAGCCAGCCTCTACCCTGCACCTCTCAGGGCTGGGATTCAGGCTCCAAATGAGGCATAAAGCAATATAGACACCCAGACCAGAGCTCCAAGCTCTCACTCGAGGAAAGAGTCAGCAGTTTTACTGCAAAGGGGCCCACAAAATCAGGTTAAGTGGAAACTAGCATGTTGATATCATAGAAAGCACCACTGACCTGGAACAGAAAAAGAAACAAAAAGCCAAGAAGGATTATGATTTATGTTGGAAATATATTTTTTAAATAGAACTTTAGTAGGATGTATACTGATGCATCAAAGCACAGGACCCCACTTACCTACTTAAACAACACCACAGTGAAATGTAGAACCATACATTAAGTTATCTTCAAAAAAATGTCCAAAACACATGCCAAATAATTTCAAGACCCACAATGACAAAGCTGTTCAGCCTACAAGCTGAGACAGGTATGCAACAGCATAACAAGAGCTACCCCCTCTTATGGATCAGATTCTTGCAAATATTTAATCTAAATGTATTAAATTGCCACTCCCGAAAGACCAGGACAGTATGGTTTTTTTCCCTCCTGTGCCATATGCTGTATGTAACTAACAGTTCTAAAGAAGTAATTGATGCAGATATTACCTGGAATATTTAACCCCCTTAACCTGCATCAATATCTTTCCCACCTCCTCTCTCCAATACTAGCATAAATAACCAGTAAGAGTTTCATTACATCAAAGTCTTTAAGTAACGTGAATGATTACAGGATTTTTATAACCAAACAGAACTGAAACAAGAAGTATAAATCAAACACCTACAACAGAAATTGTGAGAACCCAGCTCTGTTAGTTTACCAAAGTTGCGAAACACAGGTCTAGTTGTGGAGTTAGAATCACAGAATGTCCAGAGTTGGAAGGGACCCACGAGGATCATCGAGTCCAACTCCTGTCCCTGCATATGACAGCCCCACAGTTCACACCATGTGTCTGAGGGCTTGTCCAGTCTCTTCTTGAACACTGTCAGGCATGGGGCTGTGACATCTCCCTGGGGAGCCTGTTCCAGTGTCCACCACCCTCTGGGGGAAGAACCTTTTCCTCATGTCCAACCTGAACCTCCCCTGGCACATCTTCCTGCCATTCCCTCAGGTTCTGTCATTGGTCACCAATTAGAGAATACTACACTGTTATGCAGAACCTGAAGTCACAAGGAATTATATAAATATCTATATTACCCTGCCTTACTGGATCTGGCCTCATCACCACTGGGCACATTGGACCTTCAACCACATTTCACCATAAATCCTGCAACAACATGGTATCTTTGTGCAGTTCCTATTCCCTCCAACCCGGTTTGTCATAAATTGGGTCCTCAACCATGTCAGCTACAACAGATTTTTGCTACGGGTTGAGAAACAAAAGGAAAACAACCTGGGACGGATGCTGCAGAAAAGGCATATATCCTTCAGGAAGCTCCTCCTGGAAAATGAACACATGTACCTGAATCCTTGTTCTGAGTTTGGTATTTCTAAGCTTCACACTAAATGCCTAAGCTATAGTAGTTTCTGCAGAAAACCAAGCCAATTAAAAAGACATTAAAACCATTTAAAATAAAAGTGTTAACAGATAAAAACAGCAGCTCCCCTAACACAAACAATACTTTTTAAAAAGCCATATTTACATCAGGAATACCACCATCAAGCGTACACTGGCTTAATAAATGGCTTTATTACTCCAGTACTCTAGTATAAAGAATAAACTGATATAAATCCAGCTTCTAAGCATTTCACCATATCCACATCCAAAAGCAACTTACATATTCAGATTAGACATTCACTGTTCTAACAACAGTTGAGTCCAAGAAGTGTGGTAAGCAAAGAACAAGCAGACTGTCAGTATAGTCATAACTGCTGCCTTATCCACGCTAACCAACGCTCCACCCCTCTGAGCATCTTTCAGCAAATACCGTAGTCACAGATTATAGAAGATATAGCACAAAATCCAAATGTGGAAAACAGCAATGCCAGTTAGTCATTTTTTTAAATACGTCCTATCACTTCAATGAAAAAATACCATCCCACATGCTAAATGTTTAGAAAATAGACACGCAGAAATCCTCCCTATCACAAATCCCAAGGTGCATGAGTCTAAAACCATCTCAAATCAGTGCTTATTACAGCTATTGCAAACCTGTCAATAAGGACTTGGAGCTCTTTCACTTGTATTCTGTGGAAAAAAAAATAGGCAAATATTTTGGGCTGCTTGTTATTGTTGTCCCCCTTGCCTCATGACTTTAACAGACACATTTAGAGTTCAGAAATCAAACATTACAGCCACACAAAACCACTGATTTCCTGCTATACTTCTGATGGCATTTGCATGGTACACATTGAGAGAGGAGGCAACAGCAGTTCAATGCAGAATTTCATAGCTAAACAAAGTTGTAACTTTCTCCTTGTTAGAGTTCTTGTTTAAAAAAAGCTAAGTGATACTGTGCAGATGTGAGTATTGCCATGTCTCTGAATCTTGCAGCTGAAAGAGTTTAATTTATGGTTCATACTGCTGAAGGCTCCTCCTTCCCACACCTCTTTTTGGAAACACCAAGAAGCACAGTTTAGGAACGCTCTCTTGAAACTCCACTCAAACTGCATCCAAAAAAATCCCAAACCATAAAAGTTGTAATGCACATTAACACACCTGAAGTGGACTTTACTCCCAAAGAAGCCCGGATGTACGTGTCTAGCAGTCACCTCAGAACTGCTCCGGCTCAGTGCGTGATTTCACCACAGCTACATCAAACAAAATCTGTAATAGCGACACTTTTCCCCCTCCATTCCATATGGTCAGGTTTCCAATATCTACTGCTTCTGGAAAGGAATTATGTCAACCATGCCCTACCTAAATGATCAAGACTATAATTCTAGTAGTTATAAAACCAGAAGTACTCCAAGATGAATAATAAGAGTTTTAAAAAACATAACTTTTGGAGGTGACATCCATCCTCAAAAAACTGAACCTGCAAGAAAAACATTTGGCTTTATTCTGCCACTTTTAAGCAGAACTTGCCAATGAAATTCAGTGGTCTAATTAACTAAAGATCCATATAACACACAAAACAGGAAACCTCTTAAGAAAACAGCATGGTCTGCTTGTGGCCATGAATAAGGGGGAAGGAAACCAACTGCAGCCCACCCTACTGCTGTTGTTTTGTACAGCAATAGGCCTCATCAGAACCCTGACGTAAATGCAACATTTTTCTTTTGTCCTTGAAAGAGAGAAAAAAAAATTGTACCATACAGTAAGCCATGCACAAACTAATAGTTCTAGCATTCATTTTACATATACTTGGGACTGTTAATGCAGTTACGCTTGTGGGCGCCTGCTTACCTCAGCAGTTGACTGAAATTATGCATTTATAAACAATTTCTATTACCCTTTTGTCATAATTTCATTAAAAAACACAAAAAGTGGTGAAATCATTACCTCTTGTGTTTGGACAGCAAACATAAATTTCCCTTGCTAATAGCTATTTTCTTGCTTTTGTGTCCTCAATTCAGAATAAAGAAATCCAGATCTTTTGTCTTTAAAATTATGAAGTTCTCATGAAAAAGCATTTTCATTTACTTTAACTAAACCACATTTCTAGTCCTAACTAATTTACAGCATCCCTTTAGGGAGCCAAATCTGGGGCTCGGAAGCACTTATGACTTTAATTTATCCACTGGGTTCCAAACTCCCAATTTTCCCAGAGAATTATGAAAGCCTGCCAATTTAGCTTGATGCATTAAAATTGTTTACACAAATCCAAAATACATTCAATCATAAAACAGTTTGGTTTCAGCCCCCCACCCCTTATTTTTTTTAATCCCAAAGAAACTGGCAGGAGAAGTGGAAACCAGCTCCAGGCTGGAGCACTGCATTCATAGCTAGGAGCTGAGTTTCAGTGAAACAAGAGAGAATCAGGCAAGACACAACACTAACTATTTTTCTCCGATTTCATACATTTGAAATCCAAGGTAGTTGTACCTCTCCAAAATACATTGTAACTGTTTATAGAGCATATCTATGTTGCTTCCTCTCTTACCCCCTCCACTGCACTGTTATTATGTGTAAGAGTAATACACATGTATAAGCAGCTCCAGAAAGCTAAACAAAATCCATATAAAAAACAAAGAGTAAGCCTACTTCTACAATAAGACAGATTTGCACTCAAGAATATCCTGCCTAAAAGCTGCAAGACCGTGCAATCCACATCACTAACCAGGACAAAGCAGCAGTGTAGACAATCATCACAGAAAAAAACTGGATTTTCCAAAACTTGCTAAAAAAAGAAAAATCTCCTTCCCAATAAACAGCACTGTCATGCAAAGTAGAGCAGTAGAGACATGAAAAAGTCAGGAGAGTAGTCAGGAAATCAGCAGCTAAAGAACATCAAGACACAGCTATATTTAGTAAACAAGTTAGGCTGAAACTATTGAGGGTGAGCAGAAGAGACAACCCACTGAGAGGCAAAACAATCACAAAAAACTAATAAAAAACCTATCTCATCCAACCCAGTAAGAAGTCTTAGGGCAGAAAGCTTAGAAAGAATATTGTCATATTCACTGATGGTATGTAGCATGAATACTCACAACATGGAGTAAAAAGAAAAACTATTAAAGAAAATAAGTAAAGGGGGAGTGAGAAGGAGGAAGATAAAAAGCTAGGAAGGAAAAAAACAAAGAGCAAAACCAGAAGCGAAAAACATTTCATATGTTCCAAGATTTAGCAATAAACTCAGGCCTTTAATGTCTCTAGTGTCTCTCTTCCCATCCCACCCCTCCAGCAGCACCACCCATTTACTTCCACTGACTGGCTGAATTACCAGCTCAGACTGCAAGCTCCTCTCTGAACCCAACTGTTTTACATGAGTGGACATGTGTGTTTCCTAAAGATGAATCAAAACTGTCAGAAGAGCTTGCACATTGCAGCATGCTGTTTCCACATATCCATCCAACCCTAGAAAACCAAAATTCTGCATCCATTTAAACAAGCAGATTAAAGAAAGAAAGAAAGAAAAAAAAAAAGGCTAACAATTCCTCTTTAAACTGTTGGTGCCTGTGCTCACTTGTTTACAGAGAAGAAAAACGAGGTGAGCGGTGGCCCCACCTGAGCTCAGAAGTAACTGTAGAAAGATTTCTTGAAAAGGAAGTTAGCGAAGCTTATAAAAAATTGTTTATCAGGCAATTCTCATCTTCTAAACAGAAGAATGTCCCTACTAGAAACACTCAACACTAGGAAGAACAGAGAGACTTGCACTGTCATCGTACATGCCATGTGCTATAAAATTAATTACCCTCTAACACCCTTCCTATTACATTATGTGTGGGTAAAAGAGGAACAGCATTCTTGGCCTTAAAATCACATTCATTAAGGATTAGATTTAGCAAGAACCTAAAGAGAGAAGGGGAAAATAAACCTCAATAATTGATAGAAACCATACCAAGACGGGAAGCAGCTACTCTGAAGAGCAAGAAGTGACATACAGGATCTCCCTGTACAGTACTAACATCAGGATTACCAACATAATGATGCTTACAAAACAAAACAATGCTTCAGAGGATTTGGAAGAGCATTGTTCTTAACCACTTTTCCCCCTCCTACATACCTCACGATACAAAGCACAGAAAAAAAGAAATCCTTTCAGAGTAAGTTCTTCGGGCAAGAGAAAATCCTGTCAGATAACTGTACTTCCCATATCAAAAATATTAAGTTAAAGTATGAAAAATACACTGTGAGGCCAATAATGCTTCTCAGCATCCCAGGCATTAAAAGCCTTTCTAAAGGAGAGAGAAGAGAATCTTTCTAATAGACACTCCTGTGTTTGGCATTCTGATTCCTTTTTTTTATTTTTAAAAGTGAGAGTGTTACTCGCTACCAGGCCAAATATTGCCAATTGCTCTGTGCAAAAAAAGGATTGTTTTTTAAACACACAATCCTTTGCTTCTCAGCTGGCTACAGAGCATAAGGTTCCTCCTCGCTGCCCATGAACTAAATCCCTTTCATCAAAAGGTGGGCAACCACTGAGTTTCTGAAGCAAACAGCCTCCCTTCGTTGCTGCTAGTTTAATCACCCCTGGCACCAACCAAGGCCATCCTTCCCAGGCAGGACAGACTGACGTCCTGCCAAAGTTTTTATTTTTAAGAAGACTAGCACACTGACAATAGCACGCAGCAATCCCACAAACACAGCCCCAGAAATAAGCTGAACTCATTGTCGCTACAAGCAATTGCACTGCAGCACCGCGGCCACTTTTGCAGCCTAGACGGCCAACTGTACAATTTTATATTCTAGCCCAAATAAATGACAAATACCCCAACTTGCTGTAGATAGTCATCCCACATGCTCATTTTTCTTAGAACTGAACCCAGCCAGAGATGAATCATAACGCACACACACTTTGCAGGCTCAGAGCACTGGTGACCACAAGATCCTCCCTGCTCAAGCTCTCCCGACTCCTCTAGCAGACCTGTCCACATCGCCGGGGGCTCTAGAGAAGACTTGCTGGGTTTCAGCAAAGTCATAGGTTCAACAAACACTGTCGGTTCTTCCAGTGCAGGAGAGCAGCCCAAATTCATAGCACTGCCTCAATGGCTACCCAATACAGACCCGACATATCCGTGAAACAGCAATGTGTTCCAATAACTTTTACACAATACCCAGCATAAAAATATAGGGACGGGGAATTAGAAACTAACCTACATGCCATCCCTCCAGTAAGTAGCTAGTACATACACTGCAGTTAGTAACAGTACATATAGAGTGATAAAACAGTATGTAGATCCTACATAAAATGAAAAAGTGAACCTTTCTTATTATTTCTCCAGTTGTACCTCAAATAACATCAACAGTAGAGCAAAATGTTGGCCTCCACTAAGTAATTACAGCTCTCCTTTGCCTTCTCTTTCTCTGAAAAAAATGCATAAGGTCAACTACTCTTTTCTTAAGGAAAAAAAAAAAAATCCTCATTTTTTTTATGCCTGCCTGAGGCTTCAAGAGAAGATTGATTTTAATTTCTCAGTGAAAATGTTTTCAATCATGGAGAATTTTTCAGTAAATACTACTTCTCAGCTTCAGGGCATCCTGTACAGCTGCACAAAACCCATGGTTTGAATTCAGAAGTTGAGACTTTTTCATTGATTTTTTTAGTTACTACTCTGTCACAAACCTCATCGCTGGAGAGAGTCCTATTGAAATGCTTTGCACCATGTTATTATCTTAGGCTGGTGACAAACTTGGAAAGGGCTGCAGTCATTTTTTATACAATGATCTGATGAATGCTTCCATATCTTTGTTTACAATGAGTTATTGTTACAGAGCTCGATCAGCAGAAGCTTTCTCAGAAGGGAAAACAATGTGACAGCTAAAAGCAATGGAAAGCTGTCCACCAAAGTGCATCCCTCACCAGATCCCAGCAGCCAGTTGTGCCTTACTCTTCATAAGCCTACATCTAGTATGATCAAAAAGATCTCATACCTTAGTCAATTAACTCTACGGAAAGATAGATGAACAGCTTAAGAGGTGCCACAGAGAAGTGATACAGTGATAAATGCTTCATATTAAGGCAGCACTCTGTGACACCTTTCTACTGACGGCGTGCATTAGCTGCACCAGAAAGTTACGTTTTAGGCCCCAGAAAGGCATCATCCTCCACAATGCAGGAGTTTCACAAACCAGCAAAGCCAACCCAAGAGCAGGTAACAACATGGTGCCACCATGTCCCATCTACCCTCAGCTGAGGGCTCCTACTGCTTCTCTCCTACCACCTGTCATACTTCTACTCTCCAACAAGCCAGTTTAGGCAGAAACCCATCAAAACAGCTGGGGTGAGCAGGAAGGTCATAAATGAATGTAATGATGATCTGAACAAATTAAAATTTTTGTTGGCAAAACTGTCAGCCTTCTACAGTCCTACAGCTCTCTGCTGGACTTTTCTGAACCAGTTCACCATTGGCTCAAAGGCACCAGTATGAGGGTGGATGAGATGCCAGGCAGTAGTTTGCAGCACCAAGAGGTTTTTCAGGGTTCGTGGGTTTTTGTTGTTTTGTTTTGGTTTTTTTTTGTTAGAACTCTCTCGCTCAATTCTTCTAGTGCAATTAATCATGCTTTCTCTTCCTTGATGATGCTGTCTTTGGGTTGTTTTGATCAGGACCCTAAGACGTGAGAGCACTTGGCAGAACTGGAACCAGACACCCATGCTGTGCTCCTGTCTGGGCAAGGGCACAAAGCACAACCCTAGGCGCTCGGTCCAAGTTCCCGGACTTCTTGTTCTCATTCAGAAGCACTTTCTTTCACTTCAAGGGATGCATCTGAAAAAGCAGATGGCCGAAATCCATTCAACACTCTGATGACCATCGTATTGGAAATGCTCAAATGTAGGGTATGACTGTCCTACTTGAGACAATAAATGGGATTCAATAACCACTTTGCTACTGGTGATACTGAAACAGTACTGAAGTCCCAGTAAACGTGAAATAACTCAGTGTTTTATCAAAAGAGTAAATCAATACCTATTTCAGCTGTACAAGTTAACTCATAATGCATACATTTTTTTTACTTTATGCAGTAATTGGACACTCTTAAGTAGAGTGCTACATAAGCACTTACTAAACCAATAACCAAAATAATTTTTCTAAATTACATATAAATCGTTTCTTTCATCTGTTTATTCTCATAAAAATTTCAATGTGGAAGCCAAAAGAAGACAGCTGCATAAAGTATTTTCAACTGCAAGAGATGCATAAGAAGGTATTTCTGCCTGCACTGGAGGGCACAATCTGTAATAACATTTTGCCTTCCAGATAATGACAGGAGGCATTAAAAGGACAACTTGCTCTCTAATAATCTCGCTTGACTGGTTGAGCATGCACATACATAGATAGCACAGTTTTGCCAACAATAATTTTAATTAATTTTTACATTTCATTCTAAATTACATTAATTTATGGCCTTCCTAAAAGACATTTAGCAGAAGCTAATTAAATTCAGGCCATTAGATTTTAATTAGAGATATTCAGAAGAAAAAAATCTCAGAACAATTCACACATCTTTGTGAATACTACATGCTTGTTAGCAGCTAGAGCAACCAACAAGTGCTTATAAATACAGAAAAGGACTAAGCAGCTGATTCAAACCTGGAAACAAGAAAGTCACACAAACTTTCATGCTTCAAAGCTAAAGATTCTGGGAATGCCCCCTCCTCAGCCCACGCCCAGAAAACCACTGTGCATTCACGCTTGCCATAAAAGCAAAATTGAAGGCCAGCTAACAGTGAATATCACGACACACGGTCTAAAAAGTTGAGCTAAGCTTAATCCCTATTAAATTCTAATAAAATCACAGTGCCTTTCTGGTCAAAAAGTGAAACAAATTAAAGGCCCAGATGGAGCTTCCCTTAATAAGGCAAGGGGGATGCTCTGAAGAGCCCACCACTACTCCAGCCCAAGGTGCTGGGCCATCCAACCAGCTCCACAAGCAACCTCCATGCAGGAAAATGATGCTTCATTATTTCAAAATAATTGTTGTTTGTTTGTTTGTTTTCCCCACACATAACACAAAACACTTATTGATAAATATCTACCTCAGCAGGGCCAGTATTCCATGAGTTAAAAGCAATATGGGTGCCCTTTGATATGGTGATCAGTTCCACTACTGGGTAAAAAGGTTCATAAATATTAACAGCGGCATATTTGCATACGTCACCCACAGGCACAACCTTCCCTCTGAAAACTGGGAACAGAACCCCTATGATTCCTCCGTGTGTTGCCTTCTGATCATCAGCTATAAAATAACTATGGAAGTTACTTGAGCAAGGAGAGTGTATCAGGCAAAGAGCCAAACTACCAAAGCGTACTGTTAATTATGGTGCACCAGTTTGGTTTGGACAGGTGCCCAAAATGCTGGAGTTGACATTTCAAAACCTGAGGGGTTACAATCACACTCAGAAGTATTTAAATGAGTCAATTTTTCCAGAAAATTGAGAACTCTTCACTATTATTACAGATTTCACAGGAGTGCTGTAAAAATAAATTAATCTAATTTTTAGAGGCACAGATTTATTTTTCTAGAAAAGATGGAGTGAGTTTGATCACAAAATGTCTGTAATAGATGCATCAGTGCTGAAAGCTAACAGAAGGCATATAAAAAGAGTGGCAGGTAGGCACCACGTCCGATGCCACCACAAAGGGAATGGTCAGATCTATGTCACCCTTATAATTTCCAGAAAATGCATAGGAACATACATACTTTCTAAGTCTTACATTTGCAAACATTTTCAGTTTCCATTTTTAATCAGGACAACTTCATACTACATGCAATCTGTCCTTTAAACCATTTAGAAAGTGGGCTGGTGAAGAATCTTTAAGAAACTGATGACAATTTGCCACAGTCTTAACAAAACTTAAGAGAATGAAACCTGTCAGTTTTCTGGGAATAGTGGATAAACAAGCAGTAAATATTTTCGATCGCAGCACAACTCCAAAGGGAGGAACCTGACGCTCGGGGAGCCAGGAGGACTCCTCGGGCACACGGAGGGATGCACGGCCACCGGGAAGTAGCTGACTCCCCCCGCCACCACAGACACGGTCACCGCTCCCAACTTTTGAAGTGCTGGAGCGAGCATCCCGCAGCCGACCGGAGCCGGGCCCCGGGGGGAGTAGATTCAAGGCTTGCCGGGGCGGTGGGGCTCCGGTGGCAGAGGCGCTCCCGGCGCTCTCGCTGCGACACCCGGGCCCGCTGCGCCTACGCGGCCGGCTGGGGTGCCTCCCACCCCCGGAGCAAAAGGGAGGGATGAAAAATAAAATAATTTTTTTAACGAATGCAACAGCCCAAAGTCAAGCAACTAACTCTGGGGAAGGGCAAGCCCACGACGAGAGAAAGAACAAAGGAGGCAAGTGCAGCCGGAGCTCTCGCAACAGATGGTTTGAAGCTGACCAGATTTCGCGCTGGCATCCCCTCCCTCTCCCCTCCCCTCCGGCCGCCGCACGGGCGCTGTTTGCACGCACCGGCCCGGCCAGCACCGCGTCGCCCCAGCCGCCGCGGCGCGGGGCAGCCCCCGCCCGCGGGCCGGTCCCCGCCGCCCGCCCGGCCCCGCGCGGCCCCCGCGGTGCAGCCCAGCCCAGCCCCAGCCGCCGGGACCGGCACCCCCAGCGGGAGCCGCGCCGGCCGCAGGTGCGCACCCCCGGCCCCGCGGCAGGGCGGGCGGCTGCCGGCACGGCTTGCCCCGTCCCGCCCTCTCTCCCTCACGCTTCCCGTCGCCGCTCACCCAAACTCCCGGCGAAACCGTCCATTTTGTGTGGTGGGAGGCTGGTGCCGCAGCCCAAGGCGAAGCCGCTGTCGCCGGCCAGGACAGGTTCATTCACCCGCGGAGCAGCGGCAGGACGCAGCGGTGGCGCCGCAGCCCAGCGCTCATGAGCCGCCCGGGGCAGCGGCTCCGGCGTTTCCCCGCGCTCGGCGACGGGAGGCGGCTCCGGCGGCTCCTCCTGCTGTTGCTGCTGCTGCTGCTGCGGGGCCGGCAGCGGCGCTGCCCGGCTCCGTCCCTGCGCCGCGACCCCAGCACGGCAGCTCTTGCCGAGCTCCTCCCGCCGCCGCCAGCGCCGCCCCAGCGCCCCGTGCTGTCGTGCTTCCGACTCCGCCCGCCCTGGCAGCCGCCGCTTCCCCTGCGGGCGGGCCGGCCCCGGTCCCGGCCCCCGCCGGCGGGCAGCTCCGAGTCGCCCTCGGCTGCCGCTCCCGCGCCCCGAGCGCTCCGGCTGCTGCAGCTGCTGCTCGCCCGCTGCGTTGGGAGCTGCGGGTTGTCAAGGAACTCTGGGGAGGAGGGGGAGACGATGGGCTGCTGGCCGCAGCTTTCCACCGGGGGTCCCGGTCTTTGCCAGCACACCTTGCCTGGGATAAGCCGTTCAGGAGTAACAACTCAATTTACATTCAGAAGCTTATACTATCGGGCAATTTGTGGGAGGGTTAGTTAGGCGATTTAATATCATGAGCGCGGTAATCAAAACAGATGTTCTATTAGATTAATCTAAAAGCTTTGGTTAACTAGTTTGAGGAAGTTTTTCCTCACTGTATATCGAGCCAGAGGAACCGCCACTTCTGTAGCCTTGTTGTGGCTGTGTATAGGCGATCTCTTCCTCCACTTCCAGCCAGCCGCATTCCAGGCTGCCTCCTGTAACTTCCAGCTGTATGCTGGATGACGAGGGAAAATAGAAAGTAGAACCAGAAATTCAAGTCAGCCATACTGTATCTAATCTCTTAGCCAAGAGTGTTTTGTATGTTAAGCAACATCATCAAGTTCTGTGATGCATTGCTTTCTCCTTGCTCAGGAAAAGCTACGTACCCATTGCAACATCCTGTTTTGCTCTAAGTATTTTCCTGTAATACACTCAAGTGCTAGTGCTGCGGTCATACAGAGAAATGGATAATTGCCTTGCGAGCATGTCCATGGCATTTACAGCCATGTCCTCTAGTGACAGTCTGTGGGTGTTGTTGAACAGGACTGGGGAGAAATGTGGTGCTGGAGAACAGCACAGACCTGATGGGAGCAGCACACCTTCCATCCCCTCAGGCAAAAGCATTCTTATCTTACTGATTTGCAATATAAAATAAACCCAAGAGGTTTATGTATGCTAACATTAGAGGAAGACATCTTGAAATCTTTCATCAAAACCTAATCTGCACCAGATTCCCCAGCAAAGTTTACTGAACAGCTGCCACAGCAATGAATTTGAGTGTGACTAGCTGCACACACTCATCGAAGCAGGAGGGTGACAACCAGTTGCCACAAAGGAAAGCAGCAAGTCAGAGCCTGCCACGTTCCCAGTTACCAATTTTGTCTCCAGAGGAGAGAATGGCCACAGGGGCAGCATGAGTGAGCATACTAGAAACTTGGGAGAGCTGCCCTTTCTGGGACAATAGGGTCTCCATCCTATGGGTCTTGAACTCAGGAAAGCCACAAATAAAAAAAGCATGCATGGAAAAGAAAAAAAAAAAAAGGAAACAAAACCAGGGAGACTGCTATCACCAGGAAGTACTCTAAATCCTTGTGAGAAGACAGGAGCAACCCCGGAAGTAGATTTCAGGACCTACACCCAACTCAGAACTGAACTGCACTCCAGAACCATGTGCTGACCCAGAGCCTGATCTAGAATCAACAAGTAATCTGGAACACAATCTAGACCCATAAAGTGATGTAGAACACCCTCTAGAAACATAGAGCAAGAATGTGACCTAGATCCCTAAGATGAGCTAGAACCCAATCTAGAACTGGCTCCCTCACAAAACCACCCACTCCCCAATACATGCCGGCTCTAAACACAACTGCACCAATACCACCCTGCCTTTACAAACAACCAACCCCAAAACCCAACCTCTGGAACGCATTCAGACTCCAGGGACAACCCAGACTCTAGGGCCTCACATCTCATAGCAACAATAAGCACATTACTTTCCCCTTTTCAAGTACAGGGATTGGAAGACGCAGATCACCCAGAATGCTGGTATTGGTAAACTACATACATGATCTATCTTCATATACCCTTCAGTCTTGTCAAACAAGATGCCTTCCAGTCAATCTGCTATAAATAGGACATCATTAGCCACTAAGTTTCTTGGTTGTTATTTTTTCTGGTCTTAATTATGAGCAGGTATTAGACTTCCTAGCTGCTCATGGGGTCTGTTGCTTTGGAATGGCTCGATGTAGCTTACCTGCATGGTCTTTTAGCCAAAGCAAAAGAGTGCTTCAGTCACTGCAGCAAGAAAAACACAGCACTACAGCTCCAGTATCATCTCCCCACCTCTCATTTGCCTTAGGCCAGGTTTTCAGCATACTTAAAGCATTGGGAGTACAGAGAGAGAAATCTCCTCTAGCTCAGAAAAGTGTCCAGGGAACTCAGAGCCTGTGGACAGTTTTCTTCAGAAAAGGGCCCCTTTCTTCTGAGATAGAGCCTTATGTAAATGCTTTGTTGTGCTGTTTTCTTAAACAGAACAACCAAAACACACAAAAAAATGCACAACTGCCTTCTTGAGCTCTCAGCAGGACCATCCTTCAGACACACCGGAGTGAGTTATTGCAAACATCCTTAGGTTTGTAAGTAGTGTTGCTTCTATTGTATACACTGGAAACTGTGGCACAGAGTTGAAGACAACAGCATGGATCCATATGTAGATGTTTAATTCCTACTGAAATTGACTAGGAGCATGACTGAATATGTTTGATTATCTGGGTCTTGCAGAGCTTGCATGAGAGTACATAGAAAGTTTAAAAGCTGCAAAGAAAGCTAGTTTTCCGTAATCTTATCTTAAACCCAATATAAGTTTGTTATTCAAGTACTGTAGAAAACACTAACTTTGGTATTAACATTTAAAAAATAAAGCTCTATCACTACAGAGTTATGGAACTGAACAAAACCAAGGAAATGAAAAAAGCAAGGAAGTTTAACTCTGTGTGACGTGTTAATTAGGAATTTCTGAAGAGCTATGGAGGAGTTAACAAAATACAGCAGACTCCAGCTTTCAAATTCTTATGTTATCTTTTTCAGTCTAAGCCAAGTTCTGAATGCTACCTGAACTTAGGTGGAGTTTGTTTGGGGTGTTAATTTATATATTGGTTGTGCTTATGGTGTAGACAACAGATGTAATTGTGTTATAGACAATATACAATCAGAGTTTTAGCAAAAAATCTGCAGTGAATGCATACGTGAGTGTGTTTATCATCTTTAACAATTTTACTTGACGGTTGATCAGAATAACTTATGATTAAAGCAAAAATAACAGGTCCTGGCAAATTACTCAATATAGCCTATAGACTGATAAACGCCATGGCTGTTCCAGGTGCAAACCCTAAAGTGATTTCTTGCCTCTGGTATACTACCTAGTGCTTAACTTGGGGGAGGGAGAAGTTTTACAATGCTGTAAGGGGTTTAACTTCTATTTCTTACTTGACCATGATTCAGAAACATGAACCAAAGAGTTGTAGATTTGTTACAATGTTTTAACAAGCTCAGTGATTGTCCCTTTTAGTTTACGTTTTGATGCTAAAAGAAAGATTACATTATTTGGTGTTGGAATAAACTTAGAATATCTCACCTCAACTTTCAGATCAGCTAAACATCCAATGCTTTATTGCATATATAGATGGTAAATAGAGAAAGGCAACTGTGATACCACAGGGCAGGAACTTTGCATCAGTTTGGTAGATTCACAGTTTAGAAAATCCAAGCTCTTGTGTGCAGCCTGATCCTTTTCAAGTCCCACTGATGCAGGAGGCCGCTAGACAGGTGCTGGGGTAGGGCAAAGCCCACCCTGTGCTGCTCAGAGCAACACGCTTGTGCCTCAGCCACTGTAAATCAGTTTGGTGTTACTGACTTCATTAGACAACACTGGCGTACCCCAGCTGAGGACCTGGATGTACACATGGAGCCTCCCTGTTACTAGAAGGAAGTTACAGAAAACAGGAACCACAGAAAGAGTTCACCCTGAAATACACAGTGAAGGCTACACACATTCCAGAGATTTTTACCCAGCCCTTGAAGGAAATAGGCTATTTTTCCCCCATTGTTTAATTTCTCTGGCACATTTTCCTTAGACTACAGGTTGTTGAACAGTACTTCTTGCAAGAATACCTTTGTTTTTTCTTAATTGACATAGTTTGGCAACATTCAGCCTAGGAATTGTTTAGAACTTTTTAATAGCTTGAATGTAAATTGTATTTGAGCATTTTCTACTGAGAAATCATCAAGATGATTAACAACTGAAGACAAAGTTGCTGAAATTCTTGTACGTGAATTTGGGAGTCTAAACCTTCGAGCCATTTCTTCTTACCCTTTAGAAAGAGGATTCTGCTTCCCACAGTACTTTTCCCCTGATGCTTACAATAGTGTTTAGTTTCCTGGACCAAAGTGGCTACATCTGACAGAAAACTTTTCCCTCCTGCAGTTTTTCTGGTGCACTTCTTCAGAGTGAGCAGCAGGAGCTTGGATGCTTGATGAGGAGCAGTCAGGGAGCCCCAAACCCACAGGTCTAATCCTGCCTGTGCCCTGCTGACACCTGCAGATCTGGGAAGGAGGGAAGAGGTGCTGCTATTTGTAACCAGCTGTGCCTCACAGCTGGTGGTGTAATCAGTGTAGGATCACTCCCTGTGCTGTGGTGGTGCTCCTTGGAGATGCTGTTCCTTTGCAGATATGTGGATTTCTTTATGGTGTCTTGTTTTGAAGAGGAACAACTTTATAGGTTTGCCATAAGGCATGGGATATTGTTAATTCCCCCAAGTGAAGCTCAAGTTAGAGAAAGTTCCCAAGGGTCACTGATGTAAGGGAAAAAGTTTAATGCCTGACCTAGAGGTAGATTATATTACTCCTTCCTGATTTATAGAGGGTACTCCTCTTACCTCCAACACAGAGTCTCTGAAGTTTTTCTTTTTGGGCTGGGATTTTGTCTTCCCACAGAAGTAGCCCGAGGTTCAGTCCCTCTAAATTAGCCAAGGGGGTGAATCAGCACCTGTAGCACTGGATGGGCTGGAAGGCACTAGGGGTCTTTCCAGGGACCTGAAGAGAAGTAGAGAATTTTTATTAAAGCACTTAATTATGAGTTTAACTAAAATACGACATAGAGTTTTCAAAATTAGGTTGAATTTGCTGTGTCTATCCTCAATTTTGATAAAGACATTTAGCTGCTACTGTATAATACATGTTAGAAGCCAGTCATCTTGATGTTGCTGTGTACCTCTCCTCTCAGGTTTCGTAAATTATTCCTAGAGGTCCGAGGTTAGGGAATACCTAAGCGTCTCCTGGTCTTCTTCCATTGTTGTGTAAAGTAGGAGCAGAAATTGCCTTGCAAAACAAAAATTGTCTTCCAAAACAAAAAATATCGAAGTATACTGGAAGGTTTCAAGCAGCAAAACTCTGGGTATGTGGACTTATTTGTAGTAAGATGGATTGTAGTCTTATTTCTATAATGATACTACTTAACTGTTGATTAACATGAAAAAAGAAAAACCCTCATAAAGAGTCAGGGTTGACCTTTACAACTATATCTAGTTGATCTCTCATTAACTTCTGCATGTTTAGTTTTCCAGTTCATTGCAAATAGATTTTGATCACAGTTTGCAAAGTCATTCCCAAATGTTCAGAACTGTCTTCATTTAATACAATAAATATAATTTTCTAGCAGTCAGGGGAAAACCAAGAACAAAACCACAATAACAACATATTTTTTAAAGATACTGATGATTTGTGGGGGCCTCCATAATGGAGACTCAATAGAAATGGCTTTATTTTGAAGAAGTGCTGAGCATCCACTTCCTGAAAAATCAAGCTTACAGTTTGCTGCTTTTTATTGATTATCCCAAAATGGCAATTCTAAGCCATTAATGAAACTTTGGCAAGAACTGTATAATTTCCTGGGGTCCTCATTAAATGTGCATTTTTGTTCAAGTGCAGAACCTACAAAACCCTGTTGGCTTAAGCTAAATTTCACATCATTTCACTGATGTGTTCAGAAAATGGCAGTCTCTGAAAAATGTGACTACCAAGTAAGAGAAAAATAGCAGAGCTTTAGTGCTAATTCGTTCACCAGCCCTGGTGGGGAATGAGCAGATTCAGTGTAATTCCTAAGCATTTGCAAATTGGCAGAATCTGAGCAGAGAAGTGAAACTCTTGTGTGCACAATATTTTTTTCCTCATGAGAGGAAAGGTTTAGCATTTATGCAAGAAAGCAGGTTAAAATTTTTATTCTGAAACTTTGTTGATATCAAGTTTACATTAAATAAGGAAATCTGAAAAACATTTCACAAAGCTGGAAGAAGAGAATCTTATCTTCCTTCATCTCTCCCCAATGGATAAGTGGTCTGGTTTGTCATACCAAAGAGCACACTCAGTTGTTTTCTCAAATTAGTGAGCTCCTCATGAAATCCATACTTTGGTCCAAGCCCTATAAAAGTCCAATGTCTTACATAAGTGCTAAGTTAAGGGTTTAGCTGAAGCATAAATTGGTGCATTGGCTTTGTGTCAGCCATTTACATTAGGGTGCAGTTTATTCTCTGCCTCAGGAAAAAATGTGCTTCAGCTTGTACTTGGGAGCACTGTGATGAGCTTTGGAGTGATCCCTTTTCTCCCTGCTTAGAAAAATTAAGAAAAGGTAAAGGTAACAAGTTAGTGATGTTAGCTTGGGGTGCTAACTAATAAGTATTAAAACTGCTGAAGAAAAGATGATTTTTTACAGTGAAGAGGTTATGGCGATCCCCTCAGGGACAGAATAAATTAACGTTACATGTGGAATGTGTATCTTTTTCCCCTGACTGTTAAAACATCTCCTGTAGCTTTGCATTTTGTACAGATCATTATCCACAAGCTGGTCCACACAGAAGCCTCTGTGCATGGGTATGTATCTGTAAATAAATACGCTCATATACATCCTTCTTCATCAGTGCTGTTCAGCCCTCTGTGCCATTCTGTTTAAGTTATTACTGTGCTTGAACCATTTGTCAGTGGAAGGAAGTGTCTGCAGGGAAGTGATACGTTACTGTGTAGTTTCTTGCTGTGAAGTGTTGACTTTAAAACAGGCTGGCAGTCCGCAGCCCACCCGTAATAAAAATGAACAGACACCATTTAGGAGGTTTTGTTTTTCTTTTGTCCTGTTGTTACACCCAGTTTAAGGAATCTTTTATTGTCTTTCAGCTGCGCCATACTCAGCAATAAATTTCTCTCTTACGTTTGGCCTTTTCCCTTCTGGGAGTTTGGGATTCCTTCCCATTTCCATTTCTACATTTCTAAGCTGTGACAACCATCCTATTGCCTGGTTATTAGCTAGCAGGGCAGGTGTGCAATGTTTTCTTTTAGAAGGGATGATGTTAGACCCAAATTCAGTGAGCAGCACAGTGATCATGCTCTGTTTTACAGACTGAGAACACCAATGAGGATATTAATGTATAACTATGGGCGGGAGAATAAAGACCAAAAACATGTCAGCATAGACTAAACTGAAATAAAGTGGGAAAAAATACTATTTAAAAATATTAATCCTGCAATATAGAGAGAACTTCAATTAGGCGCAATCCTGCTCTCTGCATACCAGCAGCGCACAACTGAGCTTTTAGGCATTGATATCGTCCATGTCTGCAGTAACAGACATTTGCTTTACCACTCCATGAGAAAATGTAGATGTAGGAAGGAGGCTTCTGCGGGGCTCCTGGACACACTGACACCATCACTGCATTTGCAGGATGGGTCATACAGAAATAATGTATCACTTTCAAAGTCGGAAGAGATATCTGATTGCATCTTTGCTGAATGAATAGTATCAGGACTGACACAATAAATCAAGAAAATAAAAATTCTAATCTTGGTTTCTTAATGCTCATCAAAACATATGCTTCAGCTTAGTACCTCCTGCTTTCAGAGGGCCTTCAAATTCATTTAGGCAGATAGTATGATGGGGGTGATAGTTGATCTTTCTTTGAACCAAATCCGTAAAGACTCAAAGATGATGCTTCAAACCTGTCTTGCACTATGATTCCTTGGACGTGGGTCCCTAACCAATGTAACCAGGGGAGTTAGATTTTCTGTAGTCAAAGGGAGTAGATTATTAACTTATTCATAATAAAGCTGTCTTAGGCAGTATGTAACTGGGGTGAATGAACTCATTTTCAAACAGATTTACCTGTGCCTGAAGAATCAGTTAATAAAGCACATTTGTTTTAATTTCCATTACCTACCCTGCGTTTACAAATTATAGTTCCTGATTAATGACATCAGGAGTTGAACTTTGGCTTTTAAAGCACCAGACACATGCTGTGCTGCAGACACATTTACATTCCATTTATGCAAGTCGTCCAATTAAAATTTACTCATACAAAGTATATAATACATCAGAATGAATACATTATTTCCCCTATTAATCTACTTTCTTTGCTTTTTAGCAGAAGTGACCAACCTTTCCCTTTGCCCCAATCAGGAAATCATGTGAAAACCCCCCTTCCTGAAATAAGGGCAAAAGTAAAGGAAAATTTTCCAGATTTAATTAGTAGTTTATAGCTCTTAAATCAATATTTGGAAAAATGAAAGCTTTCCCTTTAATTTTGCTTATACGATTGTATTTAAAAATTGAAAAAAAAAAAACCACCAAACCAAAACCAAACATAGCCTGGTCATACGCAACACCAATTCACCCTCATGTCAAGAGAAAAATATCACAGGACTGAGCTGAGCTTTGTCACAGGGTGGCCTGTATCTCGGAGAAAGCAAGTCTTTCAATAATAGCGTCATGAACTGCTTCGGGTTTTCCTTTTACAGATAATGAGCAAAATTTGCCAGGCACTTGCCAAACAAAGGCACATTAAAAATGACTTCCAACAGAGCGGCTCATGCGTGTAGCCAGCCTTAGCCTTTCCTCAGGCTGGTTTACTTGGTGGTGCTTACAAGCAAAGCCCACCTGAGTCCAGCATCTGCAATAATAGCAGTGACTGTCAGTAGCTCTGCAGATGAAAGAGCTGCGCTTGTTGTTTTTCTGGAAGCACAGAGTGAATGACCCAGCATGAATGATACCTCTCCGTGTGCCCCATAAGATTTTGTTCAATTTTAAGTAGGGTTAATGCAGTAGGCAGAGAGGAAAATCGTGGCGTAGTATTTGCAATTTTCCATGTTTCCACAGGAAAACAGCAGATGGCAGCAAGAGAGATGGTGTGCAACCACACCTGGGGTTTGCCTTCCTCCCAGTGGTGGGTAGGTTTTGCATCATTTTTTGGCTCTTCTAGGTGGTCATGAAAATACAAGGAAGTTGAAAATTACCTTTCCTTTTAGGCGTGATCTCAATTTCTGTGATCTTCATCCTGGAAAGGTATTTCATGGCTCCAGTCTCTCTAGCCCGGCAATGAAGTATCCTTTGTCCTTTTATGTGATTTGTAATGCTTAAGAAATTATGCTGAAGGCAAAGGTGAGTGCCAGAGCAACTCAATCTTTGTGTTTTGTTTCAAATACAATATTGATGCATAGGAACCTTTCTCCATCTAAAACATGCTTCCCAGGCAAAATCCTTCATGTGTCAGGGCCAAAACTCCCCCTCCCACAGTTAACTGCTAGAGCCAGAGAATGTATTAAACTGGAGACAAGATATGAGAAAATTTCTTCCTGAGCATCATGTGATAAATAAATGGAGTCACAGGCAAAGGCAATTCTTTTCAGAAGAGAAAGAAAAATGTCATTCAAAACCTGCTATTGCTGAAGTTGTGAGACAGACATTAAAGACAAAAGTTTCATTTAATAGCTAGGTGGTCATAAATTCATCCTTTAAACAGCAGCCACTGAAGGTAAGATTTCCACAGGTAGTTCAGGGCATTGACACTAGATTCTGCTGCTCCACCTCTGCAGAGGTATAATATGTTTTCAGAAAAACATACTGAACTGTTAGGAGGACAGTTTTCCTTAGGGCTTCACAGCTGAGGAAAGCAAAAGCTTTGGGGCAGTACAGAGTCAAATTTAATGAAAATGTTTCAAGTTAACCATCCTTGTGACACGAATGGTAGTGTTTTGGTTTGGTTTGGGTTGGGTTTCTTTGTTTGGTGGGTTGGAGTTTTTGGTTGGTTGGGTTTTGTTTGGTTTTGAGCAAGTTCCCCAATTCCATTGTTCTGACAGACGTGAAGTTTTTTCTTACTTTTCCTGCATGTTATATCCTGGCTACACAGATGTCTCATGCTCTGTGGATTCCTTTACCACATTTTGGATCAGGCAGCCCAGTCCTCTTCAGAGCCATTTATTTCTAAATGTTTTTTCTCTTTAGTCTGCTAATTCTTTCACCATGTTCTTTTTGACTGTGGGATACAAGAGATTTTTGGCTCAAACAGCCTTGCCAGACTGACTGCCTATTCCAGTCCCAGTTCACAACTGACAGTGATTTCTGAAGGTTCTTTGTTTCAGATTTAAACAAGAAAATTTCTTATGGTCACCTAGTGACTTCAAAGTTACAGTTCTCTTCCTGTTCCTAGGTAAACCTTTTAAAGGATTCTTCTGTCTTTCCTTGTCTCTGCATGCTTTGCTTGAAGTATGCATGGTAATAAATGACGTTTTCTTTCTCAATAAAAGATACACCAGACAGACTATATTGGCTACCAATACTGTTTTTCTCTGCCAAATCAAAGGATTTGGAGATGTCTCCAACATTTCTTCATATGGAAAGCTATTGTGAGCTGGTTTATATTTTGCTGTTCCAGCTGTTACAATTTATGGAGATCAAAATCTGATTTAAATGTTCTTTTTACAAAGACTGTTGAGCCAGAGTTTTGCTGGGAAAGGACAGGTGGCAGCATGGGAAAGGGAGAATTGACTTCTCTTATTTTTCTTACTTCAGTATGATTGGTGCTATATTTTGTACCTAAGGTAATGTTCTGAAGCCCAGGAGATCTGCACTGAATTTTTTTTTTTGGTCATGTCCCTTCCTGCCTGGGTCAGCCTCCCAGTATCCTTCAGAGCTGAGGGAACCAGAGGAATTATCTATGCTGACCATATACCTGTATAAGACCATTTCTACCCATTCTGCCATGGCACACCACCCCAGGAGTGTGGATGAAAGCATGAAGTCTGCCCAAATCTTTTACCAACATGGAAGAAGGGGATGAGAAACCAGCCCTCTGTTTTATGAAGGGGCTGTAAAGATAACAACTAAGTGTAAAAGGCAAAAAGCACCATCAGGCACTAGTAGACCTTAGTTAGTAGTCCAAATGAAAGCATTGCTACTTAGACTATAAGGGTTTCAGGTAAATGAAACAGTAAGTTTGTTTGTGATGGTGGGTGTTTGGAAAGGCATTTAAATTATTTGAGCTGTTTCCACATCAGTAGAAAAGAATGACCAGTCTTGAGGACTGAAAAAAATGTAGATTAAAGCTGATAAACATTAATAAAATGACAAGAAAAACACAAGACAGCAGCAACTGGAAAAACAGAACAAACCAAACCAAACAAACAAACAAAACCAACATGGAGGAGAACTTATTAATTATGCCTGATAATGGGAGGAATGGAGCAGTCTTTCTTTAGCAGACCTGGAGTCAAGTTAGTCAACTTTTTCTTGTTTTCTCTGCCTTATGGGTTTAGGGTCATAGGAATACTGCTGAAAACATGCTGTATGCTTCAGGCAGCAAGTGAAGAGCTACATTTGAATAATCTTTGTATATAGCCAAAACAAAAAGACTCAAAGGCGTTTTGAGTGCTACTGTCTTTCCCCATGGCCCAGAGAGGAGCTGGTGGGCAGGTACCAGTTTCTCACTCTGCTGCCCTGTCAATTGCATGGACAATTGCACCAAGTAAGATCAAAACACTACCCTACTCCAGCAGCAGTGTCTAATGCCCATTTCTACTAGCTAGCTCTTAAACAAGTGTGGAATAGTGAAAATCCCGACTCAAGAATGTGCATCTCACAAATAGAGGGAAAACTACATGATGCATAAAGGCACTTTCACAAAAAAAAAATGGCATTCGTCATGTGAACTAATTTCCTTTTAATAAAACTATTTTTTTAATGCAAACTGCTATCTGTAAATATTACTGAAACCACATTATAGCTGGAATGTGGGAGTATGGAATAAGCACAGTTTGAATGCAATGTGAGCATACGATATGAATAAAATGCTTTTGGCGTACTTGGAATTGGCTGCATTTTAATTTTTTGCAGTATTCTTCCTGTGTTCAATTCCTGTGTTGTCTGTACTGTTTATTTAAACAAATTTGGTCTGGATTTCATCTGAAAAAAAGAAAAGAGGGCCATATATGCCTTCTAAGATAAAATTTGTATTTCCTTTTTGGTATTCCTAGTGCTTGCTATGTGATTTCAAGTACAGTTTATCCTCCAAGTCCATTTCGGCAGAAGAATTTGAATCACCACTGGAATGCATGTGGTGAGCCGAGAAGCTCTACCAGCAATGAAGCCCTTCATCAGAAAAAGAGCCTAGTAGTTTTAAGACTTCATTATGGCTTGGATTGATTTTGTAGTGACATTTGTTTGGTTTCTTGCCATTATTCCAGAAAATACAAAGATCAAAGAAAAGAAAGTCGTATTGATTGGCTCAGGTTTGGTCAAAAGCTAGATTTGTGTCTTCTAATGTAACTAACATTTTACAGATGGCTTGGTTCATGTTAAAGCTAGGGATGCATGTAGATTGAATTATCAGAGGATTAGAACCAGCTGCATTTAGTTTTAAAATATTTTTGTGCATATTCTGTCCAGAAAAATGCACAGAACAGACTCTTGCTGTATGACTTCTTGCAAATGCCTAAAAAAAGCCCCACAAAAACTGAGGGTCTGCTGGTTACCTTTTCTTCAAAGAAACCACATTGTGCATGGTTGAACTCATGAGTTCAGGTCCATAAATCTCATATTTGACTGTGAATTAACAATAAAAACCATCAGATCTGAAGAATTTACTTGAATAACACTAGAATCCAGACTAGTATCAGTAGGAGATCCACAAGTCACTGGAAGTGACTTTCCAGTTTCCTTGCCCTACATTTTGTGCACCTCTATAAAGGGATTTGGAACAATGTGATTCTAATTTTGTAATGTTTTGCACTGACTCTGCACATCTCTAAATGAGTACACCAGATGCAAAATGATGAAGAATCAGCACCAGTGAGTCGTGGATTGATCTGCTAGCAGAAGTATCCCTAAATATTAACTCTTTTAGATTCCGAGTATCAAAATACTTTCATGATGTCTCAGGACACACAGAAATGTCAAACACAGTATTAAAACAGACCATCTAGATTTTCACTGTTAAACTAGATTTACTATAATTGATTAAATTTATTATAAGCTCTTTGAAGTCACTAATAAATGAACACTTGAATTATGCAAGTGTTCCAAATATACTTTTACTTATTATTAATAATTAAAGTATCAGCATCCACACTTGCAGCAATATTATTACCATTCACTAGATAAAACAGAACTAGGTTTCCATTACCATTAATACTATGTAGTTTATTCTATTCTATCATTACCCATGAAGTATTCTGAAAAAGAAGGATAAATTCTTACTTAGTGCTCATTAAATCTGCTGTTATTGGTGTCCACTTGCACTGAAATCATTCTGGATGCTCATCTGCAAGGAAAATAATTTGCTGAAAAAATCAGAGTTTTTTGCTAAGTTAATCTCTCTTTGCATACTTGTCTTAGATTTAAAATATGTTATTAGCAATGCTTAATAAGGGGTGATTCTTGCCAAATTTATTTCATGGGACAGTCTTACCACAAAAATTTCAGGCTTAGTAGGAATAAGCACTGTATATTTTTATTAAGTCCAGGGGATATTTCTTTGCAGAACTTTTTTCCTGAAGCGGATCACTTATGGTAAAATCAGCATGCTTCTGCAATGCATGTTTTTCCCATAACCTTGAAGTCCCTTTACAGCATACGCTGGTGCTTCTGAGAAATAGGGCTTTGTCTTGAACACAGAGCCAAATCAATTAACTTCTCATACATAAGGTTTATGATGCAGGCCAGGCCTTTAAAGCCAAATGCAATTTTGCATCAGATATTCAAGCTATATGATTTTCCTAAACATGTAGCTTTAATCTTGTGTGCATGTATTTGGATATCAAAGGAAAATACAAAGCAAAGTCTTAACTATGTCTTCATCTTGTCTTGGCAGTCTTTGTGGGTTGCATTGGAGCTGTACAGGTTCACCCAGTTAAGCATCTCTCTGTTTTTTTTACTAATTACCTCTTAAATTCCCAGCAGTAGCGAGCACAATCCGACTTGCTACAGCAAAGTCCAGTGAAAAGCATTATTCAGTTCCCAGGAGATTATCTTCTGGAAGTCCTATTTTAAATTTTTTCTTTTGAATATTAGTTTAAAAGGAAAATGTGGCTCTTAAGATTTCTCAGCCACGCCAGAGAAGGCTGGAAGACATTCAGGCCCTGATTTCAGTAACAGCTTGGATACCTGTGCAAAGAATTATTTCAGTTTTTCTTGCCATCAGTTTTTACTATTTCTAAGCAGGTGTCTAATCAACTTTCACCAGGCTTCTACTTGCAGAAGGATATCAGTTTATGGAAGTCTTTAACAAATATGTGTATTTTTTTTCTCTTTTGATCTGTTCAGTTTCCATTCAGCTTAGGTTTTTTAACTTCCTGCACACCAGGGGATATGGAAATTGCTTTTAACTGATACCTGAAATTTTCTTGTAATCAGATTTCATATTTTCAGGACTTCAGAAAAGACTTCACATTTCATCATCAGTTTTACAAATTAATAGTTTATGACAAGAATAATTATGTGAAACACATATAATAGGGTATTGACGTATTGTAATGCAATGTGTATTGTTATATACATTGTATTTTAATGCAACATATTCAAATAAAAATCTATAATTAAGCTTTATAGTATTTTCTGAAATGTTGATGTCTATCTCAAAAAGCGGTGAGTAAATCATTACAGATCCACAGAGCTGCAGCAATTTTCAGAAGCAGAAAATGCTGCACAGTGTTTCTATGCTGAAATAATCACAGCACAATTTCTGTTTTCAAGAAATGCATCTATCCAGGGAATTGATCTGATCTTAGGCTTGTTTGTGCAGCACTTAGCAAGACAGGGCACGGATCAGCTGGGTAGGAACCAGCCCGGTCTGCGAAGAGCTAAGCTCTCTGCAGCCTCTCCCGGGGGGCTCTGAGCAGCAGCTCTGCCTCTCTGCATCCCAATCAGACAGGGATTCCCATCCTGCCTGGAATCAGAGGGGCCCTTTTCCTCTTCTTACTCAAATAGACATGATATTACTGCATGAAAAGTAGTCAGCAGCAGGCAAATGCAGCTTGATTCACCAGCGTGATGTTCAGAGAGGATATTTCAAACTTTGTGTTCCAGCTTTTAAAATACAAGTGGATATGGGGAAATAATCTTTCTGATTTTTCATTCTTCCTTCCCCCTAGCTCCAAAACATTGAGTGCTGCTGATGGGTCACATAAGTAGGTCTACACCAACAGCTAATGCAAATCACAATATTGCAGAGAGGAAAACTACCAGTAAAATTTTAGCTTAGCCTGCTAAGTATGAAGTAGGAATTAAGAAATTTAAATAACTGCTGAAGATATATTAAAGAAAAAATGTCTAGACCAGCTCTTCTTCCATTTACTTGCCATGACTGGCAGATTGATTTAACGTTGTTTTGTGTGCACAAACCATTTGGGACACTGTCACCTAATCATATCCATGAATCTCTCAAAACCTGGCTGGCAAGGATCTCCATCCCAAGGAACTCACACCAGGAAATAATTGTTCAGAGAGGTGTCAATAAACATGGGCTCAGTTTTTAAATGCAAACCTCATTTCTAGCACCTCAGTTTCAAGACTAGCCAACATCTTCAATACCACACAATAATAAAAAGAGATAAGTCTGATGTTGATTAACTAGAGGTTTTATTATAAAATAAAGCATGAGTTTTAATGATTCTAAGTTGCCATGCAGTATCGAGTTCAATAAATTGCTTCACTGATTGTTTCACTAAGAGGGGAAAGAAGTACAGAGTATAGAGAAGGCTAGATTGCATGATATGATGGTTTATATCATTAAACGTATTATTAAGTGACTCATAGTATATTATGTGATGCAGTTCCAGATTTATAAAATGGATCCTGAAACTCACTGGAAACTGGTAAAGCTTGATATTTTTTATACCTGGTTAGATACAGAGTTGTTGAATTATGCCCATGGACCTCTAGGTATTAATTTTTTTTTAATTTTTGTTTTGTTTTGTTTGAGGAATCTTGAGCTCTGTATATGAAGCTTTCTGGAGCTTTTGCAGATTATAGGTGTTTTCCTGATAAATTTATATTTCTGAGAGCTGTTATTCTGCCTGTGGATTCACTGATTAAGTATGTCTGTAGGATACCCCTTGGCCTTACTTGCGTACAAAGGCAATAGAGATAAAATCATCAGACATAAACTGGTAAGACAACAGTCAAAGAGAACAGGTAGAAAGCAACAAGCATTGGCAATGTCAATGGGGAGCAAAGCTGTGGTCTGAAGGAGGAAATGTCCTCATTTCTGCGGCAGCAACGCTTTGTCTGCTGGACATGTTGTGCTGCAGATGAAGCAGCTCTGGAGACAGGATGTGAAAGCTGACCTGGGCAGGTCTGAAGCCTGCAGCGACTGGGGCTGCAGCTCTGAACCCTCCATTGGCTTTGTGGTTCTGCAGAGATATCTATCGGGATAACTTAACAGGAGCACATGTCTATTTTTAAAAACTACCCGGAAATAAGATCAACACAGAGTTTGCAAATCGCCTGCACAAAGAATGAATGTTTCTTTTCTCCAGGCCTTGCTCTTCTAAGGTAAAAACTGAGAACCTGTAATATAAATATGCTTGTGAAACTGCTCCAGATGGATTGATCCTGTTTCCTTGAGATCACTGACAACTTCTTTTGTGTTAACTTAGATTGGCTTTGGATAGGACCTGGTAATAATTAGAGTATAAAATGTCTGGCACTCTCGGGAAAACAGGTGGGTGAATCCATAACTAAGCAAAAAAATGAACTTATGCATATTTATTGTGGACAGCTGCAGGCAAAATCCCAGTGTTTTAACCCTACACAGCCTTTGTCATGTGCCTGCATTCCTTTGTACCAGCCACCTGTTATTTATCATTTGCACCACACCAGCATTGCCATATGAGGGAGAATTGGCTGTGATTGATACAGACACCATCCCCAGCACTTGGCCTTGCCTGAGGGACTCTTGGGAACATCAGGGACATTCAATGTGAGAAAGGACTTCAGGATGGCTGCTGAGTGTAGCCCTTAGTTTGGATCTTATTTGGAATAAATACATGTGACTCTTCATCACCTCCTTGAAAACAAGGGCAAATTTGTATAGTGAGAGCAAGAAACACAAAGATACCAAATCTGGTACCACAACCTCCACTCGTGAATGTGCTTTTCCAGCCTTTCTTGGATCAATTCAAGCTATCAGTTCAGTGATTAATGAAATGTGACTTAATATTGTTTGTCAATAATCATTTCAGATCATTGAGATTCTCTGATAAACTACATAAAAAAGAAGCAAGAACTCTGTCTAGCATACACAAGGCACACAAGAATAATTTGCACGAAAAAAAGCCCTGCCTTAGCAAACTGTGTCACAGGTTCATTTCATTATCTACGCTGCTTTGATACTCTGGAAAAGACTAGGACTGCTTCCAACAAAAATGAGAGACAAACTTTCACTTATTTCAAAAGCAGTAGGCTCAAGCTTTGAAACATTCCGTTCATATCACCCACACTTACTGATACAGGTTTGAATAACCAATATACTGTACAGGATTTGAAACAGGCATTCTAGAAGATTTGGGAAATATTCTTGTGTATTTTCAGTAGCTCCTTTGTACATTTTTACTTTGCCACCTATTCCCACTAAATCCACTGACATCAACTGCAGTCTTTTGTTGTTAACTTCAGAAGGTTTTGCATTAAGCCCTATAATTTCACTTGAAAAATTTAATTAAGGCTGAAATCCTGATTTCTTTGAAGTCAATGACAAAACTGCAATTTCATTTAAGTGTTTATGCTAGTGATTGCAAAGATAACCTTCCACCAGGAATTCATTTCAATTTATATAATTGTATTTTTATGTGTGTAATGACTAATGTTTCCCCATCATTGTTTAAAATAGATTCCAAAGTCTGTACAGCTACGTTTGCTTGCCCATAGAAGAGAGAAGTACCTAAAGACTTTTTAGGACACTGTAAGTCTTAATGAAATATTTTTTTTACTTTCTACTAGTTAAAATCAGATCTTTTTTTTTTTTTTTTCCTTTTCCTGAATCTGCCAAGGCAATGCTGAGATGACCATCAGTTGTCAAGATGATCTGAATCTGAGGCTGGTAAACACAGGTGGAGTTTCACATTTCAGGCACCAAGTGTTGTGAACATGCAAAAAAAAAAAAAAAAAACCAGGAAGAGATTTTAACATCCACCTCCTAATACGTGTTAGCTTAATTTACTTCTCCAGGTATTTACCTGTACTGGAAAACCACCGTGACTTAGCCTATGCCCTTGCTCTCTTTGCATAAATGACTTGGCAGAAGAAATTCCTTTACTGTCTTCAAACTTCCAAACTCCTATTTCCCATTACAGCTCCACCTGTAGCTGGTGGGATACCTAGTAGAGGATTAAAATGGAAACCTTTAAGTTTCTTATTCTTCATTCTTTCCTTCTAAGGGGTCATGACTGATCTCACAAATAAATATCAGGTATAAATTTCCAGTGCCTGTTTATTTTTATCAATATTCACAATTACTTTTGCAGTCCTTTTGGTGGTTTTATTCCGGGAGGTATAGTGCTCCTCTTCCTGTGTTGGCCATCAAATCAGTTTTTCCTATCTTCTTTCAGAAGACGAGTTTATTCCTCATCAAGCACTGACAGTCAAAATCTAAGATATATTTTTAAACCACACAGAGTTTTGTTTTAATTCAACACATCTGTGTTGAATTAGACCAAGAAGTTGCATAAAGAAGACTCATGTATGACTCTGCTGAAAGCTATTGCTGGGCTGATGCTGCATTGAATTAAGGCATTTTGAAGTTTTACTACTCTCTGGAAAAACTGTCCCCTTTCATTTCACAGAGCTTTGAGTTTCTCCTAGCTCACATCACCTGGTCCTTTCACAACCCCACAGGTGGTTTCTACAGCAAGGCAACTAGTGGGGTTGCTACAACAGCATAAAATACCGATGAGGAAAAGGCACCAACTGATTTTGCTGTCTTTTTGTTTCAGAGAAGAACAGAGCAGCACAATATCTACTGATGGCTAACTTTACCTCTTTCACCCTTCCAGTACGTCTTCAGTGCTTTGCACCCACAAAGTTTATGCAAGGGAAAGGAAGCACATGGTAAAAATATGCTTTTCTAACAGTAGAGATGAAGCATTGGTCTGTTTTTATTGCACATTAGCTGTCTCATTTTGAGAATTAAATGGAGCTACCGCACTGTGCATCTGCTGCTGGACAACATAAGAGAGGTCAAGAGCAGGTATGTGGTATCATACTGAACCCTCCTCAGTACCTGCTGTGAGCACTCCAGATGCCTTGCTTTCATCTAGGATGTAGGGTGAGATAACAGCTTAGTAACAGGCATTTCTCTGCAAACTGCCTCCTCCCTCCCTTCCTTCACTCTGTCATGGAAAACAGTCTTGGATTTATGTATTCAAAGTAAGTCTACCGTTTTAACTTTAAAAGATGGAATAAGGTACCTCTATATTCATTATGCATGAGGGTGTCTAGGCAGGAAGCTAGTGCTGGATAATTGGTTCTCTATAAATTCACACGCTCCATTACTGCACCATATCCTCCCTTTGTAGCGAAGCCATAAGTATGAAATCTCCATAAGCTTTTTTCATGGCAAAATCCTCTGGCCGGCTTTTTGCTTGGCCATATCTTCTTTATTTAACATTTTCCTAAAGCTTCCACTCTCAAGATTTCCTTTTAAATACAGATGTCTTTCAAATCCTCCTAAATATACCTGTTATCCTTAATCTCATATGAAGGTAGGTCTATCCACGATGAAAAAAAATGCTATAAAGTTATAGAGAGACAAACAGATGATGTTACTTGGCATGCAAAAATGTTAACTGGCAGAAAAATCTGGGGACATAATGATTAGATGAAAATCTCTCTTCCTCTTTTGCCACTGTAATACCATGATCACATCAATGGATTCCCTGCACCAGACACCCTGAAAGCAACCTGATCTTTGTTCCTAATCCACTGCAGAAAACATGGCTGAACAATAGATCCCTTGTGCTTGCTACAAATGGGCAAATAGATGGGAACACTGTTAGGTCTGCTGCAACAGTTAACATCAAGTAGCATTAAAAATCACTGGAATCTGGATCCACCTCTAGTGCATGCAAATCGGAGCATATTTCAGCAGCACATAGTGTCAAGCCAAAACGATGTGTTTATTTGTACTTTCAGTGTAGTTCTCATTTTCCTCATAGACTGTGAATGTATGGGTTGTTCTAATTGTGTATTAAGAACATATTTTGCAAGAACTATTTCTAAGCTAGCAAAATAACCACAGTTATTATTTAAACAATGTGATCTGGAGTTTTGATCTGGATTCACCAGTCACACCATTAATTTCTGTTTCATGATTCATTGGGTAAAATTCTTGGAGTTACTTTTTATTTCAGTCAGCTTTTAAATTGTCTCTTTAGTATTGTTTTAAAGTCTAATGTTTTGATTTGATGAGCCTCCTAGAAAATAAACTTCAGTCCTGCTTGCTTCTATGCTGGCATCCTTTGGAGAATGCAGTGTTCTCTCCTGTGAGCCCTTGGAGAGCGGTGTAATGTGTTTAGCACGACAGTGTTTTCCTTTTCCTGTGCTCTGCTTGTCAACAGTACATTACCTTTGACTTTCCATGTCTCCAAACTGTTCTTCAAGCAGATTGCATATGTAATTTAGTGCTCTCCCCTCTTTATAGTTTTCCACTTGTTATGCAGAGGAGGTAACAAATCCTTCCCTCACCACAAAATAACTCTCTTGCCAGTCACGGTTTTTAATGGTGTTATTCGGAGCCCAAAAGGGCTGTTAGTCTCCCTGAGAGGTAACAGAGTTAATTATTTATGTTCTGCTCAGCCTCTCTTCTTCTTTCGTGCAGTCATCCCATGTTTTCAGTTCACTGTGGGTAGAGGAGGTGGATTGCTGCACAGACAGACCCCTGGTGAAAGAGGGACACCTGAGTACCTTTCTAGCAGTGCCAGCCTGACATCCCACTCCTAATCCAGGACACGCTTTTATCTCAGTCCACCCCACAGTCTCTGCAAATCTACCATTGCAAGCCCCACATAGTCTCTTTATGAATTTCTACAACATTTGCTCTTTCAAGACCAGCCGTCTCAAAAAGAGATGCTTTTAGCAGGATGTTTTCAGAAAGACGATCCACAAGGGATGTGAATATAAACTAAGCAAATTTGATTACTATTTAGAAAGTACATTTTGGTACAGTTTGTGGCTGTTCTTATGCAGCAGTGCCGTGCACAGAGGGAGGGAAAACATATGTATTTACAGAGGGAGAAAGGGATTTGGCTCCCTGCAGCACCTTCAGCTGACTCTTCAGTACATTAGCTAAGACTATGTTATATTCCTGCTCCATTTTTAAAAATTATTTCAGAAATATTTATGGACCATAACTGCCGCTTCCTCACCATCCCACAGAGTTGTGCAGCAGAGAGGAGGTCCACCTTCCCATCACTGCCTGTGGAGGTGGTGGTGGCAGCAGAGCGTCCTCATGGCACCCCAGGGCTCCCCTCTGCTGGTGGGCCTGCAGAGGCTGGGGCTTTCCCGTGCTTCCCCAGATGCCCCCATGCTGCTCATCCTCAGGGAACAGGCGGGCTATGGCGAGGCTGTCCCAGCTCTCTGCTGGCACCATCTCCCTCATGCCTGTCCCTTCAGAGCCCTCATTGCTAGGGCTAACATGTATGCCTGAGGATCCTGGTGTCAATATGCATCTGAGATGAGGAGGATACTTCTGACCTTTCCAATCCAGAGCTTTTATAATCAGATTTTGTTCATATATGAAGGCATGGTTTTTTTCCCTGTTTTTTCTTCCTCTCTACCCCTGGTGTCCATCATGGCTGAAACATCAGCTGAGACTCTGGGCAGTGGCAGAGCTGGACCTCAGGACATGGAGCCTGTTCTTTCAACCCACCATTTTGCAGAGACTTCAGCTCCCTCACAAGAGACATGCAACCAGAGGAAATGGTCCTTATTCCTTCTCTCCGCAGCGCAAACAGACTCCAGAGCAGCCAGACTGTGGCCTTCTGGTTTTCATTATGAGTAAACACTGGAAATGTGGTGTGCATTTTCCAGAAGGGGCATGTTGTGTATTTAATTTATGAAAGTAAAGAAGAGAGGAAGAGTCTTCTAGATTCCTTTTCGTTTAGCATTTTGTGTAAATGTGAGAACTGAGGTAGTATTGTGCCATGTCTTCCAATGATTATTAGCCAGATGTCTGTATACACTGGTAAAAATATGTTAGAAAAAAGGTGTGGTACTGTTCATTAGTAGTTTCATTGTGTACACAGTCTTATTAACATTTCTTGATAAGAAGGACATATACTAGAGGAAAAAAAAAAGCTGTAGTATGTGAATGCTGTTTCAGTTCTGAAGCCTAGATATTTTTAGCACCTTCATTTTTGGAATAGCTTCTACCATAACTGTGCAAAACTTAGAGATACAGAATACGTGCAGAGAATGAAGGAAAAGACTTATTTTATTTCAACTATGCATATGTACTGGGCTGTATAGTACAGCATGCGTATTGGGAACTGGCTTAGAGCTGAGACTTGGCAGTACACAGGCGTCCACGGGACAGATAAATGAGCAGTTTTCACCGACAGACCCTGCTCTGTGCTTACAGAATTGTAATAAGACCTCACTTGTCAAAGAAAAAAAAAATCTCAGGAGAAACATAAGATGTTATAAACCTGATACTTTCCTACTTTGTAAAGATATAAAACTACAGCAGTGATTTTTTGATCCACTGAAGTTAAGATCTAAATTGCAGAAATGGGCTGTCCTTGTCTGATAAGTGAAAAATCCTGTCTGCTCAGTGCAAGCTTTTTGCAGAGCAGAGGCCATACACCTTGGCACATGGGGTTTCTGCCAGAAGGTAATGTTTGAGTGAGCATGAGAAGCACTGGCAGAAAATTGATAAACAACAATCCACCTTTAATTACTGATGGAAACAGAACATCTCCCTTCCTTCAGCTGGAGCTGCTGTGTGTGGCCCAGTATTTGATCTTTTTTGTATGGGACATGGGCATAATCCTGAAATACATGGCAGAGTTACTTCCCAAGAAGAGGTTTCTTCCCCAAGAAGCACCAGAATTTCGGGATGTGAACAGCATGCCCCTGCAGCACAACAGGCACTGAAGCAGATGCACCACCCCTATGCATTCAAAAGGCAGATCACAAAAATCACTAGATTGCTCTAAAAAATCATGAGCAAGAAAAATACTAGCTGTGCAATTCTTTTAATTTGCTTTGGACCATTAAAAGTTTTCAGTTTCATTTGAACTTTTCTCTGCAATCGCGGGGGCAAATTAGTTTTTAAATGAAACCTACAGGACTCTAGAAACCAGAGTTGAAAAACAAAAACAAACTCAAATGGTAAAAGTTAGGAATATTACACTCAAAATATTTGACAAGTAGCTGGTAAAGACTGGCTTACTACAATTAGGATGGAGAAAGAGGACATCAAATTAATTCCAGAGCTTGATACTACTGACATGATGAGGGAAAGTAAAGAAGGGAAATATAACTTACTAATGTGATGCATATGTTTGCAGTGAATCTATTGTAGTTATGGGAGGTTGCCAAAGGCCTTAAAAAGCATACGCATATATACAAAGCACTTCTACGAGAGGAGAGCTAAGCATTGCTCTGCAAATTCTGGAACTAATAATGAAGACTCTGTTTCTTTCTTTCTCAAGTTCATGGTGAAGCAGATTGGGTGTTAGCTTGGGAAGGAAAACCTTACTGCCACCGTGTCTTTGGACTCCCTTTAGTACTTTACCTCACTCTTCTGCGTTCATTGAAGGAGCCACAGATACAGACAATGTTTTTTCTTTCTCATTCTTTCTTTCTACAGCTTTGCTTTTAAGACTTTACATGCACAGACATGTTGAATGTGTGTTTTGTAACTAGAGGTGAAAGCTCATAAATGTTGAGGATGGAGGCCAAGCAACAGCAGGGCAGATGTGGGTGGGAGTCTGTAATCTCTGTTATGTTTTGGAAGACAAGAGGGAGGGCCAGTTGTTGTGCCCAGGTGAGCTCTAGTCCATGCTACCATTAATCCTATCTGCTTGTCATTTTAGTGATGGAAGCAATTAAATACATTCAAGTTGGGGCACTGATGTTCTTCAAAGCAAAGGGACCATACACATATAGAGCTGGAGTTTCCCCTGTGCCAGCAGATACCTTTGTGGGGCACAGCCCTACACCAGAGCCTGCGCCAGGTTGCAGCGAGCTGATGGCACCAAGTGTCACTCACCAGGCATCCTAAGGGTATCATAAGGGTTTATGGGAGTGGGAAATGCTGGCTTCAAGGAGAAGAATAGCCATGTGTTCACTCCTCCAGGAATAACTGATGGTGCTTCTCAGCCAGCAGGGCTTTGCTGGAAGTAACTTGGGTACCTTGGAAGGGTACTGCCCCACACAGACATCAGACCCTGCAAGGGGCCGCTGCAGCCACTGTTTTCCCATTTACAAGCAGCCTGTGGATTGCTCTGCAGGATCTCAGATGTCCTGCTCAGGCAAGAGGAGCTTTAGAGAGAGCAGAAAAGAAACATATTTTCACAGCAGGGAGGAAAAGAGAAAGATGAGGACTGTGGCACTAAACAAGGAAGAAAATCTGTTGGGGAAAAAGAAAAGTTGGCAGTAGGGAAAGCCAAGTCCAAGTACTAGCCTGTGGGTTGCACAAATTATCTGTGCAATTAGGATAATAGCTTCCAGGGCAGTTACTGTGGAAGATGTCCCATAAGACTCCAAGAGAAATATTTTTTAAAAAATCCAGCTACAGAAAAGAAAAACAAAATGATACACAGATGAGAGATCCCGTTTTGTATTCTTCAACAAGCCATGCTCTAGAATATGTGGTGATTTTTTATGTCTTCAGTATTCTTCTTTCCCCTTCTAATCAAGTTTTCTCTCAACATTTTTTTTTTTTTCATTTTGGTTCTGTGTGCATAAATCATCATGGCTGGCACCTTCTTCTTGACCTCATCTTCACTAAGATGTCTCTTGCGAAGTACAGTGATATGGTGGCAACATCTGAACCATATTTTCACATGAATGCTCATATATCATTGTTTGTAGCACTGTAAGTGCAGGGTTGCTGGAGACAAGTACAAATTGTCCTGCTGGAAGGATAGCTGGTGAGATTTATTTTGTATTGTTGCCTGTTCTTCCAATAGGAAGCTCTCTTTACGGGTAGAAGTATGATCCCTCTGTGGAGCAATATACTACATGGCTAGACATATGGAGTCTAGCCTTTCTGTCTTTATGGTGCAATACCAAAATATGCTACAATACCTGACATAACTCCAACTGAACCAGCTCCAGACCTGAGAACAGTTTAGCTGCATCAGCACAGTGGTATGCCCAGGCTAATTAAAATAGGGCAGAGGCTGTACTGGTACAGCTATATTGTTCTGAGACAAAGATATTATCTCAGCAAAGAGCTTCACTGTGCAGTATAGATATACTCTTTAAGGCCAGATGAGAGATATATGGACATATCCTTCAAGATTCAGAGATGAGCACCCATGCAATAGTTTTCATCTTACCTACCTGTTTTAAAAATTGGCACAATCCTAAATGATTTTTATCTCTCTACCCAGGTTTTCCCCTACATTCCAAGACCTGCTGAAGAAAAACAAAAACCCACAACCAAAAATGACTCAAGGAGGGAGTTCGGAAAAGTCCTTTGCCAGTTATTGTAAAATTCTTGAATAGAAATTGTCCAAGCCTTCCCACTACCATCCAGGGAACCCCTCAAATTTGCAGCCGTGCCCTGGCAGCAGACCAGGTCTCCCGGGCCATGCCTTGCTTGCATGTCTATTTGCATACTTTCAAATTTAAAAATAGTGTGGGGAATTGCATTTATCTGTACTTCAACTTTCAAGATAAGGGTTAGAGAGTGACACCCTGCGCATGAAAAGGCAGGGACAGAAAGACATCCATTTCCGCTTCAGTCACAGTATCAGATTCTTTTAGCACATCCTGAATGTCACCCGCACTCCTGGGAGCAGGAAGAGCCAGCTGGGTGCTGGAGTTCTCCTCTCCCAGCTTGTCACCTGCAATGCCGTGTAGGGTGGTCAATGTGTAGCATCACTCTTTAGACGATCCCACCGATACAAATCTCCTGGGATAAGCCCACAGGAAGTAAAACAAATAGTATTCCCAGGGAAAAACATGCATGCATGTAGCTTCCTAAGATGGAATTTCCTGTTGCCTGACTTGTCTCATCTCCACCATCAGTCCAGGTAGAGAGCTGTCTTTCTGCCTGGATTATAGGCGAAATTGTTACTGTTCCCTTATTTCTTCTTGTATGGTTCTTTCGATTGGCTTTATTGAGTTAGTCATGTCTTCATCATTTGCTTCCTTGCACGTGAAATAAAATCAGGCATTTTCATCTCTTCTCATAAGGAAAGCACACAGGTCTGTAAAAGATTTCATTGCCCTAGTCTGAACGTTTCCATTTTGTGTCCTTTGATTAGATTAATTAATACTTCATTAACAACAATAACACACCAGAACAAAAGAGTGACATCTCCTGTCATGCATAACTACTCTTGTAGCCATTTGTTGTTGTTGTTTGTTTTGGTTGGTTGTTTTTTTGTGTTGCTGCTATTGTTGTTGTTGTTGTTGTTGTTGTTTAGGTTTTTTTTTGTTTGTGTTTTTTTGTTTGTTTGGTTGGTTTGGCTTTTTGTTTGTGTGGGGTTTATTTTTTTTTGCTTTACAATTGGATTAATATTTTGGGCATTTTCTTGTGACACGAGAAAAGACATTTTTCCACTACAGTTCTTCATTTAGAGGGGATAAAAAAAAGGCTGCCCAAGAACAGCTTTGCATCTATATTTGACCCTCATTGTACAATAGCCACTGCCAAAAGTAACTTCTGCTGTGTAGCTCAGTAATCACATTAGTACTGCAGCGTATTTAAATTGCTCTGCAGATGACGGGTAAAAATAAGTGAGCTAGACATAAAAGCACAGGGTGAGTGAAAGAGCAAGCAAGAGGGAGATGTCCTCAAATAGATTATACGGGTCAAGTCATGCAAGTGCTTTTATTACTGCTGATTAATTCTGTCAGCTGTTATGTTAATTGCTGTATGGCATGAGCGGGCACTGAGCAAAAGTACGAGGAAGCTGAGACTATTCTCTAAATAAGGATGTGGCCCCAACTGCTTGAAATGGTGTGTATGTGTCTGTGCCTGGCAGAGTGATGATGGATGCTAACAGGATGAGAATGAAATCTCTACTGCTGCGCTTTTGCAATACAGATGCACCTCTCTCCAGACTCAAGGAATTAGAGACAGGTTTTGTATTGCCAACCCCAAACCTTCAGAAATCTCAAGACGGTCTGACATCATGTATTTTTAAAAACAATAACTATGGATTCTGGTTTTGGTTGCCCATATTTTTCTGGACTGACAGCATTTAATTTTCAAACCTTCTACTTCCGGAAGGGCTAGAACCATAGTTAATAAAAAAGAAAGCCAAAACCTTGCTGTGTGCCAAAAGCTGGGATCTTGGGAAAATTACAGAATGCATGAGCTTTTGAAAGCACAATGCAAGCTAACCTGTCTGTATGGTCAGACCTCGGGGTGGGAAGTACAGGGAGAAAAACACATGCAAGCTGTGACAGGCTTCACTTGTGAGGATCCAGTGTTCAGGAGAAGAGCACCCAAAAGGCTTTTGGAGGTGGCAGCAAAGCAAGCCTGGTGTTGAAACCAAGAAGGTATTTAAGAGAAGGTGAGGACTATTAAAGGTAGAGCAGTGCACAGTCTGCTGGAGGCGGCTGCCAGCTCTCAGATGAGAAAAACGTGCAGGCTGTGGTGTGACAGCTCACCGGAGTGGCCTGTTCCCCAGTGTGTGGGGTAAGCGGTGGCTTTGCTCGCCATGAGCTGTGTCCCTCACTGGGGAGCTAGGCATGGACTGAGGCTGAGTCCTCCTGACACTGCAGCTTCTGCCTCAGGCTGTCTCCCTCTGCCCTTATCTCATGCATCATCCATCTCTCCCATCAAAAACAAGGCGTGTGCATTGCTTCAGTGATGGGACCTACAAACGGTTCGGTTTTTTATCCTTCAGGAAGCACACTTTCCCATCACGGACCTGACATCAGTAAACTGACACAGCCTACCTGGCCTTCCTGTGATACACGATCCTCCCACAGCTGTCTAGCAAAATTCCCTGCTTCGGATGTGTGATGGGGACTTGAAGTGCTGTCTGCAGGTGCTGAACCTTGGGGCAATCATGGCATGGCCCAGAAGGGACAGTCACTTTGGGCTCAGGCAGGGTGAGGGGTGATTTTTCCGCAGCACAGGAGCAGGGTGTTGCTTTCCCTCTGGTCTGTGCACAGGGGGCACTACATGAGAAACCCTGCTCCTTTTTACCTGTGCTGGACCCCTGTGCATGATAGTCCCTGGGGAGCCCCAGAGGAAGACCTGGCAGCAACAGCAGGGGAAAGTCGCAGGACATGGCTTTTCTTTGGGCTCCTGGGCCAGAGGACCCACTTGTCATGCCAGAATCACCTGTCCCTTGCCCCATGGGTGCCCCACTCCTGCTGCACCCTCCAGGGTGGTCCCTGCCATGGCAAGGCCACACTTTCAGCAGCCCATGATTTGGGGACGTGCTTGGCAATAGCCCAGCTGGGACCCTGCCCTGAGCAGCAGGCTGGACCTCCCTGCCAGCCACTGATTCTCTCACCTACAGTGTTCATCCTAACATGCATAACTAATACAATAATCATCTAAAAATTCACTAATGCCAGGAAGTTGATGTCATCTTATACAAAAGTTTCACCATCAGTTTCCTCTGGACTTATGCCATCTTACACAGTTCCTCTGATTCCTGCATCAGCAGACATCACAAATACATGGTGCAAATAACATTCATGACATAAACTCAGTCTTCCAGAACAAAGTCCTATGAGAAGGTAACTTGTTTATGGATCTTCTAAGCTTCCTCGAACAACAAAAATTCCTCCCTGATGAGTGAGAAGTGGCTGAGGAAAGAATGGGCTGAAAACAGTTTCAAATGGTGCCTTGAAGAAGAATTTTTATTCCTTCAAAGATTGTTCTTTTCTTCCAAATATGCCATCTAGTCTAATAAAAGAAATTGTCTTGCCCTGGAAGCCTTGCATTGCCCATAGGCACAGTGACAACCATCTGCTGTTGAGAGACGCTATTGCAATGAAAACGTGGCATTATTTGAAAGTGTCTGTTTCAAGAGGACATTGTTGCAGGTGACTTGTCTCTTGCTTTTAGTAGTTGTTTGCATGGACTCACGAGTTTGTGAGGGAAACTCAATGCTGACTAAGGCCTTGTTACAATTTCAATTGCCATTTACTTGATAAAAGATGCCCCATGTCCAGTGTGCTACATTTCAACCCAGAACAAATATGTCTGGTCAAGTGGTACAGGATGGAAATCTTGACAGTCTCAACTGTAATGGGCACAACTGTGTGTGGCTGTAATGAGCAACAGACAATGTGAACGCCAAGTCACCGGAATCTGTTTTCATCAACACTGGTGCTATATAATAGCCATTTTTTTTCTTTCCTTATGGCTATCAGGAAATTGTTTGTGTTTTGTTGCTGTTGTGTTTTTTCCTTTTATTTTTTGCTTTCCAGCTAAAATACAGGAAGAACTACAGTACTTTATTTTGATTTCACTAAATTTCCCTGCAGGAAAAGAGGAAGGAAGGAAGGAAGGAAGGAAGGAAGGAAGGAAGGAAGGAAGGAAGGAAGGAAGGAAGGAAGGAAGGAAGGAAGGAAGGAAGGAAGGAAGGAAGGAAGGAAGGAAGGAAGGAAGGAAGGAAGGAAAAGAGAGAAAGAGAGAGAGAAAGAGAGAAAGAGAGAGAGAGAGAGAGAGAAAGAGAGAGAGAGAGAAAGAGAGAGAAAGAGAAAGAGAGAAAGAGAGAGAGAGAAAGAAAGAAAAGAAAGAAAGAAAAGAAAGAAAGAAAAAGAAAGAAAGAAAGAAAGAAAGAAAGAAAGAAAGAAAGAAAGAAAGAAAGAAAGAAAGAAAGAAAGAGAAAGAAAGAAAGAAAAAAAAAGAAAGAATATACAGCAGGAAATGCAGATGTTGCAAAAAGCTCCCTTCTTTTTGAATTTCTCAGGGATAATATATGTTACTGCTCAATGTGCAAATAAAATGTGTCTTAGATGTCAGTAGTTTTGGTGCCTGACATTTGGCAGACAAGATTTTTCTTCATGAATTTGTGAAAGGATGTTAGGGTAGTTTTATTTTATCTTTTCCCTCCTCTGTAAGGGGGCTGAAGGGACTGAATTTGAGTGGCGGGAAGTGAAATGCTGGCTGGAGGGGAGAAGGATAGAGACTCAGTGGCTGAGAATACAGCCAGAAAGCCGAATGCTGACAAAAACGGGAAGTAACTGTGCGCTAGTAGGCGCTTGAAGAATTAATTTAGCAGCTTTCAGTGTAGCTAGAAGTGATGTGAATTCTTCTAAGGGGAAATGCAGTTGTTCAACACACTGTGGGGGAAGGTGACTCTAAATTACTGGAGCAGGAGCACATAGCACTCATGGGAGACAGCACAAAGAGCAGAAATGAAGAATTGGAGGGTGAGAGATCGCATTGCATAAGGAAGATACTGAGTGTTATCAGGAGACTGAGTCAATGAATTACTCAGAGGGTAGTCTTCTCCTCCATCTTATCTCCTCGGTTTGTGTTTCATGTTTAGACTTTACGAACTTTTCAGCTTTTTCATGCCCAATTCAGGTGCACGAAGTAGGCCAATGAAAGAGCACCTGTGGCCAGATGCTGGGAAAATATAAGCTGCCAGTGTTTCCTTCATGGTCTCCCGTCCTTTGGTCCTCTCATCCCTTCCAGAGGAGGGGTAGCCATGAACCCTGCTGCCCATTCCAAACACCTGGAACTGTCAAACTCTCCATCAGTAACAAGAGATCTTTCTGGCCACTTGACTTCACTTGGTTTTTGCAGAAGATAGTCAGAGATACCTGAAAGTGAAAGGAAGTTGAAAGACATTTTTTGTGTGACAACAAAAAATCACCTCACCGCTGATCATTTTTGTAAATAAAAATAGGCTTTGAATATGCGATAGCATGAAACTTCTTTTTAATAGATACTATTCTCTTTCTGGATGCTTGATGTCTTTTTTTCTGACAGACTACTCCAGTTTGTCCTAAGCCCCCTTTGTTGCCCCATTTTTGAGGCAATGAAGCTCAGCTAACCTCAGATCTCACACATGTAAAAAAGCCTTGAAATCTCATCTGTCTAAAGAAAACATATCTGAACTCTGGAAATTCATTTCAGAATTTGGACTTTTGAGCCTGCCAGTGAAAGAATAACAGAAGCAGAAGGGAAAAGGTATGTTTTAAACTGACAGCTAGTGTATTTTATTCCTGATGCAAAAAGACAAATTGCTACATGAGTGAGCATGCACTAAAACGTGATTAAATCTAAATCCAGCGTGCTCATTTTCTCCATAGCAAAGGCTTGCACAGAGCTCTTTTCTGGGTGTTTCTCTCTGCTTGTGGAAAAAACAGGTGATATCTTGTCAGAAAGCCAGGCCAGGCAACATATACACAGATTTTTACTCACCTATCTATTTGTTTAAATCCTCCAAAACACAAAATTTGAATTTGTAATGAAACAGCCACAAAAGTATCCTGAAAATATTTGGAACTACGCTAATTAAAAAAAAACACTACTTTTTTTTTTCTTTTTTTTACGTAGCTTCAGGACCAGCAGGTGTAGCACCACTGCGCAGTTCAATTAGCTTGTAAATGGGTACAAGGGCTCTGACTCTTTGTCTTCTCAGAGAAAGACTCTTTCAAGTTAATCTAAATGAGAAGGGTTATCTCATGCAAAGGAAAATAAAACTCTGGAATCACTAATGAAAATTATGAAAGAGAATGCTACCTCCACCAAATGCAATGGATTTTGGAAAGATTTCGTTTTAGGTGCATGGTCATGTAACAAAGTACAACTTGGCTCACCAGCTGTCAAAAAAAGGCTTTCAGATTCTGAAATAATAATACAGATAAACAAAATAAAAAGAGTTGTTAAAAATTAATGCTAATGTAAACAAGAGCAGGATCTGACACACACACACACACACAAGATATACAGTAATTTCACTCTGCAGACAAAGAGGTAGAAGAACAGCATCATAAAAGAAAAAATGTGTTTTAGAACTCTTTTGCTATTTGTCAGGGGCTATTTAGTGATATAAAGCTTCCCCAATATGTATGCAAGGAAGCTGACTCCAGACAACTACAAATCTGGGGAAGAAGTCCACTGAAGCTAACGTATACAAATCACAGGGGCTCTGTTTGTGGGAATGGCCACTAGCAGAATGACCCTATAAACCTGAAACTAATATTACCTCACTGGAAAATCAGTTTGTTTTGCACAGTACTGCAGAGCAGCTCGATACAAGTTCCTCTCAGGCAAAATTCTCTCTGACGTTTGTGGTAGCTTAGCTGCATGAAAACTGAAGTCTAAGCTGTATGATGTGAAGAGAGAAAGTCCAGTAAGCAGATCCAATTTCTCATTCTGCGTGATGATGCTCGTCCTGCTTGATCCCTCACCCATAAATCAGTGAAGCTCCGTGTGAAATTTTGAATAGGAGTTTTCAGGGAAAGTCCCGGCTGCTGCAAGAGTCAGTAGATGGCATGTTTCCCTCTGAGTCAGCCCTCAATCACACCTCCAGAAAGTCTGAAGGAATTGCTGGTAACCCCGGTTTCAACCAGCGCTGACCCCAAGCCTGAGCACCTCTGACCATGGGGACCAGGACCGGGGTCACTGCCGATGCTGGTGGGCACTATCCTCCGTGTCTGTGTCCCCAGTGCCAGCGAGGGGATCACGCTCTGTCCCACAGACAGATTAAGACATTTTCCTGTTTGGATAGTGATGGTAATTCTGGTACTCTGGCAAAAGCTCTGATTCACCCGCTGTGGTTTTGTTTCCGGAAGATTTTAGATCAAACTGTAAATCACAGTTCAGTGATCACTGTACTTGTCTGTAGTGCCTTCAGCTGCCCTTTCCAGAGAGAAAGGCTGTGCCTTCTTCACCTACCCCAGATTATTATTATTATTATTATGCAGTGTTGAACTGGCTTTTAAATAAACAATTGCCAGGCAAGAATTTCCGTCTATTATTTTACTGCATCCTTCAAGTTTCCTTGGTATTAGTAGAGGTAAAGGTTTTGGCCAAAGTTGAAAGAAATCATGTGAGATTTAGTTATCACTGAGTTTTGGTATCTGGAAATAATTCCTGTCCTTTTACATCTGTGCTTGCATATGTTTCCAAAATAGAATTAGAGAAATCATCTAGATTTTGATATCGATCCCAAGCAAGAATCTAAATATTTCACATTTATGATTGCGATTGTGATGTTCTGCAGTCATAATGCTTCAAAAAATAGATCTTTACCAAAATTTAAACAGTGACAGAAGCTATGCTTGGAAAACAAAATAGAACAAGCAGAAAAGGATCTGTTTTCTGCATGTGTGTCACAAATACATAGGTTTGCAAGGAGCTTCTGGACTACTTCATTTTCAGAAAAATGAAAGCAATTAAGTTAGAAATAGGGGGTGGGCCACACTTCAGATGGTAAAACCTGAAGTAGAGTAAAGCAACTGTGCTTGAATCAAGGATTTATAACACATATAATCTTTTATTTCCAATGGTACCTACTTTGTCTTCTTATTTATACCTGTTGTTTTTTTAACCTTCCTCTATTACATAAGACGTAAGAAAGGCACGGTTGTAGAGAGGGAGAAGTAAACAAAAGATATTCAGAGGATTTTCAGTGCACACAAGGCCAGAGTTTATTTGTTTCATCCTATAACAGCACCAAGTCTAATAAAACTGATTGCTTCTGCTTACAGACCTTGCTTCAACTGCTGCATAATTGCTGTTCTCTAAATACCACATTTTGTGCCCTGTTAATGTCATGGCTGTTTGTGGCTGTTATTGTTGAAAATGGAGCTAAGCTATCTCAAAAGTAAGAAAAATACTTCTAGTTGTCAGATCACGCACAGGGTTGTTTTTTTTTTTTCAGACTGGTCTTGGCATATGCACGTGTTTTTGAAGTACTTAATGGCAGATGTGCAGATAAATCTGAATTTTGTCAAGGTGCCATGAAAGAATCAGTAAGGCAAGGTGCTGAAATCAATACCACCCAGGAAGGGACAAAGTTTCTCATCTTACAGATATCTACCGAGACATGGTGAGTTCTCCACCCTGTACATATCTGCATGGGCACACAAGTCACCTCGGGCTGAGAACAATCAATGCAAGTAATAGTCCTGGAGGAGAAAAATAAATTCTTCATTAGTCTGCAAGTGCTATAACTTTGCTTAAGATTATGGGGTTTGATTCTGTGGTGGTTAAAAGCAAGTTGGGCTCAGATCTACCCATTTATGTTTCATCATTAGCCTGGATCAGAAGCAGGTTTCATGCAAACTTGGGCTGGAGGGTCCATGCCACCTTGCTCAGCCTCTTGGCTCAGCCTGGTGTTATCCACCTCCTGCAGATGTTATCCTGTGTGTTAGTCTTCGTTCCCTCTTCTGCAGTTCAGCTTCACCCTTAAGAGCTGGGGCAGGGAAATGATCAGCCATGCAGTGTTTTGATCAATGTACTCCTTGAGGTAGAAGCTGGAGGAGAAGGTGGTGTTGGCTCGTAGGCTTTTTCCCTTGTAGCTGTGAGGGGGTGAAGTGCAGAGATGACCATACAGATTACCCACATGTACTTCATACCTCTGGGGCTCCCACAAATCTGTACTTATGCTTCCAGCAAAAGTGCACATCTGTGCGGTATAATTACTAAGCAAAACTGATGATCCAGCCATCTGACTGAACTAAACACTTGGGTGTCAAATGAGATATAATTGTGGCACTGCTGGTACACCAATTATATTGGTACACCAGTCTGAAAATTGGCTTAATGTTGTGTGCGGGGTTGTGAACTGGAGCTTGCACAACTGTGGAAGGTGATGACTGCTAATGACCCCTTGTCTCTTCTTGAGGGCTCAAGGGAAATGTCTTTGAACAGTCCCTCAAGATTTTATTTTTTTAGAGCTTTGGAGGACAGTGTCTGCTGCTACCTTTCTCTCTTTCCAGAGAGGAAATCTACTTCATACTGGCCATTACTGCAGCTACAAATCTACTTCATAAACCTGCTGCCGCTAGACAGGGCTTTTTTAAAAAGTAGCAGTAGTCAATTTTCTGAGTGTTTAAGCTTGAGAGATTTTTGTGGTCAATGTGATCTTATGGGAACTGATATTTCCCGGATGTTATTACTGGGATGCTGCAGCTGTGTTTTTAACTGGTAGTGGGTTGGAAGCACTTTGTTCCTCACCAAGCAGCTTTCACATGGGACTTGATAACCAAGGTGCTGCAGAGCCCTCTGGCTTAAAGATCCAGCAGAGCTCTTGATCTTGGCGCTTAAGTCCTTTGTTAGATTAAGACAATGTCTAATAATCCCTTGAAGAATTGTATCTTAGCTGCCCAAAGTTTCTCAGATAATAAACAGCAGTTTAAGAAAGTGAATATTTCCACTCAGCATCTGCCTTGTAACAAGAATTTGGAAGGTTACTATGCACCAATGCATTAATGCACTCTACAAATACCACAGGTTTGAGGGGTCAGACTGTAAACAGCTGTTACCATAAATGCATGAGCCATTAGTCACCCTACATTATGAGTTTATTTTCCTTTTTCCTAAAAGCTGTAGTCATCCAGTCATCCAACAGGTCTTGGATCTCTCTGAGTTTTCAGCTCACTGAATGAAGAGTGCTCACGTTTCTTTGTGTAAAAATGAATGTACCTTTCTGTCCATTCTTGGTATCTGGGACGGAGCCTTGGGACAAGCAGGCTCCATTTAAAACACATTTCTTTATGGAAGTGTGCTTGGTCTTGCTTTTTATAAGTTTCAAGTCATTACAGAACTACAGAAACTGGATGATTCCTTACCAAACCAGGAGACATTCTTATCATTAAATCGAATCTTGAACTCTTCCTTAGAAACCTGAAACAGGAATAAAAAATGACGTGAAATGTCATTAAAAGGTTTGTAATTTAAAACAAAGCCAAGCACTCTTTTGTACCAGCTCCTCTTACAGCTCCTTCCCTTAAGCAACACTACTGTCCTACAACTATTTTTCCCATTTTTTGGTTAGCAAAAACGACAAACTTCTTTGAAGGGCTATTCATTTAGGGCTTGTCAACAAATCATGTATCTAGAAAGTGAATTTGAATTTAATTAACGGACTGAATTCTAAAACAAATTAATTAAATTCAATTAAACTGCTGTGTGGATACTGTTAAATACACCACTGTGGCTGCCAGCGCTTATTCCCTTTGGAAGAGCAAAAGCATCAAAATGGAAGTTCAATTTATTTTAACCAATCCACTTTAAAGACTAATAAGGATTAACTTTCCCGGGTGTCCTCACTTGTACAGGCACACTGCACTCTCAGAGGTTAGCCTGTGCTCAAATAGTGTTGGAACATTTCTCCTGTAGTGACTGTTGGGCTAACTGGGCTGATACTCCGCTTCTCTCTGAATTCAGTGAGATTTTTTTCCCTCTCAATGACACTACAGTAGGAAGAGGGAGGAAAGGGAGAGACTCAAACCAGGTTTAATTGTGGTGCACAGCGCACCAGCTGGCAGGTGTTGCTGGTTGGTGTGGTGCCGCTCCAGCCCCAGAGGCCTCAAAGAAGGAGGGCAGGGTGGGCATCTTCTCCTTGAGACCTTACAGACAAAGAAGTGCATGAGAAGATGGCCTTGCATACAGCTCCTTTACCTTTTTAGAAAGAACTTCTTCCTGTTATCACTGCTTAGTTGTTTCCCTCCTTGTTGTTTGGTTTTTTTTGTATTTTTTTTTCTTCAAGAAGCTTCCCTTTCAAAGACTTTTTAGCCTTTCTGTAATATGCATTTTGTTTGTCCCTTCAGATAATCGTTGCTCTAACCACTGATATGGGAGAAATAAGGACAATTGTAGTGGTTCAGGAGTAGAAAGGGAACAGGAGTTATTCCTACGGAGGGATTTGCAGCAGAAGCATGCTTCAGGGGGGAATTTGACAGGTGCAAGGAAGAAAGGGAGCAAATTTTAACCCTTGTATACAGAATGGCTAATTCGAACAGATGTACTTTTTTCCTTCCTTGTTGAGTAGTACCTTCACTTGAAGAAGATTCCTCTGCTATGGGACAGTTCTTACGTTGTTCACGTCCTGCCCAGCCCCTTCCAACAGGGAGAAAGCCTGTTCCACAGTTATGTGTAAACATTGCCAAATGTGAGCATTTTTTGTATGTGTAAAGCTAAACATTGGAAGCTATTCTACCTGCCTGTGGTAGAGTTCAGGGAGGGGAGGAGTGTGCAGATTCTGTGAGCAGCCCGGCAAGAATGGAGTTTAAGCGCTAAAGACCACTTCAACCTTCCACAAATGAGTTTCAGTAATCTGTGAGACATCATGGAAGAATGAAAGGGAGTTTCAAAATAGCCTTACTTTAAATAAAAACATACTTTGGCAATGTTATGTGAAATGAAAACTGATGTGCTTGACCATCATATTGACATGTTCATCAAACCACTCAACAGACTGCAAATATCCATGCGGATTCAGTGCCAAAAGCTGGAGCAGTCAACCAGATGTGGAGCAGACTGCAGCTGAGCCTGTCTGCTCCCCCAGCAGGGATGGAGAGAAGCTGCTCACTAGGGCTACGATCCATCAGGACCACCTCGAACATCTGCAGCACCAGGGACACCAGCATCTCTTCTTCTTGTGAAGTGTTACAGGGGGGAGGCTTTCTCCTGTTGGGGACTTTGCTGATGGAAAAGTCTAGTAGAGAGAGTACTGAAATGGGAGCAGAAGGAATTTTAGGATGAGGAGTGGCACTACAAAATATCAGTTCTCTGCAAGTATTTAATATCATAGAAAAGCGTGAAGCTGAGTATGTGTTTACTGGATGCGAGCATTCCAGCGCATTCCTCAATCAGATGTCTATACCTCAGGGAACTGGGCTCCTACTGAGATTCGCATGATACCAATTCAAAATAGACTTCTATAAGAGCCGCTTCAGACTTGTTTCAACTGATGAGTATTTGTGCCAATAAACTTGCTTGCTAAGATGCTGCCAGGAAGCAATAGCTAGTCCAGTGCTGAGCAGACTAAAAATCTGCTACGTATATATTTATACAATGTCTACATGCAGGTGCCAAGACACAGCTCAGGGCTCACAAGTTCCACCACCACAGGAATAATAGACATGATTACTGTAAACACATTGCAAGCAAACATACTTAAAAGTCTTCAGAGAAACATTACAAAGACCCCATTCTTCACAATGTTTTCTGAGTGTAGCAGATGTTGGGGACTAAGCACCATGATGCAAATCACCAGGTATCCAAGACCCACAATGAATGTGCTGTTAATCACTGGCTGCACTTGTTCAGCTCTGAGTAATGATGAAATGCTACACAAAATACTTCAATCACCAAGTTACAATAAAATAGAGGCTCATGTCAAAACAAAGGGACGGTCGAGAGGTAATAGAACATAGCCTGCTTAATTCTTGGGCAGCTAATGCTGTGTAACAATATTGTCTCACTCTGTGAACGGTGCGTGGCCTGAGCCAGAGCTCTGGGGAAGCTGCATTGTCAGCCGAGCAGTCAGACCCCTCTACCTACCGCCTGTCTTAAAACCCACAAATCCATCAATCCAGTTTGTAGGTAGGTCAGTGACTGACTTTGTAAATTGCTTAAGAGAAAATAGGATGGGTTTGGAAAGTAAAGAGAATGCGTACAGGCTGAGGAGAAAGGAGAAAATGGACTCAAAGCGCTGACTCTGACGGAAAAAGCAACCGTTTTGCGTAACAATGATTTTGTGATTGTTATGAGAAGTGTAAATAGTCTTCTGTAAATATTAGTTAAGCACTGAAATAAGTCTAGGAACACACAGTTGAAGTCATATTTCACTTAATGAATCAGAAATACCTATCTTGGAACACACTTAAGGAGGGGGAAGTTTTACACAAACAGTAAAAAATAAGTCAGATCATTGCTGTATGTGAACTGAAGACTCACTCCTCAGCCACTCAAGCAAGAGTGGCACAGGGGACTGGTGACACGTGGTTTTATAGCTAGAGAGATGGAGTGAAATGCAAGTTTGACTTCAGGAAGTTGCACTGCTCCCACCAGCTCCCTGTGCGATGCTGAGTGAGATATGTGCCTCCTTATGTCTCTCTGCTTCATCCTTCTTGTTTGCTTACACTGAAAACTCTTCTGTGTGATCCGTATCTGTCCACGCAGTTTATATTAACCTCTTCTTAACTTTATTTAGCTGCTGCTTGGAATCATGTAGTTTTGATTACTTGTAAAGTTGCATAATAACAGTAAATATCCCAACGGAAACAAAGAAAGAGGGCTTTGGGGTCACAGCTGCTGTTCTGCTTTGACCGTTTTCTGAGCACAGAAGTGCTTTGCTCCATCTCAGACCAAAAGCAACCTTGTGCACATTAGCTACACGCTCCCATCATAAAACAGGGTTTACTCGTCCTGTAGGCAGCAAGCTGAATCAAGAACCAGAACAGGGACAGTGTGTTTTATTGTAAACATAACATTGTTCTGTGATAGGCCTCCATGTGGCCATTCGGGGATGGAGCCAAGACAGGGTGCAGGGAGCTCCCACGCTTGCTATATCCCCCTCTCCAGCTCCGGCAACACATCACTGCTTCTCCAGGACCAAAGGGCAAGTGTGGGCTCCCCAGGGGAGCCAGGTTATACAGGTCGCTCATTCTCAGAGCCACCTCATCGCTGCCAGGAAATGCTGTTCTGGGTAGATGAACCCCACCAGACTTTGGCATCTGATTCTTGGCAATTCACAGGAGAATAAAAGGCTGCCCCAGCTCTGCAGACAGTGTGTAGCTGAGGTCCAGATGAAGGGAGCAAAAATCATGCTGTCAGAAAGCCGTGGGCTTTCTTCTTGCCCGTGAAATCACAGGCTTGGTGCTGCTAGGAAGGAACCCAATGTGATGGATGCATTTTCTTGCACTGTATTATACAGGGACAGCTGAGGGTGCAGATTTGATAGTGAAAAGAAGCGACGTCCTGCTGTACTGTGGTGTTGCTGCTGCACTCTGCTCTCTGTCAAAGAGCTCTCAGATCCTGTCGCTGTTTGAAGGGTCATGGAAAAAACCTTTTAATGAGGAAATGCTACTCACTCATGCATGGTTTGTCTGCATGTGGAGGTGGGGGACTGACTTTTTAAAGTTAAAATGGGTTGCTCACCTCCAGATCTGCCGTGGGAGTTAGAAGTCAGATAACACACTTTTCTCTCTTTGTGTTTTAAAATAATCTGACCCTGGGCTCTAGTGTGCTATTTAGACTTCATTTGCAAAAGACAAAAATAGTACACAAGAGCTATTTCTGTCTTTTACAAAGCAATTCTACTATTTCTTAGCTTGAATCTTCTGGCACATGTTCCCTTTTCTCCTTCCCTGCTCCTTCCCCCTGCACAGGATCCACACCGTTAACTCTGTGTTTTGCAATTGCATTTTTCTTCCTTTCAGATTATTATTATCTGTTGTACCAAAAATTCCCTTTAACTGCTTTCCAGTCTTTCAGTCTCATCTCAGTGGGCATATTTGCATAAATGTTACTGCAGTGCTGCGGGAATCTTTACAAGGGAATTGGATTAGAGAGGCCAGGTGGTCAGTTTCAAAATTTATAAAAGATTTTGCATTTCTTTGCAAATATGTCAACTACCTCATTCACAAAGCAGCATTTTCAAAATATTATAGCAAACAGTTAAACCAAGGAAAAAAATCAGTCTTTAGAATTCTTTTCCCCCCTTCATAGTGAAGGCATGCTGTATTTAAATAGATTAAAAATGAAAATACAGAGGTATGTAAATTTGCTTATACTAAATATGTGTATTTGCATGGAGTACTGTAGGTTCTTTGAAATGAGTATAATACCATCTTTCAAAAAAATGCAACTAAAATGCAAAATATCAGGTATTGAACATAAAAAAGTAAATTAAACATTATGACAAACTTGTCAGGAAAAACAATACAAAATAAAGACATCCCAGACCTATAAAATTATAAGAAATACACAATTTCTACATTGAAAAAGGAAAAATGTACTCTCTTCTTCAGTTTTGTATCCTACTGTTCCACCATAAATTATAACTGGTAAAGATAGTGTCTGCAAAACCCATAATTCATTATATCATCATATAATGTCCAATAGGGAATATTCTAACACCTTCTTTGTTCATCTTTTCTGAGCACAACATAATAAAGACCGTGAGAAGAGCTATATTCATTGAAGATTAAAGTCAAGCTTGGAGGTAGGAGAGCTCAGAATGCCCCTTCTTTTTTTCATGTTGAATCTTCCCTGGGGAAATCTCTTTCAAAAAAGAAAGAGTAAAAGGAAAATAGATTTCTTTGTAGCACTTTTTAAAACAACGTGTTTTCTTATGAAATAACAATATTCAAACTTGCATCCTTTTTAGAAATGCAAAATCAAAATGAAACATCTGTTTTCACTTAATGCAAATGAACTCTGGCATTTGGAAATGTAAAGATTTTGACTTTCGGATTCCCATGCTTTTTTGAAAAACGGGTCCTTTCTTTTCCTCCCCTCATCCTGAAACCTTAAATCTGGAAAATATTTAAAGCAGCATGTTAATATTCTCTTTTTCCCCTGCTTCCCTCCCACCCCCATTTTCCTGCTGTTTTCTAACCATTTCCAGTTGTCAGGAAGATATGCCGGTAAAATAGAATGGAAAGAAAAATCATTGTATATAATAAACCCAAAAGAACATACAGGTGTTTGGGCTTGTGTGTCTGTGAGAAAGATCTTCTCTAATCTTCTTATGTCCTCTAGAGATACACTTTGAAATAAAATGCTTCAGGCCATGTGTTCATGTCTCTTGTGTGTGTTGGTGCAAAAGCACCACTGGGCTGATTCTCATTATAGCTAGAGCTACACAGAGGAAGCATTCTGAGGTCTGAGGGGTCTGTGTGTTACGTTACCTACATCTGTGAAACAGGAACCATCCACTTTAAATAGCAATAGCAATATTTATCTTCCTTTGTAAAATACTTTGAGCTTCATGGAGGAAAGAGAGCTTTAGAGCATGATTACATAACATGTTTGCTTTGCAGTTACTGATGCTCATAGTACAAACTTTTAGCACTCATAATAAGGTATAAAGAAAGAATGAGTGAAAAATCATGTTTTTTTTCTAAGTAGGGCTACTTTTGAAGAAGTCCTATGACTGTTCCTCATTTGCCCCTTGTTAACCTTTTGCCTTGTGTCTGAGAATAAAATTACTCTCTCAAAACCAGGATACCTCTTGCCAGTTGCCCTTGCTGGTATCAGAGCTCAGAAGAGACCATAGAATCATGGAATCATAGAATATCCTGAGTTGGAAGGGACTCACGAGGATCATCAAGTCCAACTCCTGTCCCTGCATAGGACAACCCCAATTGTCCACCACTTCTTGAACACTGTCAGGCTTGGGGCCATGACACCTCCCTGGGGAGCCTGTTGCAGTGTCCACCACCCTCTGGGTGAAGAACCTTTTCCTCATGTCCAACCTGAATCTCCCCTGGCACATCTTCCTGCAATTGCCTCAAGTCCTAATGTTTTGTGCTGGATGTGGATGCACACTCACTCCCTGTCTCCCACTCTGTGTTGCTAGAGCAGTCTGTTTTGAGTAATATTGAAGCTGGGTAAGTCAGTGGGGGTCACTGTGCCATCCAGAGTAGTTGAGGAAAATTGCTAGGTCTTTCAGGCAACGACATGGGTGATCTCTTCTTCCAGAACAGGGCACACTCTTGTTAGCAGCAAAATTGTAAATGTGTTACATTAAACATTTCCTACTGAGCAAAGAGCTTGAAAAGCTAGTTTCTTTCTTAGCTTCCTGGTCATCATAAGTGGGTCTTCATACTATGTATGACTAATTTTAGAACAGCAGAATCCCATGTGCCCCCCTTAGAGAAGCATTTTAGTAGAAATATTCCTGGACTCTTTGTTTGTCTTGAACAATACTCGGGTATTTTCATCACATATTGGCTTCAAATAAAAAAATATATTCTTCTGTTTGCATATTCTATTAGTATTGAACTTTTTTTGACTAAGCTGGCGGGACCAGGGGAGTGTGAGCAGAGATAGTGCAGATTGTGCTTTTCCTTCCTCCAGTGGGATGGCTGTTTTTATTTTGTTATAGCTGATCCTGACTTTAGCTCCAGCCTGTGCTAGCCACCAACAAGCACAGAAGGACTATCTGGTACCTACTGACTGGGGGACTGCAGAGAGGCATTAATTATGTTTTCTTTCTTTTCATGGATCCACAGTGCTGATAGCTAGGAAAATACGTGACGTGGCTTACTCTGGTAAGAGTAGGTTCTGTTTGTTTGCTTTACTATTATACAGACTTCATGGTTAGTTTCTCCTGGAGTGGTATTTGGAATTTAATTGTTTTTTATTCAAAGTAACGTTATTGTGCTCTGACAGCCATTCATAAGCTGTCTAAGATGGATTGGTATATTAATGGATATCCTGTTCCAGGGAAGTTTGTGTTTTACAGTTCAGTTCGATGAGTCAAGCTTCAATCCACTATTGCATGAGTATTCACAACGGTGTGGGCTGAAAACGCACAAAAAGGAAAATATCCACCCTAATGGCAGTTGAGTACATAATACTGTGGAAATGGCCAGTTTTCTCTGCAAGGTCAAGGGAGGTAGCAGTCACTTTTATTGGCTGTAACTTTCATTTGAAAGTTAAAACAATAGCTGATGCAGATTGACACCAGAATCTAAACCAAAAGTGTATTGCTACTTTGCCATTTAATAGTTCTGAAATATTTATTTTTCTCCAAAAAATAGCAATTAAATTCAAACCATCTTTTGCCGTTGATCCACTGGACTCAATGGTGTTCCAGAGAGAGAGACCAAGGTCAGGATTTTGCCCAAATTCATGATCTGCCTTAACATGTCACTTACTGCTCCTGATGAATGCCCATAAAGGCTGCCATTGAACTAGCTCTATATTTAAGAAGACTTGCTACAGTAGACAGGGACAAATTGTTCCAGAAAGAGTGGTTAAAACATGCTTCTGGGGGTTTTACGGTTGCATGGTGTAATCCAGCCCTTGGCAAATCTGTTGTCCTTCCAGTATTTTTCCAGTTGGCAGTTCTTATATAGATTTGCTCCAGCTCTGCACAGAGGTGAACAAAGACTGGAAATATTATATTGCATGTGTATCTCTAAATCTGAACAGGTAATTCTGCTCGATTAATAGCCCAATGTAGAAAAAGGTAGAGCATTTTTCTGTAATGTTCTAGCTGACAGTGGAACAAATGTGGTAGAACTATTCTGTGGAGATTAAAGGGGTTTTTTTTTACAGCCCATTATAACTGACAGAAATTGCAAAACGTTGTTTCTAATTTTAGCTTGCCAAATATGGAACTACATATTTAGCACCTCCAAAATCTTGCTACAGCCAAATACACACTATTTGTGGAAATGCACAGACTAATGCATGGTATACGGGTCATGGTATATCGGTTCAATTAACCGACAATTGTGTATGCCAATCTTCACAGCATTGGAGTGTCTGCTTTGCAAAAGTCAGAAGCAGGTACTGAGGGTGTGGAAAGCCTGTACTTTGTATTCATAAGGCTTTTAAACGTTGAGTGCTTGCAAATCTTGAAAAGCTGAGGCTTGGAATCTTAGGTATGTCTTTTTTTGCCACCTGGTGCATTTGAAAATACCAGCTCCCAGGTTAGTGCAAGCAGCTGAGTTTTTTTAATATTTCCTCATTACACATTAAACTTTGTGTGTGTATTAAAATTTTGGTATTTGTTTCTAATAAAATATTCAACCTATTTTTTGAAAAATAAAAATAAAACCCCATGGTCTAACTCGAGACAATTTGAAATAGTTTCTAAAGCTTGTAGCAAATAGCTGCTGAACCACTATTGCAATGAAGGACTAAAAATCAAATTATCACTCAAAAAGTCAAAGCAATCAACAAGTAAAAATAAACCTGTTGAATACCTTTGTTTCAACATACCAGCTTTTAAGACATAAAGTATCAATCTAGCATACAGTCATAAATTTGCTTTACTCTCATTATTATCTTTGTGTCAGTGACTGAACGGAAATGCTCCTCATAGCAAAATTAGGCAGTCCTACAGGGGCTTGTAGGAGCCTGCAGGATCAGAGTCTTAAATTTGAGGTGTTCTATTTCGTTTCAGTGACAGCTGAATGAATAAATTATAACAACTTTATTAATTTGCTTGGATTCTAAGCAAGAAAGTATTATAGATACTTCACAGTTCTTGATTACTAATAGTTATTATAAGTTTTGAAGGAGGTGAAAACGTGGAACACTTCTCATCCATTTTAGATTCATTATATGCAGTAATTACTTAAAATTATGATCAAAACCCAATCACACTCAGGTAAAAGAAAAAGGAAGAACAAGACAAAATAAGGAACAAAACTAACATAATAGATTTTCTCAGGAAATAAAAAAATCCTCACAGATTATTAGTGAGATCTCACAAGTGAACATTGACTTAAAATATCTGTGCACTAATTCTTTAAAACTCCTGTGGACACACTATTGGTGCTTTCTAGAATATACACTGTACTGGAGAATAAAATCACTTTTGAGAGCAATTTGTGGAGTTTTGTGAATGCCAGCGATTAAGACCTTTGCTGTTCCCGTGTTCATCTAAAAAATTTCATGTCAGCAATACTAGAGTACAAGTAACACAGGAAATTAATAAAACCCCATGAAAAGCTTTTCAGGGTAGATTACTTAAACTGTGAATCAGATGAAGAACTTGTCTAAACAGATTAATTTAAACGGTACCTAGCCTGTGCAAAGTCATTATGATGTACACATACTTTACCACAGCCAAAGTACTTTTGTTCTTTGAAAGGCTCTGTTAGAGGTAAAAATCTGTAGAGACAAGTTGGTAAGTGGCCCCTTAGCACCAAGGATATTGCAAACACCATCCACTCTGAAAGGAGAAAGTGCTTGCTTGCTGCTTCTTTTGATGGAGATTTGGATGATTCAAACTCCAGACATTTGAAGAAAATAAAAACGTTTGAATGCCTCATGAATGAGTCACAATGCAATTTTGGATCTTTCTGTTGGCATGACAAAGTATCCATTGTAAAGAAAGGATTTCCTGATCTTGAAAATGCTACTGAACCATTGGCTTATAAAAGCAAACTTTTTGCAAAATCTCTGCCATTAAAAACCTTTTTTTTAAGCTTTCTATTCGAGACACAACTTGTTTTTCTTTCAAGCACTATCAGAAGTATTTACTCTGCATTTTCACTGTTGGAAGTCCCTATTGTTAAGCACCTTGGAAAGGAATAAAACAACTAACTTTACACGGAGGGCAGGCAGAAAGATTTAGAATTTGCTACATGGAGACCATGTTTCTGACTTACACCAGCTTACATTTATTTTCAAATAGTTCTTATTCTTATGATGGTCTACATTGTCCAGCTTTAAAAAATAAGGGAATGAAATGTAGAATGCTTGATTATGAATGAACAAAATATGAAAGTAGTAAAAGAAAACAACAACCACGTAAGCAGAGCAAAAAGTCATTAAATGTTCATGTATTTTAGGATAAATGCAAAACAGTCACGCATCTTAAGGTTTCTTCTCCTAAAATTGCCCAAAAGCCACATAGTGTGCCATGCTTTAATTTTACACTCTATTTTTACACCTAAGAAAATCTATGCCTGTATGCATGCATGTATTTTAATTCTAACATTCACAAGTTTGATATGTCCAAAACACTGCCACTGGATAATTTTAAAAATGTCATTCCTGTTGCCTGTCATTCTTTCTCAAGACAGGATATGGGAAAACCAAGAAAATAATTATACCCTGCAGGGAAACACTTTACCAATATTCTTATTTAGAAACAGGTTCACCAGTCCTCCCCTGAGACACCCAAGATAAGTTTTCTGTTTGTCTTCTCCACCACAAAAATCACCGGTGTCTTCTCAAATGCCTACTGTGATATACGCCACCCCTTAGTTTTCTGCTTTAAAAGGCAGTCAGCGTGCAATGTTCGCATAACTTTTTAAACATTATGTGAGCTTTATTTCTGTGGTTAGTTGAAACACATCCTGTCACATCCTGTTTTTTCTAGATACTTTTGTGTTACTTAATAACACATTTGCATTTTCAAAAAAAATGCTAACACCTTCCTTTATACATTTAACATCAAATTATTACTTGATTTACTTGTGACATAGGAAATCAGTCTCACGGGGTCAAGACTTGGACTTCAGGAAAATCTGAGTTGCAAGTGCATTCATAGCTGTCGACTGAAATTTGCTACCTCACTGCAATAGCTGAGGCAACCGAACATTGCTTCTTGAGTAAGAAAATTCTGAGCGGTATGTGAACCTTCAAAGGTCATTACAGAGATTCATTCTTAGTACCTATATACAGCCTATATCTAAGTGTTTCAGTTTGAACTAATTTCCAGATTCTAGGCCATGGGTAAAATAGTTTTGGGAGATCCATGGCTCACTATGTATTTTTGGTTCAATGAGTATCTTCATAGACTATCTTTTCAAATATATGTGAGACAGTGAACAAGTCTAGATATGTTTATTTTAGTTCACACTTTAAGTTGTAAAAAAAGTCTGTGTCATAAACTCAGAAATTTTAATAAGGAAAATGTTGTCATTTCATTGCTAAATTAGTTGGTGAGGAGAAAGAAGGGGAGAAATGTTTGTTTCTGACACAAATATAAGTTACATTCATCCATGAAAAGATATCAAGTATGACATTACCTTTCTTTCCTACATCAAAGGAAGAATATTCAAGGCAAAGCCATCAGATGTAAAGTTTTCTTTACATCAGTGAAAACATTATACAAAAGTATTTCATCTTTTACTCCTCTGATAATTAGGATTGTGAGTGTCTTAAGGGTATGGTGGAGCCATAGCATTTCTTCAAAAAACATGATTTTTTTAGACAGGGGGAAAGGGAAAAGAAACATCACTTTGAAACAGGCTCAAGCAACCTTATCGGTACTTTATATCCCAAAAGTACTAGCAGTGCCCACAGGCAGACTGGACTGGTCTTTGTTAAGAAAGCAAATTCCCCCAATACTCCCACACCTCTGTACCCCATGCCAGGTGGCAACCCAGCCCTTGGCACCCATCACCACTGTCAGCACCACTGGTGGGCATGGACTGGCTCGCAGGCACTGCTGGACAGGCTGTAAGCACCAAGAACACCCTGGCCTTGGGAAGGTCTGTTGAGGACTGTCTCAACCTGGGTCTTCTTCAGCTGCAAAGATATGATACTCACTCGCTCACTCACTCACTCACTCACTCACTCACTCACTCACTCACTCACTCATCAAGGTAAGGGCAAATAAACCAATGTCAGTCTCAAATAAAGCCAGTCCCAGATAGAGGAGGTATGCAGTATGCCAGGTGTATGTTGTGGACCGTATGTGGAGTCTATGAACTATAAGAACCACTTGTCCATCACTCTTCCTCCTCCCTTGTCAAGGAGTGGAAGTCACCAAACAAATGGATATTGACAGAGCCAGAAAGCCTTCAGAAGATGACAACACGTCCACTCCCTGAAGAGGCTAGTAGCTGTGACCCAGTGGGCAGGTTTTCCTTGTAGTCCATCATCTTCAGCAACCATGACACTTGTAACTGACCTGAGAGAGATCCACTTATATTCTTCACATATCCCAATGGTTCTCACACTCTGGTATTTTATGATAAACCATTGAAATCACTAGGGAAGAGTGATCACAGACAGTTTGTTGTAACCGCGTGTGGATGGATGCCAGGGAAATGGGTCACGCCGCTAGTGCAAAGATCTGGGCGCAGGTTGCAGCTGTTGAGGGTACACCTACAAGATTACCCTTAGCTGTGGAGGGACACCAGTGTAAAATATAATGCAGTGTAGGCTTTCTGCATTTCAAAGATGAGGCAACAAATTTGCAACATACTCTATTCAAACAGCTTAATGAACAGTAACAAGAGAGCCGGAGTCCCATGAAGCACCATGGAGGAGCCCCATGGCGGGTACATATCTCACCTGCCGAGGAGCCCTACACACCTCTGAGATTACACCAGCTGCACTTTATTCAATGCACATTGTTCAGGTATAGAATTACTGAACAACGTGCACAGTACTTCGTGCCTGTAAAAGTCAGGACAACAGAATTAACTATGGGGCAAGCTTTATGCACAGCTCGTGTTTCCTGACGGTATTTATGTTGGCAAAGTTGTTTGGGAGTCAGCGTGGTTTAGCCAGAGTGTTTACTCTTCCGTGCATGAAAGAAGTAGACACTAGATTTGTTTTCACTGAAGATGGAATATTATATTTCAGGCTCTGTTTTTTAAACAGCATTTTCATGGTTTATTTTTTTTTCTTTCCCATTTGTTTTAGCTATATCCCTTTACTGCATTTTTCCTGAACTTTTTTTTTCCTATGTTCTTTTCCACAGCAGTATTTCAATTTGCTCTTCTTACCCTGGTCATAGCATTCTGCTGTTGCCAGTCTTTACAATGTTTAGACAAAGTTAGCTGAATTTTTTGTTCATATAAAGGCTATCTGCCTCAATTTTATTTTTGATTCAGTTGTACATAATTAGATAATGGAGGGCTTCAGCAGGTGAATATTTGAAATAAAAGTGAATTGCTATGATTTGAAATGAACATATTTATTGTCATTTATCTTTCATACTATTTCTCAGTTACAGCTGGTTGGCATGTTATTGACAAAACCCTAACCCTAACCCTTAACCCTCACACTAACCCGTAACCCTCACCCTCACCCTCACCCTCACCCTAACCCTAACCCTAACCCTAACCCCTAACCCTCACCCTAACCCTAATTAATGGAGAAGAAGGAAAAAAGATACTGCAGCTGTTGTCAGCAGCTATTTCAAATTAATAACTGCAGGAAAAACACTTCCACCATTTTAGAAATTGTTAGTCTTCTATTGATGAATAGAGGATAACAGACATACACAGGCCTTTTCTCCATTCAGAATACTTGAAATACATGATTTTACAGTGTTGTGTTGACAAACCTGAACCTGGCATTCACCTTTTTCCTAGGGCTCCAAACACCTTCCTTTCTAGACAGCAATATTATCCTGATATGTTCAGACTGGCTCCTGAGACAGATGCATGAGTATCTTCCATGCTGTAAAAATACAGTTTCCATCCTATAGCAATCTCATATTTCTGATTTGACCAGCAGATATTAGAGTATTCCAGTGACAACAGAATAGAAATGCTCCTAATGAACATACTGCAATGAATACTTTTATTTCCATAGTAATTCTTATAAATTAATAGGCTTCTGGGTCTTAGAATTGCTCCTGTGACACAAGCTCTCTTCCAGATCCCTTGGGGTTTCACTCATCAAGAACTGCATATTATATAAGCCGTTCAAAGACTTTTTTTTTTTTCCCTCAAGGGAGAAAATAGTACTTTCAGTGTGTCACTGTTTGAAGAAACCATTTGAAAGCATTTAGAGCTAAGTCCTTCAAAGTTTAATAAGTTGTGGATAAGACGTTATGGAAAACAAACCTACAGGAGACATTGTTGAACCATGTTCAGTTTTTCTGTAAAATAGCTAAAAAATCAGAAACAGTATAAGGAAGGTACAAAATTTTGAATTCTGTCATTGTCCTGTTGACTGTCAAGCTGTGTGATGGGCAGTGTTTTCAAATGTACCCAGTGGGCTTTCAACTCCCAGCCAGTGCTGCTGGGTACAGCACCGTGTCCCCATGAGCCATGGATGCTGGTCCTTGCTCCACCTTTTGTCTCCCACACCAGTTGTGTTGGTCCTGAGTGATACTTACCGGTTTGTTAATCTCTCCTCATAAATATTTTCTTTCTCTTTGTTGTTATTCAGCAGTGTTATGACTGAAAATACTGATTGGTTTTGCATGAACACCCCCTGCTTTTTGTGTATTAGAAAGTTTATTAATACTGGTGAGTCAGGGAAGTGATTGTTTACATAATGACACAATAACTGCAGCTTATTTTGGAAATAAATCACTGAGAAGGAGGCTGTAAGGAATATGTTTGCTGACGCTGCATATAGCTCCTACAAAACCTGACCTTGTAGCTCCTACAAAATCTGACCTTTCCTTATGTTTTATAGCAACTTTGTGAAGCCAGCTTGCATTATCTGGTGGCAAATTCCAAACTCAAGATGTTATGCATAGAAGGCATGTAAATTTGAGTTGTTGCCCTACCTTCTCTCAGGGGTCTGCAGAATATTTCCCATGAAGTAGACACTTTATCAAAGAATGAAGTGCGTGCTTTCCTCCAACAGCTCTGCCAAACTACTACTGTCCATGTCATGAAGACTGAGTGGGCAGCCCTAGGATCTGCACTGTCCATCGCGATGGGGAAAGCAAAGAAAAGACAACAAAACATTGTAGATAGGGAGGGGAAGGGTAGATGAAGCCACATGGAAGTTTTTAAAGTAAATTATTGAGCAATGCAGGGTGAGCTAAAGTACTGCTCAATACCTCAGAGTGAACCACTTCTAAGTATTGCATCTTTTTCTTGACCTTGAGGGAGCACAGAATGCTCCTAAGCATGATTTCCAAGACTTTATTAATCAAGGGAAAAGGAACTGTGTTCCTTGGACTGTATCTTTTGCTGTGATGTACTTACATTAAAAGATACATTGAGTTTACAGAGACTGTTTTGACAGTCCAAAGAGATGCATTAGTCATTCTGCATTAACTCAGTGTCTAGGGGAGTGGGAAAATGTGCTATCTGTTCTTATCGTATGGGAAAATATGCTTGTACACTGTCCACATGATACAAGAAGAATCACGGTCTTAATTTTCCATGGCACTTTTCTAAGGCACTAAATTTGAAAAGTCACTGCAAATCTTGTAAATATGTAGTCCAAGTGGGTCACCTGAAGCTGCTGATTATTAAATCCATAATGTGATAAGGATTTCTTATCTGAATGTTGCTCTCCAAATTATATATTGTTCTTCAGTTTAGCCAAATCCCTTTATTAATTAAACCTGAGAAAAGGGATTTGTGAAATTAATTCCTACAATCACCTGTGAGTATCAGATGCCATGGCACAGAATACGTAGTGCAACTGCCTTGAAGTGTTAGTTCAGTCCTGGGGCCGCTGTAGAGAATCCGTGATCATCTCATCTCCATTTCACCATGTACAAAATGCGGAGATATTACAACCATTTGGCTAGCCTTGGAAATGTATCATCACATCTTCAGGGGATATGACTGACATGGAATTTAACTATACGCAGTAAGGCTGGATTCTGCCTTGGTCTTGTTCATGTTCATGTGAACATGAGTTTGACCTGCTAACAGTTCATGGGGAAGACACCAGGGCAGTTTTAAATCTACCAGGGTAGAGTCTAAAAAGCTGCAAAGTTGCTCATTAATTGAAGATACTTCTGCTTATTGTCCCAGTGGCTGCAATATCTCAGTTTTGCTGCAGAGTTGCAACATATGTGATATCACCTGGTGTACTACATCACGTGGATCTTCACTGAGGAGATAAAAATGTTGCACTATAGAATGTACCTTTATGAATGTGTATTTTAAATTTGCTGTCTCTGCATGGCAATGTGCTGGTGAGGGCATGAAGAAGTCATTTACCTGCTGCCCAACTCCAGAGATCCGTGCAAGGACATGTATATCTGAAACAGCCTGAATTCTGGGATTTAGTTAATACTGAAATGGCTGATGTTTACAAAAATACAAAGCTGTTTTATTTTTTCATATTTGGCCAAAATGAAACCTAGAAATCTGTTCCATGCTTTGGCTCAAGGTATTCTAGTTAAACTGTCACTGTAAAACATATTTTCCGGATCTGAGCTGTAAAGGGAGCTGTAAAACATACTAGAGGATGATTTTATATAACCTTGGTATGTTTCCTCATGCAGAATATAGTTGCTGATCTTTATCAACTGTGCTACAGAAGACCTCGTTACCATTGGTCTAATTTGAAAAACAAAAGACCAAAACTCAGGAACTTCTTAGGCTGACCCTTTCCTAAACTCAGGCAAGTAAGGCTGAGACTAAAATAATCCATGAGCTTAAGGCAGGTTGGGCTCCACAATTTTGTTTGTGTCTGATGTCTTTAGGGACCATGTTGTAGTTTGGAGTTTTGACCTGGTCAGGATTTTGCACTGTAATATATTCACAGGTGTACAGAGCCAGCTTCAGTAATGCATTTTCTATCCACCTACTATAGCTGAATTATCTAAAATCCTGTTGATATTAGTGAAGGCTGTGAAATATTTTGCTATTTTGTGGCAATCAGCAGCAAAGCCAGTCCTGGCTTCGATAGCCTTTACTCCTACATTGCATTTGCACAGTATTTCCCACGGGCAGCAGGCCAGCCCTTCACCTGCTGCCAGGGGACGCAGTTCTTTTCATGACATTCATTGAGGCTTGAGCCTGATGGGTAGATCCTTTATGTTTTCATATAGTCATGCTTTGCTTAGAAGATGACAGGAAGACGAGTAAATTAATGTCATTTTCACAGATTCTAATACACCATTCTGTGCATTATTAATAATAATAGACGATAAACAAGCCCAGTAGTACTTTCTAATTTATTCTTTATTGGGGAAAAAAAAAAAAGTGTATTTAGGTGTCTTATCCAGCATAATACAGGATTTTCGTAGCTTTCACAGTTTTCTCATAGTGACTGATCTATATTTCTGTTCTTATCAGCTAAGGCTGAACCCAGAAACACTATGAATGGGAAGGACAAGACATTACATCTTCTCTGTCACTTTTCAGTGAACACACATTGACCCGAGCAGTGATGACAGGAGACAGGGTAAAGAGATAAGTACAGTTCACTTAGTCTTCCTTCACTGTCTTCAGAAAACCCACACAGAATAAAGTAAAATCTAGGCACAACTCCTGGAAACAGCTTTGCCAAATCTTTTTTATCTTTCAATCACCTATTTTTCTACAAAGGAAATAAAACAGCACTTCCATCCAGAGAAACTTCTGTAAGCAGCAAAGAATTAATATTATTTCAGGTTTGTTGCTGATAAGTGGTGTAGAAATAGAAAGCAGTAATACTTAGAACTAGTCAAAAATAATATCAGTCCTGCAGCTGAATTCAGTATTCTGTTTTGTTTGCATTGGGCCCCAAACTGCCATTGAAAAAAATTAAACTTCCCAGAATATTTGGTTTAGAGTTTATCTGAATGTTCCCCCCTGGGTAAGACTGAAAGATTTGGTTTTAACTCTGTCATCTAGAAGGCTGAAGTTAATATTTTGATAACACATTTCACACAGAAAAAATGTGGAAAAATCAATACAACCCTGTAAAATGTTTCCCGTAATGCTCTCAGCCACATGGATGAACATCTCAACAATTTTGACAGCACCTCACTGTCATGACAGACATAAAAATACTAAAAGAAAATGAGTCACTTGTGAACTAAGATTTTTAAATTTTTTTTTAACAAAGAAAGCCTACTATTTGAAGGACTTGTTGCCTTTGACCTACCAATTTCTCTGATGAACAAAATGAAACTTAGCCATCTGTTTTCAGTTATCTGGCACAAGTAAGTATTTCTTGTAGTTTAATCTTTCATTAAGCTGAGAAGGGAAATGAATAATTTAATCAAATTGCATTTCTATTTGGAAGATTTATTTGCAGGATTAGAAGTTGTCTACCCTCCCAGGTCACAACTGCAAATGAACCCTGTGTCCTTAGTCTACTCCTCTGTGGATACTTGCCTGCATCATGAAGGATGCACATAATCTGATACCACTGATGGCACTACATCAGAAGAAGGATCAGAGCTGGAAAAGCTTACAGAGCAAAATATACTCAAAACTGCATGGGATACTCAGAGATATCTTGCTTGCTTGCAGTTGGCCGAGCACGATAAGTTCTCTTTATCAAGTTCACTGAATTTTTTGCTAAGTTGAAGAAGAAAATTTCCTGTGTTTTTTTTTTTTTTTTCCTTGTAACATTTCCAAAGCTGCTAGAAGAGTGCAGAATTGTCTCAGATAACCAAGTACACACGAGAAATTCTGGGCATGCCAAAATCCTTCTACTAAGGGAAATTATTTGAGATTTCTCTAGAGATAACACTGATAATTTAAAATGTAGTTGGATTTACTCACTATTGCTGTAAGGTAATTGAAAATGGTCTCTAGACCATGGATAAGCCTTTGGGCATTACAGATTTTTCTTCTTCATCACACATGATGGAAGAATTTGTCTGGAAACACTCCAGATCACTCAAGCACATATCATTTCCTCAGCTTGTAGGGCAAGAACAGCAGAAAATTGTTTTAATCTTTCCAGGTAACGTAGTTACACAACTTCATATTTTATGAACATGCATTCCTTCCAACTGAAAGTACAATTTAATTAAACTTAGGAGAGGGCTGATAACATTAATCAAGGGTACATGAAAATTACTAATTTGATGCTGTTTCTTAAGCAATAATTTAGATGAACAGATGAAGAATGCCACCTACAGTTAAGGTCAGGAATCTTTGTCTCTCCTGTGGTACCTGTTTCAGAACCAGAATACGAATGAACACTTACTAAGTCACAGCAACTGCATCATACTGAGCATGGTAATTAATTGCTGAAGCTGGATGATATTACCATAAATAAAATGTAAAAGCTTTAGAAAGTGATTGCCTTGTAGGCATGGGCATTCAACTCATTACTTTGGTCCAGAGCACAGGCAATTTCTTCTGTGAGCATATATATGATATTTTTAAAAACACACTACTCAGTATGCTGTGGTCCAGGCTGGCCACATGGAAATTTACAGCAACGACTGTGAGAAGTTCAAATACTCGGGGGTTCTTTACAACCTTTTCTGCCATTATGCTATGATGCAGTAGAAGAGAGTTAAATGTAATTTAAGCTGAATGCAGTATGCTAGAAAAGGAGTATGTTTTTTTCTAACCAAAAGATTATTAACTATGTAAAGTGTCAATACAAAGCATTCACTACTTTGAGACACTTTGCAATAGTGATAGTAGCAGAATGCACAGTTTTAAGTGTTGATCAGGCTGTTGGAGCTAGAAGAAACAACGCTACAGCCAAATTAAACCTATAGTAAAGTATTCTACTCATCTCTCTTGCCTGTTATGAAGAGCTCCTGATAGGACAGCAGCCTTGCTGCATGTTTCAATTTAATTACTCAAGAGCAGTGGGTGTGATTCAGTTGTGCAGATAGTGACTTCTTGCCCTTCTGATGTTGTCCAGCTCCTTGCCCTCTGTGACTCTGCTTTGCTTTCAAGGCAGAATGATACATATGCTGCTTCAAAAAGATGGGTCACACAAAGAGTATCCAAGACTGCACTTTGGGCAAATGTACAGTGTCTGAAGCCTTGGTCTGCAGGATATTTTCCAACTTTTGACAGCAAACCACTTTTGAGCAGAGCTTGCAAAACCAGCAGTCCTTTAAATCCTAAAGCTGACCAAGCTATGAATTCTTTGAGCATTATTAAGGTGGCTGAACTTGTCTTATACACTAGCACCAGCTTGATGCTACCTTTTGGGAGCAGTTAATGAAACTGAAATTTTACTCTTCGTTTCAGTTGTAACTCTGATTTCAGTTTAACTGTTGGTAACCCAGAACCCTTCTCCCCGTTGAGCAGAGAACTGCACCCTCCCAGCAGCCTCCAGCCAAATCTTGAAGTGCTGCCCTCCAGGCCTGCCACAGTGGACCACTGTCCACCAAAGATCATCCCTGTCTAGGGCAGAGCAACACACTGAGGTCCAGGGTCCTCGTCACAACTCAGACATCAAATCCTGGCCTTGGCTGGGGTAACCCAATTTACTTCCCTCTCTCCAAAACATAGAGAAAAACCTGCTTTGAGAACATTGTGAGGTTTTGGGTTTATAAAGGGATATGTGTAAGAATTAGGAAGTGTAATGAAATGGTTTAATAGACTTCCTTATAGGTCACAAAAATCTTTGAAAGTGAATCTGTTCCAAATAATAAAAATATGACATAATGCAAAAGGAATTTTAAAAAATAGTGATTTTTTTGGTTCATTGATATTTCTTTTTGTGAGAGGCCCTTCACTGAGTGGGTGTTGAACAGCACTTTATCAATGGTTTCATTGCCATGCAGCAGGTAGCCGGCACAGAGAGCTGGCTTCCTGTTTCGCTTTGAAAGGCTGGCTTTTTGTAATTTGGGTATTGCTAAACCAGCTATTTTCTTCTGTGAGTCTTAGGTGATAACTCAGCAGAGACTGCGAGGCATGAGATGCAGCACTCTCAGGCTTATCAAGAGTATTGTGAAAGTTGTGACTTTTTTTTGGTTAAGCCTCCATTTTCTGAAATCCTGGCATTAAATCTTCTTCTCTCTTTCCTTTACTACAACAGAAAAGCTCGTATTAGTTTAAATGTCTCTAGGGGAAAGCTGAAAATAACACCAACAGTTTCAAGATCAAGGGCAAACAGAGCTCAGGATGTATTTTATATTTTGACAACAAAATGTTCCAGAGCAGAGCCTGAACAAACAACAAATTTGTAATGCTGATTTGACTATGGATTCTACAGAGCAATTGAGCAAAGCCTCGTGTTGTCATTTGTTTCCTTCACAGTACAAGGGAAGAGGACAGGGTGAGAGGCGAGGCTGCCTGGATACAAGGAGCCAAGGAAATATTCTTCTGTTGGAAACTGGGTGCCTCGTGCTGGCTGGTATCAGCTAGCGGGTACGTGTTTGTCACCTGCCAAGCTGGAGTCAGATAGATGGCTCTGTCTGTCCTTCCATTACTATTTTTCCTCACAATACTGTACACCAGTTACATGTAAGGTCAAACCTGTTGTGTTGATAATTGCATTTAAGTTGTCAGTAGCTGTGGCAAAGTCTTGAACCGTAAGAATTACTTGACTGTGGGCCAAGATATTCCCCTAAATTCATCTGGCTTCTGTTTCCTTTAGAGCAAGAATCAAGAAGAGGAAAGGTAACATCAGCTGTGTACCTGCTACTTCCTCCCCAAAACTGCAGCTACTGGTTTGCCTGCGATGCTGTACTCAGCACTGGTGAGGCCCCACCTGTGTTCAGTTTTGGGCTTCTCACTACAATAAAGAGATTAAGGTGCTAGAATGAGTTCAGAGGAGGGTGATGAGGCTGGTGAGGGGTCTGGAGCACAAGTCTGATGAGGAGCAGTTGAGGGAACTGGGGCTGTCCAGCCTGGAGAAAAGGAGGCTGAGGGGAGACCTTATTGCTGTCTACAGCTACCTGAAAGGAGGTTGTAGCATGGAGGATGTTGGGCTCTCCTCCCAAGTTGCAAGTGATAGGATGAGACGAAATGGCTGCAAGTTGCACCTGGGGAGGTTTAGATTGGATCTTTGAAAAATTTCTTCACGGAAAGGGTTGTCAGATGTTGGAATAGGCTGCCCAGGGAAGTGGTTGAGTCACCATCCCTGGAGCTGTTTAAAAAACATGTAGGTGAGGTTCCTAGGGACACGTTTTAGTGCCAGTGTTAGGTTAACAATTGGACTCGATGATCTTGAGGGTCTTTTCCAACCAAAATTATTCTATTGTTCTATTCTGTGACCTTGCCCCCTCATGGGGCCAACCACACTAACACCCGCTTGCACGGGACAGGCTTTGGAAAGGAGCTGTGTGCCGCAGCTCGGAACAGTCCCTGAAGTGGGGGTGGGAGGCTCTTCTTGGCAGCTGGAGGAGCTGAGCTTCCCACCATGCTGCCAGTGTGGCTGTACCTGTGCTATCTTGATAAGCACTGAGTCATATTTCAATCAGCAATTATAATGGTAAGGCATCAGGATTTCCCCTCTTCTTACTTCTTTTAATGGGTTATCTATGACTTAAAATTGATGTTTTGTTTCAAGAATTCTGGGGAAAGGTAACAACATCTCTGGGACTTTTTTTGTCTCACTGCAAGCCAGCAGCAAAACACCCACGCTCTGGAAGTCAGTCGGAGAGCAGGCACTAAAGGTTGTTCTGGGGTTCTCAAGAAAGGGAGAGAGACAAGGGCTGGTGACACAGGGGGCAAAGATAATGCTACCTTTTGGCCAAAATTTAGGTTGTCATCACAGATGTGTGTTTCTGATTGCGGTATTTTTGAGATGGTGAAAAAAGAGTACAAATTTATCTATATCAATATAGGAAATACAGGTTGACATTTCTTATACTGATTTTTAGCCTATGTCGGTTTGCATTTAGTCAGGGTTCTAGCCTAACATGCATTAGAAGGTACCTTCAAGGGATATTTCTGAAAGTGACATTATTTGGGGTTTGTTTGTTTGTTTGTTTGTTTTGTGTTGGTGGGTTTTTTTGTTAGGTTTGTGGTGGTTTTGTTGTTGTTTGTTTTGTTTGGGGTTTTTTGTTAGTGTTTTGTTGTCATTTGTGGTTTGCTTGTTTGTTTTTTTAGAACTGGTGCTTATTATTCCAAAAACTTTTGATCTGGTGAATAAAGGCTTTCAGTTTGGATGATCAGAACCTTCTTATGAAAACCAGAGAGAAACACAGAGAAAATAAGAGTTAAATGTGAAAGTGATTAGTATAAGACCAGAGGAGCACTCATGTCTTCAGGAAACCATGTGGCCATTTGCATTTACATCCCCTATAATACATTCATTGTTGAAGCCTAGAATCTGTCAACAGCATAAATCAATCCCTGCATATATCACTAAGTTCAAGTTTATTATACCATCAAGGTGGAGCTCAGCTATCCCTGCTGTCATGCTGCTTTAAATAAGCAAATAGATGAAGCTAATTTAAATCTCATCTGGTTTTGGAGAGGACTGTGCTCTGTGCTCACTCATATTGCAAAGAATTTGTGTTGGATTGGATTGGAAATAGCAGATCCGAGTAGGGAATTTTTTAAGTGAGGCAGAACTGAAGGGGAGTGAAAACTGATATTGAGTTTTTATATAACGCATCAAAGCTTTGGTATGGGTATTGGCTTTATGAGTGTGTAACTCTATCTCCTAATGTGAATTAGTTTCACCCACATGACAGAGCAGCAAGTATTTTGCCGCAGAGCTAGGCATTATCTTTTGGGCCCTGATGCGCTGAGCCCAAACTACTATGACAGACATATCCTGACTGTTGGGTTTGCTTTCCCTATAAGAGAGAAAGGGACAGGTGTGCATCTTGTGGTGAGATTATATAAAAACAATTACATGACTCAAGTAGGGATAAAACTAATTAAATGTTATGAAGATGATTTTAGTACAATTCATACTTCCCTCTATGCCTGCTAGAAACTTCTGTAATTATCCCAAACATTTTATCAGAGTTCCCCTAAAATGTCAGGTGGATGTGAATGTCTGACCTACAAGTTACTGCACTTCTGAACTCAGGAAGAGTTTTGATATTTTCCAGCTACTGTGGATGAATTTCCCAACATTCCTGCTAGGCAGACAGAAAACTTTCCATTCCTTTTTAGAGACACCATGAAACAACAGATCTAAGGAAAAGATAAATTGTGTAATTCTATTTTACCAATTCAACATTAATCTACATGGCAGACCTGCTTTTAAATGATCCAGATAAAGCTTTGTGTATTAAGTGTGGTTCTCCATGTTTGGCTGTTGTTTTTTTTTTTTTTTTCTTGAAGTTAAATTTAAAAATACCTTTAAACACTTTCATTCCATTATTCAGCATTGTTATGATGAGTAATTCTGTCCCTCTTGACTGCTTACCTGTCTCAGATATGCACAATAGTGTCTGATGGAAGAGCCTCAGTACAGTCAACTATTTACACTGAAGGGCTATGAGTCCACAGTTGCATGTCCAGGGCATTCAGCTGGGAGACTTCAGTCCCTGCCCATTTGTATCTCAAAAATGTCTACAATCCAAAATGTATTCAGCAAAGAGTTTAATGGTGGTTCACTGCTGACTGATGCAGAGAAGAGGATGAGGCATTTATGTCTTCTAACGGGAGATCAAAGTTCCATGTCCTGTTCTGAAAGAGCTGGTGGAAGGGGGATTTTAACTGAAATCTCTCACAGCTTACTGTGAGAGATTGCTGTGGTTATTCAGGAGCTGATGGCTGGAACGGCAGGAATGGGGAGAACACCCTCTCCTTCTCCCCTAGAGTTGCATTACATTCACTGACTATCCTCAAAGCATGCCTGTCGAGGAAACAGTCCTGGTGGGAAATCCCCAAAGCATTTGGATGTGTTACAGGGCTTCAACAAGGAATCAAGCCTTAGGTACTTCTGTTGGACATTGCAGCCAAAACTGGTGGGAGAATATGGGTAACTGAGAGAATATGGGTATTTGTAGAGTTTGGGAAGCAGGAGAATCAGCAGTGTGGGACTTCAGCACCCAAAATCAAAGCCGGATGTCTGGTGCTTTTAACAGGCATAGCCCACGGTGCTCAGAGTAGCTATTCTGTGCTAATGACACACTCCTCAACGTCAGCAAAACCAGGTGGGCCATGCTCAGTTCCAGTGCCCCATCACTTCACAAACTGTAACAGAAAAAGCTCGTCATAAGCACTGATAAAAAGTATAATGACAAGCTGGGGGCAGCTGAGCGGATGGATGCACAATGACGCAAGCTTCATTTTTGTTTTCATTGCACATCTTCAGCCCTGGCCTCTGTCAGTAGGAACTGAAAGTTATTGCTTTTGGCATGTGTGGATTTGCAGCCACAGACATCTGTGCTCATCAGAGCTCCCCATCAGGAATGGCATTAATTAGCACTTTGGCAGCCACCCACAGGACACCAGAGCTGAGAAAACAGTTACAGCAGCTGGGCACCGTGGGGCTACTCCACGGCTTACATGGGGCAAAACTTTGCTGGGAGGCAGAGCTGGTCGATGAGGGCACATGCTGGGTTGACTGGCTTGGCTGGTGTGCAGTTCCACCCCCTCCCCGGCCCCGAGCTGCTTGTGTTTGGTGTGGGGTGTGGGACAGGCTCTGGCTGCACCTCCGCACGCACAGAGAGGAGCGATGCTCCATCCACCACTGCCTGCCTGTGCTATTAATCACTTTCTAATGCGCTGTGTTTTCTTAGATTAGTACCAAAAATAAAGACAAGACAATGACTGATTGAAAAAGGATTTTCTTTGTCCCTAATGGGCCACATGGAAGAAAATCTCCTGAATAATTTATCAACTGGCTAATGACTGAATGTAGCTTTTATAATGCTGACGAAATGGTGCTAAATTCATCCCTGATATACTCTATGGAATTGCACCAGGGAACAATTTGGCCCAGTCAATCTGTTTCAGACATTTTTAACTGTTTCAGTATCAAAGGGACAGTGAGTAGGCAGCAGCGATAGATAGATCCTTCAGACTGCTTAAAATAGGTAGGGTTTTTTGATGTTTTGTTCATTTCTGATGTTGGATCTGCAACTGATACCATCAAAACTAAAGCAGATGATCATATAGAAATTATTGTCTGTAATCCTTTATTCCACAGAAGCTGCAGCCAGAAGGAATAACTAACCAACAAATAATAAAAAAAAATTACAAGTGGTGTTGAAGTATAGCTCTTTCCTGTTGAATTACCTTTATCTTCTAAAACTAATTATTTATTGTCATTTCGCTTTCAAGCACAGGGTATGCAACTTGTCATCTATTAGAAATTATTCATTAAAAGGAATTATTCTGTTGATTATAAACTTGGCAGAGAAAACACTAACCTTCAGTGATATTATAAAACAAAATGAAGAAGCAAACCCTTTTCTTGATTCTTTGATGAAAAAAAAAATGTATTTTAAGAAAATAAGGGACCCTAAGAAAAAAGAATTGAACCAATTCTCCTACTGTTTTTTATCAATGGAGGAATAAGAGCCAGGTAGGATTTAGGGAAGAAGGTGTGGATTTGACTGCATGAGAAAAATGGCAAGGGCATAGAGAGGTGGCTTTGCCCAGCTGGGGAACAGTGAGAAGTCTAATGACTAGGTTTTGTCACAATACGTATTGCCTGCACAATCATTTCAAGCTTAAAACTAATTTCCCAGTAGTTTGTTTTTAATAAATAAAAAAGTCACATCATGGGGAATACAGAGAGAGGCCAAAGCTAATCTTCTGAGCAATTAGGATGTTTCCATCACTACTGTGTCCTGTTGCTTGTGTCCTGAAGTGTTGCCATATATCAAATACAAATTCTAGAAATCAACTGAGTGCTTTGGGAGGTGATGGATGTTTCTGCTGCTAACTTCCACAGTATGTCTGCCTTGTTATCAGACTGTGCTAAAAATAAAGGCTGAATTTAATGTTATACTAAAATAGCACAATTTCTGAGTTCAGAGTGAACAGAGTAAAACCACTGTCATGTTAGAGTTTTGCAAGCACTCTGGAACTGGCATTTATGGAACGAGAAATGACGCTTAGCACATAAATTCAGTGTGACACAGACAGCAGGTCTGGCTCACCAAACAGTTGTTTTATGAAAGCTTCAAATTCTCCAAGTTTACAAGGACAGTAAATACCTAAAACATACTAAGCCGAAGAATTAGACATTTACAACTTTTGTTTCCCCATGGATATTCTCCGCGAACATAAATCTCGGTGTGTGTCACGGTTGCTTTCCCCACAGGAACCTTTCCTTGCATGTATATGTATATAAATGTATGTCTATATGTGCAAATATAAAGCACAGCAGACGCTGGATGAACTTAATACATTCCTAGCTTGCATCGCTTCAAAATGCCAGAGGTGTGGTTTAATTTGAGACACTTCGTTGACTTCTGCTACTCCCGGTGCCCTCCACTGCCTCTACTTTCGCTTTCAGGGGAAAAAAAACTGTAGGTTTTGGCTCTTTGGTTGAATTCGTGGTTCAACTTTCACACACCACCGGAGCAAACAACTTCACTGCCCCATTCCCCATCGTTGTTTTTTCATTTGTTTCTGAATGAAGTTCTCGAGCCCGGGAGGAAACAGATGCCCGCTCAGCGCCCGCGGCCGCTGCCTGCCTAGTCGCTCCCGGAGGAAGGCGCTGAGCCACGCTCCCGCCCCGCCATCCACGGGCTCCGGCGCCCTCCAGCAGCGCGGCCCGGCCAGGTGGAGCTGCGGGGGGCACTGCGCCGCAGCACCTCACCCGCTCCCCCGCTTCCCGGCCTCGGCCCGGCCCGCGCGGCGCGGCGCGGCGCTGCCCCCTGGCGGCCCCCGCTCGGCCCGGCCCCGCCGCCGCTGCCCGCTCCGGAGCAGCAGCCCCGCGGCAGGAAAGTGGCCTGGGGCGGGCAGGGACCCCCGGGCTCGTCAGCTGGGGCTGAGCTCCCGCCGGGAGCGGTATTGGGTTTCTTTCCGGAAAGGACGGTCCCTCCAGTTCTTTTGGTTTGGTAGTTTTTGTTGTTGCTTGGTTCGTTTTGTTTTGTGTTTGGTTTGGCTTGGGGTTTTTTGTTGTTGTTTGTTTGTTTGTTTGTTTGGGGGGGGTGTTCATATTTTGTCTGCTTTGCTTTGGTTTTGGTTTTGGTGGTTGGGTTTTTTTGTGTGATTTTTAGGTATAAAGGGTCTGATTTTACAAATCAGAAAGGAGAGATACAGGCTCACGATCAGAGCTCAGACCCACCTCTCGCCAGTTTTCCCCCTGGGTCTCACTTATTCGTATTTGCACTACTTTTGAGGTTAGTTTGGAGGATTTCCATGTGTATTTATGACGTCTTGCATCTGGCGAGCTCTCTTGATGGTGTCCATTAATGGCAGGCAGGTCTCCAGGGGCAGAGACCTGTTGGCTGTTGGCCCTCATGGCTCCCGGAGGCTGGTTTATGAGGAGGGCCGTGTGCAAGGCACTCACCTACGGATCTGTGTGGGGAAGGGTGGCTGCAGGCAGTGTGCAGGTTAATGGCTGCCCTGGGTGCAGGGTGCAAGGTACCTGGGGGTCCTGTTGGACAGCAGGATGACCATGAGCCAGCACTGTGCCCTTGTGGCCAGGAAGGCCAATGGCATCCTGGGGTGTATTAGAAGAGGGGTGGTTAGTAGATCGAGAGAGGTTCTCCTTCCCCTCTACTCTGCCCTGGTGAGACAGCATCTGGATTATTGTGTCCAGTTCTGGGCCCCTCAGTTCCAGAAGGACAGGGAACTGCTGGAGAGAGTCCAGTGCAGGGCAACAAAGATGATGAAGGGAGTGGAGCATCTCCCTATGGGGAAAGGCTGGGGGAGCTGGGGCTCTTTAGCTTGGAGGAGACTGAGGGATGACCTAATTAATGTTTATAAATATGCAAAGGGTGAGTGTCATGAGGATGGAGCCAGGCTCTTCTCAGCAGTGACAACCAATGATAGGACAAGGGGCAATGGGTGCAAACTGGAACACAGGAGGTTCCACTTAAATATGAGAAGAAACTTCTTCTCAGTGAGGGTGACAGACACTGGAACAGGCTGCCCAGGGGGGTTGTGGAGTCTCCTTCTCTGGAGACATTCAAAACCCGTCTGGACACATTCCTGTGTAACCTCATCTGGGTGTTCCTGCTCCGGCAGGGGGACTGGACTAGATGATCTTTCGAGGTCCCTTCCAATCCCTAACATTCTGTGATTCTGTGAAACGGCCACTGTGCAAACACTGATGCTGCCTGTAGCGGGTGCTGGAATTTCTCTTCTGTCATGCACAGAGCAGCTACAGCTGTGGGAAGGGATTCACGTATCTACAGAGAGGTTTTTGAGGCCAAAAGAGACCATTAAATCATCTAGCCTGATCTTTTGTATAGCTCAGGCTGCAGAGTTTCACTCAGACCTGCACTGAGCTGCTGATTTGCTTACTGACATCGTCTTCCCCAGAAAAGCATCTACCCTTGATATGTCGTATAGTAAAAGATGAGGAACTCACCACTTCCTTTGAAGTTTTGCCACAGCAGTTAATCACCATCACAAAATGTCCTTCTGCAATCTAATTGGTTTCTATCTGGCTCCAGCAGCTGTATACAGGTCTCAGTCATTCTGTGCTTAAAGTGAAGAGCCCTTGAATCCCTGGTGGTGTCTTTTCTGAGTGTTTTGATGTGAAAATCAGTTTGTCTTTCACTTTTTTTGTTTGACAATCTGCATAGGCTGAACTCACCAGCTCTTCTTGCTGTATTGTGTTTTCCCCAGCATGTAAATCACATTTGTGACCTCTCCAATTTATCAACATACTTTCAAAATTGCCTCTGCTAAGCAGCAAATATACAGACCCTAGAGGACAGGTATGCACGGCACTACTGTTCTTATCCTGATACCCTTAAGGAGCTGGAATTTGTTTATTGTATGCTGTACTCCATACTAGTATTGGCTATGACTAGGCTAGCAGCAGTTTTCCAGGCTTGAATTACAAAGCTTGCATGTTTAACAGCCAAGATGTAGGAGAAATGCTTTCTGCCTGGGCTTGGACTGCCCTTCTTGTAGAGCCCTGCAGGTGTCTGATCGAGAGGCTTGCAGACAAAGAGCTGTTCCTAAGGGACTGCAGGCTTTGGACTACACTGCAGTCCTGCTACTTGTGCCTGAAATAGCTCAAAGCAGATGTTCAATATGTCCAGCAAAGGTTTTTTTTTTTAGGATTGTACAGAGCTAACAAATAGTGCGCTTGGAATGGGGAGGAGTTCTCCGTTGCTGTCTGATATAGGTGATCTGCTCTGTTTAGATTTGTGGGGCTGTGTCTGAAGCTTGTTTCAAGTGCCAGCAGCATTCAGGGACAATGTTTGTGTTCCAGTTCGTTGGAGTACCAGAACACGGTTTGCTGTATAGACTTTAAGATTCAGTTTGCTTGCTTTCCTCAGCTCCCACTCAACCACCTTGTCTTTGGAAATAGTGTTCCAGGACTACGTTGGCCCTCTCCAGTCCAAATTTAGTTTCTTTCTCCATGTTGTGCATTCTGGGTTTTGCCCTCCTTACTTATCTATGGATGTTCCTCTTCTTTCACACATTGCTCGGCGTATGTCACTCTTTTTTCTTTCTCTTTGTCGGTCTGTTTCCCATTCAGCTATGGCACTTCCTGGGCTCAGTCTGAGATGTCTGTTCAAGCCTATTCACCCTTCTTGTTCTGGGTCACATACTTAGCTTGCTCTTCTTGGAAAGTTCATTCATCCCTTTATGGCAGAAGCTCCAGGTACTTTCTGGTTCCAAGGCATTAACTGGACAGTGGGCCATTCAAGCACCTGGATGCCAATAGCAGAAGCAATATCCACAAGCCACCAGGAACAGAAAAGCACGTATGCAAAAGTTTTGGCAGTTGACTAGTTGTGGGACTTGAGTGGAAATCTGTTCTAATGAGGCCAAGTAACAATTTCAAAACGTATTTTTGGAGACTTAATTGTTGAAAATTCCCACTCAAACTCATCTTTGTGATCAGATAAATGAAAGCAATACAGCACTTGGGGACATTTGACCAGCTAGATTAAAGAATGTATCTCCAAGCCGTTCCTTCTGGTTTGGGTCAGTATATTCAGGGTGAAGTGTCTGAGAACCTGCTCATTTCTGTGTCTTCTTCAGTCATAGCCAAAGATTTGTAAGGAAAAGGAATCAAGCCCCTCCCTTGTGCAGCTTTAAAAGTCAGATGATAATGTGCTTCCAGTTAAAATACCTGCCTAGATAACTACCTGATAACACGGAACTGGCTGGTGGTTTCAGCCAGAGCTGACTTGTTGGTTTCAGCAGCGCTTTCTGACGTGGTGCTATTTGTGCCTAATTACATGTTGGCTTGTGGCTTGGGTCCAAGCTCTCCCACCGTCCTCACTTCCTGTTGTTGGCTCGTGTTTCAGCTTGGCCGCAGGCAAATCAACTGTGTTTTCTCAGGCAGGAAAGATCAAGCCCCACATGGGGAGTAGCTTGACCTTGAACTGTGCCCCACCAGGCAGTAGGAACTCAAGGCAGGTGGGATGGATGACTTGAGGCCACACTTGGCCATGGCTAGCAAAGGCAGTTTGGGACAGCCTGTGTGACTTTAGTGTATAGCCATCTCCTGGCCAAGCAATTTCCTGAGCTGTTTCATCCCTATTTACCAGTGTCATCTCTTCCCAAGGTTTAGATACTCCCTTCTACGCTGGAAAAATGCTGTGGAGCAAGAGTGAGAAGTTGTACTTTCATAGTCTTCTTAGGCTTTCATAGTCTGCTACTTTTTTACCATTTCAGAGAATTCCATCATTCTGGCATTTCAGTGAAACACGGAAGAACAAATTGAATAACATCGTATCCTAGGAATTTCAGGTAATAAATAGCTGAGGCATATTTATTATGATTTATAAAGTCGGTAGTCACCTGATATTTGCAACATAGGTGTGATACCAATACTTTAAATATCCAGATATCCTATACCAAACACCCTAATACATAGGATCTTTAGATACTTTTATGTCTGCTGAGAGTACTTTATGCCTGCCAGTCATTAGTAAGTCCTCAATCTGTGCATAAAACTAAATATAATGGGTAGAACTCCAGGTCCCCCTTCTGATTAAGGAAAAAACATGGATAAAGTCTAGAGACCTTGTGCGTGTGTGCTCTCTCGTGGGGCATAGACAAAAGGGATGATAGAGAGCTGCTGTGTAGCTGTCACACAAAGATGGGTAGGAGGAGGTCTTGTGTTTTTTGGTTGCACAGCAGCTGCATCCTGATGTTGGGGACCAGATACTGAACAGGACAGGAGCCTTGTTTCTTGGCCTTCCCCCATTAGCCCTGGTTTACTGCTAAGGAGATGGGTATCATGATGCAAGTATGTCAGTGTTACAAATGAGGTGTGCCACACCTAGAAGCACAGCCCCAGTTAATAAATATTGGTAAACTTATTTTGGTAAATTGGTAAATTGGTAAATATTTATGCTGAGGCAGCAGCAAGTCCCCTGGGAATACAGAGATGAGGGGGATGCGTGGCAGTGACAGGGGTCTGGAGATGGAGAAGGAGGCTGAGGAGAAAGACACTGAAGGGAAAATCAGAAGTACAGATCCAACCTTCTGCATGTCAGCTGTACCTACACCTCTGTGCCACTAAGAAGGCCAATAAGATGAAGTTCCATTAATTTACTTAGTGAGATCAAAAATCAGATGTCAAATGGAAGGAGTGTTTAAAAGCCCTGTGCTTTTAACTGCTTACCTGCTAAACTGCTTGAACCCTGGGTAGAATTTTAAAGTAGCTTTTCTCTCCTCATCCCCTCAGTACAATCCCACCTACATGCAATGATTGTAAAATTTTTGGAGTGAGCACCTGATTGTATCAAATACTGTGAATCTCAGTCTGTGCCTCAGGCCAGTACATGGTCAGCGTTTAGAAGACTGTTGATATTCTTGGTAACTTGGTTTTGGTTGAATCAAGAATAAACGAGTCAGATAAATATAAACAAAACTTTACTTGAATTTGCAGGAAAATTTTTCAGTAAGGTCAACCTTACGAACCAAACGTAGAATCAGTGATTATTTGAACAAAAAAAAAATTAAAAAAGGAGGCTGATAGTGGTGCCAGATCACTCAAAACCCAACAACAACAGCAAAAAGGAAAATTACAAAACCCAAAAAATTGCTGGCTGAGGGAGCTGAGGCCAAGGCAAGCTGCGATTGTTTCCCCTTTTCTGGAGATAGAAATACGTTTGTCTCAGAGGAAATAAAGCAGACATTCTTTGCAGCTGATTTCCTTCTGACTTCCTCTGTGCTATAGATGCATGTTTTCCTAGAGCTTTTTTAGAAACTAAATCTTTCTGCTGTGATTTCACACTTCAGCAGCTAAAGTCCAGCTAGTTTTCAGTGATATCAAATTTTGCTTATGTTAACAAAAAAAACCTACCTAAACTTTACTTTGCTTTCCCTAGCAGACCATTTCACCCACTTCAGAATATTCATATGCTCCAGCTTTCCTTTATGATCAAGCTGAGTACTTAGGTTGCTGGTGGCAAAGTTCATGTTTGCATTGTTTTCTTCACTGTTTAGTCTGGCATCTGTTTCAATATCACTGCTTTGTGTTAGAATTAGCAGGGGAAAAAAAGAAGAATATTTATGCAGCACAATAAGTTTTCATAATAATTTCCAGATGTCAGATCCCATCCTTCCTTTTCTTATGATTCACTGAAACACTGTATAGAATTTTCTGAAGGTAAAGAAATAAGAATTAAAATAATCTCAGGGAAAGGTTGGTATGACTTACTTTTCATGAAAATCTGTCAAAGGAAAAGAAACTTAAAAAATAGGATGTGAATTGGCGGTCACCGCGGGACTAATTTATTAAAATCACATGAAGTGCAGAAAATGGCCTCGTAAACAGTATGATGATAAGGTCATCATCGCAATATCATGAGAATGCACCAAATCCATAATCTTTTCTTCAGTCCTTGCCCAGACAAACCATTTAAAATCAAATGTGCTAACACGCTTGTCCAATGTAATTTTCCCTCTCTGTTAAGGGAAATACAGAAATTGTTGAGCTCACAGTAGAAAGTTCACCAAGGCTGAGTTAGCCAGCTCAGGGAGCAGCAGCTCCTGCTGTAAGATCCAGGGAGACTGGCTCTGTTCCCACATGTAAAGACTCATCCACAGCATGCTGTTGCTGTGTGGACGATGTCTTTTCACTGGGCTCAAAGTTGCCTCCATGAGGATTCAGTAAAAGCCCCCTTCCGGGCATGGGTGGTGCTGAGATTCCCAGCTGTCTGCCCCATCTCTTTCCACAAGGACTGCACGCCAACATTTGGTTTCAACCGCATCTGGTCGCTGGCTCTTTTAAGGGGTAGGTGGCTACCTCTTGCCTTGTTGAGAGCAGGAAGATGTCAGCCCTTCATGGACATGAAGAAGGAGATTAGAAAACTATATTATGATAGAGGTATTCAGCAGAGATGGGGCATCTGTGTGGGAAAAGGGACACAAGTAACAATTCTATCTGATAAAAGCCACTCAAGAAAAGGTGTATTTCCTTACTTCCAAATGTTTAAGAAACACTGTCTCTTGGCTGTTCTTGTAGCTCTTGGCCTCTGACTTTCAAACATTGATGCCATAAGTTCATTTGTGTTGGCTAATATAGTGCCAAGAAATCAAGCTGAAAGAGGCTTTGTGACAAAGTTGATTTATTTTTCCAATTAGCATCATCTCCCATCAGCTTCAGAGATGATAAAATGACATACAGTCACCATCCTGTTTTTCACAGAGTTTGGCAAGGGCTTTCTTCTTGACGATGTGAAGAGAGAAAATGTATTTATTACTACATGCAAGATTTATTTATTCCCTTTCACTTACATCTCCCATTCATTTATCAGTCCAGGAAAGCAGTATGTCAGTTTAAAACAAACAAAATACCCGATATGTGGGTGGCTCCAGATTCACTGCAGATCTCTACAAAAGCTTTCATTGTGAAATACTCCTGTTTGGATGTGGTGGAAGCTGAAAGTTTTGTGGATTCCCGCTCCCCTCCATTTGGGTGGCAGTGCTGTACTCTTTAATTGACCAGCATGATTCAGTATGTTTTGGTTTCTGACTGTTTCTTTTCATGACTTCCATATCCTCAGCAGTGCTATCCTCTTCCAGTCTGAGAGTACCTCTTATCTAGCCTGCAGATGTATTTTACTTCACCATTGGTGGAATATCCAGAGAAATTAAAGACCTAGGCTTTTACCTTTTTCATAATCTCACTTTTGCACAAAGTCTATCATGAAGAGCGTTGCATGCTTTGTGTCGTCCACTTGGCTGATAGTTTTAAAGAAAAATAAATTTGGTTTGCAAAGCCTGATTTGGTGACTTTCTGTCTGCTTGTGAGCTGGCCATTTGCAGGCCACAAACAGAACTACACGCCTGGAAGGAAAAATAAAAAGAAATGCAAATTCTTTGTCATATTTTGTTGTGGAAGAGAAGATTTGCACCCCAGACAGGGTTGTCGCCCAAGAAAGCCTCACTGTTTCTAACTTCTTGCAAGATACTTGATAAATTCACGGACTGTGTGTGGGCTTGCTCTTTCTTTTTTTTTTTTCCTGGCACAGATCCTGTTAAATACACAGAGGGTCAAATGCTTCTCTTGGTCTTCCTTCCCGGAGGCCAGCTGGAGAGCTTCAGTGTAACAAAGAGGGCTTTTCCCTTCTGCGATTTACCTCTGCGTGAACTGACAGTGGGCACTTGAGACCTGCTCTTGTTCTCGCTGACTGGAGACCATGACTCTCTCCTTCAACACGCTGCCAAGTGGAGGCCTTTCTGAGCGAGCAAAGAAGATATATTATTGAACGTGTCTGTCTTTGCCATAGTAGGGTTATTTTCATATCCGTGATATAAGGCACTGCTGTGTTTCAATGTTATTTCAAGTTAGGTTACTTTGGGGTGTTTCAAGTAGATGAGCTAGTAGAATAATTTGGTGAAAAGAAGGATTTTCTGAAAGTAGATGGGGAGAAGGCATCCAGTGGTCAGCAATTCTTGGATGTTTTGGGGTGTAAGTAGGGATCTCAGAAAATAAAGGGAAATGCTAGGGGAGAAGAGGGGAGCACTTCTGTAAGAGACTGGGTCAACTGGGAAGATACTACGGAGTGGTTTGCAGGGACCTGTTGTCACTGGACACTACTCAAGTGTAATTGAGGGAGAAGGTGGTATTTATCAATATTTAATCTGTTATAATTGCTGCAAGAAGTGTGTCTTTCTGTGACTGCACTTTGCTAGCAACTGTGAATTTGCCTCGGAAGTGTAAAATGTGTATCAAAATGAGGGTAAGGAGGAGTTTAGGTGAAATGGTTGAAAAAAAAAAATTCACACAAATACTGGGACTTCTGTTGTACATTCTCATCTTGTGTGAATGTGCACCTTTCTGTTTCAGATGTGTGGGTTGTGTTGTGTTTTGGTTTGTTTTGTTTTTTAAGGAATGTCTGGACATTGGTTGTTATCCAGTTTCTCAGTATCTATCTTTCAAATTAAAAATGGCACCAGGAATTAAAGCAGTATCCCTAGAACATATTTGTTGCAGCTCACACCATTTGGAACAGCTTTTGCAAAGAAAGGGGATCATCTTTTAGTAGTGCGTGTATAGACACATTGCAAAATGCAGTTGTACAGGCACCTTTTCTCCCCAGGGCATGCCGGGGGTGAAGTGTGTTGAAACAGAAGAACCCGAGATCTTTCACTGCAGCAGATTGTTGTTACTTTTCTAGCAGAAAAATTTCTGAACCCCCGATTTAAAACCTGAGTGATGGAAGGCAGAAGAAATGTAAATATTCTCTATTAAATAAAGAATTCCCTGAAGCCTGCTGTGAATAACAATTGCGTAGGAAGAGACTAGCAAAGCGTGAGAGGGATAAGTGCTTCTGAGGAAACCAGAAGGCTTTATGGTTTGAGACTGCTTCAACAATAAATATGCAATCAGTTCAAATTATATGGCAAACTCTTAAATAACGCCAGTGTATTTTGGCATGATGATCGAATTTAAATGCATTAAGCTTTTCAGTGAGTAGTAATAATATGGCATTAGAGCATTAAGAGCAGGGTGAGCTTTGCCAAACCTTTGCTTTAGCTCCGTGCCTAAAGGCATGCTTAAAAGGTAATTTCAATGTGGTTTTAACTGGCTGTAGTATTAACCCAGGAAGGGCGAGGGAAAACCTGGCAAGGGCTGATGAAGTTTTGAGGTCTTAGATTTTTGGATTACTGTCATAATGGGATGTAGCTGGTTTATTATATGAAGAGAGCTTTGTTGCAACTTGCATGGCTGTAGAGTGAACGGAGTTTCACAAGCAAAGAAAAAGCAACAAAATAATATATAGTGCCAATGTCTGTATGCATGGGCTGGAAGCTTTCATAGCAGCAAAAGGTAGCTGTTGTGCTCCAGTCCCTACTGATGCTGCAGACATGAAGCCCTCTTTATTTTTAGAATATACATTTTTAGGTATTAGTTGCAGGAAGGATACTAATAACCTCTGGATCTGATAGTGGGATAAAAGCTATCATTCATCAGATGGTTACATATATATATGAATATATATTTTTTATATATATATATACATATATATAAAAATAATAACAAATATATATATATATGGTCTCCAGTGAATAGAGTCAGAAAGAGGGAGAAAAATGGGTTATGGGGGAAGGAGATCTGGCCCCCATGGCCATGTGTCTAGTTGATGTTGAAGGCAGGCAGCTCCCAATATGTTTCATAGCTGGAGTCGGACAGACCTTGAGGGTGACACAGTGATTCAGGATGGCCAGCACTAGCCTTGGGAACACCCTCTCAGAAAATTCTTAAGCTGGAAAACCAAATCCCTCATCTGAGCATGTTCTGGATGTCAAATGAAGGTGGTTGGTTTTTTTTGTTTTTTTGTTGGTTTTTTTTTCTCTTTTAAAGTATTCCTGTTTGAGAGCACAGAAAAATAGGCTTTCCATCAGATTCTGAAGTGATATAAGGGTGATTGCATCTGCTTTCATGCAAAATTTCAGATTGATGTTCTACATTTTAAAATTTAATCAGATTCAGGCTGCGTTTTGATTGATTTAGAGAGTGAGCTGTCTTGTGACCCATGCAATTACTGACTGCTTTTCCATCATTATACTGGTTGATGCAGTACTGCTGTTGTTCAAAGACATTTTAATGGTTTGGTAGTCACAAAACTACACTCAAAACAACTTCTCCAAGACACATTTTCAGAAGCTCAAAGTCAATCTTTCGGTTTTTTCTGGTTTAATGAAAATTTTGTAAACTCTTTGGTTAATGATCCCACACAGGATCTCTGCACTCAGCATTTGCAGCTGGCTGTAACACAACCTGAAGTGTTTGTACTGATTGGCGACTTCTTTGGGTACCACTTTTTAGCTGACCTCAATGAACTAGTGTACCAGGGCTATGAAATTTTGGAGAGTGACCTCTACAGGGTCAAATCAGTCTTCCAGCCTGTGCACTCAGCAAAGCGAGTGCCAACACCTCCAGAATCTACCCATTTATATAAATATAATTTCATTTAAAAGAGAAGTTCTGTTGCCAGTATTATATTGTCTGTTGTGTTATCCAAATTTCCATATGGGCTATTGTACTGAATGTTGTATTCTTCCCAAGTATTCAACAGGACATGATATTCTTGAAATATCTTGAGGACTTGTCCTATGTATGTCACCTTGCAGATCGACAGATTTCATGTGGGGTTTCTTTAGGCATGTGGCTGGACTAAATGCCTAATAACATTGACAAAAAGGTCCTCAGGCCGAAGAATCAATGATTTCCCATAATTTCTAAAATTATTTTGGACTATTGCAGAATGTAAAATTCTATAGAAATATAGGCCACTGCTGAGGCCATGTTGTACCTTTAACCCATTTTCAGATGCTTTGGACTTTTAGAAAATTTTCCATTATTTGAAGCCAATTTCGTGTGGAATTCTTACATAAAATACTTGATGGATATTGTTATAAGGTCCAAATCAGTGCCAAATACTTTTTTTAAAACAAACTGTGTTACCTGGTAGACTTCAAGCCTTAGCCAATGCCTGTGGAGTCTACAACACATTCACTTCAAATTCTAATCCAAACAATAAAATGTCTGTGACTTGCAGTGTCCTCTTACAGGACAGGGTGGCATTTTGAATTACTTCTGTAGTGGGAAGTACTTTGAAACATATCCCTAGATTCCCACAGCATACGAGAATAAAATGAGATTATAATGAAAAATGTAGATTGAATTATGTTGCTCTGTGTATCTATGTATCTGTCTGTCTGTCTATCATGATTGTCAAATCAATCGTACAAACACTTGATCTGAAAAAAGACTACTTAGATGTTTCACAGCGTATTCAGTACAGCTACATTTCATATGAGAACATACTGTTCAAAGCTGTGAAAGGAATAACGTATCTCACAAAATGACAGAATAGGGGCATTACTGCTGAATCGACAACATAAAGAACTAGGAGGAAAACATGCCAGAGATGATTTACAGATAGCAGAACACTGCTGTAACTGGATTTTTTTTTTCTGCTGAACACACATGGAATTTTCTTCCATAAGGTCTGGACTACTTTTTTTTTTTTTTTTAACACAACATCTGGGTAGAAAACTTTGTTATAGACAGAATATTTCTTGAGAAAAATCACTTCTTTTCATTGGAAAAGCATCCAAAGTTTCATGCTACGAGGAGACTTCTTTGGCTGTATATCTTTTTTGGCTGCAAGCTCTTTGGGGCAAAGTCTCTTATCTCTTTCAATGTGTAAGATATACCTTACACAGTAGGGCTCTGATCGTCATTGGTCATCTTTTGTTTTGTCTACATTGAGACCGTTAACGAAATATGGATTCTACTTGTTTGGCATGCTGTGAGACAGAGCTGAGACAGCCTGTCCCAAAAGAAATATGTGAACTCCCTTTTGGGGCCTTTGACATTTGTCCTTTCTCACATGCTGCCTTTCGTCTAAACTGAGTCATCTGGAGTGCAAGTACATGGTGGCTCTTTGCGCATGGAGAAATCGGTACCTTTCTGGATTTTGACTTCAGTGAATGGAGACTTTTGCACCCTTTTTTGTCTTGCAAATGTCACAGAAGCAATCACCATATCATTCTAAGAACATGTAGTAGGGCACCCAAATCTCACGCTGTAATGACCTGGAAGCTGTTGGACAGGTGCAATAACCCATCTGAAATATCTGAGAGGCTCGTCACAATGATGGCCAAAACAGAATGAATGGATTTCAGAGGTATACAGCGTATCTGTGGAAAACATAGAAAGTTCCAAGTTTTCCATGACACTTTTGTCTTAAAGATCAAGTCTTTTAAAAATGTTCTTTAAATAAGTTTTTCTCTGCTTTTGTCTCTAGCTGTTCATCAGAAATTATTTTCCATTTTTCCCCAATTAACCTGAATTGATTCGAGGCAGATCCTTCCTAGGCTGTCTGAATCTGTATTTTCCTCTACTTTCTCCTCAGGAAGAACAGCACCTTTTCACAGCTTTGGCAAGAGTTAAAATTGCAACCATGAGAAGATTTTTGTTCTTTTGTCCCTCAATTTTGTTCAAGCTATATGCATTCTGCTGGAGGACACTTGCAGAAGTTACTGAACAGCAAATGATGTGTTGGCTAGTTCAAACCTAGAGATACAATAAGTGAGGCGACAGTTTTTGTAAACAAACGATATTTGGGTAGTACTCTATGGTGTGTAACAGATATGAAATCAAAACAGACATTAAGGAGATTTCAGCAACACTCAGATTCAACCAGCTGAAATAGTGACTCTAGGAAGCAGCCAAGTTCAAGGCAAGGGAGAAATATAAACAACGACCTGGTGGTGATGGGTGAACTTGAGTGAAATTAGTGTGATGCCTGTTTACAATGCTGTGCTATTATAGAGAGTTTAAGATCAGAAGTAAGGAAACAAACTTTAAAAGCAGAGCCCACTGTGAGATGTTGAAACACTCCCTGAAAATGCCCCAGTTTCCTTTCTGGAGCTTCAGTGCTTCCATTGTAGGTGGTGGCAACGATTGCAAAATGGCAGATGAGCAAGAAAGCTTTGACTTCTGTACAGCATTGCTCTGCTATGCTTTATCCTCATGCTATTTCCAATACCAGAGAGGCCAATTACTCTTCTGAACATGTTGGCAGCAAATTTTTCCTCCCATTCCTTCCAATATGAATCTTCTCTGAACACAAAAGAAGTAACTTCTGGAGGAGGGGAGGGAGAGACAAATAAAAATGCATGTTTGGAAAATTCTTCACAGTTTTCATGAAGATGTTCTTAAAGAAAAGACAAAGTAATGAAAGCTAAAAGGATGAGAACCTGATGTGGACTTGAATTGAGTAGCACTCAGATCCACTCCTGTGAGGAATTTCCAGGTGGATGTTGAAGCACTGCACGATATAGAGGATATCTGCAAGTGATTTGATATCTAGTATGCAGAACCGAGCTTTAATCCACTCAGTGATGTATGGATAAGGACACCTGGCCAACATCTGGAAAAACTTAAAACAGGAGGGGGTCCAGTGCATTCTTTCAGATAGTTTTTGCCTATTACTGTTTCTCCAGAAATTGTTTCCTGTGTGTGCTTCATTTTCAAGTGCATGAAAATAAAAATTCGCTTTCCAGATCTCAATTTTGGCAGTTTGGAGAGAGGAAAAAGGTTAACGGGAGCAGATGAATAAGAGTCAATTCTGAATCTGCCCTGCAAAGCTTCTCAAGTGCCAAGCAAGGCTGATAACAGGGCATGAATGATGTAAGGATGCTGGCACTCACAAACCCAGGGTAACTGTCCCATTCAGATTACATGAAGCGTCTTCAGTGAGGGTATCAGTGTGTTCTACCTATAGCAAAATGACAAATGGCTGCAGAGTGTGGAAACTTAAAATGTTCCTAATAGAAGTAACATAAGAAGCTTTGGAAGGCCATTGTGTATATGGTTGGTGAGATTTTGTTAAAGATGCTGAGTTTTCTGATGCAGTTGATGTGTTGTTACCCTGTGTTGAGATTGAGAGGAAATAGATCTCTCCAGGCGTTACTCAGGAAAGTTTGTTCCTGGTGACATTGCTGCCTTTGAACCAGGAGCTGCTGTAGCAGTAGAAGGCCAGAATGATGAAAATCTAATCGAAAAGGCACAGTTTGTCCAGAGAATAAGTCTTCTTTAGTGTTGAGATATGGAAGGCATTGGGCTTATCTGTTCTTCAGTTGACCAAACTGGGCACAGGAAATATGCAGCACTTTGTCCAAAAAACAAGCCTGAAACACAGAGGTGTCTTTTCTGTTAGCCCTATGTTTGTTGGCAGCATGTGGGTCTTAAGAGCAAAAAGGCTTCTGTAGGGCAAGATATTTTTTTAATAAACGTATTTGGTCTCTGAAAAAGTTTTTTAGTGACTGCCTGGCAAGGGCATCTCTGCCCCAGAGCTTTTCACTGGAAGGCAGAAACAGCTCTAATACGAGTGGTAAGTACCACACTGGTAAAAGACTTGCCTTACACTTAGTTTTTAGGGATCCTGTGCTTTTTAAATAAGGCAATCTGTCTTTAATAATGTTATGACACACAGAAGTACTGGGAACAAAATGATCTTTTATTTTCTGGCCGTAGTAAAGTGACATGGGCCTGAGGTTACAGCCAGTTACACTTTATCCAGTGGCTCTTATGGTTATTGTTACAAAGTTTTATCGTTGTTATCATCAGGATGATCTTGAATTCACTTTTTCCTATTCTCACAGTGTTGCAGCCAACATGGCCTGTACCATTCTGTTAGACATACTAGAATTGTATCGTGTGGTTTAAAGCAGATTCTGGGAGAAATTTCAGCCCAAATAGAAAATCTTCCTAGACATGTTCCAGTCAAAACCAGCACCAGTGCTTAAAAAAATAAAAGTGAGTATGCAGCTGCATGTTTGCAAACTGAGCACAATGTACATGTGTTTACAGAGTGTAAAAAGAAATCCCCTCTATTTTACTAGGTTATATTTACAAGCCACCAGGCACTTTCCTTTCTCCTGGGAGTTTGGAGATAGTCTTCAAATGATCCTTAGCTTTACAAGGCATGAAAATAAATTTGGAGCTAAAACAGGCAGATTCTTGGCAGAATTTTTATTTCACTCTGCCCTGTGCAACTATCAGTGCAAACCAGGGCCAATGTTGCTGGCTGCGAAAAAGAAAAAGCTTATAAAAATAGTACCACAACATTTTGTGTAGTGTGTGTGGCCATAGTCATGTTAAAAGAATAGCACAATTATTATTACAATAAGTTGTCTATACAAAGAATTTGCTAAAGTCAAATGATTGATTTTTAAGAGTTAACCTTTACAATAGGACTGGGCTGTATGTTCAAGAATAATTTACTGTGGCACTGGATGAGAAAATGGAAGATCAATCACTTCCAAGGATTTCTGAAATGTTACAGTCAAAGTCCCATCTCTGTTCATGTACCAACTGGCTCCGATGGAGGAGAGCAAGGCAAGATCTCTCCTTTTGCGGTTACAGGGTAGCAGCAGAGCTGCTTCCCGGAGACCAAGGCGTTATCCAACCTGCAGACGTCTGAACCTCCGCGCATCAGGATCTGGCACGCACATCCTCACAGCTGCACCCCTGCCAGTCCTCTTCCCCAAGGCTCTGCTGCAATAAGGTGGTGCAAACAAATGCCTGAGTGGCACCCTTTCCGAAAATAGCGAGAAAAGAACTGAGAAAGGAAAGGTACCATCTTTCCGCAGGGGAATTATGACAGCTCATTTATCTTCATGGCCTTCTCTGGGTATTGGCAGCTTGAACAAAGAACTTGCACAATTAATCCAGTCCTATAAGCAATTAATACAAAATCAGGCAGCTAACTCTTGTTTTACTACACAGGAGACTTCAGGGAGAACAGAGAATTTGGGTAAAAAGATTACTGTAAAAGTACTGTTCAGAGAGAATGAGGAATTGGAATACGGCCCAATACATACTACATTCATCAGTAGTGAAAAACGGGAGTTTATTTTCTATCACAATGATATCCTGCACCAAGAAACACTCACTGTCTCCTGAAGTGACAATTGGTTGTGGTGGGGTAAAAGTTGCATGTATGTTTCGAGAGTTCTCTCAGTGGTTTGCACTGAATTATTCACTAGGGTGGGTAATAAAATATCATGCTACTTCTCATCCTGTCTGAACACTTATTTTCCTGTCTGAACACGTGTTTTCATTCTTCTTGGAAAGGTCTAAATTTTATTCAATATGAATTCTTTGTTATCCACTGTAAGACCTTCTGGCTCTAGGAATTTATTTTAAAGAATGATTAATAAGGTTGAATGTTCCAAATCTTCCACATAGCAAAAGGCAATACTCAAATTTGCTCCAAGGTGCACAGGATCAGATGGTGAGTAGTTTTCTGCAATGTCTCGGTTATTCTGGGCTGACTGCTGCTAGACCAGCAGGGTGAAGTTGATGAGACACCTTTCATCTGCCCGCCTGAGGACAGACACAGCAATGCTTTTCTAGAACCGATAACATTTGGATAGCTGACAAACGTAAATGTTTTCAGGATATGTGGCATACTGCCCTTCATATAGGCACAGTTTTACTGATATCAGGCTTTAAGCCTGCTTGGACTTTTGTGGCAGCACTCAAAATGCAGCAGTTGTGGAGGCACAGCAAGAAGTGGCACATCAGGCTGAGAACAAGGATGGGGAGCAGCAGCTCTCCTCGGCACTTGGAGGCAGGAGGAAAGCAGGAGACAAGGGGGAGCTGGGGTCTGGGCACGCTGCCTTGAGCTGCTTTGCAGCCTAGAGCAGGTTTCCCTTCTCCAGGACTGTCCCCGGCTTCCTTCAGCAGTGGCAGCTTACAGAAGGATCTTACACAAAACCCACCCTTGGATGAGGTTAATTTTTCTCATTGATACCTGATAGCAATAAAGTTGTAGCTGAGGATGATCTGGAAAAAAAAAATATTTAATGAGATCTCACTCTTAATATCAAACACGTCTTAATTCACAGGACTGCTGTGGGGGTCCTGGTGGGACTGATGATATTTGTTTGGCCAAATGCTTGATTATGGGAGAAAAACAGATTCAGAATTTGTTACTTTTTGAAATAAACCAGGATTTTCTGTCTCTTTCAAACAAAGCCAAAGCTCTTCAAAACACAGCTTTCGAAAGTCAAAATAAGTTTTTCTACAATGTCTTCTGTTCTTTCATTTGAAGGCAAAGGCAGTGTTTCAGTTATTTTAACTGCAATCAGTACTTGTGTGGCTAGGAGCCAGCTGCCAAGAGACTGTAAAGGTTGACAGCAATTGGAGAGAAAATTGGAAAGGAAAAAAAGGACTGTGCTTCTTCAACCTTTTTAATGAGGCGCAGCAAATTTAGAATGGCAAATACATGTAGCGACTTGTTATTCAAAAGCCTACATTGACTAGTTAATGGAAAAATCATGATTTATTTAAAGAAAAGAGGCAAGATTGGGAGATAAACTGCTGCTCAATATCCACTAGTACATTGTGCTTTCTGTTCAGTGGGAACTATTTCTATCAGCAGTAAGAATTAGGTGTAATTGGAAAATTATCTCTTGTGATCACTTGAGTGCTGGTTTATTAAAAAAAAAAAACAAACAACAAGACGCTTTTGGCATCCACAAGTGTTCTCAGCATGGAAGAATCCTGTCCTGGTTGGTCCCTGCCATTGCCCTCTTACCAGTTGCCTTTTATCAAAACACTGATATCCTTGGAGGAGTTGCATGGTTTGAGGATCAATCAATAAATGCATCAATATAAGCATGTGTGAAATGAGCAGCATGGTGCCAGCTCCATAGTAACCATGGTGTCATGAACAGGCTCCTGAGGTGTGTATTAACTAAACAGTCTCTTGTGAAAAAGATCAGCGAGGCATCTTCGCACACTCATGGAGACCAACAGCAGTTGCTCTAGCTGCTAAAATCCTATGATGTGCTTCACACTCAGCTCTTCTGGAGAAAAAAGAAAAGTGCATTTACTTCCTCTCTCAATGCTATCGCTTTTGCAGATTTTAAAGCCGAAGAGCTTTCCTGGAAGAAGCTGGTGGTCTCACGGAGGCCTACAGAGGTGAGGAAGGAGCCGCATGCTTCCCCATGGGGATGTCGCTCCTTGTCTCTGCCAGAGTGACAGCAGCCCTTGGCTGGGTCCCTGCTACTTGGCTGGAAAAAGGGCTGTACCACAGCTGTGGCTTCTCAGACGTTCTTGTGTACAAGCATTACAAAATCCAAAAAGAAAAAATGCAACATGTTCAAAATGACCTTTTGAATTTTCAAGGTGATCAGCTCGCTATCATTCAGTCAGAAAACTGTTTATTTGTATGCTCAGGGCTTTCTGTGCCCATACTGGTGTGTGTTTCAAGAGCCAAAAGAAGCAGAGGGATGCACCCATTTATAGCTACTTCAGTGGAATGGAGACGACTGGGAAAATTAACAAAAGGAAAGTGAGAGGGAATGAAAACCCAGGAAAATATTACAACAAACGGTTCACTCACCTCTACCTGGACTGTGCAACTACAGTCTAAAAAATCCATCAAGCCGCATTTACAAATGGAAGCAATGAAGTTATTCTACTGACGTTTCGTACCATATCAAAAGAACTCTTTCTGTATTTTCATGGGGGTTTGTTTTTTTAAAGGAAATATTAATTAAATGTATTACAAACATAAGGGTCATTTCTGCTTGTACTTTTCCTGTTAGCATGGAGCAGTTCCAATGCTGTTAAAGTGAACGGGAGAAGTATCACAGTGACAGGACTGGTCTGGACCCACAGGAAAATACAGCGAGTGCTGGCAAGATGACAGAGGAACTGCGCTTAATAAGGTCATTTGTAACCTCTTCATGATGCGAGCAGCTGTGTAGTAGCTCTGTTGCAGAATCGGATCTATAAACCAGACATCGTAAATACAATATCCTGTTAGGCCATTGCTGGGAGAAGATTTTTTTGAAGTTTCTGGATTTCATAATTTATAATGCTTAAAATGTTTGTGCTTTGTTTTCCAGAAGGAAATGCCCCAAACTATAAAATTGTAAATTATATTATTTAGAGTTATTATCATGCTTCCTGTAGTTCTTCTTATGGTTGCTTATCATAGTTGTGATACAAAGGAGCATTTAGAGATGTACTTTAGTACTTGCCTTTCTACAGTACTATTTAAACTTACTTACTTTTCAATGTTGTGGGTATTTTTCTCTAATTAGAGATGCAAATATGAATTAGAGCTTATGGTCTGAGTCCAATGCTGTTGAATCCAAGAGTCAGACTCTGGCTTCAGGGGATGTTAAATCAGTCACTTTGGCCAAACACTGAAATTTCAGTGTTTTCTTGTGAAGTGTTGAAATGCAGAAATCAGTCTCAGATCAGATCCAGCTCTCTTGACTGCTTTTTTATGCTTGGCTAAGCCTTCGAATAGCTTCTGTTGAAAATACAAGGTTTGTTACTGTGTCTAACATGAACAGAGCTGGTTAATTTCTGAGGAGCCGTAGTATGAACAGTCCTGAAAATGAAACTCAGAAGTGAATATTCTTCTCATGTTAACAGTCCACTTACAAAAATGCAGCCTTGTGGGAAGAAGTGGTGCTTCATAAAAATAAGGACATGCACTAAGAACTATGATCGGCAACATTTAATAAATGCTGCTGCAGTTTAGGTATGGAACATATGTTTTGTGTGAGTAACTTACCTTTAGTCCTAAACTAAATGATACTATTTCTTATGAACTTTACATAAGAAATCCCTGAAAGGTTAAAAGCTTTGATTGATTGCTTTTTTTTTTTTTCTTTTTTTCTGTTTTCCTTGCAGAATGAGCTTCAGAGTACATAATTCTCACACTCAGACAAATTAAAAGGGGGAAAAAGTGCCCTTTTTGTAACAAATATTTCATAGCACAACAAATATTTGCACAACAGAAGTATCAGCTAAGAGAGTTGGGAAATTTTACCCAAAAATCTGCTGAGAGGTCAGCAATAGTAATCAACTAGCACATTATCTGAAAAGTAAATTATGCATCCAGCCAGACTAACTATGCTAAAATGAGTGGCAGGAGAAGATGTCAAGATTTTTTTCTTCATGACCTCCATTGGTATGTGTTCATTTTTTTTGGCACTGCTCCAGGCCCCAAGTGTACACAGTTGAACAAGGGGAAAAGGCAGCAGATTTTATTGATTCATAATATGGCTTGCTGTAATGTTCTGAGGGAAAACAAAGGGCTTATGTTAGCTAGAAGGTACTGTAATATGTATTTAACAAGTATAAATTATAAGTTTGTCTCTCCTTAAGAGTATAAAATATAAGGTTGTTTCAGAGAGAGTCTGAAGGAAAAAATGATTAAAGCACTGTCCAAAGTAGCCAAATTCATCAAACAAACTCAGTTATTAAAAGAACACAAACTTATGTATGAATTATTTGCTCCTGCACAGTTTTACCAATGGCTGCTAACCATTCCCTGTCTGAGATGAAGGGTAATTTTGTACTGAAGACAGCACCACAGCACGTGATGTATTGCAGAATGGTTCAGGTAACTTGACTCAGTTTTTCTCCTCAACGCTGCTTCCCGACAAACTTCCTAAGAGTGGGAAGCATCATTTTCTCTAAAGGTTGGGTTCCTTTTGACTTAATACAGTGTGGGATTTGTACAGATCCAACTAACTTCCAGAGATCCCTGCCTCTCTCTCTGTGTGCTGTCCTGAAATATATCTATTAACGTCCTTGAGCATGATTGATGCAGACTGATGCAGTGGATGAACTGAACTGTCATGGTGCGTGATGAGCTTTGTGTTATGGGCAGATCACTGTGGCAGATCTATATTTGATGTTGATCAAAACGTAAAAATGTCATCAGAGGGAAGTTACAGCATCGCTTTGGGTTTAAATGGGTCTTTACAATACCTTCAGAAGAAAAGGCAGTGAAAGCTGAAGATTGGAGTGGATGCTGCCATGTGGCATCCAAGGTCTTGGTGTGTCAGGGACTCACTGCATGGGGGCAATCAGTGCATTGCTCTGGGGCAGGACTAGGGCTACACAAAACAAGACAGAAGCCCTTGGTTGTGTAAAGTTCGTGATGAGCCTGGGCTACCAACATCTTAAACTGTTTGTAGACATCCCAAAACCTATGTTACCTCTTCTAATCATCAAGAAGATAGTATTTCTTAGGAAAAACTGTAATTTGTCATATGCACTTTTGATTTTTAGGCTGGAATTGTTATGTGATCAAAGTAAAAGAGCTCCAAATCTAATCAAATGCAAATTCTGAAGTCATACACACAGCACAAATCTTTGTAGAATTTGCCAAACTAAATGTAGCTAAAAAGGGTTATGAACATCTAGGGTGAAATTTTGGCTCGCTGAAAAGAATGGGAATTCTGCCATTGATTTGAATAAGGGTAGAATTTCTCTCCTTAGACTCCCTCCCCTGCATCTTTTCATTTTTATTAGCCATTCTGCTTGCTGTTTGTATGCATTTTTATTTTACATGGAGACATTATATTATGTCAGAATATAGTATTTCACAATTGTCAGGACACCCCCCATCCTGCAACTGTAGTTGTCGTTGCCCACAGGGAAGCAGCAAGTGGCTAATGGCCAGCAAACTGCAGTATTGAGGAGGGGCTACAAGGGAAGCAGAGCAGCGATGGAGCAGAGGAGGAAAGGGGCCCCTGCTTTGCATTCTTCAGTGTGGGAGTCAGGGAGAAGCTGCATCCATCTGTGCTCTTAGACGCTGCCTTTATGTACTTTGCAATGGTAGAACTGGCTGCTGCAGTGGCCATTTGGGCTCTTTCTTTTCCCCCAGTTGTTGTCCAGTGTGAGCTGCAGCAGTTTGAATCTTCCTCCAACCCATTTGTTGCATGTGTTGACTGTGGAGCTAGAGAGCCTTCTCCTAAAGCTGAGGTAGGTTATCTGTGCTCCTTCTGCTGACATCTGTTACAAGGGATGTTTTCACACACAGTGGATGATACTTCACTGGTGACTCGGGAAACATGACTAGTAGTTGCACACAAAACACTACTTCTCTGGACTAAGGCCAGCTTTCTGACTTATTGGAGAAAGGCCCCATCTCTTCCTTTGGCAAATCTTCTAATCCATCCATTCATCCATCTCTATTCTTATTTCTTTGTAAGGGAAATGTGGCCTCCAGTAAAAGAACAAATCATGTGAAAAATACACTCGGTACATTTGGTGCTCATGTTTCTCTGTTAGCTTTTGTTAACAGTTTCAGGGAAACTTTCTCTGAGCACAGAAGACTTTCAGGAGGAAGGCCAGCTCCCCAAACGCACAGGCTAGAATGCTTTGTGCACCCTTTTGTTCACAGCCGCGGTCCCAACAAAGCCGCGGTCCTCAGTGGCGTTGCACTGTATCATGTTATATTTGCGCTCCTTCTGGAATGCTTTTTTTCCATATACTTTATCCGGAGTTTGGTCATATATTATCTGCCTGACAACTCGACACCTATAAAAATTTATGAATTTGTATTAAAACCAATACTTGATTATGTCAGTGTTTATGAGACTTCCCATGAGCCCTGTATTCTTCAGTTGAATCTAGCTATAGCCCCTCATAATAATAATAAAACAGGCCATATTTCACCATTTGTCTGTTAACATGACTCGCTGGTAGCAATTACAGTAGCTACCAGCTCACACTTTTGTTGATTTTAAGGATTTGCTGCCTTGTAAGGGTTTTTGCTGATCTGAACACACATAGACATATATTCAGTGGGCCTCCTTAACTGGGCTAGAAATAGCTGTGGGTGCATTTTTCAGTTTTCAGAGAATGACGTCTATCAACAGTTATTCACGCAGAATTGTGTGGTGACTCATAATGAATGTGTAATTGTGGGTTTATGTACTGATAATATGCAGAAAATTGACACCACTAGGTCCATTGTGTTTGCAAATGCTATGGGTATGGAGATCAACAGAAAAAATAAAGAATGAGATGCAAATACGCTTCTTCCTCCTGCAGTAACCTTCTTCTTATTTCCCTCTTTTACTTGTCTGAATCAGCCTTAAGTACTTCCTTCTGAGGCCTGATAGAGAATTTGTGTGGAGTGCCAGCTGCAGCCCATACACTTAAGTGATATATGAGTCGTATTCTGGCTTCTGCAAGGGAAGGTGTTGCACCTACAGTTAATATTTTATGGTCTGGTTTTGGTATTGTGCAATTCTTTTACCTTCATTATCCAGTTTGTAAAGTAAAACTGATGTATGCAGTAAGACCATAAAGGAGAAGTAAGCTTCTAGCATTTTAAATTAGAAGTCAGTGAGTCTGGGGGATTTCTTAGCTTTAATACTAACAATGGTAACATACTACTACTGTTAGGGTAACTGTAAGCTGTACAACAATATAAAGATTATAAAGATATATATAAAGATATAAAGATTACAATACAAAGATTCTTACATCCTAAGAATGTTAAAGTTGTTTTGAAAAATGAATCAGGGAAATAAATTTCTATACAGATAAATATATACATGTAAATAAATCATACATCTGCATTATCCCAAGTCAGGATGTCCTGCTTACTAGAGAGGAAGAACATGGAGGCGCACAAATAGTATACGTGAAACACAGGAGCAAATGTCTTTTCATTTCCATTTCTTTGCTTCCCATAACACACAGCTGTAATATTTCTGCTATATGAGAACTCCAAAGGGATAATTTTTGCTGATTTGAAGGATGAGCTAGATCGAAGTTGGCTCCAGAAGTTATAACTCTACATAAATTTACAACTCTTAGCAGTGAATATGTAACATATACATAACTTTTAACTAACAGTTACATAGCATTATAACATATTTTATGGATAAGTAGAACTATGATGATTCTTAAACTTTTTAGTTCCTTCTGTATGAGATTATATCTCCAGGCAAAGAACAGATGACTTATGCAGAAGTTTAAATTATTTTGAAGTTTTAAATTTAACAGACATAGATAACGCCAGTACTATTCCCTGAAGATTTTTTCATGTCTCAAAATACTTCGTACGACTTAATTATCTGAAGATAGTGGTGCAAAAGCCCTTCAGGAGATTGAAGTTCCACTCCTTTAGAAAGCATTTACTGCCTTTGTAGAGCTTGAGATTGCTGGCAACAGTAGTATGTTGCATTTTGGAAAGTCCCTCAGGTCATATCCCTACAGTCTATATAAAAAGCAAAGTTTTAGAAAATGAAGCAAGAGGGCAGAGAAACTGGTAGATTGTCTATAGGTATAGAAAACTTTTATCTTTCCTAGAAAACCCAGTGTTCTGGAGAAATCTCTTCTGATATTTGTTGTCCTGCTAAAAATGTGAGCAATGAAAGTTAAACACTTTTGAAAATTATAAAAATGAATAATTTAAAAGTCGGGATCCAGATTCATAAGGGCAGTTAAAAATTGTGTTGGTCAGGAGAAGGTGGTGGTTTCTCCTTTGCACCTATTCCAGTAGAATAATTAGACAACATTCCTCTTTTATTCGAAGCAGAGTTTGCGATCTGTATCTTCCATTTTGTAAGAATATTTCCTAACTGGTGAGATGGTCAGGATTTTTTAGTCAAATTTCTACTTTTAAGATTTCAGTAAAGGATTCTTATGCATATTTTCCTTGACGTCATGGTGCTCTGGCTACTGGGCAGGGAATATAAAATTGCCAGGATTATTTATTTCTCTTCCTTATACTTGAGAATGTCATCGATAGTGAATCTTGCCTTTTACATCTATCGAAAGTTTCCTGAGCATGAAGCAGTTCTTCCTTGCAGTTCCTATACTGCCAATCCTGTGAGAGGTGGTGGCAATCTCTCATACAGATGGGGACACTGGAGCTGAAACAGCACCCACCAGCTTGTGCTCTCACTCTCTTTCTCTCTCTGCTCCTCTCCCTCCCACAGCTGAAGTCCATATAGTTTCTACATGGCTCTGTGAATTACAGAATTACAGAATGGTTGGGGTTGGAGGTCTTCAGTGGCACATGGATGACTATGCAAAGCTGACTGTATAATTAGCAGATACACAATTTATTTCCCTAACATAAATCATATAGCTTCGTAGAAAGTAATAAAAAGGTTATTATCATTACATTTTATAAAACATGAGGGACTTATTTCAAGGTCAAGATAGAAAAAGCAGACAAGAACATTCCTTTAATTATTTAGCTACCACAGACTTCCTTTTATTGCACCATAATTGTTAACTGGAGACAATTGTAATTTTAAATGTGATACTGTTTCCCCAGATAAAAACTGGAAAAATCGAAATTGGGTACGATGCTTTAAATTTGCTAGTAAGAGCTTGTAACATCTCCACCTTGTGGTTATTTCTCTGAGTAACGAGCCTAGACTGCTGCATCTCAAATGGCAGGTTATTTTGGCTCTGGAACTCCAGGTTCTCTGAACACAAATAGTATACATTGAGGGATTTGACGTAAGAAATTTTTGTATAGAAAAAATGCCTATTGTACTGTCTTTAAAGTCAGGTCTTTTTTCATGCTTTCGTCAGACATTGTTACCTTTTTGTATTTTAGACAACATCAATAATTAAAGTCAGGAATAAGTAACTACAGAAGCAATAACCATATAGGATGACTGAAACTGTCCAGTTTGAAAAGAAGTATTTCTTACATAAAAAATGCCATCAAATCAAATAATAAGATGAACCAAGAGGTGGGTCAAGAAGATTAATTATGTTTTACTCATAAAAATATTTGCAAGTATCCCTGTATTTGATGAAAAGAATGCACATTACGCACAATAATAATCACTATGTTAAGTGGACAAGTGTTACTGTCCATGTTTCACAAGGGTAAAGCTAACCGAACAGAGAAAGTACCCTTTCATAAGGTCACAGAGCAAGGCAATGATGGAAAAGAAGAGTAACCCAGACTTTCTGTGTTACAGTGCCTGGTGGTTTACTGCTGTATCTGTCATCTCTCATGTTGATTTAGCATATTAATATCAGGAAATTGTCTAGTCAACTCTAAGAAGCCTCAGAGTACAGGTATTAACTCAGCACTAGTTGCCAAAGTTGAGCTGCTTTCCTTTTTTTACTTTTTCAATTTGTAAACGTAAGAAAAATGTCCCATGATATTTCTGGTATTTCCCTGATCACGATCAAGCAGAAAAATTAGGACATAAGCTCTTCCGTGGTATTTTGGCACGTCCTACACACACTAGAATTTTAAAATGCCAGGATAGGCAAATAAGTAAGTGTAGTTATGTTATCTAGGCTTTCTAAAATGTCAGAAATACTTTGGCTTGATATTTTAGATTAAGATGTTCCCACCTCATATTTCCAAGTTTGAGTTCTCATTGTAAGCATGATTTTATTTTCTCTTCATTTATTAGTATTTATGGCTAATTCACCTTTCTCCATAGAAATATTTTCTGATTTTATTGTAGTCGTTGTATCTTCTTGTACGGTGTATCATTTGCAAAAAGCTACTCAGCAGCCTTTTGTAATACATCATATAAAGGGAGTGTGATAAAGTCATTTGACACAATTGCAAGAATATAAGCAGCGTCACTCCTTTTTTCTCCATTTGTAGAGATAACTTAAAACTAGAAAAGCTGTATTAGCTCTGCTCACTGACCTTTTTTTTTTTCTTTTTCTGAGAAGATAGGTGTGCCCTCCTCACCTCACTAAAAGCAGTAGTTTTTAAAGAAAAACTGCATATCCTGTAAATGCTGTGGTAGGATCGGAGGCCCAGGATACCTCATCACACACCGTTGATGTTTCTTTCCACCTCTGTGACTCATCCTGAGACAAGACATGGGTACCCAAGGTGCCCTTTCTGTTCCCTATTCCTACCAGGCTGTGTCCAGTCCCTGAACTGAGAGGAATCATGTGTGAAACTGAGTACTTGTCTATTAGTAGAAAGAATGAGACTTTTTTTTTTCCTGACAGACCCCTTTGTTTCTGTCCTCAGCATCATATTAAATATCTAGTCAAAGAAGGTTTAGCCTAGAACGGCTCAAAGGCTTAAATACATTTCTTCTAGCTCCAGACACCACAGGTAGCAGCAAAACTGCCTTTAGTCAAAAGACTAGAAAATGAGATTTTTTTCCTTTATTAGTGGTCTTCTGTGGGCACCAAAACTTATGTGGTGTGATTCTTTGTGGCAACCTTGCAAAAGCATATGTGGTCTGTGCTTCCTGAGCAGGAGGTAGAGTTTTGAGGTAGGGAAAAACTCCAGAAGGAAGAGCTGTAAGAGTGGTGGATGATGAGGAAAAGTGGTGAATGTGGCCAAACATGGAAGAGATTAATCTAGCTAAATATAGATGTCTTCACTGTAGGTGTCAATATCTGAGCTAGTCACCCCAGCCTCCTTCATGGGGCATTCTCAAAAGATTACTCAGAGAGGATGTATTCTTTGCTCATAACTTCACACAACTTTCTAGCTGTCAGCATGCGACCTAGCTTTATCGTCAGTCCAGAAGAGAAGGCACTTTGAGGGTATGGTTAATGCCCTGTGAAGCAACCATGTAAAGTAAATCATAGACAAATCATGCCAAGGTTTCTCTTTATTGACTACAAAGAGAATACAGACCGACAGCTTGAATACAGCATAGGCTAGAGAAACCATGTCCTGCCCAACCAATCTCCAGAGGATCCACATTATTCCCTCTTCTCACTAGTGAAGAAGACCTAGAACCTTCTGAAAGACTCCAACTCCAGAGCAGTGGTACCACCTCCCCTGGCTGCCCTTGTCCCTAGGTGCTGGCTGCGTAGCATGGTGTAACCCCAACTCTGCTGTTCAGAGCTGTCCAGACCATTTAGTGGTCTTCTTCAGATTCGGTACTGATGACAAGAGACTGAGCTCAATTACACAGTTTGATTTCTGCAACAGAATACCTCAAATGGAAAATGTGGTTCTGGTGTGTTTTCCTTCATGTGCAGTGAAGTTTTGGTCACCATATGGTGAATAAGCCACGCTGCCCCACTTTGCTGGCATGATTTCAGAACACTGCTGTATGAAGTAACCACGAAGCTTTGAAGAGCAGATCAGTTGAGGGATGGGTGGGCAAACTTTAAAAGGCTAAAAAAGCTTGTTCAAATAACACATTCAGATGTTTATTGGAAAATAATTGGTCTGGAAATCAAGCTTCAGTACCTCCTTGTCTCAGACATTTGCAATGCTGAAGTAAAACCACACCTTTCAAACTTGCGATCTGCCGAAGTTCAGTGAGATTCAAAGAGTTTTTGAAATGTTAAACTTTTCAGCATTTTTTTTCCAAGAGGGAAAAATTCACCCCATTCTGTTTGAAGAAGTCTGCCCACAACTAATTCAAAGCAGCACGTAGCACACATTGCAACAGTGCGGTTGTTGCCGAGCCCTCTAGGTGGTCCCAAAGACCACAGGCATTCTCCTCCAGCAGGTGAGGGCTAGCGGTGATGCTTCCATCAACAGGAGCACCCCAGCAGCCCTGCCTCAGGCAATACTGCTAATGAAGCCATCTGGTGACGTGCCCCAGCGAGGGCTGGAGGGTTTGGCCCCGAACACTTCCAACAGGACAGATGCTTCAGCCCAGGAAATGCTCTGCACAACAGGCTATCACCTCCAGATCTGCTTGATGATAGTGGTATGAGGCTATCGTGTTAATCTACTGCCAGGGGATAAAATAAAGTTGATGTTAGCGCCAGCTATACTCGCTTAGCCAAACCCTGCTCAGGTCTTATCCTGTGGAGAGAGAAATGCCTAGAATGGTCAAAATCTAAAATGTTTATTTTTTTTAATTAATAAAAGCATCTTAATTAGGTTTTAGAGGGACTTAGTCTGTGTGCACATATGTACAAAATTACGTTCCCCAGAGCCGAAGTTAAGGAAATAAGAAAAGTCAACTCTATGATGTTCAGTATTGTCTAATGGAGGGCATAAAGGAATATAGCTTGTCCTCTGACTCTGTTCAACCATCTGTAAAGTTGTAACAGCTGTATTTCCCTTCCAAGCAGTCCTAAGGTTTAGCTGGTCGCCTCCTGTAGCACAACTTGCAATACTCATGGTGGGCAATATTAGCTGGGGTGGGGCAATATAATGACAAAAATTTAAAAGCAGGATTTTCTTTGGAGATCAAGGGAAGTTACACTTAAAGCAATTGCTAGCATGGCATGCAACCATGCTCATTATGGAGATTTCAATCTATTATCCTAGTTCTTACTGAAAGGCCCTCCCTGCAGCAAACGCAAATACTGTTTTTTGACATTTATCTTAAATTCATACTTCATCTGCTAGAATACATATTTGGAAATATTTAAATGACCCTGTAAAGTTCAGGATTTGAATTTTTCTGAAACAAGATCTTTATCCTGATGATGCTAGGAGTCTAAAAGAAAACAACGTTCCTTTTGTAATTAAGCAGAGTAGCTATTTATACTGCCAGCTGCCGGCTGCATTCCAGTACAAAGTGCACTCATGGCATCAATTTAAAGGGCATATGTTGGAGGCAAACACTCAAAAGTGGTTTGGAAAGAGGTATGGAGTAAAACTTTCTGAGGTGCTGTGCTGCTTTGACTGAAAATGAGTTAATTTTCTTCATGCAGTTAGAAGTCTTTCTTTTTCATAACTAGCACGATCATTATTTTGGACTTAGTTTGAGAACAAGAGATAACACCCAGGACAGAGTTAATGTTTTTAATTGCTCTGGTGTGAGATCCAAGGACATTCTGAGCACTCTGCCCACAGGTGTGAGGCATCGAGGAAGGGGGACATGGATGGGACAGAGCTTGACTGACATCCAGACTGATCAGTAAGAGTATTCCGTCCCATTAGCGTCATGCTTCAGATTTGAGGAGAGTCAGGATCTTCCAGTAGCTCTCCTCTCTCACATTCTTCTTCACTCTTTTTGTTGGAGCTGGGGGAGTTCAGTTTGGGACATTTAGTTTGGCCTTTTGCCATTTTGCAGAGGCCTCTGGGCCTTTCTGCCTTTTTTTCCTTATTTCTCTCTTCAGGATCAGCTGTTCAGGATCAGGTGCTGCTTCCTGGGACTGGCTGTTTGGTGTGGATGAAGTTCGTGAGGAATTTCCTTGAGTATCTTTTGGTTTATATTCAATTTCTATTTTATATATATATATTTACTAGTAGCGTATTAGCATTTTGTTATTTTGTTAAACTGTGTTTATCTCAATCCGAGTTTCTCCCTTTCCTTTCAATTCTCTCCCCTATTTGGAGGGTCAGGAGAGGAGTGAGTAAGCAGTTATCGTGGTTGTATTGCTAGCTCAGGTTAAACCACAACAAGTGCCTAAGTCACTTTAAGGAGGGAGACTTCAAGGATGCTCAGCTGACACTCAGTTGACTTTGAAAATGGTACGCAGGCTTACCAGAAACAGACGATGACTTGAAGTTGGCCGCAATCCTCGGTAGCCGCAAAAAATTCCACACTTCTGGGACAGGTTTTATTCAAGTTACTCCAGATGTACTTACCCTTGGCCTTGTGCTGGAAGAAGGTCCATTTTCGTTTAAACAATTTGCTTTGACGTTAATGGTAGCAGGATTAAGTCCTGAGTCATTTATTGGTAGAAGACTCAGAAATTTCTTTACTCCTTTTAATGTGAATATTTTTCTTTCTTCTTGCAAATCTTGGCTTTCATACTTACTTCTCTTTAGGTATGTGAGGAGCATTATTAAAAAAGCCTATCTTCAGGAGAGCAAAGCATTTTTTATCTAACATTTCCAGTTTCCACTGACCTAAAGAGGAAAAAGCCTAAGTCTGCCCTTGAGTGTGTACATTTTACTGCATAGCTGAAACCGAATTCTGCATGGAAACATTTTATCAAGTACCTTATTTTTCTACACATTCCTGGAGAACCTGCAAAGGAGGAGCTTGTCAACTAAATTGAAAACATACTAATAAAGTTAAAAAGTTAATAGGAGACATTTGCAATTTCCCAATAATTTTCCTAGCGACTTAAACTCTAAATAACTCTGTATACTTGTGCTACTGTTTTCCTTACATCTTTGTATCAAATGACATACAGAAGAATTAGTGCCGGATATCTACCATTTGTCGCACACCTATCAAATTATAGTTTTGCTAGGCAAACTTACAGTTCAGGTGGCCAGGTCTCTGTTTGTCTGGGAGGCTATTTTCAATTACTTATAAGTAATAATGTGTGTTTTATAACTCAAACCACTTGTAAAAATAGAGCTTAAAACCTTGTGACTGAGGCAATAAAATAGAAGCAAAGGTTTAGCTGTTGTAACCTACTATGCAGTCCATTTAAGGGCAGTGGCTGAAATATAGTTCCAGACTCTGGGCTACTTTTGTGCTAACTAGACAATACAAAAACAGATTGTGTTTTGTGATGTGGTGGTGTTTTTTTGGTTTTGGGGTTTTTTGTGGTTTTTTGTTTGTGTTGTTTGTTTGTTTGTTTTTAATTTCATTTTGTTTTGTTTTCATAATTACAGTGATAATTGTACTAATGAAGCAGCTGTAATGATTGCTGCTTATTTCAGTGAACCTTGGTTAGGTATTGCGAACCAAGACACTGCTAAAGGGTGTAAGCTGACAGTGTTACCTTTGCCCAAAAGGGTGCCATTTAAATATACACTTTTCATTTAAAGGTTACACAGAAGGATGAATGTGTAGGGCTTGGTTAATTCTGCCTTACAACTTCTTTCCACCTCTCCATTTGCTATGACTAGACTATCATATCTGAATATCATATGGCCAGTCAGGTATTTATACCAACTAATACTGCATGTCACTGGCATCCTGACTAAAAGATCAAGAGAGAAATAGTTTGATGGACTGACTAGCTATTTCAAAGGATATCTTTTGTTTTTCATTCCCTTCAGAATAAATTTTTCTGTTCAGGCACCTATTTTATAAAATTTGTGCATTTGCTAGATTTTTTTAACCTTAGGAAAAAAATCTATAAGGTGACATCTTATTCCTTTCTTTTATCTGCCTTAAGCCTCCAAGAACATTCATCTGCATTCTTGCCTCTACTGATAAGATCTTTTCTAGTTGCTAAAGAGCTGACAGCTTATTACAGGAGTTCCACAGCGCTGAACCCTTCTCATTTAGGTTTGGCCTTAATGCAAAAAATGTTGACCTTTTCTGTATTTAATACGGCTCACAAGAGGCATCTTTCCAAGTCTTAATATAATCTACTGCTGAACCTTCTCATCCTCCTCCACTTCCCCTCTCCTTCAATCTTCTAGCACTCCTAGTTCGCTGTATGGGATATGGACACCCTACATTGCCTGGCATATGCTTTTACATATATCCAGGAGATTCAGGAATTCTTTTGAATTCCTAAAGTGCTGCTGTATTTGTACTACTAGTCAAGATTCTTTTATCAGTTTCTGATATCAGTCTCTTTTTATCTTCAAGGATTTAACAGTCTGTTAGTGTAACTCATTTATTTCCCACACAACCTTTTTTTACCTGTTGACTTTTGCTCATCAGTTCTTTTGAGAGAAAATTTTTAAATGAGGACTTGGCCTTATCATAAACAATACTGATTAGAAACAGAAAGATACAATATCATTTAACTTTTTTACTTCTCTGTTACAAATGGGTATATCTAATAATAAGCATGGCCAATTATTTTAGTTCTGCTATATCTATTTAAATATTTTTCATACAAGAGTGATCAAAACAGGCAAAATTTGAATTAAGTTTTATTGTCTGGATTGTTTCTGAAACACAGAGGTGATCCATGAAAAGGCAAATACTGAATAGCTGCCTTTGGACTAGGTCAGATTTTGCAGCTGGACTAGATGATTGTTGTAGGTCCCTCCCAACTGAAATTTTCTATTATTCTATTCTATTCTATTCTATTCTATTCTATTCTATTCTATTCTATTCTATTCTATTCTATTCTATTCTATTCTATTCTATTCTATTCATGTCTAAGTTACCATTTTTTTGCTGTATACAAGGTGAATGATACACTAATTGGCTTGCGAAGCCTTTTTTTAAAGCTATGAAATAAAATTATAATAAAGTTCTAGAACAGTTTTGAACATTGGGATGTAGCATAGAATTTTTTTGTGAATAGTTTCTATTTATCATTTAGCACATGGCTTTGATTTTCTTCACAGTTGCAGTGTGTTCACAATCCTGTCTGTTGCTTTCTTCAATGCCAAACTGACACCTATTTTGAACGCAGAATTGGGTTTTCAGCATGAAGAACAATTCCTATAATATTTTTTTATAAAATTCTAGCTCACAGTGGGCCAAATGCTGTAACTTTTACAGGTTTTATCCCACAGTCTTCTACCTGATTTACCACCCATCCTGGGTACTGAGGAAAGTAGTTTTGTAAGCCAACAGAGCAGAGCCATGTCCTGAGTCAACTTGCTTCCAACAGCTCTCCCCCATAAAAAAAAAAAAAAAAAAAAAAAAACCAACACAAAAACAAACAAACAAACATAAAAACCCACATTTGGATAATGCCTCCAGATATAGTTTTCCAAACATAAAGATGCAGTCCTTAAAAGTCAGTCCTATTAGAACTTATTCTTTTGAGCCAAGTCCAAACCATAGCAGTGCTGCAAGTATACTTTCAACCAAACAGCACCACGCCTATTCTTATTCTCCACAGGGTTATGGAAAACTCCCCAATAAGGGCAATAACACAGCCCATGGGAAAACTATGTCAAGCAAATGCTGGCATATAATTTCTGATGAGAAGTCCTATGGTCCCCAGAGATCATTTCATCATTCACTCAGCAGATTCAACCCTTCTGATGGAACAAATATAATACTATGGAAGGGTTCTGCCCTTCTCTTTGTATTCGGTGTAAATATGCCCTATTATATCCTGAAAAAGAGACTTCCTTTCAAGGACAAAGACACTTGAGAGGCAAGGCTTCCCTTATTCTAAATTACTGTATTATGCTTCAAGTTAAAATGGCAGAGATTTTTGGGAATGTATTATGGTGGAGTGTTACTCTTTAAAATTTTCATCATTACTTTCACATATCTTTATCTCTTCCTTATCCTCCTTTTCTTATTCCACCTATTTACCTTCTTGTAATGCTGATTAGAAAAATACCTTTCTAGCTAACATTGAGTGAATATCCCATGCCAGCCTTCTGCCAGTGTTACTCCAAGAGAATTTCCAACAGCATGGGATGAACTTTCCAAAGAATATTCTGTTTTGCAATCTGTAAGAGTGGCAAAATGAACTTAACAGATGCAGAATCCAGCCCTGTGTGTTCTACCAACAGAGGGCTGCTGTAAGGCCAGCAGTTACCTTTAGGGTAACAACCAAGAAATGTATAAGCACTTGTGGATGAGTCCACCTGTGTTGATTCGGAATTTGTATTAGGCATTATCAGCACATTTCAGGTGTATTTCTCTATTGGTTAGTATCAGGGAGAGCAGGAACTAGGGAGGAAAACTCAGTTCTAGCTGTAGATTCTACCTTTCTGATCCCACCGAGCTATGATAATTCTTATATATTGGACAGATACATTACTTTCGAATTGTGTTCATAACATGATTAAAACAAATGGAAGGGCTGTTGCAGTTCAAAAATGTTGGGGAAGGGGAAGGGGGGAAAACAATAGAAATTTCCATTGTCTTTACACCAAAAAGAAAAGTCTTGCACTAGTTAAACTCTGATGCAATGTTTGGATTTAATTACAGTAGGCCAAATTTTGCCCTCAGATACACCAGTCAACTTGGGTAAGACTTGGCATGGAGAGGACATTTTTAAATCAAATACCATGGTATTTTTACAATACCATGCCAAATAGGGCATAATATATTTTTAGAAACTTTCTCATTTATAATAATAAAATGCTCTTCAAGATGATTCACATTAAAAGAAACAATTATTTTGGCTCACAGGACATGTTTGTAACTATGTGTAGACACTTATTTGGATGCAATTCAGCAGCATGTAAATTCAGAATGTGGATATATGCCAGTGGCAGGGAGGAAAAAAATCTCGAGGAAGTGAGCTGTTACTCAGTAGCTGTTGATGTTTCCTTTGCCTGCTCGGAGCTCCCTATAGCTTCACAGGGGTGAAAAACTGGAAGGGAACTCCAGGGGTCATCTGGTCTATGCTATTGCAGAAGGATAAAATCAAACTGACAAGGACAGACATCTGTCAGTAATGGTTTAATATCTTTTGAAAACATTTTAAAAAGGGAAATTCCATGCTCTCCCGTATTCTTCAGTATTTTTGGAGACAGACAAGCTTTTCCTAATGGCTAACTTGAATGGCTTTTGATGCAAATTAAGCAAATTAATTCTTTCTCTTTCCACTGTGGTCAGGAGGAACAGCTGAGCATGTGCTGTCCCTCACTGGAAGGTTGTCAGTTTGCCTCCTTTCAATCAAACCTCTTTTAGAAGAGGCATGGTAGAGAACCTTCAGCTTTTCCATCTCATTTATATGCACATTAAATCCTCTCAATACTTGCCACTCTCCTTGGGGTCCTTCCCCAGTTATCTCCATCTCTTTCCATTCCAGAGCCAAAACCACCAGTTCAAATCTGAGCAGCAGTGAGGAGAGTACAATAATCAAGTCCCATATGTTGCATATAACTTTTCTCAGTTTGCAGTAGCCTCACATTGTTGATTCACATTTAATCCACAATCCACCATGAACCTCATGTACATCTACCTGCACCAATTGTTTCCTTCAGATTTTAGACCATTTCTCCAACTTGTCAAGATCCCTTGAATTCTAATTTAGTCCTTCAAAAGGGTTTGTGACACCTTTCAGGTTATAGTGCTCTAGTCCATTATCCAAAACATTTACTTTTGAAGAAAACTGGGCCTGGATAGAAAATGCTTAAATGGTTCCGTGTTTTTAAGTGTCAACAACAGCTACTTACTATTTAGAAGCAATATTTCACTCATCTATGCGTCCCAAATATGACAATTTCACTATGATCTATTTTAATTTATTTAGTGCAGCATCAAAAGCCTTTCTTAGGATATAGTTATTCTGTGATTTTCTCCTAACCAGCTAAAAATCAAATTATTTCTTTCCTTGGGTGGATGTGTCATTTCCAAGGCAAAAATAAAAAAGCTCTATATTTAAGGTGCATGCCTCTAAGAAATAATGTTGTTAAATCAAAGCTATTACTGGTGATACTTTCTGAACTTGAATACAGGCAGTCTATTTATTAACATGGATGAAAAATTATTACAGTTATTAACCTGTAAATCACTGGTGTAACATGTTATTCCAATAATTCTCAGGGCGGCGGGGGACGGGGGGTGTGGGTGCGAGGAGGGGAAAGTAAACAATATTTTGAAACCTATTTGTAATGCAACTTGCCATCTTTCTGCCGAAGTCAAAAAGAGACTGTAAGGACAACAACTCTGGTTTATTGCTTTTTATTCTTTTTAACTAACCTGAAAGCAGGGGAACACTCATTATGCTCTGGGCAGAAAAAGTTGTTCTGCCTCAGGCTGTGCTATCTCCCCTCTCCCCTTTTGCCCTCTTATGTCATTCGTAGCAAAAGAAACATCTTTAAGGAAAGCGGCTACAGTGTTGTCCTGTGGAGAACGCGGTTTGATGTAGCCCAGAAGGTCACAGAGGTACCGAATCAGCAAACGATCTCTGTTTGATACTCTAAAGCTTCTGTCTGAACTTCTCTCACTTCTCCCTCCACTCTCCACTTCATGCCTTCAGCTTAAAATGTATTTGAGGAGGGTTTGGCATTTTTTTTCAGCAATTAACTTTTCGTTATGCAAAACCAGTGGATATTTTAATTCAACAAGTACTGAAATCAGACAATATTAAGCATCTTCAGTTTCAATGCATTTATATGTGTCTAGAATATTTTGTTATTCTGGGTTTTTTTTGTTTGTTTGTTTTGGTTGGTTGGTTGGTTGGTTTTTTATGATGATGCACTATCTTCTCTTGGACAAAGTCTCTGAAGAAATAATAGCACAAAGCTGTTTCTTTGGTGATTTCAGGATATAATAATTCCTCAAGCATAGGCCTCAGAGAATTTAAAGTCAGAAATCCAACAAATAATAACTTTTCTTCTTGGTGAAGTCTAATCTTTTAGAGGATGGATCCTATCTCTTTGTAACCCTTTAATGTCTACAAGCATTCCCCAATGGCCTGAGATCAACAGACCATGTTAAGTTGACACATTTAATTAGGTATGAGTAAATAGATATAGATATATGGAGACAGATATATAGATATATCTCATGTTTCTGTGTGCCCATGAATGAGGGGCATGGAGAAAAGGTACTGTTATGGAGGCCTGGAGTTTTGCTGCTTCTGATCACATGCATCAGCTTTCTTATATTTTATTTTACTGCAGACACAGAGCAGCACATTGGGTACCAGTCTATTGTACTCATTTCAGTCAAAGGACAAGATCTGTTATTTTTGGGTGCTCTGCACCAAAGACATGGTTGAAAATGCACAAAGCCTGTCTGAGCAAGGGTAGGCAGACCTGGGCAGGGTGGGCAGACCACTCGGCTCATTCCAGCAGGCAAGAAACTTATCAACACCATCTTTGTGAACTACAAAGTGGTGATAAATTTGAGACTTCCCTTACCAGTTCATTTTCTTAGTGCACAGGCAAGTAAAGCAATCTATGAAAAACATAGACATTTTTTTGTGCAAGGTCCCCTTATATAATGAGTATGTCCCATTTGCCCTTGCATGTTGAGTGTTGAAATAACTTTCCCAAACTCACAGGTTTTGGAGACAGAAATCATTGCTGTGGCACATTTGGAAAAATACCTAGCACATTTTGACTGTTGTTCTAATATAAAAATTATATGTAAAAGTACAGGCAGATCACGTTGTCAGGAGAGCGTGAACTTTTCACAAGAATGATTTAGTAAGTTTGTCAACGTACGTAAGTGAACCAGACAAACAGATAATGATGATAGACAGACACACTGCTTTTTATGCAAATGGAATCCTATTAAAAGTACAAAAGAGTAGCTATTGAGCATAATTAACTTCAGCAAGTTTCATTTTTTGATACCTTTCAGATTAGAGTAAATTATGAAATAATGTCAAAGAGGATGTAACATCCATGGATGTCATTTTACAGTAAATTCCACCTTAGGTTATTGCATGAAAAAGAGCTATACCCCAACAGGGGTTAGTATCACAGGTGTAATTCAAAATGGGGAGGAACCACAAAAAGAAAAAAAAAAGAAGAAAACAAAACAAAAAACACCTCAATGATTTTCAATGATTTTTTTTTTTTTTTAATGGGCTGAAAGATCATTTTGTTCAAAAGACTCTATGTTCTATTTTCTTCCCTTTACAATATTTCAAGTATACCAATGGGCTGGATAAAAGAGAGTCATCTCACTGAATTTATGATGTCTCTTCAGTTTGAACTCAGCAGGTCTTTGCCATAAAGTGAAAGGTCTAAAAACATTTTCCTGCTTCTCCTGAAGAGAAAAAAAAAAATAACCTTATAGTTGGACTAAATCATTATACAATGTGGTTAGTATTCATTGTCTCCCATGTATCCATCTGGCCAAAAAAACCAAACATCCCAGGTCACTCAGAGGATGTGGTGTTCGTCACAGCAATCTGTGATCTCAAGCAAGCCGAGGTGATTCCATAGGATGCGTGAGTTGCAAAAAGCCCTAAGCAAAGCATGCAGACTGTTAACACTTTATATATTGGTGTGCACTGCACTGACTGCGACGTGAGTTTGCAGATACAGCCTTCCCTTAAAGGTTTATGGAAAAGAGGAAATACAGATGGAAGTTAAAATTGTTACTTGTCCTGATGTACTGCCTTTTGAAATGAATAGTGGAAGGGTCCTAGTACAGGTTACAAAAATAATAGTAAAAGATAATATTATTTATAACATATTTTTAAACCACAAGTCAGCGGGCTGAGTTAAAAGCGGCAGGTTTTCTAAGGAAGCCCTGTGGCTTTGCTGACCCCAGGCAGGCCACAGAGTGACCCAGCTTTCCTGGGCAGGCGGCCTCTCTCCCTGCATCCCTGTGCTGCACACAGACCAAGGAGTGGGGATGCGCAGGCACCTCACCATGCTCTTCCCTGCTATTTCTGCCTTGTCATCGCCCCATACTGCTGCGTCCCAAAGTTGGTTCCTGGTGGCCACAGGCTGAAGGGGAATGTACAGACTCCCCCAGCAGCTGCAGCTTTCCCTGGGGCTATCAATCTCAGAGAGAGGCAGTCTCAAACCTGAAATTCAAAATGCAGGATTTTTCTTTGAATGTGGCTTTATTGATAACCACAATATAATAGCAAAGCCCTGGAGTTTTCCCCTGAATTTGCCTTTCTACATATCCCACAAGATGTGTGTGGTGCCGTTGTCCTGGCAGGGGCTTGCCGGGAGCCACTTGCTAGCGTGACTTGGCACTGATCACTCGGGATAATATGCGGAGGGCTCAGCACCCCTAGTTTAGAGTTACTCAACCAAAATGCTCTGTGCTGGAGTCTGCCAATGTCTTGTGTAATCCTAACAAATTCCAGCATTTCTGAGGAAAGCTACAGGACATTTAAGAATTTTCTGGAAACTTTACCGTTTTCTTTCATGTTTAGTTTTGGTTTTCTATAAACCATCTGGCAGTTTTTATGTGTAAGTTTGTATTACCTGCAACTTCGCATTTTCAATTTAAATCCATGTTTAATTGAGTTTCTCGGAGCAACAATCAAATGATATATTTAGACAAGTTTACTTCTATTGATACCCTGAGGACCAGCAAACTGTTTGGATAGAGAGCATCAAATTGTTACCTGGTTTTGGTGCTTCACCCATCTCTGGAATAACAGCTGGGATCAGGGCTTGTTCTTGGCTCATTGTTAGATAATACTTTTTATTGTACTGCTTTCATAGTGCGCTGCAATCTCACCCACAGATAGCATCTAAAGATGAAGAGAAGCATCAAAGAAACTTCCTTCCTCTGTTTCATGATGGTAAAAGAGCGGAACAAAATAATATCTTCTTTCTTTCTCCCCTTTTCTTTCTATTCAAGAGTCTCACAGCATATTAGATTATGTCTGGAGTTCAGGGTGTGGGCTCAAATATGCCACCCCTGTAGCAATTAAAATTGCAGGATCTTAGTAGCAATATGGAAAGATTAACCATGAGACTTTGCAAGTGGGAAAGAGGAATCTGACTTAAACCAAGATCGTTTCCGCTCTGTCACCCACATACTCACAAGATCCAAGTGATGTGTGTCCATGTAATCAGTCCGGCTTGCAGGCATCAAGGTGCACATGTCCAGGCAGTCTGGCCGGGCTTCCCAGCTGTGACGCAGAGGACAAGAGACAGCAGCTATTGAGTCTTCTTGAGGTCACCTGGTCTTTTCTTCAGATGGGAACCATATCTGCCACCATGACCTTGTGTAGCAACAAGCTGCAGAAGTTCAGTACCTGCCATGCACAGAGGCTGCCCTCACCATGGGCATGCAGGGATGGGTTTTAGGGTGGTAGACTGGTCTCAATCTAAACCCTATTGTAATTGCTGCAATGAGAACAACAAAAAAAAAAGTACTAGATGTAAATCTATAAACAGACATAAATTCATAAATTTAGATATAAATCTGGGGTGAATATGCTGGTCAGTCTGTGTGTTTATGATGCTTTTCTAACCTCTCCCTTTACAATTTTGATATAGTTCTGTCTTTTGCCCAGCAGGACCAGGAGTGGATTCTGGTTTCTAGCATATATGCCAAACATCAATGAAAGGTTCACTTTGTCTCTGTTTGACACATCAGTCTTGAGAATTGGTCTCATTTAATATTCTTATCAGAGTTTGAAGTCATTGAGCTTCTGACTGATTGATTCTTCTGAGCTTTAAATAACAATACTACGTAATGTGATCTTTGTTAAGACTTCCCAGAAGGCGACCAAGAGAACCAGACTTCTGTATTTTGTAGTGTGTCTTTTTTAACTGTTCTTTTGGGTTTTTTAGGAGTTGTTGGTTTGGGTTTGGTTTTTTGGTGTTGTTTTTGGGTTTTGTTTGGTTGGATTTTGTTTGGTTTTTTTTAATTTGTTTTTGTTTTTTTTAGGGGATGTTTGTTTTGTTTTGTTAGTTTGTTTTGTTTGGTTTTTACAAGATGAGTTTAGCTGAAAATAAAAATGTCCCACTAAAAACCATGTAAAGCTTCACACACTCATTAGTGTAACTCTAGAACAGCTTTGTCCTCACCAGAGGCCTCAGTTTGTTGGATGTTGCCTCTAAGTGTGAAAGTCCAGAAAGTACTTTGCTCTTGCGGTCTTTCCCTGAGACTGTTACTGCCCATGGCATACATGGTGTGCTACGAAGTTGTCTGAATCTGGTGGGTACAACCAACTTTGCTTTGGTACAACAGAGCTTTGCTGTGTTAAAATATAATATTGGACGTTAATGGAGGGCTCCCAGGTCCTTCGGTGGCTTCCAGGTCAGCCTTCTGTCCCAAAGAAGGAACAAGGAGTCTCCGTGGGCAACATCAGCGGCCCCGTTTTGGTTCCAAACTCCAGCAGCTCTGGCGGTACCGCCCGGTCTCCGCCGTTAGATGGCAACAGCTCCCCGAGTAACCGCGTGAGGGAACCCGAGCTGCCTTTCCTCTTCCTTCCCAAAAGCTTTCCCAGCCCCGGTTGTGGTTTGGGAGAGGCGAGCTGACGATCCCCGAGTGATGCTCGCCTCTCTACCCTTGGGCCGTGTCCCCTTTCCCAGCCCCTCTGCCCCGGGGGAGTGTGGCACCGCTTACCTCCCCGCCCTGCAAAATACAGGGGGCGGCCAGCAGACCCCCGCTTCCCTCTGAGTTAGGTGAGAGAGGGATTATCTGTGCAATAAAAGGAAAAAGACTTGCACAGGTATCTGAGGGATAGAATTATAGACTTTTGCTTAAATTAAAAACACATAACTTGGGTTTTGCTGCAGTTGGGAGCAGGTTTTCGTCACGTGGAAGGAACAAAAAAAAGTAACAGCTTTGAGGTACAAACTGTGAATGTTTCATTTATCAAGTAATGGAGGTCACGAAACACTGCATTAGTTTTGTTGTTTGTTTTTGTTTTTTTTTTTCATCTTGCAAGACTTCAAATTAAAAATGCTCAGTAGTATCAAAGAAAAAACAGTTGCAGGGAACCCAGTACACCTCAGTTACTCTGCTGCCCAGAGGTCAGATCAGCTACACCAACATCGTTGTCAGGAAATACTTCTCCATCCTAGTCTTAAAGGCATAAAGGCTCCATAACCTCCCAAGCAGACTAGGTCTTCCCCATGCCAGTGACTTCAGTAGCTCTTAAGAGCTTGAGAACTATTTCTCAATAAAAGGTCAAGCTTTGTAGATTAACTATGCAGCCAAGTTTGAGTTTCCAGCTGCTCTGATTCTTCAAAATACCTGAAGATTATAAAGATGCTTGCGTGTCTCCAAGCTTGCTGCTATCAATGAACCTGGGAAGTAATGGAGTGCCAACATAAGTACACATTTAATTATATTGAAATTTTCAAAACACTTATGCTTTACTTTTTTGCCTAAGCCAGGCATTGATCAAAGTAGTGATACATGTGACCAAAACAAACTAATACCCCAAATACCTTAGTTTCCAGTAGTAACATGGGCAGATGTGTACAATTAATAAGCTTTTTAAGCCTATACTTCAATATTAATAGTTTTTTCCACTGTGGCTACCACTTTCATGTCTGACTTTGATAAGACAATGAGCATAAGGTTTCCAGAAGTTACTAATTTTTGGTGCTCGGGAACTCTACTTGCCTTTCTATCTGATGTTATATTATTTTGTTTATTATCTTCATTTTTATTGTAGCTGGGTCATTTTCCTTGCTCCTTCAAGCTCATTCCCATATTCCTGTTTCAAGACTGTACTCAAACTTCATTCCCTTAATACTGAGAGAGATTCGGCTGTTCCCCAGTAAAACAGAGTTTGTTCTTGCAAGCATTGTCTATCACTTCTAAGATTTTCTGAAGCATTGAGATCTTTTTGAAATTATTATCCATAACCCCTCAATTTGGGGAGGGTAATTATTCACCTGATCTTACGAGATTTTTTACATCATCAAAGAGAAGTGCCAAATGATTGCACAATGCCTATTTGTTTACTTCTGTTGACACAGAAATTTAGGGCTTCCTGTGAAGGGAAATACTTTTATCACAATTTTTATTACACAGTGTTAAACTTTTTGTCCTTCCTCTTTTGGCTTTCTCTCAGGCCCAAGGATGCCAAACAGAGGGTTGATGGTATAAATGCCACTTTGAACATCCTGAACTGGCTATGTATTTGAGCTAGATCCATTGCTTGGGTTAGCTTTGATTCTTCATGTATGATGTTCGCCTGCACCACCTGGATTTTGGATTTACCAGCTATCTTCTGTAGCACCGGCTGACCCACCACAAAAGCAAAACATAACAATGACAGAAATAACATATTGGGCCAAGAAGAGGCCCCAAATGTGATGTAAATATTTAGTTTCAGTCACAGCAAGGAGGGTAAGAAGAAAGTGCATTTGAGAATTTTTAAGTAATACTGCTTGCCTCTAAGCAGGATTTGCTCTATTTACCAAAGTTAATCATTAGGTCTGTTCTAATTAATAATAAACAGTTAAGCATTTCTCTGCATTTGAAATGGCTCTTGCATTCCCTAGTAAATCTAAGTACTTGCTTTAAGGTACTCTGCAATGTATTTGCAGCCTTTTTCATAAAATTTGCCTCTTATCCGGAAGATACCTTGGCTACTGGCATGCTATAGGATGGCTTTTATGGACTTCTTTAGAAACAATTCCTCCTACAATTAATTATTATTGTGGGATTGCATAATAATGGAAAGAAAGCAGTTCTTTTTGTGATGACAGTCATTAACTGAGCAGAACAGTCATCATGACAAACACAAAAACGGCATGGAGTCTAAAAATTTTACTCATCCATCTCAGGACTGAGGAGATGCTCACACAGCCATCCTTCGCAGAGACAGCCCTCCACCAGACCAGGTAGAGGAACAGCATCCTTCCAGGTGATGCTGATCTATGGAACTCAGCTAGTTCTGAGCAAATCTTATGAAAGGAACAATTAATCTCACACATGGAAATGAAATCTTAGGTGGTGGCCCATTATGTAGGGTGTTGGGTCTTTCCTGTGTGTGTGCCTGCATGTGTACCTACAGGTAAGCTGTGGAAACAAGAAAAGTCCTGGAGTGTTTCACCACTTATTTTTCCAGACTAAATATTCTGTTGCATCTGCTGCTGTTGCTGGTTTTGTTGGGTTTAAGTGTGCTTTCAATTTGCTTCTCACTAAATAAACATAAAAGCTTGTCAACAAGTTTCTCTTCCTCTACCCTGAAATCTGGTGTAAAGAGAAAGCAAAAATGCCTTATACTCTTTCCTGTCACCTGCTTCATAGATGGCAAAAAGCTGAGTGAATGAATAATTTGAAGTGATTTACTTGGAAACCTTCATCACATGTCTATAGAAAACCTGTCATTTTCCAGAATATATTTGCTTTTCAGAAAATATTCTCTAAATTACTTAGGCCAGTGATCTAGTTACCTGGAACACTTGAGGTAAATGAGTGTTTGGTGACAGCAAATATAATTTACTTTTGTATTTATTAATAAGCGAATGCTTGTGAGACATGTTGTAGATATTTGTGTGGGACTAGCACAAAGCCCTTCATAAAGGAGACCTGCTGCTGGATCACTCTTCATGTGAGGCAGCCAAGTGGGGGTGTTACCAGTCTTCTGTCTGTGCTCTGTCTGTGATCCTTCTACAGCTGCTGCAGTGGGGTACGTCAGTAATTCCTCCTCGTGTGTGCCTGCCCACCCCCAGCCACCCCCAGCCCCATGGTGGGCTTTGCCGCCACACCAAGCATCTCAGTGGGATGCAGCTTTGCGGCAGCACCTCCTCTTCTGCTGTTTCTGCCACCCATATCTGCGCTCAGCAGAAAATGGAGTAAACAGCTGAGGAACGCGGGTGGCAGAAGGAAAAGTGATAATGTCATAAAATATGTAACTGTTCACTACAACAGATGTGAATCAGAGGTTTTTGTTGGTTTAGTAGAGGGCACTTTTTTCTGAATAGCCTGAATTCTCCTAAGGGTCATGGTATAGCAAATCCATTACTTCTAGCACTGGAACAAAGATACCACAACCATACAGCACAAATTGCTGATCCCTTGTAAAATCAATTTGCTGTTTCAAATTTGTTCAATAACTTTTGACGAACAAACTTTGCAATAGCAGACTACACAGGTCAGATATTCCATGTCCTTGTGCAGCTCGAATAAAAACATAAAGCTGGCATAAATTTCAGTTCTTGTTACTTCAAGAAAAATGTGATTGTTTGCCTGTTTCTGATGTGAGTCAGATCTGTCATGCTGCGATTGAATAGTGCCCAACACCCAGCATAGCAGTTGTGGAACCGCAGCCAGAGGATGCTGGTGGGAATGTCCCCAAGGCTGTGTTCAAAGTCTCTAGACAACACTTTCCATCTGCTCTTGCTTTTGAGTTACCAGCATGCAGAGTCAGTTGGCGGTTCGTTGTCTTGTTGAGAGATTTAATACGCTTTGAAACAGTCAAATTAGATAGTAAACTGGTTTCTGTAAGCGATGACTTCAGAATCTGACTCCTCACACTAGGTCTTTGGAGGATGACCAAATCAAACACATCTTCCTGACTCCTTCATTCATGTGGGAAAATTCATTATTCCTCTGCATCTACTTTGAGCGTTGCTGTAATGGGAATTCAGGAGGTTGTTATTCATTTTTTAAAAACTATGCTAAACATGGCATTTTAAATAATACCGTCATGTTGTATACAGCGTTATCAGCAACAGTCATGCGTTTATTATTTATTAGCAGTATTTGCTATTTTTACATTAGCGAGCAGTAAGGACCAATAGGAGCAGATGTGTAGAGTGAAAGAATGGATACCAAGAACTTGACATCCAAACTCTACATGCTGTGAGGTACTTTATTTCAGACTAACTCCAGCCTCCTCCCGTCAAAGTCCGATCTTGTCTGCAGTGAATTATGTGCCCTCATACAGCACAACTTTGAAAAGAAACTCAAGAAACCCAGTTCATGCATGCCATGAATGGCCTAGGACATGAATGAAAGCACAGTAACTAGGGACAGACAACTCTTCAGAAATAGCCTTGATCACTACTAAAATACTAACGTAGAGGTACCAGCTGATGGTCATGATGTGGGTCTTTGAAAACTACGTTTATAACACTCTGGGGTGTTCTGAGTAATTTGCTTAATATGCAAAGAAGTGTTACTATCATTCAATTACTTTTAATCATTTACATTTTTCTCCAAGCTTTACCTGTATGGCTGTATGCTTGCTCCTAGATGGAGTGTAACTTTCTCCCCGTATTTAAGTTAGGGAAGGGTGAATAGCTTATAGGTTAGGGAAAAAGTGATAAAAACATTTTTATGATGTAAGAGATTTTAAGATATTTTTAATGGTTCTAGCACCTCTGCAAAAGGTAATGAAAACTTGAAATTTGGCAGGAGTGTCACTCCTAATGCTGGAAATCAGCTTTGTTCAGCCTGCAAGTTAACTGTATTCTTTTATGCATTGCCTTTGCAATATAGGTTTTATTTACAGGATTGCAAGGTATTTTTCTCTTCCAGCACTGCCTCATTCGCTTGGTGATGGAACCACCGCATTTGCTGTAAATGTGCATAGTGGCTAAAGAGCAAGTGGGGAGTCTGAGGAAACAGAAAGACACATCCAAGTATTGGATTAAAAATTGAAAGGTCTGGGTTCTGTTTCTTTTTCAGGATACCCTACCCGGCATTGGGCAAGTGGATTACAGCTGGCTCTTGGCACCTCTGCCAGCTCTATCATGTGGATAATATGAGGACAAGGATAGAGGATGTGCTCACCCCTGGCCAGGTGAGGGGTGTCTCCAGGGCATCAGCGCCTTCCTCAGCCAGTGCTACACACCAGCTGCAGCCGCTGTCCTCTTCATAAGTACATCAGGTTTTGTGAAACTAAACTCATTCCAGTTTGCGAGGTCTTGGGCCTGCGTGGGCAGCCTTGAAAACACTTTTTATTTAAGCCAGACTCTGGTTAGTGTACACAGATTGCGCCCTGAACAGTGAAAATAAGATGAGGAAATGTCATTTGAAAAAATCCTCTTTGTGTGATCATCATAGCCAAGATTTGCAAAAGCATCTGTGGAGCATCCTGCACAAAGATGTAGTAGCACTTTATCTGTGCTTGTAACACTGTAAAGCTGCATCACACACATCTGTGATATGGACTATTATTAATATTCTAGGACTATCTTATACTTCAGGAAATAAAAGAGCAGGCTATATTTTGAAAGTACTAGAAGTTTGCCCACTTCAGTTGGTTGCATCTGCACAGCCGCCTTGGGAAAACATTGATTTCCGTCATCAGCCTAATCATATCGACATCAAGTAGAAAAAAGATTCTTTCCAGGGGTTTCCACGTTACCAGATGATACTCAGAGGACAACAACTTCCCCTTTAACATTGCTGACACCTCCTGTTTTCCCCTGAAGGAACCAGATATGTAACACTTTCTTTCTTTAACAAGGCAAAATAATTGTCCTGAATGTGATACCTGATGGGAGAATGTCTTGCTTCTTGAGCCTCACAGTGCTGAGTGTCATGGTGCTGAAGTACACTGATGGATCTACAGTTTGATTTTTGAAAGTGTTGTCCCTGTTTTTTGTAGACTTCTGTGAGCAGACCTTTCTGCCACAGATGGAAACAAAGGATGAAGCAAGGATTATTGACCTTTATATCTTCATGCCACAGTCTGCCTGGTAGTTGCATTTTTGTTTAATGGTACGAAAATGATGCTGGAAATCAGATCACAGAATAGTGTAGGTAGGAAGAGACCTCTGGAAGTCTGTAATCCACTCCTCCTAAATAAATTTTAGGGCACTCAGGACTTTACCTCCAGCTGAGTTTCATGTGTCCATAAGTATGAAGGCTTCACAACCCAGTGTCTGATGATCCACAGGGTGAATAACCTTTTCCTTACATCTAAGGCAAAATTCTCACATTCCAGCTTCGGTTCTGGATAATGAATTTAAGGTTGATATAATTTTATACCTTTATGAGGGCTAATTAAAATGAAGTCAATATTTTTTAACAGGTCTCAAAAACTCATAATCATCTTCAATGAATGCCACTGCTGGTGGCAAATGGGAGAACATTTAGGAGATGGCAACTCTTTTGGAGGGCATTAATCGAAATATTAATTAATCCAATTCTTTAAACTGAAGCAGTTTAAATTTTGAATCAGGGAGGCGTGGTGTATTCATGTGCCAACTAAACTCCCCCTTTTGAAGTTTGTGATGGTCCTTCATTACTAGAATCAATGTCCTGTAACACCCATCTCCTTCCCATCTTGCTGCATCCATATTCCAGGTGGAGCTGACTTTTTTGAGTTAAATGCCACTGGAGATTGACAGACAAAACCAGAGAGCATGATGCTCACATTTGAAAAAGGGAGGAACCAATTTTATACAGAGCAAGTGGAAACCAGATGTACTTGAAACTGGGGTGAAAAGAAGCAGAAGTGTCCTTACAATTGAAAATGATTGTTTCCATCAGGTTACACAGCTCTGTATTTCCTAGACCACATACCTGGACTTAATTAGGTTTTTCCAGAAAGAACATTGTTCTTTTTATTCTAATTTTTTAAAAATTAACTTAGTCATAATACTGTATTAGAAAATGAAGTCTGATATTTTTTTACAGAAATGACTGGAAAATTGATAGATTTCCTAGGATTCTTGTTAAAACCTGGCTGTTGATTAGTATCTGTGCTCTATGGGAGAGTAGTAGCTCTGTTGTAGTACAAAACCCCTTCTCTTTAAAAGGCAATTTTCCCCCAAATTTATTTTTGCAGTTGTTTTGAAATCTAGTGGCCTTGGAGATGTACTTGGTCTCAAGGTAACAGTCTCAAGGTGACAGTCCCAAGGCAACAGTCTTGGCATAAAAACACTTCCTGAGGTCAGCAGTTGCATGACTCTTCAGTGGCACCTCGTGAGCCAAGCCATGGCACAGCGTGACACCAGGCACCCACAGGGACACAGTGGTGACCTCTGTGCCATGTAGGGCTGGCTGCCTGGCAATTTTGGTGAGCAGCCCTCAGCAGAGGATCGAGTGAGGGGATGGGCTGGGTGATGAGCGTGAGGGCCATGGGTTAGCTAAGGAGCAGGTAGGATGCTGCCCCCCACCTCAGTCATATCTCCCAGCCCATGGGAATGAAATGAGCCTGTCACAGGGCAGGGAGTGTGCAGGGGGCAGAGGAAATCAAAGCTGCCCTTGACATTTCTTCTGGGCGTGCCAAAATCTGGGAAAGCCAAATGCCTTAGTGTGTTTCCAGCCTCTCTACTTCTCTCTCTCTCTGAATCATAGAATCATAAAATAGTACGGGTTCGAAGGGACCTTCTGAAGTCATCTAGTCCAACTCCCCCAAAGTGACACTGGAAGATAACCTGCTTTGTTGCGAAAGTTACCTGAGGTGCCTATAGGTTTTACTGTGTCTGTTCTTTGGGGAAAAAGCCATGGAGATGGAGGTGGACAGGCGGAAGGGACTGACTAACCTTTGCGGGTAGGAAGAAGGCAAAAGTGACCACAGGGGAAAAGACATGTTTGAGGAATGCCTGAGAGTTTGGCAGGTCTTTGCTGAAAGTAAGTGTATAGTCAGTCACTCTGCACATCTGCAAGCAGGCACTTTGGATTTTGAGAGATCCAACAAGTCCCTCCTGTTGCCCATCCCCGTAACAGAATAGTGTTCTGGGCTACAGTCTGCAAACAATGGGCTTTTTGTAGCTTATTAGTTCAGGTTCTGTTATCATCCTTAACAGGAAGGTTGCCACAGCCACTTGAAAGGAACCACCTCGCATTAATAAAGGCTTAATACTGAGAACATTCTTCAAAGAAAAGTCCTTCCATTGCATTTCTGGAGAAATACCCACAGGGAATTCTGAGACTGAAGCATCTGGAGAGAGATTTAGTGCTCTGCTCTGTGACAAGAGTCTCCTTCTACCCTGGAAATATAGAGGTGTGGGGCAGGGGAAGGCAAGGGGAAGAGAAAAGCAGAGGCAGAGGAAATGCAGAGTTAATGCTACAGTACCATAACTAACCATTTGAAAGATCATATTGCACTTACTCTTGTGGAGTCAAACAGTTTAACTCAAGGAAGCACCATCACTACAGATAAGAGTAGGAAGAAAAAAATTGGTTTATTGACAAAACACTGGGAAAACAGGGACAGAAAAAAAGTGGAGGGCATATTTGTAACTGTTAAAATAAATTAATCAAAACTATCTGTAGAGGATAAATTGTGTATTTTTATCCACATGTAATCTCGTATGTTCTCTTTTTGATTTAAGTTGGTTGTTTTTGTTATTGGACCTGTGCAGTAGCTTAATCAGAAAATCAGTATTAGCCTGTTGAAAACAGCAAGCAGCACTAATCAAGATAGTGTATGGTGTTACTTTATCTGGGCTGAACAGCAAAAGGTGCAAAAGCTGGGGATATTTTGGAGCCAGACCACCCATGAGGAGAGAGCAACAGATGTTCTGTGATTATACGTAACAAATATTTATATTCCTGGCACCCTTTATTCCTTGCTAAAACCTATACCCTTATTACGTGCATGACTGGCTTTCTGCTAAATATGAAATAAGGACACACTTTCTCATTTCTCATTCACAAAGGACATTGCCAGATACATAACTTTGTAAAGCTGTGGCTTCTCAGTCATCATTCATTGAGCAAAAGTAATGAAACTTTTGCAAAAATCATATCAAAACACAGTTGGTAAATGTGCCAGCATCTTCTGTTATCAACGTATTTCCTTGCATACGTGGGACTGAATCTGGATCTTATATCTTCAGGAGAAAACTAGAATTCCTTGTTCTCCCAGTTATATCAGGAATTTCACACTAAAAAAAAAAAAAAAAAGGAATACAAACAAACAAATCAAACTTAACGAAACAGATCTCATCTTGGATTTATGGATTAATCTAATCTTTTAAAGACTGTGCCTAGCCTTTATGACTAATTGTAGAGAAAGTATTGACAGTATATTGCCCTGTCCTATCTACTTGAAAACTATTAAGTAAGTGAAAAGAATCTGAAAGCATGATCGTTTTTAAAAGTAACCTAATTTATTTCACTGACTGATTCATGCCTTTTGAATAATAATAATAATTTTGAGAATTAACTGAAAACTTATCTAAATTCCATCATGCAACACAGATGACTTGCTTTTAACACTAATGTTGTTATATAATGAGTTATATAAATTCATGGAGTCTTGCTCTATTCCCCAGTTCTCTTTGATTGCTCTATGAATGTTACTTTGTTGTGATATTGACAATGACTGATTTATTCCAGAAACATGTCTTCTCTGTTTCCACATTACTTGCAAGACACTGGCATATTAGTATGTGGCAGATATTTTTAGTAATTTACAAATTGTATTAAGATCAAGTCTTTCCTACTTACTTTTCCTTACTTGTAAACTTTTTGTTAGGTTTTATTTTGAGACTCTGTTGTTCTTTATTGGTTTGGTGGTATTATTTCTCATGAGTAATAAAGTGGACTTTCAGAGAGCCTCAAAAGCGATAGCCTGTTACTTTTGTTTCTGGAAGTGAACACTTATGTATGAATAATATGATCACATTTTCTCCTTGTATGGCAGCTCTTGAAAATGATATTCTGAATTCATACAAACTTTTGCAAGCTTTGAATAAATTTCAACTCCTACTGCTCAGATAAGATTAATGTACTTTTTCGTTCAGAAGAATATATATAAAAAACAAACATATAAACCCATCTAATATTTGTCTTGCCTTAGCTATTAGAATACCAGCCACTGGAATTCATCTTCTAATTATGACTGCATAGTTAAAGAATGATTACTAAAGAAAAATAAAAACAACACTGAAGAATGAAAGAATTGGTATAACTGGAAAATTCCTTCTTTTGTTATCTGAGAAGCTACATATTTTCACAAAGGATATTTTTGGCAAGTCACAAGTTATTGAGAGGAACAAAAGTGACCCATTGCTCTGATTAAAAGATCTCAAATACATAATGTTATCTCTATCTGTGTTTGTATACGTTTACACACATTTATATTTTAATTCAGCTTTAGAAAAAAGAGAGGGATCAAGAAAACCGTATTTAAACTGTACATGAATGATGAGTTAGGAAAGAAGAATAGACAGGGTGGAGGAAGATGGAAGAGAAGATACAAAGGAGAAAGAAAAGATATAAAAGAAGAAAACACTTGAACTACCACAACCAAAAAACCAAAATATGCTAAGACTTCATTTATTCCCTAGCACATATTCACATATCTCAGAGAGGAAGGAATCAAAAATCTTCATCTTACCCTTATCTCTGCCCACCTGGATCCAAAGCATGAAGAAGCCATGCAAGAACATGAAATGCAATCTTATTCCTTCATGGACACACCATTTAGCCTGTGGTCAAAGAGTAAATGACTCTTCCAGCAATCATATCAACACATTTGCTGTTGCAGATTTTCTCTCCTAAAAAGAATGAGCAGTTCTTTAGACACCAGTGCTTGAGGAAGAACTTCTAGTTATCTTCTTGTTTTAAAAGAAAAAAATACAAATTTTTTTTGGCAGCAGCCCCTTTTTTTAAAAAAAAAACCACAAAACACAAACACACAAGACAAAAATTTGCATTGTGTTAGTCTCCCTAAAACACAACTAACTGTTGCAATTTTACTAAGCTTATCTTACTCTACTTACCTTAGAGTATTTTACAAATTCCAGAGTAATTTCTGATTTGCTGATTTTCTAAGAAAACACAAAGTACAAATGTATCTCTTTTATTTCAAAGGTTTTCATATTCTGAAAAACGTGTTTTAAACTTGATTATTATGAGACTAGAGTAGAAGAGTGCTATAGAACACAGTTGATCTCCATGCATTCTAAATGGTAGATGGCAGAAATGCCCTGCTTTTTCTCAGTAAGTGTCCTGATGACTGTGGTCAGTAAATACTGCTTCTTGTCATTTGGTGGCTGTCAGTCATTCAGAAATTCTGCAGCCTGCTACTGTGGCTGCTCTCTGAACAGTGAACATGTTCCTCAAGTAAATGTCAGGACATGTGTCTTCATAAATTGTGATGGTTGGCTGATGGAAGAAAGAAAATCAAGGAAATGATTTTTTTTTTTTTTCCCTTTTTCTGGGACATCCTTTAAAACTCTGCAATTACCCTGGGGATTCTCACCTCTTGTGCAGCTGAATTAGTCCCTCCTAACAAAATTGGTTGTTCTTCAGATCCTCTGCAAACGTATGGCTGAATATTGAGGCAGTTGTTCTCTTGTTAGTATACATTAAACTTCATTAAATTCATGGTGGATCGTGTCCCGGCAGCTTGGAGTCTGCGGCACCCTATTTGCTGATACAGCCTGTTGAGATCCAAGTTCTTTAATTTGCAATTGTAATATGTAATTTTCTAGAAATAAAATGCAATTCAGTCACAGGACATTCAGAAGCACTCAATTCTAATCTATAATGTCAGCAAGCCCATTTCACTGACATTATTGTTTTGACACTGAGTGTAATAGAAATGATTAAGCCAGGAAGAGAGCAGCACTTACTTGACTGCTGTCAGCTACCGAACCACAATAGCCCAGCACACAGACCCTATTCAGCTGATGAAACGTGAAACTTGATATGCTGCTGCAAAATGTTAGTAACCACAATGCTATATTTCAATCCCTACTTGATTTTATAAATGTTTAGTCTCACTCTGTTAGACCCAGTGTCATACAAAAGCAATTCCTGTTTCACAACTGGAAGGAATAGCAACCAAACTTCTTTCTTTGAAATTCACTGTATCCAGGCATGTGTCAAGGCCTTTTTTTCGGTTATTTTTTCAAATGGAAGAGTGTATTCAGATGGGGGATGAAAATGGAAAAGATATGAACAATAGTAGTCCTTGTGACTTTAATGTGAAGATTAAGATTCATGATGGTAGGAATGTAATGTGATAGAAATATATATCATGGCCCTTCCAGCAGAATGTATACTTTGTTCTGAAATAATTTGTTATTGCTGAGCATGGGGATGCAGGCACTCAAACTTAGTGCTAAGTGGGTATTTCTTCAAAATAGGTGTTTGCTTTCCTTTACATTTTATATAATTCTATATCATTATGTTGTCAAATGTCCTGTGGCATAAGGCTACCAAACTAGGCACAGACAAGGCCGTGTAATGATGTAAGCAAATACCTCTGTCTCTCTTGTGTCTGAAAACTCCCTTTTCCTCTCAGCTCTGTGCACAGAAGATCCATAGTGTTACTTCAAGATATTTCAAGTTATACTTACAAGCAGTCTTACCATATTCTTTTCTCATTTTATGGTTCAAAAGATTTTACTTTAGACTGCTCAGTTGTTCATAGAAGTATTGTCCACACATCATCTAAGGCATTGCAGAAAAAGTATTTTATCAATAGAATCTGGATTAGATTAAGAATTTGGAAAGAATAGATGAGAACAAGACATGGGGCACAGTGTGAGACGAAGCTGACTCGGAAGGTACTGAGCATCCTCTGTAGCACAGGGGCATTTGAGAACTGTCACCAGTGGAGGTAGGAGGCATCTTGCCAATTATATGGTTACATAAATGGCTTTATAAGTTTACCTCTTAAATAAAATATCACCTCAGGGAAGAGTCTGATTTATTTTACTGCTCTGTAAATATCAAGTATGTTTATATTAGTTATATCACACATATAAACCTGATTGTTGTATCTCCATGTATTGTAATACATTCAATATTACAAATAACCAAAAATTTTCTTCTTGATGAGAGTGTAAGCATTTCTTATTGACGATCAATCCATCATAAGGTGTTTGTAGCTTCAGTTCTCAGCTTTGTTGCCTTCTCGTTACTCAGCCAGACAGCCGAAACTCTGACTCAGAGGAGAATGCAGAAAAGTTAATATCTTTTACATTGTGATGCATTTTTAGCATTATTTGAGCAGTGGTGCCACAGACATGGGAGAACTTCAGCATAGGTTTAGTAGATTTAGATAGGTATAAAACACTGGAATAACTGAAAATGCTGTAATACTCTAAATAATAAAATAATTTACAAATATCAGTAATAGAAGGGGAGACATACATGCAAACAGACAGTGGATTATGTATCTTGAGATATATAATAATTGCCTGGGATATATAGTAATTGCCATGATTTATGTTAAAGAAAGTAGCAAAGCGAAGCTAAAGCAGGGAAGAAACAGGAGTGCGACATGAGTTCATGTTTTGGAGCAGGAAATTTTGGGTTTCATTACTGGCTATTGCCATAATTTTTGTCATGTCAGAACTAAATAACTTAATTTTCCCTTCTGAGAAATGTTCATAGTCCTATGCAATTTCCAGGGCCGTAATGAGACTGAAGGAAGTGGCAGTTATAAATTGATATAAATTCTTCACGTCAAAGATCATATAGGAAGGGTTTTCTTCCCATGACGAGAGATTGTAGCAGACCATAAGAGAGCTGGAGTTCCACCAGAGGAGGGACATGTGTGAGGGGACAGCGGGTAACCATGCATGCCATGGCAATGATTTGGTAAATCCTGCTGAGAGAGCCAAACTCTGCAGTGGCTTTTCTCCCAACTTGACTGCACAGGTGGAAAAGAAAGGGTGCAGTCTGGGAAGGGACTGACTAGAGCTGGGTAGGAAAACATTTCTTCTTCCCTTTCTCTCATCTTGCAGTATTTTTTCACATTTAAAAAAAATGGATCGCATTCCAAATGCAACTCAGTCTACAAAAGAAAACAAAATGCTGAGCTGCATGTTTGCGAAAACAATCAAAGACACTGAAATGTCTTTCATACCCATAGCATTTTTAGGTTTAACTTTTCAGACTATTTCAACTTTTAAAACTATTCTCTGCATTTTCTTATTGCAAGCTAACTCACATGTGACAATTCCTTCTGAATGAAAAGAAATAACTTTTCCCCTGTTAGGAATATCTACAAGAAGGCAGTAACACTTTTTTGCTCACTGGCTTGTGTGAAGTTCCCAGCAGAGAATATGCTGATATCTGTGTATACACACAGTTCTGTGCAGGCCTTCAGTTCCCAGCCATAATATATCATTAGCAAAGGTTTGGGGTTTTGTGCTTTGGGCTGGCCTAACTAGGAGTGAAGAAAGGGAGACTTACCCTGTGGTTTCACAATTGGCTAAGCCCACCCCGCTGCGGCTGTCACCGCGAGTAGCGTTCCTGCTCTTCCCCCTGTGCTTTGCAGCCAGCTCTGTGAGCAGACTGTGCTCTCATCTTGAAGTATCTGCATTTTTTTCAAGCAATGGATTAAGTCTATAACACTTTGGTGGGGAAAAAACACTTTTTCAGCTGAGAATCAATAGAAACAATATTGGTTGTGGATATGTTGAATTCTGGAGGGATGCAAACAGGCACCAAAATAATCACAGGAGAAGACTGTTGTTTCATGTCCTGGACAGATCATTTTTTACTGGTGGTAGAGACTTGAAGTCTCAGGACAGCTTTGAGTGTGTACTGCTAAGCCCAGAGATCTTACACCATGGGGAAAAAGACAGGGTTTTGCCAGAGTGCCTTTAAAGTGAGTACTAGGTTTATTTGAGCAAGTTTATTTATAGGAATTGTCAGCACTAATAAATGAAAAACGGTTTTGAAAAGTATTGTATGACAATATGTATGATGGCTTTATGAGGTAATAATTTGATATCTGAATGATAAGGATGACAGAAGTAATGCTACTTTATTGATACAATACTATAAAATAAAAGCTTCTAAAAGGAAGGAAGTAGCAATACAAACCGTGATCTCTCTCCTAATATCCGTTTGCACAAAAGAAAAATGTTTAAGTATTTTTAATGTAGCTGTTGAATTTATAGCACTTTTTTTGACTGTTTTCCTCGGGCTTAGGTGTAGCATACTGTGTACATCACTTCTGTGTTCAGGCCTAGAACTTGTCTTTTACCTCTGCTTTGCAGCTTCATGTCAGTATTTTGTACAATATTTGAACAAAGGCTGATTTCCCATTATATTAAAATATAATGGTGTGTTACAGAGGACAATTCTACTTCTTATTTTTTCCTTATGCTTTCCTTATGTCTTCCTTTAATCTTGGTGCAAGTTAAATGCAGGGATGGGGTTTTTCGTTTAAAATTGACAGGTTGCCACCAGCACAACTAAGCCTGTAGTCAATGAGCCAGGCTCAGTAGCAAGTGAACATCTCTGGTATCTTGCAAAAACCTCTGAGCATCTTGCAGAATGTGTTTTTTCTCTCTAATAGCACATAGACAAGCTATGTTGAGATTATAGTCTTTAGCAAAAATGACAATCAATGTTTCCAAGTCATCTGTGACAAAATACTCCTGCCCATGACTCAATAAAGCCAGAGGTAAAGCAGATATTTAGAAAGAAGATGGAAAATCTTGTGTTTTAGAGCGCAGATTATCACTTTTGGTGAGCTGAATTTGGTCCCTTGCCCAGCTAGTGAATTGTTGGCAATGGTGGGCAAATTCCACACCAACACTTTTGCAGGTGGTTACTGACTGTGTTTTCCTCAGAGCTGAGCACCCAGCTCGAGGTACCCGGGGTCTGACTTTAAGAAAGGCTGCGCTCTCGGAAAGGCAGCTGAGTCAATAGAAGCTGTGTGTGAAACTGTAACATGCTATAAAATGTTAATACTCAAAAAAATCAGGTCCAAGTCGTCTCCTATTAGGTACTCAGTCAGTCTTGGTTATTCCCATTTTTAAAACAGGAACAACATTATGCCTTACATTGGTAGATGCTGGAAGATAAGCTCAGTCATGCTTATAAAATATCCAGATCCTGTGACAATGAGCACCTCGTAGTGAAATTAATAATTCTTCATTTTTCTCCAAGCTTGACTAACATATGGTTAAAACTAGGAAGAATGCTCCCACATTGCGTATTTATATGCCATACAAATTATTCCAGTGTCTAGGAAGGCACTTGGACAGAGTGGATGCCTCTGTGTGGAAGGATGACTCCATTTCATGCCAACAAGAAATGGATGTTTCTTAAGTTTTCCTTCCATTAAGTGCTTTTTCGAAGGAAAATCTAAACATTTTTAACTGGGATTTTCACAATCTACTTTTATTTACACTGGTGTGATTCTCATTGATCTGAGATTAACTGGGGATGTCTTTATGTTGCAAGTCTGCCATGATCCTGAGGGTCTCTTCGAACCGAAACAATTCTATGATTCTATAAGAGGAATGAGTGATTTTTTTACCTATGTTTTAAACTGAGAAAATCCTGTTTCCAGATATGTACATCCTAATAATCGTTTAACATCAAGCTCTTCCCAAAGTACAGAATATCTAAGACCTGATGTTATGGTATGAAGTGTTTGTTCAGTGATTATGACTTAAAATATCCCTTCTCCCCCCTTGTTCCACTCTTGGCTGCCAGCTGCACCTTTGCAGGGGAAGCAGTGTCCCTGCCCTTGGCTGCATCGCTGCAGCTCTTGGTGCAGATTCTCCATGAGAGAAATCTGACCTAGCCCAGCTGAAAACAAAACAGAAGCAGGTGGGGCTTTTTACAGAGACAATTTCCTTGCTCAAAGCAGTTAAGCCCAAGCTATTGAAAACAATGTCTTTTAGAGCTTGTTGCTGTATCTTATACTCATGTTTACTTGTTTAAAGAAATGCTTTTCTTAATACTGATATAGACTCACATTTTCAAATCAGTCTGTATGCTGTAGGTAATTAATAAAATTTCCTCTTGTGGTAAGTAGCTAGTGTCTATATGTGGAGGTTTTTCTTTTATTAATGTGTATTAAGCTACCTGAACAGAACAGGTAAAATATTACCTGTTTGCTGGGTATCGATGGCAAAGCTACAGTTAACTTGTAGGACCAAGTTATTTCCTGAATTGTTAAAGGGCTTTATAATCCCTACTTTATTATCCTCCATCCTATTGACTCCCACTGTAATGAAAATGAATTTCAATTTCACACAACACTGGTGCAGATGAGACAGCTGATTGCCTTGTCTGCCAATAAGCTGTTTATTTTTCAAATCAGACTTATAGTTCATTTTCCTGTTTTTATCTTGATGATCCCTCTTAATTTATTCATAAAATCTAACAAAAAGTATATAGTAGACTTTTATTTGCTATTAATAAAAACTAAACACAAATGCCCTTCTCCAATGATTTTCCACACTCATGTTTGTAGGTATTTCCTTCCAATTGTCTTTACGAGACAGTGTACAGGTCCTTCCCTCCTTCCTTCCCTCCTTCCTTCCCTCCTTCCTTCCTTCCTTCCTTCCTTCCTTCCTTCCTTCCTTCCTTCCTTCCTTCCTTCCTTCCTTCCTTCCCTCCTTCCCTCCTTCCCTCCTTCCCTCCTTCCCTCCTTCCCTCCTTCCCTCCCTCCTTCCCTCCCTCCTTCCTTCCCTCCTTCTTTCCTTCCTTCCCGCCTTTCCATGAGATACGGTCTGACTAACAACTTAAGTGTGTAGTTTTATGTTTGGAGGACATGCTTAATGATGTACTAAAAAGTCTCATGCATCCTGACTGTTTTTAATACTCAATAAACACGGCAGTTTTTGTTCTCCTATCAAAGGAGCTTTATTTTATCTCATCAGATAAATCAGATCACACGTTCCTCTTTGCATACAAAAAGCTCAGTGTTGTTTCTGAATTTTAATATGAAAATACATGGGACAATGGTCACATCTGTGTTCCCATAAATAATTCAGACCACAAATATGTTGATGCAAATCAAAGATCAAAGGTAATTTTTAGGATAAACATTAAGATATTTGTGAGCATTTTATTTTCTGGGAAGCTAATGACAAATGAACTGCCATTTTCCTCATTTAAGTTAAAAAATAATCTGTCAAAACTATTATTGCGATTAGTCTGGCTGAAACCAAAACTGCTTTCCCTTTTAAATGAAATTTTAAATTCAGCAACCAGAAAAAAAAAAAAAAGGCAACAAAAAAACCCCAAACCAAACCAAACCAAAAAACAACCAAACAAAAAACCCCAAACAACGAAAAACCAAACCAAAACAACAACAAAACAAACAAAACCAGCCCAACAACAACAAACCACAACAGTCCTTTGAGGACTCAAGGTAGGTCCTTCAAGAATACAGTGTCAAGCATGTTGTTTGGGAGTTACTGGTTATAGACCAAAGAGGTTCTTGTAGATTCTTTAAATGCTTAAAGGAAACACATAAAATACAGATGTTTCTTCATCATAAAATCAGTGACTATGCCTGGGTCATTAGTATGGTCTGAGTTTTTTAGATATACACTCACACACAAATCTCTTCTGCTTTACTGAATTGTATAAGTGGAAACAAATCTTGCAGCAATAAGTGGTTCTGCATGAATGGTTTAAATTCAGCAAATTCATAAATAAATAAGAACTGGTCCTTGTAATGTGAGGTATGCAGGAACTCTAGCTGCTGTTGGTTCGACAAGCTCTGCCTGAAGAGCAGAGCCGATGCTAACCACTTGTGCTCAAACTTGACTTCAGCTGTCATTCACTGGAGTTGTGTCCATTCATTTGAGGAAATCAGGTTCTGATTTAGGTATACAATTATAATGAGCAGATGTACCATATTTTGATACTTAAAACACAGGGGAGGGGCAATTTTAGACCAAATTTAACCAGGTCTAAACTAATGCTAAACTCCCAATTCTCTGAATTGGCCCAAATAGCTGGAACCACGGAGGATTTCTTTGTCATATCTGCACTTTTAGGCTGCCATCTTAACAGCCGAGAGGCTAATTTCTGGCTTGGTGCTGGCCCAGGTGTGGTTAACCTCACAGAATTGTAACATTCCAGCAACAAGAATTCATTTTTACCCACTGTTGCCACCAACCAAATGCTAACATTTTACTTCAGAGAGCACAATATTATTCAAGCTGTCTCACAATACTCAAAATGTTTGTATCATTACAAACTGATCACAAATTGTTCAATACTTCTGAAGTTTAACTGCCATATATTCTCTCCCTACCTGAAATGATGTGTATTGAGGATAAGCTAACCCAGTCTGTGTGTATAGGTAGGCAGCCAGAAATGAGCACAAAAATCTGGCTTCTTTCTGAGCAAAACCTACTATTTTTTAATAGCTCTGTGTGAAGGGGAAAATGCTTTTTCTGGATATCTGTGTCTCCATCAGGGTTCTCAGAGCTTGTGTTGTAAGGGTACAGAATGGGCACCCCTGGGAAGCAGTCTGGGAAAGGGCAATGCAATTCCAGAAGGCACAAAAGGGACATTGATTCTCTTCTCCTTCTCAGAGATGGGCTGTGATTTCTTTCCTCCTAGCCAACTTTGAAAATACCAGACCATCCCCAGAGCTAACACGGGCACGCAAGGTAAGACAGACTGAGCAGTAGGAATACCTGAGCAGAGAACAGACCACGGGGGAAGAAAAGGCCTGTGTTATATTTACAGTTTGTCTTCTGTGCTGTTCTCTCTTATCTGATGAAATGCTTTAATGACTTTTCCCAAAGCAAGAGAAATGCCTTATTGGCAGTCCCTGAGAAGCCTTCTTTAGTAGTGTTTCTTAAAACACACACTATCTATCTCCTATATGTCATTTGTTTCCTACTGTTACGACGGTGAAATCAATTTCTGTGGGCTGGAATTTGATCTTTTAATAGGGATGTTTTTGTATATTAGCTAACTTTGCAAGACATCTCAAACATTTCATATTTTCACCCAGGAAAAACAACTTCATTCAGCAATTCTCAGACTCCTTTGAGCTTTGCACAGGAAACCACCTGGAAATGTATGACAAAATACACACAGCTAAGCAGTGGAAAAACTGAAGCACATCACATAGCCTAATATAAACAGAATATTCCATCCACGGGCAGTAAGTATGCCTTTTTTTCTCAGGGGGTTAGACTCAGTTTAGATCAACCCACTGCGATTTCACATTTGACTATATGAAACTGCTTTAGCTTACCGCGTACAAAGTCATGAAGATATGCCACCATGCATTTTTGTGTTAAAATTGAAATGGCCAACGCTGAGACCTAGTAGGGTTCTGACTTAGAAAACTTGTGTTCATAGTTCCCATTCAAGCACTTTCTGCTCTGTACAGGTTTCTACTTCTGTATGTGACTCCAGTCATCCCGCTCTCACAGGTCATCCTACAAGCTGGAGAGTCATTCTGCTCATGCTCTTTGGGAATGTTTTGTATCAGCAATGTGTCAGACTCAAATCTGCTCGACAAAAGCCAGCAGCAAAACTCCCACAGGATTTGGGCTCTATCTCAGCCATAAAGGAGCATGGTGACTGTGTTTGGAAGTGTTTTCTCTTCTTCAATATGTAAAAGTTTACCTGAGAAGGTAAAACATATGGTCACGTGTCCCTCTGTATTAAGGCTGACTGAACACCAGGCACACACGCAGAGTTTTTCACCCTTCAACTTTTCTGCTGATATGAAGTTAAGAGACCAGCAACAAGGTGTTGCTCAGACAAAACATGCTGGAGCATCTGAACACCGACTGTTCTTGGAGGCCCCGGGGGCTGCCAGTCCAAACACCTCTGGGTCACCCTGGCTCCCAGCTGCACACCAAGCCCAGGCCTTCCCAGGCTGGAGCCCAGGGAGAACCACTGCTGTTCCCACCCACGAACCCTTCGTCTCCTCTCTGAGGTATGTGGTATGTGTTTTGTGGCTTTCAGCTGTGCGAGGGTTTGGTATGTAGTTTACAGGCTCAGTTGAAGGTTGGGCTTACTTGAGCTATAATCTAGTTATATGCTGTTTCTTTTAAGTATCTTCCTTGTGGAACATGCCAGTTTTATCACTACATGCTTTTCCAGCACTGCCACTTTCTGTAAATAACACTCAAATGCAACATATATGAATGCTGGCAGACGGGATGGGGTGTACAACAGTCTTGGCACTGAATGCCAGCCTGGAGGACCCGCCATCCGGACAACCCAGAATTTGGCAGCTGCTTTGCTGAATGCCGCTCCAGGCTGAAGCATCTGCTTTGGCTGTGCTAGCAGAGAAAGTTTTCACAGCTGCCAGACTGGGCTCCATTTACTCTGATTTTATATGCTTTTTAGGAGCTGGTCTAGCTTGCAACAGCACATAACTTTAACATTAGACTTATAAAATGAGGCTTTGATGCTTTGGAGCTCCATGTGTGTACTTTCTCCTCAACAAGGAAGCACTGAACAGGAAGCAAAGGCTGATGGGCAGTGTTACTGAGTCAGTTATCTTAGTTGCTCTCATCCTTTCATAATGTTTCTGAATGGAAGAAACAAAGTATTGACATTCACAACAGAGAACTGAGGCAGAGGATATGGATCTCGCATAAAAAATGAAGCTAAGTCTTACTTTCCGAAAGGCAGAGACGTTTGTACATATGTCAGTTTGTTATGCTCAGAACAATTTACAGTCACCAGACAGAATATGAACACAGTACTTATATTTCTGTAGGGCAGAACTGTCATGGTGAATGTAGGAATATATTACTTGGAAGTAATCTCAGAACTGTACAATTCTTGCAGCTAATGGTACAATCCTTTCATTTTTTGTGATAGCTATGTTAAAAGTGGACACCAAAGATGCCATGACTAATCGTGTTTACCATCTGTTAGCAATATCTCCATGTGAATTAATTAGCAAGGGTCTGAGAGTCCTCTGTTTATAGTCTTCCATGAAAGTAATACTGATTGGAACTGACATAGTATTAAATTGCTTCCCCGTCTAATATGCCCCTTTTGACAAAAGATTAGCCTTGCCACCTGTCCCCTTGGCTGGTGATTACTTTTCTCAAATATTCCTCTTCTGAGGTGAAACTTAATAAATACAGGAACGTTTTACCGCTGTAATTGTTTATTGATACTAAGACCATGAAAGTGGTCCTCACTGTTGTTGGTGTCTCACTCTGAGACTACTATATTCTTAAGGAGAACTGAAGATAGAAAACACTTCCAGTTAGACATTAAATGTTCCTGCCAGCCTGTTTTCAATGCATCTCCTGCACAGAAATCACTTATTGCTTCATCTGTAAGGCAAACAGCAAAACATTCAACACTGAAGCTGCTTTGAGCAGATACCTACAATCTCTTGGTTTCCGGATGAACCTGATTGCCCTGAATAGTTTCACATGTGAGCACTTGATCTCCTGAATATGATGTTCTGCAAATATCCTGTGATACTGATTTACAGCCTACTACTCTGGCAAATGCTGCTGCAATATATTTCCAGAGAATGAAAAAAATGCAAACAAGGCAGGTTCATTAACCTTCCTAACACCCTTCCCCCATGTTCCCCCTCGGCTGAAATCTGTAGATGACTTTCAGCAGATATTTTTTGAAGTATTCCTTCACCTCTAATCAGATGGCAAAAGTGTTTATTTTATTTAATCACGGCTGTGAAACCGAGCCTCTATTTTTTTTCTTATCTTCCTTTTTTTCATAAGGACCCTTTTGATTTGCCTCTCTCTTCATGACCACATGAAATTTGGCTAGTGATGAAAAGACCAAGTGGGCCCCACCGAAAATTTTCAGAACATGCAGAGTTCAGCTCAGGGGGCTGGCAGGTCTCTGGAGGACCTGCAGATTAACCACTACTCAACTCACATCCAGAAATCATACTAATTTCAGTATGTGCATTTACCTACTATGTGTAAAGAGCCATGAGCAATCTCAGTAGCAGGAAGGGAGTTCCTACCTATCTGGGAAGTCGGTATGGTCACATAACTGATAGTACGGAGCTTGGGAGGAAGACTATTTGTCTCTGAAAAGATTGACTTCTGAAAAATGCTTTTGCAGAAGGAGAGGTCACAGTCCTGAATGAAGTCTAGGAGGAGAGCAAAGTTGGGGAGAGCTGTTAACATGACAAGCCTGCCTCCTGAGTGCTCTCTGCAGGAGGCACCTGGCTTGGAGTCCCAGCTGAGTTGCTGCTTAATAGCTCATCTGGGCGCCAAAAGCTGTTTCATGACATTCTTGGCTTAAGCATTGCAAAAGCAGTGGAACATTTTTGCTAAACAGAGCCTTTAGTCTTTAAATCATTGCTTTCTGGATGAAAACCCAAGAAAATTAAGAGCAATGTCAAAATGCTAAAATTTTAGTGTTCAGTGAGACACAATTTTGTCCTCAATCTCAATGGCTGGCTCCAAAGTTTCCTGATGTATACATTAGCAAATAGTTGCCCTTTTGTATGAACAGTAATCTGCCATGTCCTCTGAGCATCATGGATGAGCTCGTGTTCCATCAAGCGCACCTCCAAAAACTATTTTAAGCTCAGCTAATGAATCTTGTGTTACTTCTAACATTAATACTTGGGAGACTTAAAAACATTCACTAAATGGAACTTGCCCAATCTGCAGCTGGAAAAACCAGGACATATTATTCTTCTGGAAAAGTAATAAAACCTTGGACACTTTTCAGCTATATTTCTGTGCAGGATGGATCAACTGTTCTGTGCTCAGTTAAGAATTCTAGAAATGTTCATGAAGTCATTCCTGATAAGAGTTGCATAAACTACTTGTTTTGCGAAACAACTGTTTGCTTACAGGCCAGTTCAGTGACCTGTGATTTATTGCATGTATGTGTCCAAGACACTTTTTACTAGTAAATCTTTTTCCATTTTCCTTTACAATTTTTTCTCATTCCTTCTGAATTCTCTGACTATAAGATCCAGTGAAACCAATGATGAGGACAGGGAGAAGGCATGCAGTGTCTCTTGGTCCTGGGGGAGAGAACAAGAAATGCACATCCAGCATTGGATCATTTCATAAATTAACCAGACAGATGGAAGTGACTTCCCCAGGATGACCCATAGCAGGAAGGTGCATAACTAACATTTGCAGGCTGGATCTCCTCTTACCAACATTTTTTCTATTGTATTCATCTTCCTTTTTTTTCACACTAAAGTTGCACAAATAGAAGAGAAACTGCACAGCAGTATTTTAACAATTTCACATTGATTTGTGGGTTAAAAGGTTGTAATTAGTCAGACAGAATAAGTTATCAATTTAACTTTATTTCCCAGCTGTGCTCACCTGTCATTTTTAATTATTATTTTCAGGATCCTTGTGATGATGTCATCCCCCTAAATTTCCCAAAATCTCCCCAGTGTTCATTTCAAATGATTAATGAAGGTATGAAAACTATGAGTGCTTCCAAATCAAGTATGTGTATGAAGGTAAGCAGTGCACAGGAAAAGATGATTAAAATAAAGAATTGTGTGTTTCCTTGAAATTCACCAGCCCATTGATGTTCCAGCAGTTCAGATCTCAGTGGAACTTTTGTGCAAACTGCTGAATACTTTTTCTATGGGGAGAAAATATCTAGACAAACCTGACTGTTAGGCCTATTTGAATTTTATTTTATGGCTGTGGGTTTTGCATACTTGTGACATTAAGAGGACAAAAGTGGGCTCTGTGCTGAAGTGATAGGTCTGGCAAATCCATATATCGATTGTCTTGAAAAGTGTGGGCATCGACAACATTTCATTTTGAATGTGACTTTTTAATGAAGAAAATATTGGCTAAAGCAACCTAAAAGGTAAGCTATTGCAACACTGTGTATTAATAAGCAGTCAGGATTTGTCAGGAGAGAAACTGCAGCATTGTGTTTTGCTGGTCTTTGCCAAGGCCTCTGGAAATACCTAATCCATGTGGAAGCAGGCTCCAATGCTTAACTACTAAAGTAGCATAGTATTTTCCATTCTAACACTGCATTGTCTTAAAACACTCATTCCCATTCTAAACTTCGTGTCTGTCCCCTCAGTGGATGAACTCCCAATGAAGCAAGACTGTCTACATCACAACAAGGAAGGATGAAAAACCTGGAAATGATTGTTCTTTTAGCAGAAGGTGAAACATCAGATTGCTCCACGGTTGCCATCAAACACATCATCCAATAATTCTACAGGAAATGTACACTTTCACTGTAAGAGATTATATGCCATTTTAGTCAATAATCATGATGTTCCTCAATAAGGTCAGCAAAGGCAGGTTCCAAGAAAAACCTTGAGTGGTAAAAGCACACTTTTTGGTTTTTTTTAGAACCAGAGAGTTTAAGTCCAAAACTATCATTGAAAAACTACTGTTCAGTTGCTATCTAGCAGTAAAATAAATTCAGTTCTGTATGTGTCTCAGGAGGGATTAATCATAATATACTGATGCCTACGTTGTGGAAAACTACATCCAAGCCAGATTGTCTTCAGTCAGTGGAAAGAAATGAAGTTTTTTTCTGGGCATGATTCATTTCCTAACGTAGGTGCTAAGAGAAGTAAACGATACAATAAAAAAACCCAAACAAACAAACAAAAAAACACAACAGGTAAATACAGTGGATAATTTATCATTCTAAAATACTGAATGCATAAGACTGTCTATTTCTCTGCAATAGCCTTCAAGAATCTCAAGATATGAATTCTTTTGGTAAAAATGTCACTTGTCCCTAGAATTTTGTGCAGGTCTAAACTGACCTGATTCGACCAGCTAAATAATTGTGTCCCAAATCAGCCCAAATGACACTCTGAAAACAGGGTGTTTTTTCTACTAAAACTCTTGGGAAGTTGTATCTTGTAGGTGTTCCCAGAGACTCATGCAGCAAAATAATCTAGTCCCTCACAAAAAATGTCACTGTGGTCTCTTTCTCTTGAGATGGTCATGATGATGGTACATGATGTTTGTGTATGAATGCTGTGGTCAAAGTGGTTGCCCAGAATGGGAGAGACATGACTTTTATGCTTTCCTCAGTTAGAGGAGGTTCAAACCCACATCTTTTCACTTCTAAGTGTGCCTAACCACAAAGCCATGGAAAAATGAGTGCCATATAGCTCTCTTAATGATATTGGGTGCTTTTTTCAGAAGAAAGGAATTAGAGAGGTGATGATCCAGAGATGTGAAAGGAGAAAAACGTGCCTGTGTAGCCTGTTGCTCAGGCTACCTAAACAGCAGGGTGAAGACCTAGTTTTCAGTCCTTGTTCAAATAAATGTTTAGGGTCACTGACTAAAATGTGCAAATAGGCATTGGAGCAGAGACCTCCCCTTCTGGGTGAATTTCCTAACCACAGGCTGTTTCATGTGCGAATACTTTGGAGTGTTTCGTAAATGCCACTTAAAGAGTCAGTAGCAGAACAGAGGCCCAGACAGCAATCACTTGCTTACTGAGGCTGAGAGAAGGTGAGCCAAAGATGCATATATTTTTGTTCTTTTTTTTAGAAATCATGTTTGCTGGGTTAGCCTTGGCTAATGGCCAAACACCCACCCAGCCACTCACTCACTTCCCCTCCTCAGTGGGACACGAGGGGAAAACCATAGAACCACAGAACATCAGGTTGGAAGGGGCATCAAGTAACATCTGGTCCAACCTTTCTTGGCAAAAGCACCATCTACACAAGATGACCCAGCACCCTGCCCAGCTGAATCATAAAAGTGTTCAGTGTTGGGGATTGTACCAGTTCCCTGCGGAGATTATTCCAATGGCTGATAGTTCTCATAGTGAAAAATTTCTGGTTGGAGGCAGCCTCGATAGTTCCCCACAGAGATCCACCTGCAGGCTCTGCTGCCAGCACCTGGGCACCTGCACCCAATACATCACAGAAGGACTTCTATTTAAGTTTTACCTATCCAGACATGGCAGGATCTTCTATAAATCACAGAATCACAGAATGTTAGGGATTGGAAGGGACCTCAAAAGATCATCTAGCCCAATCCCCCTGCCAGAGCAGGAACACCTAGATGAATGGCTCTCTACAGTTTAGAGATGCTTGTGCACATTCTGTTTAAAACTTCTGTGGAAAGTGACAGTAGTGCTTTTGAAATGTACATCAAATTGAAAAACCATAAGACAGAAGATTGTTTGGAGTTCCCTTCATGTAAATGTGAAGCCATGCTACCACCTTCACTGGAGCTTCCCTGTTAATCAGAGCTACAAGTCTGTCCTACTGAAATACACTGCAGATGGCTTGTTTTGATACAGCAGTAAATGAGTATAAATTGTAACACATTGGACCAAACTAGGTTGTGTTCCTGTTGCCCTGTTTGGTATCTTCTCTGTTTTCTAACTAATAAATGCATGATAAATAATTGGATAGCAACAGGATTTTTCTCAGCTTTTTACTCAGCAAATGCTAGGCTGACAGACCTGGCAACCCACCCCTTCATCTTCTACCGAACCTGACTCGGACCAATTGCAGTGACAAAAAATGCCCCAAACCTACAGAGTGCCATCGAGGTCCCAGCCAAACAATCATCTTACAGGATTTTTGTATTAATTTTGAACAAGGATGGAGAATACGATCCTTAGAAATAGAGGTCAAGCAGTCGAGATGGAGAGGATGTTATTTTCATACTAAGCTCCTAGCACGGTGTTTGCGGGAGAGAAGGATTACCTAAGTGGAGACCTGAAGGTGATTTCCATTTCCCCTCTTCCCCTCATGCATGTGTGACTTTTGGCAAACCAGCATGTTATGAAATCCAAACATGCACCAGCAGGTAGAAAACAGACCATGTGTGTGTGCCACCGCTCATCCATCTGCCTCACAGACCACAAAGCCCAGCTGCATGGGTAAACATCAGATCAAATGTGTCACATGTTAGAAAATATGGTCCCTGCTAATAAATAACTACCTTCCTGTTGCCCTCTCTGATCTGTGCAAGTGGAGGGAAGTCACAGACGGGTGTGATCGAGGACAGGTGTGACCAATTATTCCTGGGCCATGTATGTTGCACAGAGCGTAGGTACCACAGTCTCTCAGGAATGCCATGGTGTCCACAGCGCCTGCCTTCCTAACATGGCCTAGTTTAATCCCATATAAATGTCTGTGCAAATTGTGTAAAATAAGAAGGTATAAACAGCAAACATTTTTTCATTCAACGATCATAGGGAAAATAAAAAATTAGTTTAAAGGATAATAGAGATGCATCCTCAACATGCAATTATCTAGGTATATGTGAGTTTTTGCAGACACACAGAAGGGCAGCATCTCCTGTCATATCAGAATGAGAAAGCTAATGGAGATACTAGGTAAATTATTTTGTAAAAAGCAAATGAACAAACCTTAGCATGTGACAGAGCAATAAATATGGAAGGAGTCATTGAAATGGGCTTCAGTGGGCTCTGTGTTCATTCACCTCTGTGTTTTGTGTTTGCTGGGCTGGAATTGTCTAGTAACAAGTTTCCTGACAAGAACAGTTATGGAAGCAGGGGACCCCATAACTGTCACAGTAAGCAAATGTTGGCTTTGTGTATGTTTATAAGCTATGATAATTCAACAGGAAAGAAACAATCAAAACTAATTGGACCTTAAATACTGGGTAGTACTATGTGAAAAAGCAAATATATCGGAGCCTCTAAGATCTGGACTAGGCTCTCAGAGGAAGCAGAAGTGAAAGGAAAAAGGCATTTAACCCTCTTCTGCCTTAGATGGGAAGAATTTGGGGGAGCTGTACCCCAGACATCTCAGCCGATTTTGTTTTCCTTATAAATGGTGGACAATGGCTTTGTATGAACAATGAAGCTGGGACCTCTGCTGCATTTCTGGCTTAACGGTAGTTACATGGGCACTCACCTACAATGCCAGCCCATAGTGGGTGAATACTTCCTAACACAGAATTGATTGGGGGAAAACAGAATATTAAAAAAAGGTGAATTTGCTGAGTAAATTCATAATAATTCATTGTGAATTATTCACACAGTTTTACTAACTGTCATCTGGAAAAAGTTAACAAATGGAAGAGAATGATTGAAGTGAGTAATAAATATAAATCAATCTGAGAGACAGGAAGGGTTACTTGTTGGTTGTGGAAAAGGATGGGATTGATTGAGCAACACAGTGAAAAAAAGCAGAAATTAGAATAAGAGAAACAAAGAGGGGTGACATGTTTGGCTATGTGACATTTTCCTGTTCCAAAATAGCTTATGTCTTGACTGGTGGCAGTTCATTCAGTAAAATTTTGATGATTGTTACTATTTTACACACACACTGTGAAAATGAAGGAATGGCCTCCATTACTCTGCTCTTCGTTGAGATCAACTGCTTTAATTTAGAAGTCAATAAACACCATGCATGCTCACAGCATCCCAACCCAGAGCTATTGGAAATTGGCACACTTGAACTTCCTCCCACTGGGAAACCAAGGCTTGGCTTTCAAAATTCATATTTTTATGTCCTTGCTAGTTTTATTTTATTAAAACAAAATATATGATTTCTCCCCACCACCCCCGCCCCCACAACCTCCTCCCAGTTGGTCACTGAAAGCTGCTTTTGTTGTGGGAAAGTGAATGTTAAAAGCAAGGTTGTATTCCATTCCAAAGGCAAATGCAGTTTTGTGATAGGAGCTGGAAATGTGTTAATTAAAATGTTGCTTTTACTTTGTCTTGAATGTCACATTAGCCTTATCTCCCACTCATGCAAGCTCTAAATGGTTTGATTTGGGCTTTTGGCCATCTTTTGTTTTTCGTTTTATTATTTCCACTTAAAAATTTATGGCTTGAGCCCAAGCTCATGAAACTCCATGGTAACACTCCTGTGGAGTCTCATAGACTTGCCAGCCTTGGAATAGAGCTTTGCTCTGGGAAACAAAAAAAAGAAAAATAAAAAATGACAAAACTGAGCTTGTGGCTTTGTATGATTGTTATCTTAAAGAGGTCTACATACAAAACTATAAATAGGACTCTCTCAGCTGCCAGTTTGATGAATGCATGTCACCGAGGTGACGTGGCATTCTACACCCTCAGACATCTTTAACATCAATAAAGTGTGTGCAGGCGAAAAAATGTCCTCTGACACTTATGTAAGCTTTGGGGTCTAATGGATTGAAATCTAGTAAGCAGTTCTTTCTAGTGCTTTGCAAGAAATAATATGGCCCATCTTACTGATTCTTCAGGGCTGGGAGGAACTGGGAGCTGTAAAAGCATCTTGGTTACTACAGTTTGCAAGTGCAACCCAAGAAGCATGTAAATACATTTTGTGCCACTTCGAGTTCCTCCTAGATTCTTTCAAGCCATTTAGGTAATATTTATCTCTAGGATAATCCTACTAACAGACACAGGTGATAATAGCATCACCATCTTCAGAAAATATAATTGTAGACTAGGGTATTCTAGCACTAATTTGCATTTTGCATGTTTAAAGATTTTTTGGGGGGGGAGGAAGCATGATATTTTATTGAAATATAGAGAGAAACAAATGACAAAAAAAGCAGACACTAGGTCAAATAATAGCAATATTTTTGCAATAGCAAAAATTGCATCCTAATTAAGTTTGCAGATGACACCAAATTGGGTGGGACTGTTGATCTGCTGGAGGGTGGGAAGGCCATACAAAGGGATCTGGACCCACTGGATCTTTGGGCTGAGGCCAGTTGTATGAGGTTTAACAAGGCCAAATGCTGGGTCCTGCAGTTGGGTCACAACAACCCCAGGCAGCGCTATAGGCTTGGGGAAGAGTGGCTGGAAAGCTGTTTGATGGAAAAGGACCTGGGGGGGCTGTTGATTGACAGCTGGCTGAACATGAGCCAGCAGTGTGCCCAGGTGGCCAAAAATGCCAACAACATCCTGGCTAGTATCAGGAATAGTGTGGCCAGCAGAATACAAAAGTGATTGTGCCTCTGTACTCAGCACTGGTGAGACCCCACCTAAAATCCTGTGTTCGGTTTTGGGCCCCTCATCATAAGAAGGACATTGAAATACTAGGGAGAGTGCAGAGGGGGGCGACGAGGCTGGTGAAGGGTCTGGAGCACAAGTCTTACGAGGAGCGATTGAGGAAACTGGGGCTCTTTAGCCTGGAGAAAAGAAGGCTGAGGAGAGACCTTGTTGCTGTCTACAACTACCTGAAAGGAGGTTGTAGCATGGAGGGTGTTGGTCTCTTCTCCCAAGTTGCAAGTGATAGGATGAGAGGAAATGGCCTCAAGTTGCACCAAGGGAGCTTTAGATTGGATATTAGGAAAAAATTCTTCATGGAAAGAGCTGTCAGGCATTGGAACAGGCTGCCCAGGGAAGTGGTGGAGTCACCATCTCTGGAGGTGTTTAAAAGGCATTTAGACAAGGTTCTTAGGGACATGGTTTAGTGCTAGAGTTAGGCTATGGTTGGGCTCAATGATGCTGAGGGTCTCTTCCAACCAAAATGATTCCATGATTCTATGATAATAGATTCAGTGTAATATTTTTTCAAGGAAGGTAGGAATAAAAAGTAGCTGTTAAGCTGCAATTTTGCCTTTGAAACATAAGTAGATTGGAATACAGTCTTTGGAGCAGAGACTGTCTTTCTTTCTGGTATTTTACAGTAAGTTCAGTGTTCTTGCAGTTACAGCTGCAGTTCTTTGATTAGTACCAGCATGTGAGCGATCAGTATAAAAACTATACAAATATTGGAAATACAGTATGTATGTGATGTTTAATCAGGTGCGATGACAGAAGATGGAAGGTATTTCATACTGTTACTGAGTGGATGCAAGCATGCACCCTGGTAAAAGAAATGTTTGGTTGGAGGTAATTTTGCTTGAAAACTCCCAAGCAGATGAATTAGTTGCGTGTTTTGTTGGCTATTTTTAAGAAGAGCTGTGCTGGAGAAATCTAAACGAACACAGGTAGGGGCAGGAGAATCTGGGATGGTTCTGCTTAAACCGTCCAACAGTAATAAAAGGCTAAGAGGGATCAGAAGACTCAAGAAATTACCTTTCTTCTTTTCTGTCTGGCCTCCTCTGTTTGTGGCTGCTGCCTTCTCAGCTACTCTCTGGGTAACGGTAATTGAAGCCAGGGGATTGTTTGGTTCAGTGCTGAAAACAGGTTTTAGCAGCTATAAATACTGGTTAGTAGCTGACCTGTTAAAAATCTAAGGGACTTGTTAGATTATTTTTTTTTAATAAATGTTTTCTCAAATTCTTTATATATGTATATATATGTTGAGTTTTTCATATGGTTGTCTGTTTTGGTGAGTGTAACTAGTTTTGATGAATGAAGCATTTTCAGCATAGCCAGCTGACTCGTTAGGTATTTGCACCACTTGAGCCTGAAAACTGTATTCAATTTCCAAGAGAAACTTGCCCTGAGAAAACTGGCTAAACATACAGGATCATGCCAGAGACAGTGTGTGCAAGGTCCTCTACTGTATACATATCTCCTCTGAGGGAAGGTGTAAAAAGAAACAACACATAAGGGATATGAAGTCACATTATTTAATGAGTTTTGGAAGGCACTCAAAGACTACAGTACTCATCATGGTAGAAGGAGCAACTTGACTAGTATGGGCCAGAGTCAAAATGACACTCTCAGCACAGGTAAAGGGTGCCACAGACATCAAAAAGCTGTTTGTGTGATTTTGGTTACAAAGGCAAGATTTGGCTCCATTGGAAAGTATTATGTAAAAGAAAGTCCAAACCCAATTTTTAGAGTGTTCTCTACACCAATAGCCAGAGATTAATAAGTATGTCCAGCTGCTGAAAGCCTGAGCTGGGTAATGTATTGGGAGACACACAGACTTCAGGCAGTGTTCCCCAGACAGCTGGGTTGTGATCACACGGACACGCTTGGTCCATGAAGCTGATGAAATCAGTGACTCCAGTCATTGCTCATGGTAGCTCAGCACGTTCCCTGCTGACCTGGCTGAAAGAGTGCTTTTATGAAACATAACTGATTAAAGAAACAAATGATGTAAAATGAAATGTCATCATGGATACAGGGTTTAAGGCTATATAAACAAGTGTGGACTGAAATCATTAGACTCTCTCTGCTCTGGAACGGTTCAATATTTTTAGAGGATTAAAATGCCTTTTCTACCCTTTGGTCTCCTGTACTTATTTGTATGTCAACATAAGTATTTGTCAGTGTTTTTCATGCTTTCCTAAGTCAGGAAATCTGTAAATTCATCATCTAAAGGGTCTGAGTCTTAATTCCTGGGCCTGCTAGTCCTGGATCAAAGGTTTTGATATATTATTTCTAACTTCTTTTATTTGGAAAAATGTAGCCAATACCTCTAGCAGACAGCATGGACCCGATCCAGAATCCACTGAAGTTATTTAAAATACTCTGATCAAGTTCCATGAGTTTTGGTTCAGGTCCTGTGGCTCAAATCCAATGCAGTGCTTGAGCTCATATGTAATTGCTCAGGAGCTTAACTTTACGTACAAGAGTCAATGCTTTACCAGATAGACACATTCATATCAGCTGGTATAAGTAGATGCGCTCTGTGTAACTGCTCAGATAGCATTCACTGGATAATATACTCATTTGCAAAGTCTGAAATAGGATTTTTCGCATGCCAGGTTAGTAAGTAGCCCTCTGGCTATTAAATCCCGTAAGTCTTTCCTACCGTAAGCTGTGTGATGTTATCACAACCGCAGAAGGTATACTTGGTAAAGAATGCTTCCCACTGTGGGCTGGGGCACTAGGAAAAGCCATGAAAATAAGTAGAAAGTAATATAGGAAGGCAAAAAAAGTGTTTGCAGTTAAGCTGATAAAAAGAAATACAACTTCAAGAAGTAAGCACTGTTTTTAGGAACATCGTTGTAGACAGTGGCAAGATTATGTCCTGTCAATTAGCAATCCTGGCTGAGTTTCTCCTCTCTCGTTTTCCCTGTTATGCTTTGATCTCAGCTGGGAATAAACTATATTTAAGGACAAGAGGCCTCTTTGTAACTTCCAATAAAAACGACAATAGCTGTGTCATTCACTGTAATGATCTGTTGCCACATTCTGTACGGTGTAAAGAAAGGAGATTGCAAACTCATGTTGAGCATAGCTGATCATCAAATAGTAATCAGAGATAATTACAGTCTACTGGGTGAGTGGCTTACAGTCACTGCTAAATCTAATACTTCGTTGTATTTTTCTGTAAGAGATTGCCATCAGACCTGGAAGCAGCAGTTGTTCACACCTACTCAGGAAGTCCCTCTGCAGTGTAATGCCTGGATTGGGCACTAGGGATGAATCTGAAACTGCGGGACTGTGATTTGTTAGCCGCTGCAGGAGAGATTTTCAAAACACAGATTACTGGGAAACATTAGGCATCTGTTTCTCTTTAAATCTACCTGAAGGTGTCATTTGCGTTTCCTGACCAGATGAGTTTAACACAGAGAGCCTGGTGAGACTGCAGCCCAAATCAATGCTCTGGCTGACATGGGCAGGTGCTGATCTCCAGGGCACAGTTACAGCTGTGCATCTCAGCACAGAGAGGTATCATTGGCTATTTGCTAGATGCTGATAAACAGAGCTGTTCTATTCTATAGAGGATTGTAAAATATTTTGAGGATTTCAAGTTGGGGTGTTCTAGAAATGTTAGTACCAATTGGCAGCAAAAAATATATTGTTATTCCTGTGTTTTCCCTATTTCCCAGTGTAGTGGCATAAGGGACCAACCCCGATCTTCAGGAAACCTCATTGCTTTTAATGAGATTACTCCAGAGGTGAATTTGATCTTCTGCTGATGATGCTGCCTTGAGAAAACTATTTATGCTTTGAGACAGAGGGCTTAAAAAAGTAATAGCGACATTTAATAGCATAATTTGTTCACATTATTTTGCATTCTCTGACTTTGCTTAAATGAAACACATTGCATGCTGAAATAATCTTGTAAGGAGGATTATTCAAACAAGATAAAGTCCCTGCTGAACGTAATGTCAGTTCTTTTTACGCATGCTGAGTAACCTGCTGTGCTTTGGCAGCTTTAAGACTGAGCCATATCGTGCTCATATTGGAAGCATGCAAATGTCTGAGCTGGCAGTTTGAAATGTGGCTGAGCAGTTATTATTTCAGGAATGTTAATTATTACTTTTATGTGGATAAGCTCTCTAGAGCTGCATCCATTTAAAATTCAACCACAGACACTATGCACGAGCTTGATTCAGTCTGAGTGTTATAATTTTTCTTTGTTTATATATTGGTAATGGTACCACGCTGGTGTCAACAGACTGAGACCTTATGAAGTGAATGTAGAAATAAATATTATTTTTAAAGAAAGGATGAATCATTTGCAGTCAAGCAAAACTGAAGATTTCTCTAGCTGCAGAAAACCCTGACTTGAGGTACTGGAGTACACAGAAATAACATTGAAATGTTAAAGAAAAGTGAATTAACATCAATGCAAGTGTGCAAATACAATATTGTCAAAGAAAGGAAAGCCAACAGAGAGCCAGAGGACAAAGCCTGAGCTGCAAAGGAATATGTGCCAATCCAGCAGGTTTCCTTGAAGAAGAGTTGCAGTTTCAGGTCCTCCAGGCTTTATCCTGACAGGTGGTTACCTCTTGCAGCTTGTGTGGAGTCCCGGAGATTTCCATGACAGAAAGCACTAGCACTAATGAATCACCATGCCCCAAGTTTTCAAACACAGATTTTATCTGGGTGGTTTAATGATTCAAGAGAGGCAGATGAAAAAAGAGGTCATTTATTAAAATTTGGATTCAAACCCGGTATGTCATTTTTATGTATTGTGTACTGTGTCTGGATGTGCTTTCAGCATGAGGTGTTACTGCTTATAGGTTACAAAGAGCTCTTTCACCAACTCTGGTGAACTTTTGGAAGGCATTAGTGACGACCCTACTGTAAATAAGCAAACTGCATAGGAGAAGGATGAAAAGAGACAAGGCAGCTAAGAAGAAAGGAGACAGATTGACATACGTTGGTGGGAGTCCACAGAAGAGTTCCTTAAAACGACTTTTTTAGTTTTAGATTTCCATACAGACCTTCAGGTCAGCTGCATGTGTATGCTCAACAGGAAATGCTTCTGACTTGGCACTGTCATTTAGCTGGAAATAAAACCAGGACACTGAAGCCAGAAAGAAAGAAGCACAGATCAGTGCTGGCCCAGCTGCGTTAGAAGGGACTGTTCTGAACTCGGGCAAAGAGTTTGATTCCAGAAGGAGCTGAGAACAGCACAGATGCAAAATGTTTTTATGCCTATTTAAATTGGGCCTAAAATAAAGGTAATAGTAATATTCCAGAATAATTTCCAATTAACTGATTAACCTCTAAAGCTACTAGTAATCTATAAAAGAAAGTCAGGTCCAAGCTTTTAACAGGCCTTTCAATGGCAAACTCCTTTCATGAATAGGTGAGCTGTGGTGTCTGACACACTCTGCAAGAACACCTACAGTGAAATTATAATTCTGTGATGCTGTTTGGGGCACAAGAGCACTTGCAAAATGCAGTAACACTACACACCTGTGCCCAATTTCACTCCTAATCTAATTTGCACTCTCTGTACTAGACCCCAGTGAAGGGAAGCATCTCTCCTCAGGAAAGCCCTTATACATGTTTGAAGTTCTGTGAAAATTTAAAACATATGTCATTGTTGTCCAGAATAGATCTGGTTTAACAGCCTGAGCTCCGACCTTTTTTTTCCACATGGGCCATGTTCAGAGCACTAAGAGCAACTCTGTGATACCTATGAGTATTTTTGCAAATGTTGATTGTGAGATCATGACCCTGCCGAAACACAGACCAAGAGCACAGGTAGGTCATTAAAACTACATGTAGAGTAAGACCTTACTTAATGTGGTAAAATCAGACCTTAAACATAAATTTGTGATAGCCATGTACTGAAGAACAACAGTAGAGTTTGTAGACGTATATGCATATGTAGCTATAGATACATGCATGTATACATATGAATATATAATAATAAATGAACTCAGCTTTATTTATTTTCGAAGTGATAAGCAAATACTAAGCTATTGCTGCTTCTGCCAAAGAATTAGAGTAAGAGAAAATAGTACCTTCTATGTTTTATCTTTAGAAGCCAAGCCAAACCTTGATGGGCTCTCTGGCCTCCTAATACTTTACTTTTGCTCAGAGATGCTGAAATACTCAGCTGAATCCTTTGTGACTTGGGTTGTCCTAGTTTGGACTTCAATACTTTCCCACATTTCTTTATTATCCTCAAGTTGTCAGGTCCAATTTTGGCTTATTGAACTCAGGAACCAGCCTGAATCTTATATTAATTTCTCTTAAGGATGTCTGAGTCCCAGAGTTTAAGTGGATCCATACCCAAATGGAAGTGGGCAAACTAAGACAGCCCTTTGCTGATATTGTTGCTTCCTATCTGCCAAATACATTTAGGTTAGGCTGTATTATGCACGATACACCCACAAATGAACTGTCACTGTGCTATCGAGATATTTCTGCTTGTATCTATTGAATAGTCTTAGATGAAAAGTAGCTGGATGAAGAAAACATATAAAGGAGAAGAAGAAAGGGAAGATTTTTATCTCCTCTCTTGTAAGACAAATTGGTATAAAACCAGGTTGCTAAGTGTTGCAATGCAAATGGGGTTTGCAAAACAAGCCTCTCATTTGCCCTTTTGCATTGTTAGGATAAAATATAAATTCCAGAAGAAGGAAGAGAGTTGCTTCAGTGGAGTTATAAAGAGCAATGGGGGATTCCCAGACAGGCATATGCACATTTTCAGGTCAGGAATGCTGTTTTGGAGAGCAGCAAGCTGTGAATGTGCAGCTGCAGGCTTCAGGGTCCTGAATAATCTACATTCAGAGACTGCAGAGTCATCAATATTTATGGACTGGTGGGATCATCCCTGGCATGCAGCTACATCTGCCAGCTCTTCGTTTACTCCACATCCTTTTCCCTGCAAGTTTCAGGTTCTTATTTCCTGTGACTAGTAGGCTTGCACTTTGAAGCAGAGCTCCTCCAGTGAAACGGAGAAGATGCTTCCTGAATCATACTGAGCAAGCATGTCAACCATCCGTGTCGAGAAATACCCACTGCAGCAGATGTTGTGTGAGAAACAAGAGCTGACAATTATTAGAGTTTCTCAGACTCAGCCCTGCTTTGGTGGATGCAGCATGCTTGCTCTGACTTATTTTCTCAGAATTGCTTTAGAGAAAAAGGCTCCCACACCCTGTTTCAGCAGGAGTTGCCATTTTGTCTTCAGGCAGAGCCTGTTGCAGAGCAAAAATGTCCATACAGTTGCATTTTCTCTCAAGGACAGAGTCTATGACATACATAGGAAGCATTTGACTAGATTCTACAGCACCAGAGCAGCACTTGAAGATAACCACAACCAACAGGCCAGTACAGTTCATCTCACCTTGAGCCAAGGAAATAATTCTGAACTACTCAAATAAAGAAAAACAAAAGAATCATCTTTATGTGACAAAATCTGCACAGCTTCAACAGAAAACATTAATTTAACAAATTTATCTATAAATCTCAGGAGGCTTAAATAGCATATTTAATACCAAATTTTGTTGTAGTTTTATTTTTAAATGAAGGTCATCAAGAGTGGCAACGTATTATTTATCTTTGCAAAATATAAAAATATAGCATTTGTGTTCTTGCTTGCCTAAATTTGCATCTCAAGGCTGTATAAACACAATTTGAATCATAGGCTATGCAAATAATGCTGAATCAGCACTGGAAAACTTGTGCTACACCAGTCATCTTAGATTCTGGAAATCTAAATCTAATCTAATCTTCACCCGATCACACTTTTCTCCCATTTTCCCACGGATATTTTGGTAACAGAATTCTACTAGCTCAGCTCCTATGTGTAAGGAGTCCTAGTCTCATGTATCATTAATTCGCCCAAGTCCATTTTCAATTAGTTTATTTAAATATTAATGTGAAATGTCCTTTCACCTAAGATTGCCTGATCAAAAGTATAAAGAGCACCATTTGTCCAAACATAGCTCCCTGACTCGATATGCTGTGCTTCTGATTTTCTTGGTAAGACGAAATGTCACTGCATGTAGTGAACAAAAAATAATTTATTTAACAGAATTTATTCTGTGCAAATAGTCCATGTGGCTTCTAAAAGTCATCAAAATTTAATTACTCAGGAATTATTAATGACATTTCAGAACAATAAAGAAAGAGAACAATAAGGAAGAGAAATAATATCGTTTCATTCCCACATATTCACATGTTGGTTTTGATTTGGTGTTTATTTCATTTTTATTGTCTGCATGGTACTATGCAGTAACTTAGTTTATCATTCAGGAGGCAGAAAACCAGAAGGAAAGGCCATTTCTTTGTCTTCCCTGACAAGCGAATCTCTGAATTTGAATTTATGTGATCCTGTGGACGTGCAGCATGGTATGACTTAAAAATCCTTCTGTTCAGTTCAAGTATATGGTGCCACTTCAAATCTGTTTAAGTCCTGAGTTCATACAGTAATCAGGAGGCTTTTCTTATTACATCAAAAGGAGCAAATACTATGCTTTATTTTTTCCTTCCTTTTGCAACATTTGAATACAGTGTGCAGGTGGCAAATGAAATGAGCTCCAGTTTTGATAAGAAAGCATATTTTACGTGAGTTGATATTGTGGCCTGGGATACAGAGCTGATTTGTTGGGCTTCAGAGACCTTGCTGTGGGGCAGCTGGTAGAAGATGACAGGTGCCCCATCTTCTTAAGCCTGCCTGGTATCTGAAGCATTATAGCAACAACAAACCCATCTGGGTGACACCTTCAAATACATTGATATACTTTGCTCCTGTTGACATGAGGCTGGCAAGTCTTTGGAGTCTCAAGAAATATTTGACTAATGTTACAGCATATTCTGGATCATGACTAACATTCCTGCTGCATATAAATGATTTAAGTGATGTTAATCTCACAAAAAGAATAATAATTGATGACATATTTGCCGTGTACAGCTTTTGTGTTGGGTTGTTAATGTACTACATATGCCAGGAGGGAGAAGGGTGAAGAAAAGTAAAGCTAAATTCCCAGGAGCAAGGGAATGAGCTGATATACCAAAAGGAGGATGAAGGGTAAAGAGCATTGCCAGAAGGGAAGCAGAGGTAAGGGCTGGTGGGATGGGAGATGATTCTGGAGCATACATGTGAGCAAGGTGCTGGGGAGGTGGAAGAGCAACATGAAATGCTTGAGGAGAGGGCAGGGAATAGGAGGTGTGTGGGTGAACAGATCATCATAATTTCCACTGCCAGCTAAACAGCATGACACGGTGCAATCCACTATGCTTGCTTCGAGCAAATGCACTCTGCTTCTATTTTTTGTCTTGTTAAGTAGCTCTTTGGGTATGCCTAGCAGCCTCAGCTTTCTTTAGTTTTTTTTTCCTGTTTAAATGACTGTTTCTAGAGCAACACCCTGTACTGGGAAGCAGATACAGAAGTGAAGGCACTCAGTCATCACTTGCCCACCCCTGGCTGTCTTTATCTATCTATCCAGAATATAAACTTGTAATCTCTGCTTTTTGTTGTCTTCCCCCAGATTCACTGTCAGGGCCTCTTGAAATGTGGTGGATAGGTACACATTGCTCTGGCCAGTTTTCCTGTGAGAGCAAAGGCAAGGAGGGTGCTAGCACCTTGGCCTTTCTGCCTCCACCCTGGCAGCAAATATCCTAAAGATAAGGCAGGTCCAGTATGAACGCAGGAGGCAGGGCCTTGGAAGTGCAGCCCGGTAGTGGGGGACACCTTCAGTGAGAAGTGTGGTAGCTAGGGTTCCTTCTGGTCAATATGAAGACAACGGGGTCAAGTCCTTTCTGCCAGAAAAGGGAATGGGATTTTCCACAGCCTGGGAAGGTGCCTGTGCCTTATCTGAAACTTCTGTGAATCTGACTCCAGTTCCTGGCTAGCTTTGAATTTTCCAAAACTGCAGTTTTTAAAAATAATTTAAAAAATAATTTCCAAAAGCATAACTAAATTGCTGGGCACTATTTGAGAGGGGTAGAACTGGGACAGGATGGAGTGCCTGCACAGGGGAGGAATTCTGATTTTAACTGAATCATCCTTTATTAGCTGGATGTTTGTGGCATAAACAGTGTGGTTTGATGTCAAACTTATTTTCCCCTTCTGCACTCCCCTCAGTATGCCAAGTTGTAGCAATCACTGTTTTAAACTTTCTCTCCCTCTTGAAGTCATTACTTAAAAGTGACAAAAGCATTCAGACAGAAATCTGTTTAAACTCTCATTGCAGTATCATCATGTCATTCATGTTGTTTGCTGGGCTGATTGGCAGATGCTTACAAGGTAGAAGAACACATAGTGCGATAGTACCTGAGCATGACAGAAGAATTCAAGGCTACTGCAAAATACAAGCATTCCTTGCTTTGTGTACTTGGGTTTGTTTTTAAAAAACCTTACTGTAATGCAGTATTCTGAGATTAAAATTTATTTGCTTTTTTTTGAAGTAGCATTAAAAACCCATTCACTCATTCTTTACATGCTAGATGGTAGAGTACAAGACAATATTTTAGTGGCTACATCAATGGCATAAGAGTTTGGATTCTGGGGATCCTAATTGCATGTACAGAAGCTGTGGTGAAATTTTTAAGGAAAGAAATGTCTTTCTAGCAATATTAATTGGATTTATCACCGAAGTGTACATGTCCTACTCACACAGAGGAAACTTTGATAGCCAAAGATTTACTAAGGAATAAATTATAAAATAATTACTTCTAGTATTCCTTTCTGCAGTTGGTAGGAGTTTCAGCAAAAGAGCCTGAAGATACATGTATTGAATTGGAGCCCATTGGAGCTGATGGCAACTTTTACAAAATTTGTGGGCTGTCCAACCATTTTTAGGGCTCAAAAATTAACAGAAGACACAGCAATGTCCTTTCAGATATGCTCAGATCAATCATGAAAAGGTTTGTTATCACTTCTCTGAGTACTTTTAGTTTACCCATAAGAGGAACTTTTTCAGTATCTTTCATCCTCATTTTGTCTTGTGGTTTGATGCCACAGTCAGTGGTTTCTCCATTAAATTCTAAATGCATTACAAAGTTTCTGGTTATAAAACCCAAGTCTAGAGGCATCAGCTTGTTATGCTTTCCTTATGAGTCTGCAGCTCTTGTTTTTCATCAGTCTTTCCTGCTTCTATTTCATCCCCTTTTTACTGAAATCATGCAGCGCACACTGATTTTCATCAGCCCGCTCTGTACTTGAAGGCTTTCATCAGTTTTGCTTCTTGGTTTTGTTCCAGTAACCTTGTCTCTTTGTTTTTGTGGTGTCAACTGTCATGCTTTGATCTGCAGCTTTTTTTTGTTAGTAAAGTGTGTGCTTTTAAAAGGTTATAACTAGAAGGGAAAAGATACATGAAGAACCATATATCACAAGAGCTCAAGTATAGTTTTGACATGTGAGAAAGAAAGGAGGAAAAATTATTCCTCGCATTATCATTTTCTTTTTCACACTCATCTGATTCCAGATACGAGATCAGAATTAGACTGTTTTTCCATGTATAAATACTTAACTGAGACATAGAGATTGGCTGCATGGCTTTAGATTTAAATCAGTTAACAGGCAGTGAGAGAGAATCCTTATTTGTCCGAGGATTTTCTGCTGCCTTTTACTGTAGGATCTCCAACTCAATTCTTGACCTTTTTGTATAGATTTTATACAACCTGGGAAACTGGTTAAATTATATTTATGACTATTGTATGGTAAAAAATGCAGGCATGCCTAATAATTTTTAGGAAAAGCATTAAGCAGTCAATAGCAATGCTCCTTCAATAGCTGGGGAGAGCTAATTGGACAGTTTCCAACAAAGTCCATGGAAAAATGTAGATCATATCAAGCAAGTATTAACTGTGAGAGTATCCAAGGTTAGAGGGAGACTCATGCTTCATTTATCAGCCAGGATTAAAGGCAGTGGAGAATGCTCATTGCAACTGTGCAAACATAAAACATATTAAAGGGCCAAGACATAGAAAATGTCAACCTCTGCTGTTCTAAGCCTATCCATCACAGTGAGCCAGGAGTCATCGCTGGATCCTGCAGTGAGTCATGAGTGAAGCAAATGTTACATAAGCTTTTTTTACCCAAGGGGATTTCAATTAACTTTTGAAATAGAGATGCGTTGTCTTGAATCATGCTGATATTGAAGACCTCCGTAATGTTGTCATGCCCATAGACATTTTCAGGTTATTTAATCAGCCATGTCTGGAAGGAGTAAAGCAATGGGACTCTCAGATTTAAGCAGTTTTGCCAAAGCTGTAGCTAGGAGCCCCCATATGATGGGCAACCCACTTCAGTTAGCCTGATAGTCACTGATCGTAATCCAGTACTGCCTGGTGTGGAGAATGGACAAATTCTTTTCTTACACGAAGCTACAAAAATGGGTTACATGTCTTGATGTAATAAGGAGTTCAAGGTCTGCTTTGCTACACAAATCCCCTTACATAGTTTTTGGGGTAGCATTATTTCTACTCTATCAAACCTCAAAGGAAGTTTCTTAAAGGCACTCTCAGACACAAATAGCTACATTTTGCTTTGCAGAGCAGCAAATAGGAACTTTGCTTTACAATTTCTAAATATGTGCTGGGACTGAAGCCCTTTGCATACCAACTTGAAGGCATACTGAAACAAAGAAGAGGTAATTTTAACCCATGTCAGTCTCCATGTCAATCACCTTCACTGTCATTACTGATCCCTGAATCATGATCTTGTGGGTTTCGCATGTGCTTATCTCTTTTTATTCAGCTGTTGTCCTTCTCATTCCCTGAGTTTGTCCTTCAGTCAACTGTCTCCTTCCTCCTCTTTTTCTGCTGAGGTTAGGGCATGGAGGAAATGGAAAGCAAGATACAGGTGCCAGTGCTACAAACTAGCAGCTTTCTTGAGTGTAATAGATAAGCGTAGTAGTAACGTTAGGGAGTAACAGAGAAGAAAACATGGGGATCTTTTAAACTAGCAGCCAAACAAAGGAGAGAAAAACTTGGTTTTAGGATGGTTATATTTGTGAGCAGAAGTCTCTGCAGTGCACATTCCGATGAGCTGTAGAGGTACGTAAAGAAAGCTCCAATGGATGCAGACAACATCAATGAGAACTGCACAGTTGTAAGGAAGTTTGAAATATCTCTTTGCACTGTTAACTACAAGAAGTGGGTTTGGTTTGGGTTTTTTTTTAAGCCCAACACTTCAAGTATTTACCAGTTGATTAGTTTTAATTTTAAGAGCAATTCCATTCATTTCTGCTTCAAAGATCTGAGCCTGATTTGATTATCCCACAATATTTCTTTATAAACTCCAGTGCTGAAAGAGTTTCAGTCTCTGAACTTTAAAAATTTTTTTTTGACTGCTGATTTTGCCAACAGGTTCTTTTTGTTTGTCTGCTTCTCAGAAAACTGAAATGTCACACAAAATGATTTTCTGTGTAAACAGGTAATTTAGAATGTCCAGGTACATAGTAATTTGTTGTTCAGCATTTTCTCTGTTCTCTTGCACAAATTCCTCTACCATTTTCAGAGCATGAAGACAGACAAAAAACACACATCCCCCATTTTGAAATAAAACCTTACTTTTTTATGTATTCAACGCCTTTTTATAGTGAAATGCCTATAAGCAGAATGTTGAAATTGAGCATGGAAACAGCAGTGGCTCACAGGCACATTCTAGCACTATGCTGTGATTGATTTTCATTTGACAATACCATCAAACAGTGAAAATTCTTCTTAGAATTTGCAAGGCAGCAGAAATAAATGTTATAGGCTTTCTTACTAGTTGAGAAACAGCAGTGAACAAATTGCTGGTGTTTTTTCTATTTTAGGATCTTGTAAATAGCAGTATCATAATACACTTGAGACAGGGAATTTTTTTTAAGTTTTTCCTCAAATTTCTCCCCCTTTCTGAATTCTAGTTGAATTTCATACAAATTTCAAAATATTCTGTTGTCCAGTACAGCAAGGTATACAGCAAGTCTTGTAGATTCAACTTCACTGTTCTAGCTCCCTGATAAAAATGCCTACTGCAGGAAGCATGGCAGGAAAATAACATTTGGCTTCCTAAAGAATGCATTAAATTGGAACTGCTGAAGCCTGTATGGTTACAACCAGTGTGGATTTCAAGGCCTGACAATGGTGCTTTCCATACTGATTGGGACTCTACAAAGCACTCAAAGAAAATAATGTTTCAGACAGCAAGTCAGCAAATCTTGAGGGGGAATCAGAGCTAACCATGTTGTCCTTTCCCTACAAACTCATCATTCCGGCAGGATAGGACTGACCCCTACAGAGGGGGCCTGTCTGCACAGATGGCTGTGAAAGTGCTAACACCTTTGAATTGTACAGCTGGATTTCCATCCCAATCTTTTATTCCTCCAGATTCTTCTGGGTTTTTTTAAGTCCCCCTCCACCTGACCAAAGGCTGCATGAACCAGGTCAGAAGTTTTTTACCTGGAAATTGGGTTAAAATGTATACATATGACCTCTGGAAGATTGTGCCCTAGGAGAAATGTGAACCACTTAGTGTGCCCAACAGAAAAGGTCTCAAGGGTGATGTTATAAAATGTGATTACACTGTGCTGTGACAACAGTTGGCAATTCTGGGGGTAAGAGTCAGCCTGGTTGCCCCAAGGGTCATCCAGTTGACCTGTCCTCCCATGGCCCAGCACTGCTCCTAGCGCCATTCAATGGGATGAATACCATCTGGATGTCAGCTTATACCAGCCTCCTCATGAATACAGCAGGGAAAGGAAGGGGAATCAGCGGATTATTCTTATCAGAACAAAGAGAGACAACATGCCTCAGAAAGCTAAAGAGATAAATGCACAAGCTGGAAGAGAAGCAGGGTAAAGCAGAACTGCCCTGTCAACAGTCCACTTTAAAAGCAGATATAAGGAACTCCCTTATTTTGTCTTTGAAGTAAACTAAAAATGTATAGAAAATTGGGCATAGATACAGTGCTGATTTTATCTTCTGTCTTTAGGCAAAATTCTGTGGTCTAACTCAGAGTGACATCAGATAAAGCTGCCTGTTGCCTATCTATTAGGTATGAAAAAAGTACTGTTAGGAGAAACTGTTTTCAGTGGATTAAAATGAAAAAATCCTAAAAAAGTATTCCAGCATCTTCCTTCATGAAATTAACTGTGATTTTGCTCAACGAATTGAAACAGTAGAGTATAGATCTTTTGCAATTCATCTACATATTCAACTAAAAATCAGAGGGGAAATTAAAATAAAGCACCAGACTTATTGGCTCCAAATACAACTTTGAACTGGTGTATTTGGGTTACTTTATTTTTACCTTGTCTTCTAGGCTTTCTGCATTTGTTTGTTCTTTATCACATTTCTATGACTTGTATGACACACATCAATGCATGTAGCCTCACATCATGCCTGTGAGAAGAAAAGTAGCATTAAACTGATGGGGATAGATCCAGGGAGCAAAACCCAGGAGGAATTCTGTCAGCATAGTGCAAGTGTGACCTGTCAGCTGGAGTGTTTGCTCCGAGTGACCTCCACAATATGCAAACACGAGGCCTCCGGGCACCTTAGCTTGGCGGAAACAGAGGACGATCTGTGTTAGCCCATGAGACACTGAATGCCTGAGCCCTCCTCACTCCTTTACCACAAGATCTTCCTGATCACTAAATGCCTGAAATCAAACACAGAGCCGTGTAACCCTGATGCATTGCTTGCAGTTTAGGGGGTTTTGGGGGGTTTTCAGGAGGGGGGGAGTGCCAATACTTCAAACAATGGCGGTTCTGAATTTCTCTCTTGTAAAGAATTATTTCCTTTCAAGAACCAAACAAGCTGATCTCTGCTACAATGATCCCCAAACACCTATATGGACAACTCATCTAATTGTGCTAGTAGATTGAACCGATAACATGCTTTTCATGTCATTGAGATGCCACTTTTAAATCTTAATTCTAATTTAAATAAATTATTCCAGCGAGCTATGGTTATGGTAAAATCTGCCAGGATGGGTATGGCCTGTTTCTGAGAGTGAACTAAAGACTCAGGATTCTCCTGAATCCTTCTCCTGTTCTAAAGGTCTGTTTTGGAAAATACTTTTCACCTGCAAGTTCCAGTAGCAGAAAACAAAGATCAATGAGGGAGAAACCCCTTTGGAGGGAATATTTACAGTATAACTCCATACAGTCTCTCTCATCTCTGCTCTACTTTCATTTATTTCTGTTGTAACCAGTGATGTCAGTGGTTAGACTAATAGAAAACTGGATTTTGCAGTATGTGAAAAAAAGGACCAGCTAGGACAAAGGACAAAGAAATTACACCACACACTTTATTTTGAATGCAAAACAGAGAGTTGGACTCTCTATTTGAGAGTATCTGCAGTATAAAAATACAAAGTTTATATGGCTCTTTCTATAGCAGCTACCTACACTTGCTAGCTGCACAGTCAAAAACAAATTACAAAATCTGCCAAGGATGTGAAAACTGGAGCTATTTTGGGAAATATGTGACAGTCAGACCCAGCCAGGCAACATGTGTGTGTCTCCCACTGTGAAGGGCAGAACTCTTTGTTTTACAGGAAAAAACAGAGATTTAAAAGATGTTATCCCTTTTGAGAATATTTTGTTAAAGTGTTACTTTAACGGATTGGGTTGGATTGCTTAATGAACAACAAAATAGAGAAACCCTTTTAAAGAATTGTATTTTTCCTGAACAAAATGTGGTTGGTTGACAATTCTGCCTTTCCAGGACCCTTGTTTAGTAGCTGCAAGAAAACTCTGTGGGGGTAAAGACTCAGAAAACAAATATATGATGCCTGATCTGTCTGGGTTTCCACAGCACACTCAGTATTGTATTATCTCAGCACTTGCTTGTTATTAAAAACAAAAAAAAACAAAAACAAAAACAAAACAAACACAAACAAACAAACAACAACAACAAAACTCAAACTTTTTCTTTGTTTGTACAATCCTGAGGCATTTTAATAGAGGGATCAGTTAGAAATCCGTTTCCATTTTGCTTTTTTTTGTTTCAGCTATTCAAAAGAAGAAAGCTTTTTCTCCTGTGGCTGAACAGAAACCCGCACAAAGCACAGCCTGTTCATGATAGAAAGAGCCAAAATTCAACTCAGGTGAGCTCCTCCCATCTGCACACTGGGTGACTTGTTTTGCTCGGCCACAGAGGAAAGCTGTCACGTAGGGCAGTGAGACCCGCTGGGCTGCTTGTCTTTAAAGCCAGCTGTGAGGTCAGTCAGTTGCCCTTCTTGTCCTGCCGTAACAGCGCTGTTTTCTAACGTATAGGAAATGTTAAATATTAAATGTATTTGTCCTCCGTGAGTTGAGGTAATAAAACCCGCAGACACAGAAGCTCTCCTGCAGTCCATGCCCCTGTTTGCAAGGGTGGCCCGAGGGGTTCTCAGGGCAAGCTGGCTGTGGAGGACGCAGCAGGGGAGGCTTCGGCAGGGGATACCTGTGGCCTGGCTCTGTGGTGGGCACAGACAGAGCAGGAAATTGGCATTCTTCATGGCTACTGCCAAGTGTGGTCCTGAGAATAACATAGGTGGGTACCTAGACAGTCCTCTAGCAAAAGCAAACACCAACCCCCTAAAAAAAAACACAACAAAACTAAAAATATCTGAATATATCTTGGTCATGACAGGAATTCTTTCTCACATGTTGGAGTACCTAAATGACAGGATTTGCAGTCATAGCCTAGGCAGAAGGCTACACTGTCCTGTATATCTGTTATGTTTACCATATCACAAAACCTGGAGGTCTCTCCTTTGGAAGATTTTGACCAACAGTTTACAAAAAAGCAGACAGCCTACTACACTGAAGTAGCTCTTGCTTTTATCAATAGGAATGAAACATTTGGGGAAAAAAAAAGATTTTTACGTGTATAGACTCCATAAAGTTGCATTATCTTCTGCGCAGCCTGACTTCTCTTGACACCCCCAAGAGGCCTCCCTTGAGCTATTCTTTTTTTCCTTATAGACCCATTAACCCAAACAATATATTCAGACAGTAAACTTCCCAATTACAGCATTAAAAAATAATACTAAGAAATCATTTTGGAGCATTTATCTTTTCATGAGAAGTGTTACAACAATAAAGTCTGACATCCTGCAACTCTGAAGAGCTTTATGTCAGGTGTCCAGCAAAACATATAAAACTCAAATCTAAGCCTGGAAAAGTCTGTAGTAGCTGACTTTCTAATGTATATTAAATCTGGTTTAGATCATTGTAGAAGTTTTAATGCTTTCTTCTGACCTCATATAGTTAGATTCTTGATATTTAAGGTTTTACAGAAAGAAACATAAACAAATAAAATTGAGGTTTCCCTTTCTCCTTTTCTTAAAATACTTGCAAGTATTTTTTCTACTGCTTAAGTGGAAGATACTGATTACGTACCTCTGTGCTGTAAAGAAGATGCATGACGCATTTGGAAGGACCACTATCTCATTTTTTTGCTCGTTCAAACAGTGGCCAATTTTAGTCTAAGTTTTCATGTAAGTGTCAACTTCAGCTATCCCATCACATTACCCTACAGATCTTCCACATCTGTACTTTTTATATATATATCTGCAAGTAGGTAGACACAAATATATGTATATATAGATATGGATGTGTGTATGTGTTTGTTTATACATCTTTAAATCGATGCATGTAAAATCTGTGTGGATTATGAAATGACTGTCCTGTTCAGCTTTAGTTGGTCACACAAAATTTATGGTGCCTGTGGGAAAAAAGACTGTTAAGTACAGTGCTGGCAAAATCTTCTTTCTGATTTCTTTCCTCTGGCACCCAAATTTCATTTGTTGTCATGTTCAAGCTTTGTTCTAGATTCATCGCCTATGGCAGAAAGTCAGATGGGTGAGAAGTCAAGAGAATGCAGGACTTAGCACAGTGTAGCAAATTGAAGTGTCAGAGATGTGCTGGCAGCCTGTGAGAAAACCAAAACGAAATCCTCAGCTGGACAATAGATTTTATACACATATGCAGTAAAGTCCCAAGCAAAAGAACCCTCGAAATGCCTCCACTGGTGTCCTTGTTTGCTCTCCAAAAACCCAAACACACTACTGAAAAAAATAACCTAAGTGACAGAGGGCTCTAAAGGATAAGGTTTATTGAAATTACTGCACCTTGGGTAAGAAATGATCACTAGTGAGACAGAAAACTGTTGTCAAGAAAAGACACATGACTTTTATGGCACATGATATACCATGAGAAGCAGTTCCCATGGAGGCAGTTCCCAGTGACAGCTTGCCCACGTGCTGACCACCAGTGGCTTCCCTCCCTGCTGTGCCAGGGGCAGGGAGAGACTGGCCTGACGGGAAGCTCTGAACGTTTACTGCCCACAGTGTAAGAGCAGAAAAATGGCCAGACCAAGGGATCTACACCGGTGATTTAGAGCAATCCACATCATTGCTGCACAGAAGGATTTAGCCCTAAGCATTTAGAAAGTTTGTTAATTAAAAGGTATTTGGTAGGATGATGAGAAAACATATTGAATGACTGCAGCGGAGTGCCCGTAGTGCACCTTCTGATAAGTGAGGCCAGCAAGAATGCTTTTATTTGTCAAAGAGCTTATTCAGCACAGTTAAGCATTGGGTAAACACTACACTTACTGTATTTGTGAAGAGCGTGTTTCTATGGGACCCCTGGTGTGTCAGCAGGCTTATTCACAGAACTTAATGAGTGTAAATTGGTATTTGCTAGTGTAAAAATGCTTTCCCATATACAGAGAAAAAGAACTGATCTTTAAATTGATCTTTATGTTACAATTGACAGTCTTGAGATGCCAGTGTGCAAAGTTAATTAGGTTGTCTGAGATATATTAAGAAGCTGAGCCTGGTTTTGTTTGAAGGTCTTTGTCATTTACAAACTTGAGAAAGGTGCTGCAAAGCTGCGGGTGATGCCAGTGTAAACAGAGAATGAAAGAGAAGCAGTGTTATCTCTGCTGGGATTGTTCTTTGTTGTGAGCAAGGATCATCATATTCTGACTCTCACAGAATTCCTATGCATTGCCAGGACTAAAAGCAGGCTTGAAGTCTATAAAATTTGGAAAATAAAACTGCTAGCCAGTGGAAGTGAGTGGAGAAATGGGACAGAGGAATTTTGTACCATCTTCCAAATTTCACATGTGTTTAGCAGAGGAAAGGGGAAAGGGAAGCTAACGGAATTAAAACCAAAACAAGATTCAAGTTGCATTTATACTCACACCTAACTTTTTGGGACTAGGGCCCTGAACATGCATTCCTTGAGCATTTCCAACCTCTGCTTCCCTCTTCTGTGCTTACAAGTTTAAGAGAATGAAATCTGATTGACTTTATTCAATTGCTACAAATATTTGTGGAATGCCTTCCAAAGCAGCCCTAATACTTTGAGACAGTATCAATTTTATTTTTCTGTATGTGAGTGAGTGTGACTGCAAGGGTGTGCCCTGTGTGAACAACATCTTTTATTTGTAAGAATAGTTGTCATTTTGTGGTTAGATACATTTTCCTTCAAGGGAGAGACTCTTCTCTCTGATAGGCACAACTGCTCTCTTTAGTTTTATTGTCCTCTATAAAAAGATAATTTTGTCTCAATCAATGTAAAAAATACTTTTCCTTGGAAAAACAGAATAGCAATAATAATGTGTCCATCCTGCAAATCCTTCATGTGCAGATCTCAATGCAGCTCACAGGAGCTCAGTGGAGAGTGGGTTTACAAGATAGAACTTGTAAATCAACAAGAATGGAAGTAATGTAATTTATTTAGAGAACTTTTTACAGAGAAAGTAAAATGCCAGCAAAATGTATGGAATGTTACAGAAATCATTGCTTTGCAAGACAGATGTGTAAGTACAGTGAAATGGCAGGATGAAAGTGGAAAATTAATGCTCTGAAAAATTGTTTTCCAGGGATGCTGGCAATGAATGAAGACTTTCTCATCAAATGGCCCATGTTTAGGATCGAATTTTTTTGACAGCTTCATTGGCAAAAAAAAAAAAGGCTGCAAAGATGTTACTTTTGTGAATACCTGGTTATAGAGAAGAGTTGAGGTAATCCTTGCAGGAAAGGCAAAAATTATAGGGAATATGTTTTGTTTTCCTGGTTAACAAAGAGCAAACCCACCACAACACATGAGAGGAAGTCGTGTCATTCTTTTTCGCTTACATTAACAGATCTGTGCTGTTACATGTCTCAGTGAATACAAATTATGAAGGATGTTTGAAACACAATTATTGGACAACTTGACCTAGAAATTATTTTAAGGCTTTCAGATAATTCAATTCCCTTGAGCTCCACGGGATCAATACATTCTTGTAGGTGGAGACTGCTGCTGATGCACAGCAGGAACTGTTTCCCAGCTGTATCACTGATTAGCAGGAATCTCACCTTGCCAAGCCTTTAAAGCCTTGGAGAAAATGCACCAATTAAGTGTTCAAATCCTTCAGCCTTAAGCCATATGTCAGGGGAAAATAATTCACTGGCACAGGGCTTTGGGTCAAGCTTCTTAGCCCAGCAGTTGATGTGAAAATGCTTTAGCATTGTGCTGCTTGCCCACCCAGGAGGAACGAGAGGGAGACCTGGCTATTGTTTCTCGCAAAAGCAGAGCTCTGAGGAATATGAATGTAAGTGTGACTCATTAATAATCCCAGCTTTAAGGAAAGGTGGTGGAGGAGGAGGGTTTAAAGTATTCTTGGCTCAGTGAGTAGTCATTGAAAAAGTGTTGTTTGCTCTGCCTGCAGTACAGAGCTCTTGCTGCCACTACCATCTACGTGTCCCAAGTAAGCAGTCAGGTTTGTGGGTAGGTTTTGGAGAGCTGGCAACAAAATCAGATTTACTTATGGAAAGAAAGGGTTGATTTCATAGAGGGTGTCAGAGAGTACATAAGGGTTCACTGAGGATAGTCACATGTTCTGCTGCAATCTTAATTAAGATAGTTACTAAAAGTCCATTAAAAGCTCCTCAGATGCTGAAACTGCAGGACAAGATTGACCATCTCTGCCCCAAGTCCACTGTCTTTAGAATGAAGTTGCTAACCTTTGAGGAGTCAAAGTAAATCCCAGAAAATGTGGCTGAAATATCACACTAAAACAGTGTGATTTCCTGCCATGTCTCAAAGGTGTGAGAAGGGCCCCACTCTTCTGAACTGTAAAATTGTTGCTTTTCCCAGCAGAGAAAGGGCAGGCACCTGGCCACACAGTCATTGCAGTGTTGCCATCCAAAGCCCCTCATGTGTGCCCCAGTATCCGAATGGTCTTAGACTCACCCTGCATTGAGATGCTTCAGCCTCAGCTCTAAAGAGCAAGAGGCAACCCGAAGACTTCATTCAAAAAGAGAAAGAAATATTTGAGGCATACTACAACAGGAAAACACTTGCTTCTGCATTGAGATTAATATCAGATGTTCAAATATCATGGGCCACCTTCCCCATATGCCCACCTGGCTCTCCCAGCTCAGCAACCCTGAAGTGACATGGGTCAGGATAGGAAGGAGTCTGCAATAGGACAGGGAACCAAAGGCAGGAGATATCAAGTTTTAGGCCAATAACCTAGCTGATAAAGCAGCCTCTCTAAAAGCTTGTATTTGTCCCAGGAAGAAATTTTCTCTCAAGTATGTAGCAGCTCTAGCTCCAAGCAGTGCCAAGTGTGAAATCTGCATGCTTGGAGGGGGAAAAAGCTATTAATGTAAATCAAGCAAAGACATGGAATACAGATATTAGATATTGTGAAAAAACACTGGGCAAGAGTTTGTTTTAAAGTGAATTTCTCCACCTGCCTATAGTTTTCTTAAATATTACCATAATACTGGGCATGGTTTTGCTTTTACAAGGTTTCTGCATAAATGTTTATGTGCTGTGAATTAAATCATGCACTTAAAGAAGGAAGAGGATGAAATGGAAAACTTACTAACGCTAATGATGGATGGATTGCTCATTACTCACACTAACGGACAGCCAGTCCAGGCAGGAAGTTTCCATCCAGTAAATGTATCTCTCTGAAAATTTGCCAGGTAGAGGTAAAGAAAAACGTTACTTTTGCCATTTTGAATGACTTCTTGGAGGGTTCTGGACTCTTTCTGCAGAAGGAATGAAGAACCTACGAAACTAAGAAATGTTGAACAACTGGAATATGTGAGCTTGATAAACCAAGTTTTTCTATTTGTCTTTCTCTATAAACAGTTCTGTCTGCTCATCTATCTGCTAGAAGTATTTTATAATGTGTATGTCCATCCTCATTAAAATTGACATTATCGATTAATAGCTAAGGTAAATGCTTTATAAACTTCTCAGCTGAAAATGTGAATAGTGTAAAATGGCCAGTTTTGCAGTCCTCTTTGTTAATTATTCTATTTATTTCAATACTTTGGAATGTGAGCAAGAGATGTATCTTCAACCATCCCCTTTATACAGCTAATCTCAGCTCTGCTAGACAGCTGCATTAAAATAATACTTTAAACCTTGGAAGTTAAACCAGTACTTTATCTGTTCAAGTGTTTTTGAAACACATCATTTAGATCAGGGTGTCAAACTCATTTTCACTGGGGCCATGTCAGTCTCACAGTTGCCTTCAAAGGGCCAAATGTAACATTTATACAGTCCTAAAATTACATTCGGCCCTTTGAAGGCAACTGTGAGGCTGATGTGCCCCGGTGAAAATGAGTTTGACACCCTTGATTTAGATTTTTTTTTTTTTTTTTAAGCTGTGTGAATTCACCCATAAACTATAAGTATTCTTTGGCTATATTTTTTTGAAGAAACCCATAGTAGTTTTCACCTCTGTTTGCATGTGTATTTATATAGTATCTGCACATCAAGAATTCACAAGTACAAGTAAATACACTCTACCCATTCTTCCATGAGCCATCTTTTTGTTATACACTTATACAGGGGAACCTGTTCTATGAGTGGCTTTTAGGTGAGAAGGACTAGGTGGGACCAGTCCAGGTTTCACACATCGTTAAACTCTTTTAATAAATTGATAAAAATCCACCCTACAAGAAGTTGAATTCTTTGCCCAGACTTCTACTGGAAGATTGTGGAAGAACTAGAGCCCCCATATGTCTGTTTTTCCACAGATATTTCCTGTTTTTCTAACTGACTCTTTTTTTTTTTTCTGGGACAAGTTTGCAGATTTCTTTTTGATGTTTTTTTTGAGATTTCTGGCTGTCTGGCAGCCTGAACAGAATACTGCTCACTTCTACACATTTTCAGGCATTACTGCAAATCCCATGCTAGTCAACTGCACGGGACTGGTACCATAAGCAATTCGACAATGTCAAAAAAACAATATCACCCCGAAATTCCACTCAGCTGAAGACCTCAAATGCTCATACAGGACCTTGGACCACAGTGCCTCAGAAATGTTATCAAGCAGAGGGATATATGGCAACCACGCTTATGACTGAGTGATAGATACTCTTAGGAGATGTTCTATGCTGTTCCTAAAGCATTTGCATTGAGAGGGATGCATACCATCGTGCTTCACCATTACTCATTCCTTGAAAGACTGGAAGTTAAAGGATGTGTTGTTTAAATCCCTCCAGAAGTCTTTGAGTGCAGGCTGGTGCCTGAAGCTCTCATACTTTGTTTACTGTCATGAAGCATTAGTATGGGCAATTTTCAAACCCTAGGCTGGACAGCCTGCCCTGGACTGCTGTGCTGAGAGTCTGAGTGCCCACAGCACGTGGGGATCCACAGCACACAACTGTTTGGGGAGGGGACCTTGCCCCAGATTTCTGGTGCTACAGGGAAAGATCACCATCTGCCCCCAGGCCATGGGGTTACAGAGGAAGAAGTCCACCAGCTGGATTGAACAGTATGTGAGGAGCTACAGGGAGACTTGGATAAAAATGAAAGGTTTGGCTCAAAAAGAAGTCTGAAAGAAGCATGAAGATTCACAATTAGTGGATGAAACCTTGGGCTGGAAATGACAGAATCCTCTAAATTATGTTTGATGACCTACTTTGCCAATGAGATGGTGTGTTTGATCTGTGACTTCATAGCAAATGTCTTGGGCAGATACTAAGTGAAGCATACACTGGCCTCTTTTGTTGACGATGCATAAACTTTGTTCCCCAATTGATAGGTTGCTGTATAGACATGTATTTATATTTGTGTGTATAAATCCACATGAGGTTGGAGAAGACTGTTACTTGATGTATACAGGGTAAAACCCTTAGGCAGTAGCAACAGCAAGATTAGGGCTAAGCAGTAGTTAAAATACGATGAAAAAAACCCTATTGCAAAGTAGGGATTAGTTCCACAAGCATTACTGTTGAAACTGTATGCACTGCTGTTATCTAGCAGTGAAATTTGGACTTAAATCAGGCCTGTGCACAGGATCACTTTTCTGTCAAATTTGGTGGAGCACATGATACAGAGTTTATTCTGGCTGTGTGCTTTTCTGATAGTTTTATGCTGGCAGTGTGGTGAAAGTTGGTACCTGATTAAGCTTGAAGCCTGTCGCTGCAAAGATAATGCATCAGAAATTGCATTGGTCAAGTGAGTTTGCACCAGGCCAGCGATTCGTGTCATCTGTCTCTGGTGTCAAGAGTTAGAAATTTAAGGTTGAACTGGTACTGTTGAACCCTGGCATGAAGCTGGTGCGTTCTAGACTTCACCGTGTAGCCTGCATGTGGGTCTGCAGCTCTAGTGAAATAGTTACTGAATGTCTGCAGTATCACGCATTTCTCCTTTTGAGGGTCAAAACTCCATCTGTGCTTGGTGGCTTTTTGAAAAGACGAAAGAGTTTGAAACCTGAAGCATGTAGTGCTTCTGATGCAAAGCATTCTTCAGGAGAAAGGTTTCCTTTGTTTTCTAAAGATGGTCAGATGCTGCATTCATCTGATTTTCAAGTCAAGAGTTTTCCAATACTGGATTGACTAAAAAAAAAATTGCTTTGTCCTGGGGTCCCAAAGGCTTTGTTCCAAGCCTCAGTGCTTTGCAGCTGCAGCAGGGCTTCATATACCAAAGGCTGTAAACTGGCATCAGGAGTTACCTGGAGCTGAAAGAAGGACCTGAGCACCGGCCTGAAGCGATTACAGTGATCTAAGGCAGATACGAGGCAGACGGCCTCCTTCTGCCCCATCTGGAGCCGGCACGTTGTCATACATTCAACTTCAGAAACAGGAGGCTGTAATAACACAGCCGTCAGGTAACAAATGCAGAGGATATTGTGGCCTCAGCGGGAGAAAGGGATGAAACTCCCCATAAAGCTAAAGATGTGAGAAGGTATTTTTGGGATACTGCCCAGTCATCCAGACTCAGTAAGGAGTCAGATAAGACTCCAAGGCTTCACACAACCTTAACAAAAATAAAAAAAAGGCTTGCAGGCCTTTAATGGGAGACAGCCAGCTTTACTTCCAACAGCATCATTTTAGCCTTGTGTAGGTTCAGGCTGAGCTCTATATTTGATTAAAACTGGCAGGCAGGAGGAGTCTCATGTTTCACTTTTGTAGCCAGAATTTCTGCTGTACTTCCAGAAAATCGTGTGTAGTGCTAATAGAAACAATTTAGAGATTTTTTAATAAGACATCCTTTTCATTCTAAGACATTCATTGCCTGAGGCTTCTATTGCCCCATGGAACTTCACTGCATTGATGTGGAGTTTCAATTTAATTTTCCTCCTCACAAATTCCTGAGAGGTCATTACGACTGTGTACCCACAGTTGCAAAGGTGGTAGTCAGAGTTTTGTGGAGTTTATTTAATTTCTGTTTGCAAGGATTCTGGTCCAGCCTGATGGCTACCTCATTTTCTCACATTCTTGAGGAATATCCCATCCCATTAAAAATACTCAGTATGTGTACTGACCTGAGAGCACCAACGCATTACGGTTTAGAGGATATTAATCCTGAGGTCCTATATATTCAGAACTTTATTCCTACTTTCTCTCCTGCTTTCTCCAAGCACTTCTAAGTGAACAATTTATAATCCTCACTGCGAAATGCAGCCTTCTTTATTAAAGTTTATCTTACGGTATATAGATTGTACATATGTGCCTACAGAGGTATGGACATTTGTTTTAAATGCAATTTTTATGCTTTCTAACAAACGCCAGTGGTGATATTAATTCCAATTGCTAAGGTATACCATATAGTACACCCTATATTATAAAAAATAAGTTGTTATATCCTTTTTGTGCAACAAAATCAAGACTAGTCTTTTGCCATCTCTGCTGCATTTCTCATGTCCCTCAGCTCAGGTTACCATTGAATCATTCAGCAACTCTTATTCCAGTTTTTCTTCTCTCTCCTTTCTTAGTCAGAGAAAAACAGACCTACTGCACTTGATCAATTAAAAGCCATTTTCAGGTGTCAGAATGTAAAATATTACAGAAATTTGAAGAACAGAGCTGATCTGACTAACTGCTGCAGTATTCACACTCCATGCTGCAGTTTCACTGCCCAGGAAAACATCTGCCATCTACTCTCAGGATACGGGCTTGAAGTGAACACCAAACAAACCTGCAAGCACTGCAGGAGGCAGCTGCTGATGAGATCCTGCCCCTTCTTTTCCAGAGGTGTTGCAAGGCCTTAATCAGGTGTGAGCCTGTCCTACTGTAAAAGTAAACTGTAAAAGCAAACTTCTGGGGACACAGTGGTACATGGCACCCAACTGTCCTCTTGATGTCCTTCCTCCCAAGGATCAGGACCTCAGTGGTTTCTGCGGCCCTTCAGGCAGGAGGTTATTTGCCTCTGAGCCTGGGATCTCACAGTTCTTCTGACTGGGGAGGGCTCTGAAGCAAACGCCCAGGGACATGTTCAGTGCTGAGAAGTAAACCGGATATTTAGAAAGTGGTGCTTGAAAAAAAAACCTTCTGTTTCTGAAGCGGTACGCGTTTCAGCTCCACTCCTTCCATTTCGCTGTTAATTTTGTGATAATACAAATGTACCAGAGCAACTTTTGTGTAAATATGCTCCAAAATTAATGGCTTACAGCAAAACAGAAGATGGCAATTCTGTAGTAGTTCCTTGTTACAAAATGAGAAAAGAGGACTGAAATTTAAGAATGCACTGACAAAAAGTATGTTATTTCAAGCAAGTATATTTCTGCTTAGAATTCAGAAATTCTACATGTAAATGGATTTATAGCCTCTTGTATTGTCTTTCACTGCAGTCAATTATATCAATTTCTCTGTTGTTTCATGGAGTTTTGTTTTGTTTTGGTTTGGTTTGGGTTTTTTTAATATATCTGGTCCTTACTTAATAGGTGATTGTTCTGATAGATAATGAGGCTACATTTGGATAACATCAGCAGATTTTTGTGGAGTCTGAAATCCTGATAACCAGCACAGCGATCTTATATTAGATGTATTTTACAAGTATGGAAAGTGTTCCTCAAATAGTGAGTGACTTGTGGCTTTGAATCTATGAATGAAGCTCTTTATGCAGCCCTATGAGTAGGTTTTGGTAGCTGTAGATGACAATACCTAGAAGACCAATTTTGTCCCTAAAAAAATGACTCTAATGATCACATTATCAAAGTCTATATTTATTGTTTCCCAGTGAATACTTAACTACATTTATTCACTTTTCAGCTAAAAGGTACTTTTCCAAACTAAAAACTCCCCAAGCTCTCCATGAGCCCTTTTTATTTCACGCATCATCACTGACAATAAAGATAACACAAGCCAAATTATACCGCTAGCTCTATCTCTGTAACATCAGCTGTGGTTAGAATATGCCTTCAGCAACATCTGGAAAACCACATTGGTTTGCAGTGTGCTTGTTCTGCACATGAGATGGTAAGAATTGACGTGACTGCCAGATCTTTGTGGGTTTGAAACTGAAAAATACCTCTGCTTGCCAACTGAGAAAAATATATAGTGTAATGGATGAGACTTAATGAACCTGCACCCATGAATTCTGTACCCACTCAGGAAATTTTGGCAGCTAAACCTCACTCCAAGTTTGGCTTTCATAGCAGATGATATTAAAAGCATCACAGGCACTTTGGTCAGGGATTTCTAGTGCTGAAGGCAAATAGCTTGGAGATTTTTTGGTAACATTTTAATACAGGAGTATAACAGAACCTTTCTAGCGAATACTTTCAACATGTTTATTCTCATGTCCTCCTTCTTATTTCTCTCATAAGTTTTCTTTAAAAGGTATTCCATTTTGCTTTTTAGTTTCTTTTTGTTTGCCGGTCAATCAATCAATAGCTCATTTAATTCATGAGAATTAACTCAAATTTCAGGTCAGGTATATAAGTCCAGTCAGCCAGAACAGCATATTATGATCTCAGGGGCACTAAGAGCTTTTCTTTTTGTGAGTTTCTCCTTCTTTAAAAGATTTGGCAGCATGTTGAACCAAAGGTTTTCACTTTCAATCCAATGCAGTCTTTGGATGTTATTTCAGGATTTCCTGTGTATGCTACATGGCAAGAGATCAAGTCTGTAGATTGCATTCAATTAAACAGATCATTTAAATGAGATCATGAAAATAAATGTGGGGCATATATTTGTGTAGCAATCACTGTAACCTAGTCAGTACCTGTAGTTAGCAAGCACCACAGATTTCCCTGTTCATTTAGGAATGAACTAATAAGAAATCAGGATCATGGTGGGTTTCACTGTTCCACAAATCTGGAAAGAAAGTATCAGCTGAGGAAAAAAATAATGAATTTGATCTCTATGGCTGCTAGTTTTTGTTTGCTTTCAAAGGTGCAGTCCTTATCATTTATCCTGACTTCTTATGTGCAAACACTGGCAGGGTCAAGCTTGAACAATGGGAAACCTGGTCGTAAAGGCTGCCCAGCACGATGTTTTCCCTCAATGTGAAAAGTGAACAACTACAAATGAGTGACTTGTATGTTGCTTGTTACAGCAATAACTCTTGCTGACAAACGAGCTCTGAGTTGGATGGGGAAGAGAGAGGGGGGCGTTCCCTCATTTCTTTTGTATCAGTACAATGTGCCAGATTTAATAGAGGTTGGAAAGGCTGAGCAGAATACTGCTGGTGTTTTGTAAAAACAATTTTAAAAAATGGTTTATTTGTAGCAGTGTTGAGCCCAAGCGAGATCTAAATACAGTAATTCTCCTATTTTTTTTTTCCTCCCAGAGCAACATTAAAAACATAGACATCAGAACTGATAGCCATCAGCGCACAGAATTTATCATTTTCCACCTGCACAGATGCTTTCTCCTGGGCTGTCCTGTTGGAATCTTACCTTTTGGCTGACAAGTAGAACTAAGTTAAGATACTTTTCTGCTGATTTGGCAGGATTAAGAAATAAATTAAAGCACCCTGACGGCCCTAGAAGTCTTATTTTACCAGCTGCTTGGAACAATCTATTAATGATTACGTTTTAAGCCCTTTTAGCACTTCAGGTTCAGCAGGTTAAGCCTACTGGACCTAGTGGCATGGGAGTCATGTGTCTCCTGTATCTGAGAGATCAATGTTTTGTAACAGGTTGGCTTAGCAATAAACAGTGAAAAAAAAGAACCATCACTTTACACCTAGTTCTATTAAACATATAGCACTACCTTGTCGATGTATTTAAAGACTAACTAGTCTCTCTGGCAGCCATGGTCACTTCTCACTGAGCTAGAGCTGTCATGTGAACTCATATAAATCTGCTCCATTTGTGGAAAATGAAAAACTCAAGAACCGTGAGAACAAATAAATGTAATTAGGAAGTAATTTTGCCATCCAGAAGAGGTTACTTCATCAAATTTAAACATATCTATGCACACTTTTGACTTAAAATCAACTTAAGGATATAGTGGTTTTAAAAGGTAGTAAAGAAAATAAAGCAAATACGCTGACCAGAGATTCTTAAAAATATTTTTTTCTCCATTATTTTGCCACAGACTCCATTTTGGCTGGATCATTACCTCCATGCACACAGTTCCTGCAATAGAATGCAGTATTTGATACAGGAAAACTAGCTGGTGTTTTGTTCACAGGGAATCAAAATTAAAAACAAGAGAGTTTGTTTTACTGGAATTTGAAAAAAATTCATTGGATAATATTATTCTCTGCATCTAAGAAAGTTTATGTTGCAACAGTCTATGCACCTTTCTCCAAGCTCAAAGTTTGTCTTGGATGACACCATGCTTAAATCATTAGATTCTTATATTTGATTTGGACTGAACAAATTACAGGTCATTTGTGCTGGAAAATCTGGTTTATTTCAAAGCAGTTTTTTCACAATCAATCCATGGCCATAATATCTTTGTCTTCTGAAATTAACCCAAGTCCTAGAAGGATGTGGATGATTTCTTCAGACCTCTTAAATATCTGATTTTCAGAACCAGGATCCATTTGGATAGTTTTGGAAACCTGAGTGACATTTGCCAAAAACACTTCCTGATGGCTTAACCTTTCAGAATATGCTAAGCATCCCTTTAGGTTTTAAGATACCCCATGGCTTACTGAGGCTAAGACTGTTGATTATCAATTGAATGGACCTCCGTCAGGAGAGATTTTGACCCATGAAAACAAGGACTTGCTAGAGAATAGATAACAAAAACCAAAGGTTCATGCAGTCATCTTTGTTTCTGTGGTTTACAGTAAACAAAGGAGCAATGTTGGCTGGCTGCTTAGTACTTCTTTTCTCCCATTTTCTACTTTTGAATTCCCTGTGGAGAGCTGGGTTGGTAGTCTGGTTTGCCTTCTGTAATTAGGACATATTTCTCTAGAAGTGAGATGTCTTAATTTGATGCCAGGATCAAATGGGGACTCTTCTTGCTGGTAACTTTTACCTGTGCAGCAAAGGACTGTTTTGAGCCATTGGCTGACCTGGGGCCTGGTGCTGCAAAGGATTATAGAATGAAAATATGCAGAGCATAAAAGAAGTCACATATCACCAGTAAAAATACCAATAATCTGTTTGGGTTTTTTTCTTCACATTTTATATGTAGCTACCTCATTGATTTAAGAATATTCCCTACGAACTACCACACTAGTTGATTACAGCTGTGGTTTTCTGTAACAGCCTTCTATTGCTGCAACCCCATACTTCAGTAGTCCAGCACACTTCAATAACGATGGTTGCCTGGTAATACTTTCTCAAAACCTCTTTATTAATAACAGTGAACTTGGGTTTCTTGCAGATGACTTGTAAGAAACCCAATAGGGATGATATATTAAAAGAAACCCAAACCTTTCACTGTAAATATTAGCTCGAAAGTTTGCATCTGCAGAAAATGGTTTTCTGAATCTGAACTTGGCCCAATGTAAGAAGTAAAGATTATTAAACTATTCAGAACTGAATGTTGTCAGTGTGTGGTTATATGTGAACATGGAGATTTAATTTTGGACCAATATCCAATTCTCAAGCTTGCTGGAATTACCTTATACAGTGTTAATAATACGTTTCTCTACTAGAAAATGAAGTAGTACCCTCTGCTACCCAGTATAAAATCAAACAGTCTCGGTATTCAGTATGTTGTATGGTCTTCCTCCAAATGTGGAGAAAGCTAATACTTTCATATCCTACTGCATTCAGTACTTGGACTTCTTAAAAAATCTTAAATCCATTTTGCATTTTCACATCATTTCCAAATGTGTTAATCCTGTGAGCTTTTCTTCTGTAAATAGGTGAAAATAACTCTTTGGGGTTATGCATGACAGTACTGTTGGGATTTCTATAAGATTCTTTTTAAAATATGACTAAAATAAATAAAATACATCGGTGTTGAGAAAAATATTTCCTGTAGCAGCAGGATATGCTTTCTTTAAAATGCAAGCCCCAAGCTGGGCTGGAGTCTGTGAAAATCAAAGGCATTTTTTAAAAGATAGAAGACCATGTAGATTTGGCACACCGACAAAATCTCACTTATGGAATCCATTCAGTGTCTTAGCCACAAAAATTGTTGAAAGAACACCGACAAGATTTTTAGCTTCCAGAATACTCTATTTCTCCTCTCTTCTCCCTTCTCTGTACTCATTTCCTGAAAGTTGGCTCATTAAGGAAAGGAAATTATTTTTTTTTCAAGGGCAAATAATTAGCTGTTCCTGAAATTCCATTCCATGGGTTGTCCCACTGTCTTTGACGTACCAATGGTATCATAATTTCAGATGAAGGTCTGATTTCATGAGTTTGATTTTGTTATATAAAGTGTATTTCCAAAAGAGAACCACCTTTTTTTTTTTTTTTCATACAGCAGATGTGTTTTCACCCTGTCATCTTAAAATAAATATATTAGGTAACTGAATCTTTTTTAAAAAGTTGAATTTTAAAGTCAGTCTGGGATTACACTAAATGTTGAATAAACAAACAGAAAAAAAAGTCCAAATGCTTGCACGTCGTTATGTTTTTGAGAGGTTTTAGTGAGTGGATGAAAATAACCACAGAAGCATTTGAAGGGCAAGCAAATGAAAACAAAGACTTGAAGACCCTTTATATTCAGTATGTTTTGCTCATTTACTGACTTACTCCTTTAGATTTTGTGTTTATTGTCAGACAGCCTCAAACTACTTTCCTCTTCTGTTTTCAGCTGAAAGCATTGGAAACTCTGTAAATATCATTAAACTTCAGCTCCATGAGCTTCTGAGGCCAGAATAAAGTGGGAAGACACCCTTCCCCTGTCCTACTCTGTCCCCAGCTGTCCCTGCGCGGCTTGCTCCCTTTCCTTGCCAGGGGCTGGCAATGTGGCTTCTTTTCAGGGCAGGACCAGCCCTTGCCAGCTTCAGGGTCCACAGGATAACAGTCTGAGCTTCTCACCCGTATTACTGCTTCTTCACCCTAGGTGCTAAGCAAAAACATGCATGGGCATATACAGACAGAAACCTCCCACCATCTAATTTTATTAGCAGTGCAGAAACCTGAAGGTGGGAGGAAGGATAACGGTAATCAGATCTCAGAGACAGTTGCTCCAAATTATGCAAGAAGTTTTTCTTAAACTTTACAGATGTCAATTGTTTGCCACTGTCAGCTTATTGCTTTCCCACTGCTTGATGGATAACACTAGATGGCTGACCAGGCTAATCAAAGACAAATGCTTCCAAAGGCTGGATAACAAGAATGTATGTGGGATGCAATAGTTAACTTGCATGTCGATGGCTTAAAGTTTATTTTCAGTTGTGTAGGTTTTCATTTTTAGCGCTTGATTTCCAAAGCAGTACAGTGGGCAGCAGGACACAGAGGCAAAGTAGGATGCTATCAAGAACTGCTGTGCGAAAATGCTCATCATCCTCATATGTCCTTGACAACAGAATGATGCTGTTTTGGCTATTGTTATGGAAAGTGTACATAGAAAATTGAGCCTATCAACAGGTGTTTTCAAGAACACTGGGACCAAAGAGGCCTGATTTCCCGTAAATCTTCATGTTAAGTTTTATAGACCTTTGTCCTCTACTCTTTCAGGTGGTTGGAGCATGTATTTGGGCTTTCTTCCACATGGATTCTCTGGTGTCTAACAACATTTGAGCTCACATTACTCTTTCCCTCTGTGATGGCATCAGTGGGGTTTCTCTCCTCTGCCTGCCTCACACTTTCAAAAAAGTGGCTGGAATCTGAGACTCTGAAACCTCTGCAAGTGTGGTTGGAACTGTGCTTGCTAACACAAGGTTTGAATTTGTCCACAAACACAGAGCAGTTTTAACTGGGCAAGGGAGCTATAATTCCACTGACTGCAGCATGGATTGCTGAAGTGGCCAGGAGGCGAAATTGTACATATGTGAAAAATCTCAGGATTTTAGGAAATGTTCCTTCCAAATTGCAATAATAAGAAAAACCACTGAAACTATTTCACGGAAGTGACATTCCATAATTTTTTTTACAAAACACAAACATTAAGGGAAAAAAAAAAAAAAAAAAAGCCTGCAAAACTCTTAGTGGTATGAATGGAATCAAATTGGAAATCTGGAGGCTCTGATAATCCTGGCTCCTACTCAGCTGACAAGGGAAGCCGACAGGAGTAAGGTAGACAGGTTGGCCACAGCTCCAAATAGTTTGAATTTTTCAGCAGAGAAGTGTTTCACAAATAATAAAAAAAGAAGTTGCTGGGTCCAGCAGTTGCTCCTAATTTACACAGCACATTGATGAGCAATATCAGACCCCAAACAGTGCAAGATCTCATTGTCATCTCACATGATAACTTAGCAAACAGAGGGAAAAAAAAGGGTTGATAACAGAATACTAGTATTAACTTTTTAGGAGAGAAAAAAAGATCTGTTGCACATTGATCTCATTAAGTAAATTATTTACTGGAATTTCCTCTTGCTTTGCAACTTGCTTGAGAACATATTTGATCTCAGCTATCTAAGGCCTGGATAATTTCACCTGATTCTCTGCCAGCTATGACACAGCCATTTAACACTGCCACTTTTCTTGGCCACTTCCACTCAGTGTTTGTTGTTGGCTTCTGTTTCTAAAGTAACAACACAGTATTTTCCTAAGATACCAAGGACATGTCCAACGGGCACCAGGGAGGAATCATCTGGCTCTGCTTAAAGCTGGCTAATCATTGAAAATTTGGTCTGAGGTTGTAAAGGACAGCACTAGCTTTCTGTTCTCCTTAAAAGATTTGCTTTTATATATCCCAAGGGCTAAAATAATACATCAGGAGAAGTTACAGAAACCGTATAACTGTGGATAAATCAGACTTGGTTAAACTTGGTTATCTTAATTCCTGTCTTCAACTGGTTGGACACAAGAAGTAAGATCTGTTACCAGTTTCATTGCAATTTGGAGTTGTCAGCAATAAAATAGAGTGCAAAGGGGTGAAAGAAATCTCTCAGGAAGCTGATTTAGCATGAAAAATAATTAACAAAATCATTTCATTATGAATTTGAAACTCTGTGGGTTGATATTCCACATTCCCAGATCTAATTTCCATGAATATATACATGTCCATGTAATATTTTTGAAGATATAGTAAGGATTGCAGGTCTGTGGGGACACTCACATGCAGTGCATATGTGATCTCAGTAGTGTGATTTCAGTCCAGGTTCTTAATTGCTAAGGTTCTGACATCATGATATAACGAAGGCACAATCAAGGTACATTAGAGTCACTTTGGATATCTGAGCATGAAGCTGCGGGATGCCAAGGATTTAACAAATTACCTGGTATCTACAAACTTATCACTTATGAATGTTATTGGATGAAAAATAGAAACACACCTGATTATTGATTTGACAATAAATACTTGTTTCTAAAACAGCTGATGAAATTACTTTAGTACCTGCTTACTTATCTTGTTCATGACACTGGTTAAAATTAGTTGCTGATAATAGATGGAGCCTGGCGATCCAGTGTTTGTGAAGCTTGCTCTGTCTGCTTTTGCCAGTTAAAAAATAAAAGTATCATGTGAAATGACATTTTTATCACCAAAAAGAGATTTATATGCCTTCTAAATATTGTGTGCTGGACAGAGGGCACATCTTTACTGACAAATATATTTAAACAGTAAAAAAACCTAATTAGTTTTCATAGTATCTATATTTGTCTAGCAGAGAGAACTGACTGCGAGGAGATCAATAGGCAGGACTGTTCGCTGCAGCAACACAAATGTGATTGGGTCAATGGGAGCTTGGAATGAGCCAGGAATGTACCTTCAAGCCAAATCCTTCACTGCTGGAGATTGCTGTCTCACATCCAGCACTTACTGAAGATCTGTCTGTATATTAGCTACTCCATTATTTATTACAGACCAGCAACTTGGAGGTAAACCCGATATATTAAACGATCAGTGTGCAGGGCAAATAGTTATGGCTGCAGCTGTAGCAAAGCTCCTGTAACAGGGGCAAATGGACGGTCCCCATCAGTGCGGGGAGACAAAGGAGCAAGCTGCCACTGTAGGGCCCTAGGATACTAGACCTGCTCAAACCTGGGTGCCCTTCAGCATCGCTGGGGACGCCAGTCAGAAGATAGAGGTGGGGAGGATGCTGGGCAGAGGTGTCCTTCAAAAGGGTTCAGGGGACATCCCTTGACCTCTGCCCTCCCTGAGCTTTGGGCTTACTGTCGTCAACACTGCTACAGACCCCAGATCCTTGTGCTGAAAGAACGTGAAGTCTTTCCCTCTGCCCTTCTTTAGCACCTTTCTAAGCCAGGCATGATTTCACTCCACGTATGTTGTTTCCAGAAATTAAAAGCTGTGGTATGTATGCTTCAAAGTAAAGGAGTATTTTTTTGCAGCCTTTACTGTTGCTACATCAGCTGGCTTAACCTTGGGCTGTGTAGCCCCCAGACACACACTGCCTTCTTCTGTATCACTCCAGCCCAAAACTTTAAAGAGATCCACTTATAACTTCTTATCAGCACAGCATGAAGACAGGAAGAAAATAACTTTTAAGAAACAGCATGCCTTTTAAAATAATCAGCTCAGACTTCTGGTTCAGATTAAGCACCATAAAGCTTGGATTGCACCCGTACTATATCCTTTGGGGAAGAAAACACCACAGAGGCGTTGTTCATAAGAATGGATTAGGCTTGCAAAGATCAGTAACTAGTATAATCTGGAACCTCGATTCAGATGCTTTGTTTTTTAAAAATAGGGTTCACTGGGGCAAATTTATGCCAGATGTAACAACCACGGCCAGCAAAGCTAATTATTTCTATTTAAAAATTCCATTGCTAACACAAATGCTGCCTGAAATGGTGTGGGTTCATATTTTCAGCATATGAAAGGACTCTGCAACTGCTGACGTCTCTGGAAGCACTTTGACCAGTAAAGCCAGGAGTCCTCTGTGGAAACAAAAGCCCTATGATTCTTTTATTAAGTGTATCGTGTTTTCCTCTGTGCATGGTAAATGCAGTTAGGAGCCATGAATGTGGGAGAACACCCATTGGTGAGTCCATCATCAACTCATTAAGCTATGTATAGCATATAAAAGGGCATTCTTCCCATAAAAAAATAAATTACAGTGGAGATAAAGTATTCCCTTTCTCCATAAACTTTTTCAAATGCTCCAGTTAGTTATGCTTGTCAGCACATGCACATGCATGTGTGCGCTCACAGGACATGCAAGCACAGATTTATGGGGGGAAGAAGAACTGCAGAGTTTTATGCTCTGTCCATTAACTCTGACTCCCATTCCCATGCTACACAATAGTACTGTGGGTAATAAAATCCCTTCTTCCCTCTCTCTCCCATTTATAGCAAGGCTATTTCTGAATACAGAAGGCAACTTCTTAATGACTTTTAACCATGCAGTCTACAACATTTCACTTACGGAACAGGTATTAATATGAACTTTTCAAAGTTTGACTGAAATTGCATTTGGAATCTGTATATTCCATGCTTCAATTACAGAGTGGTTAAACTGGCTAAAATTTACTGATGGAGGTCTGGGCACATGAGCTGAAGTTAGCAGGCTTATAGATTTAGGCCCAGGGACACATCCTAGTCCAACAATTTAGGCTTGGTTAAGGACACTTGAACTTGTTATGGTCGGTTGAGCGCCAGGTTTTCTTAAACTGTTTTCTCAGCTGTATTTTGCACTGAGGTAGGGCTCCAAAACCATTAGGAACAGGAATTTGTGTGGTTTTCACTTATATATTCATTATCAAGGGTGCATAAAAGTTATGTAGAACATCAGAACTCAAGGTCCAGGATTTGTTTAAAAAAAAAAAAAAAAAATCCATAAAATCCATAGTTTTATAATACTGTAGTACAGGAGAAAAAAAAAAGGAAAGAAAACCACCAGTGAGCAGCTGTGCAAGTCATTTGCTTTAGCTTACCTCCCATCATGGTTCATGAGTGAGGACTTCTCTTTAGTCCTATTGAAAGAGATCTGCAATGGAAGAGATGCTGTGTGCATGACCAGAATATAAATATGAAAAACTGATTCCAGCTCTATTGTCACTTCCCTCAAATACTTTGGATGGTCATTAGAAAACCTCTTATCTGATTTACAGAATGTTTCCTCTCGAATCAACAAAATCATGTCATAATATTAAGAAATCCTTTGCTGATCTACCAACAAAATTATTAATGCCCCATTAATTCTTACTCAAATATTGAATGCAAGTTTAATTTTCATTTACTGCCATGTAATTTAAAATCTTGCCAGACTGGTAACATTCTGTCTTCATCAGGTTTGCTAAGTCGGTAAGTGCCTTGCAGTGTATATCACTGTTCCTGTAGGGAATGGCCTGTCACTGTCAACCTGAGAGCAACACGACAGGTTGTGCTGCTACAGCTTCACTGACAGCCAATCATAAACTAAGTGGTTGGACCACCAAAGGGATGATGAATAGTCCTCAGAATAACCTTGTTACCTCCCTTTAGAAATTATGATGAAGGATCAAGGCAAGGCGCATTTTGTTTGTGTTCTTTTCTTGACCCACCGTGACCCACCTGAGACAGTAACACAAATTTCAGAAAAAGGCTGATGTTACCTGAAAACAAGCAATACTACTTAGAAATCTTATAAAAAGCACTTGTTCAGGACAGAATATTCTGAAATACAAAGTTGCAGTTTTGAAAAACAACCCACTCAGCATCTGAAATGTTGCCCAAATAAGTGAGTTAATTGAGGAGTCTAGTTCAGCTGACTCTAAAAATTTTGGTAATTTTAGGCTAGTGAATTTGATTTTTCCAGTATCCATATCCACATCTGTAGTGTAATTCAGAATTCCTCCCAAACTCAAGAGTATTTAGAGTTGAGATTTCATCTCTTGTCCAGAAAGATACCAGATTTTTATATCAATAAAGAACTCACCAGTCATTGTATACCTCAAATAATTCCTTTCTTCCCAATCTCAGGTCTTGGAGCTTATTAAACATCCTTCTGTTGTGTTGTCTGTTCTGTTAGCTTTCTAAGTTTTGTAAACCAGAGACACAGACAGATATTCCAGACACTGAAGAGATTGTGGCTGAGAATGCGTAGAGGGTATCCTCCTATAATGACTCTTTGACCTTCCTGGTTTGTTTTCCTTTTCGTACAGATGAAGCATCACTCAAAAACCCTCTGGGGACTCCTGGGAGAGCATGAAAAAATGGAGCTCCCGTTTTCATCTGGGTGGTTGTGCTGGTGGGGAAAAAGGGTGCAAAAATTATTGTGAGGTTACTACAGATGGTTTCTGGATTAACTGTGTGATTTTCCTTAAGTGGTACAACAGCAAATGCTTTGCCTTGGCATGAATAACTCAGATGAAGGATTTCAGACCATGCAGGGGTAATTAATTTGGAGAAAAATAAGAGTAACTTTAATCCAATCATATTTGAATAGCTAATGAATGAAAAAGAATTCTCTTTGCTTCCCCCTTCTTTCCACTTGAACCTTTATTTTACTGCTGCTGCTATGTTTATTCCTGAGGCATACGCAGGTTTCATAGGCTGACAGATTTCTCCATCCACAGCCTTCCAGGGCAACACCTAGTAATTCCGCAGATACGACAGTCCGAACATCTTCAAAGCACTTCATATGTGGAATAATGGGCTAGTTAATCTTTATTAGAATAACAGCAGAATATGATAAAACCATTGACTGCACTAAGATAATCAAAACAGTTTTTAAAGCTGACTTTTAATAGGATCTCATGTTTCAAAGACTAAAGATTTATACCAGTATCCAACAGCAAGCACTTTTTCTGCATTATACCTTCAAATATCAAACATTCTGCACATTTTCTTGGAAAACATTGAATCTGATTCCCTTCTCTCTTCCACCATATTTGTCAAAGTTGAACATGCTCCTTTTGCAGTATCACCTCCAGTTAAATTAACACTACCAACAGGAAAATCTGGTCCACACACATTCTGTGTGGACTTAACCTCTGTTACTTGCATAGAAACAGGCAAATCCAAGGCTGAAATCTGCACCTCTCAGACTGAAAACACATAGTTACCCCCATCAGAACCTTGAGGAGACAACCCTTTGTTTAACTCAGAGATAGATTACAAAACCTAAACCTGCTAAAAGCCCCCTTTTACAGGGTAGAAGTTATGGCCACAAACACTCTCAAAAAAGCTTTATTGTTTTTTCTTATCTCAAGGCACCCATCTTTTTCGTCAGCTCTGTTCATACCTCAGACAACTTCCCTGCCAAATTTTAAGCTTGCTTGAGCTGCATAGGCCAAAGTATGGTCATTAGAAATCATTAGAAACCCTTCTATAGTTAAGAAGTCTAGCAAGAATTTTCCAAGCACTCGCTGCAAGTCTCCAGGCACAGAACTGGAATCTAGAGAACACGACTTGGCAGAAGTGATCTCCAAAGACATCTATCACTACAGCTCAGGTGACCTGAAAACTGTTTTTAATGTGACACTAAGTTTAAGCTGTGATAACTTTATAAATGCTACAGACTAGAAGTGCAAGCCTTTATTTTAAAGAGCAGTGGTTCCTGAAAGAAACCAGAAGGTACTGCCCCTGTTAAATTTCTAATTGGCAGATTCAGACAGTTTGTCTAAACTGAAGAAAGTGCATCGCCTGGTTTAGTCATTAATAAATAATTCGAGGCCAGATCCAAAGTCTGTTAAAATTTATAGAAAAACCTCCCAGCAATTTCAGTAAGCTTTGGATGTCTATGCGTCTTTATTTCTTCCTCAAGGCATTTTCAGTATGGGGGTGTCATGTCACTGTCATTATTTTAGTGCATCATGGTGGTGTATAATCATCAGAGGAATTTTAGCAGCTGAAGTTGAGAATAGAACTCTTTCATGCAGTATATGAGCAGAAGAAAGGAAAATGAGCCAGCCAGACTCACCATAAAGCCTCAACATGCTCTCTCACTACAGGAATGATATTGTCAAGTTAACATTATAATTGCTGATAGGATTTATGCCAGCAGTTGACCCAGCTAGCAAGTTGGTCATCAACTGAAATGGGGATGTAAACTTTAATAAGAATTGAAAGAACAGAACTGTTACAAGGAATTCCCCATGGAGCCCTTGAACAGTAGACAGTGTTATCTTTGCAGCTGTGCGTAGGAAGAAAGCATAGACATCAACAGTTCTCCAGGCTTCAGCATACACACAATGGTCTATTTCAGATGAATGCATTTTTCTGTTAGGTATTACCACTAACACAGATCCGTCCTTACATCTGGTGCATCTGTCCTTTATATTTTTTCTTTTTCTATAGCTGATAAGAAGCCTATTCAGTAAGGAAGATTTTATCTTTGATTATTTTATTTTTTTTTTTAAGGAATAGTACAGTTTTGCCTTCACATACACACAGAAAGCAAGTGCTTAGTGGGTGGTTTTCTGCACTCATCTTCTGTACTTACTTTTAAATATGCTATTTCAATGAACGGTGCCATCTAAAAGGCTTACTCAGATGTAGGTTGTGTGCTCTTTTCAAGTCTTTCTCCAATATATGAATTGGTATATAAACCACCACTCTGTAAAACTTTAAATGTTGACACTTACTGAAAATTACAACTTTTAGATATCAAAATATAACTAACAAAGATGATTATTAAGTTGTATTATAGAACACACAAAATGTCTTAGTGGGAGGCAATTGGATACCTTTGATTAATAAGAGACTGAGAACCAGATACAGCCTGGCTATTTTCCACCACTGCAGAAGCACAAAGAAGTAATAAACTGAGGTTAACCAACCAATTAAATTGGTTTGTAGCTGTTTTGCATCACTAGAACTGCACAAAGAAGTCAAGATACATTAGTGAGTCTAAGTCCAAATCTTTAAATAATACTTTCAGAAAAAAAAAAAAAATTAAAATCTGATGTAAATATGCTCTTGGTAATATGCAGCTTTTCTAGCAAGTGTACCAATTTTATTTTATCCATAAATTTGCTATTACTGAATTTAAAGCCTGTCAGGTTAGAACTCTGTTGACATTGTTTGACTCTGGTGATATATGAAAGGTAATTTATATATTACTATTTTCCTTTTTAGAAAACATATGTATCTTACAAATACAATGGAAAAACTAAGCTAAATAACCTGCAAGAAAAATGTGAAAGACATCAGCCTAATTGGTATCCCACGGCTGAAGTCCTTGCATATCATGAATACTTCTTTCGACAGAAGATGCCAAATCACCATTTTACTGTGGATAAATACTCCGGATTGCCTGAGCTGTGTGCAGCACAAATTAGAGGCACAGGAGGAACCGCCCGGCTATCTTTATATGCTCCCCACTCTGATTATTACTACTATCCAGTTATATCCTCCGGATAAATTAGAACAGCTTCAGCGCTGTTTTATCTCAGAAAGTCTCTCAAGGGGCTGTTGCACTCGTCAAAATTCACCAGAGCTCCAAATCCTGCTTATCTCAGTGAAGGCGAGGGTGGGCTGATAGGAAGGCAGCTACACCATCTTCCTGTTAACTGAAGATTTCCTCCGTCTGTTAGCACAGGGAAGAAAGACTGAGTGGAGATGTGATAAACAGTATTCAAGGATACGAAAGTTTGTTGCAAAGAGGAAGGGAACAAGCTAATCCCCACATGCAAGGCAGATAGGCCAAAAAAATTATGTCTTCAAGAAGGAGCAAGAAAGACTGTGGCAAGAAAGATGAGAGTAATATTTTTGGGGTAGCATTTTCACTGAGGGAAGTCGAGTGCAGGAAAAGATTGCCTAAAGTGTGTGTGGAGTCCCTTCATGAAGATCTTTAAAAACGGGTAAGCAAAACCTTTGTCTGGAGTGCGATGGACATGCTTTGCCCTGCCTCACAGTTCCTGACAGGTCTATTTTTGTTACAGTCCCTTATCACCAGAGGAGCTGTATATACTTCCAGCTAGAGATCAATGACCCTATCTACTGGCATTTTGTTGAGTACATCACCAGAGTTAACTTAGCTAATCCTTGATCTGCAATTACTTTGTGGCTGAAAGTAGTTGCAGAACTTTCTGTGCACAAAAGAACATATCATGTTAACAAATTTAAGCATTACTTGTTCTCCCTTTGATAGGAGACCTACCACATGAACAATTTAAACTGTCCTCCACGAACATCTTTACAATAACAAATTGGAAAAAAAAAAGAATCACCATACAGTTGGGTCTTTCAGAAGTATAATTATATTAGTGGAAATATTTTCACATAGAGCCTGGAAATGACTGTGAGATAGGGCTGATGGACTGGGCTTCAGCCTGGAGGCTCAGATCTAAATGGAAAGGCTTACATTTGGAAGGCTTCTCCTTATGGGCCTGCCAGGCAGGCTGGGAAACCTTTCAAGGCTCAGTAAAACAGAAGTAGTAGCATTAAGTAGATAGAATCAGGAGAATCTATGTTATTTTTCGCTCCTGTGCCTATGAAGCAAAAAATTGAGAGGCCACAAGGAAACTTGGGGAATGAAAGGATTCCTCCTCAGTGCTGGCAGAAATATCAACTGTGATGGAGACCTGGAAGTCCTGTGATTTATAGGAAGGATCTTGTCAGTTTTCTTTCCTAATCAGTGCTCCTTGGACTCCACTTCTTCTCAGAGAGCTGAATTTGGCTACATATTTTGTTAATATTCAAGACCAAATATGAATAACATCTGATAATGGAAATTTTGTGACAAACTTCTGGTTTTGGGTGTGTATGTACATCTGCACTCAAATATGACATGTATTTCTTACTCATAAGCTCCCAAAGAAACAACAGAAATACAAGAAAAAAAAACAACTAGTGAAATATATTTCTTTTCTCAATGCTCTGAATTACAAAGCAATTGCGTGTTTGTAGGTAGCAGTTCAAGGTAACAGAAGTGACACCAAAAAGCTATCGTGGGCCTCAAGTATTTGGGCACAACCATTTTGCACCTAGTGGAGCAATTACAGTGAGTGGGAACAGCCAAGGGAATGCTCTCTTTCCTTTATGCAGATGTTCAGGTTACTGAATCAGGCCAAGTGAGGTGGGATTTCTTCTAACCAGCCATCAGTTTTTCCTTCTCACCACCCACTGAGTCTTACTTTTCCACGTCCTACAGCTGCCAGCTACCACAGCTAACCTTCCCAGAAGCTGAGTCCCTCCCTTAGCCCATGGCTGCTGTCCATCATTGGCTTTGGAGCAAGCGGTCCAAACTTGTTCCCAAATGTGGGTCCCCTCCATTGTACATAGCATATTTTGCCACTATCCAGGACATTGAGGTGGCCTTTTTTGGCTACCTGTTGGATTGGTGAATTCATTTCCCCACTGCCCTTGGGAGCCTTGATAATGATCCCCATAGGTTTTCTCAATACGTAGCAGGAAAGCAGAACTGAACAAGTGCAGACCTCCCTGCTCTGAACTCGGACAATGGGGCTGCTCATAATACCAGCAGATGGTTTTGCTTTTTAGGCCATACAGGGCAAATTTATTTTCCTCTCAGGAGCAAACGCAAGCATAGCCAAGACTAAGAAATTCAGAGCTAGCTTCCAGAAACCCATTCTTGACTTACAGTGCAAAACAGTACTTTTGCTTAAGCTCCATCAAAAATGAGACTCTTCTGGTTAGTCCACTCAGCTGCTGGCTCAGCAAAAAGTGATGTGCCTTAAGCATCCAAGCTGGGCTCAGTTTCATACCCAACCCTACTTCAGTGTGATATATCAGATCATTTCTGTGCTTTGTGTGTCACATTTGTAATGGCATTGAGCTCTTTTCGCCTTAAGGCATTGAGGTGTGAAAACATTTTTTAACACTTATTAAAAAGCAACTATTTTGTGGTCTTTCTTCTTTGTGTTCATGAGAGCCCTAAAATTACAGCAGAAAGAAAGAAAGGGAAAAACACATTAAACTGTTTAAAGCTTTTAGTTCACAAAAACTTTTAACTGGATTTCTTGTTTGGATTCAGAGAGGCAAAACATAAGACTTTGATGTTCTTCATGTGCCTGTTAAAAGAGAGAGAGAGAGACCCACCAATAGGAAGAAGTTGGCATGAAGCCCTCTTTGACACAGCGAGCACAATGTAAAGGATTAAAGGTCTAATCTAGAAGATATATTGCACACTAAACAGCGGAACCATTTAGGAGAACATTAAATGGCACTTAAGCTAAACAGTTGTCCTTGGGAACTGCAGTTTATATGTGACTACTCTAATATCCATTTTAAGCTTGCAGGGCTTTGAAAACAAGATGTCATTGTTTTATAAAAACACACACATTTAATCTTCCCTTGTGAGGCTGTTCTTGAAATATCTGGCTGCCGGACTGGCAAAACATTTCAGAGGAAACAAATGGGGCTGGTGTCAAAACTAGTACTGTTGCACTTTATTTCTGAAGTTATTTGCATGTGCTCAGTTGATTTTTTTTCGATCCAAATAAGCAAACCACAAACTTTTTCAATGATAAAAGTCCCATTTAATTTTTTTAACAGTATTCCCACTGTTCTATAAGCAAATAATAATAATAATACAGTTTAAGTAATATGAGAACACCAAGAACGTGGTCAGTTCTACATTCACTTGTGTTCTACGTTTTTCATAAATTAATATTTATGGAACTATTAGGAGGCTTCAGCCAAAAATAAAGACCACCCAGAGCAAAGTTTCAATTTTAGTATTCTAGGCACAGGTCATGAAAAAAAATTCTTACAAAAAAGCCTTCTTCTGCACCATGTACAGTACATGGATTTTCATGCATATCATTCAGTAGGTGCGTGAAGCTTATTCCATTCCTAAAAAATTACAATGCATGCTTTTATAATTCATTTATTATTTTTCACCAGGGAGAAATCATCCTCTCCACCACACAGGACAGAAATATAACAGGAAAAAAGGCAGCAGGGAGGGGATTGTGTCTTGCAGAATTATACAGTCAGGTTTTAAATCTTCCTATTTTTTAACTGATGATGTAGAACATTAAATCGAGAGAAAAAAAAAAAAAAACAACTTGTAACTATGTGTCTGATAGATTCAATCTTGTTATTTGTATCAATTATTATATTAATTCTTGCCATAGTGACTAATTAAGCCAGCATATCCCTTGGATCAAGTCGTTATCCCTAAAAGATATCTGAAAAAAAATAATGCATTATGGTCCTCATGGATAGTTTTGGTTAAATGAGCTAGTGGTCTCCAAACACTTTCTAGCAGACAGGCAATACCAGATGGTTGCCTTGTTAACTACTCCAGGAGAGAGTCCAAAGGCAAACTCAATGAGGAGAGTAAACACCTCTAGCAGGGCTGGGGTGGCCTGAGATCACAGGTGGCTCTGGGCTGAGGAGCACTTACAAGGCATTGCCGGATGGACTACAAGGTGTCATAGCCACAGAACAAGCAAACAAAGGGTTCTGTCTCCAAGCAACATTGCAAGGCAGTTGTAGGACAAGAAAAGTTACCAGTTATTTTTATACTAACCTCCCGCCAAACTCTTCTAGTCACTGAGTCCATTATGCTTATCATCGTTGTTAGCATGTGATTAACTGCTGGAGCATCTGTGGAGCTGCTCCTTTCAGGCTGGTTAGGAATCCATGTAACTGGTTTTTAATTAAAAGCAGCAGCTGATACCTCATGGAAAACAATATGGACTCTGTTTGTACCATGTGCTTACCATGGTTGTCTGCCACCATTAGGTAGATTTGCCTAAACACAATGTTGAGATGTGCAAAGAATGACAGCAGTGCTGAGGCAAGCTGAGCACTCAGGCTTTGGCTTGTCTAGACCACACACAAAATTATAACCAGGAATAATATAAAGGCTTTACTACAAAATATATTTTTTTTAGATTCTAATTTTAAATGGTTCTGGTCTGAAATTTTACAGTGGATCAGGATGATGTTGGTCCCAGGACATCAATTATTTCTGCCATCCTCCTATCTCTCTTAAGAAGTCTTCTCAAGGTGATCTATTGTTTTCAGTCTTTCTAGATATCTATGCCAAATATCAGCCCATTCCCAAAGCCATAACTTTCCTCTCAAGCAAGACCACTCCAGCAGCATGAAAGCTTGGCTTTTTCTGTCTCCATCATGTAACCCCCAGGCCTGAATCTTGGGCTCCAAGTAGTCTCCTGAGATCTGCCCTGGGTCCAGCTATATCCAGCTCCAAGTAGTCTCCTGAGATCTGCCCTGGGTCCAGCTATATCCAGCTATATCTCAGGGATGGAGAAAAAGCTGTGTTCTTAGCAATGATAAGTTTTCTCCTTACAGAAAAATATGAAATATCCCAGAGTGGAAATAATACGTTTCATTAGAACAACTAATATCCTTAGAACAAATGCCAAACTTAGAGGCACAAAAGCAGCCCTTCTTCAGGTGTGAAACAGAAACAAAAATTTCAAAACAAAGGCCAAGTAAATTTGATTCACTGTGATATCTTAACCTGTCAGACATAAGAAAGAAAATGTCTTCTTCCTGTCTACGGCCACTTAATTGCTGCCTCTGCAGCCTTCAGTAGAGTCTTTGCTTCATAGCATCTGACTGAAAAGCCTCATTAAACTGAGTCTCAGCACACGCAGATGAGTCTTACATGTCCTTTGTTTGTAGGACAATCCATGCTTTTCTTTATTTTACCTTTTTTGCTTTTACTTTATTTTTATGGTTGTAAAATGCCAATCGGTTGGTATTTCTGTTGCCTTGTACATGGACTGCATCAGAGTGATTTCTACCCACTGATCAAGATTGCACTCGAAAGTTCTGAGAGAACTAAAGGACTCCAGGGGGTAAAGGAAGAGGTTGGGGATAGAGAATCTGGGGGATGAAAAAAGGTTTACTTAAACAGGAAAAAATTTATGACACTTAAATGGAGTTTATTTAGACAGAATTGTTCATTGTGGACTACACCATTTTGGACACTGAAATTTAGATAAATTGGACAATCTTGGAACTTTTCCAGATTCAGAATCTGGTAAACACTGAAGATAAAATTTCTGTGGTGAGCAGAAAATTGTCCCAAGTGCAGTTGGCTGCTTCCATGCTGGAACAATGTATACCCACAAATAGCAAGCAACCAAAACACTTTCCATTTCTTAATAGGCTGTCTGCTGTTAATTATTTTAGTTGCTTGCTGGGAACAATGGAGGTGGATTGGAAATGATGGCTTAGAAATTATGAGAAATAAATAAGTAGCTATTTTTAATGTTTTGGACTTCACTAGTGTATCGTGCCTCTCATAAGATGATCTCAAAACACTTAGAAAAGGGTAACTATTAGTATTGCGCTCAATTTACAAGTTAGGGGCTAGGGAGTTAGTATGATGTTTAACTTTGAACACGGTGCAGGGATGGCTTTTGCTACAGCTATTTATAGAGGATCTACACGACCGTAGTGTTTATTGTGTCTTTCAATAAAAAGCAGCTGCAGAAACACACAGCTGGCCAGCTTCAGTACCTGGGAGATACTGAAGACATTATCCAGAAAGATGTTGCACAGGTACAATGAGATTGACGTGCTCCCTGCAGCATTTTAAGTATTGCTTTTCTAACAAAAGTCTGAACTAATTTTAAATGTTTATGTTGTTTATGTTCAAAATTCTCTTCCTCTGCCTGTTTAAAGCCAGATCCTCATCCTGATATAAATCATCTGACCGCAGTGTTGAAGTTTTTCAGCTAGGTCTTTGCTGTAGAGTTCTGCAGGCTCCGGTACAGGTGTTGTTCCTAGCAATTCTCTTATCCATGAACAGAAATACTTCAAGTTTCACACTGCTGTTGACCCAGATTTGCTTCTGTAACTATACATGTGAGCTAGAGGCTGTCTACTGATAGCACTCTAGCTGCATGGGACCTACTTTCTCATGAGAAAAACATTTTCTCAGGAGAAAACAGCCATCAAGTCTACGACCTCCTTCAATCCTCTTAAAGACCCATCTTTCTATGAGTTTACGGTGTCTCTCACTTCTGCACACTAGCAATGCAGGCTCTATACTGTCTACATATACACATAATGCGAGAGTGATGCGAAGAAGAAAGCATCAAAGAAGTGGCCATAAACTGAACATCTGCTTCTGCCCATGATCTGTTTTCCTTGACATTTTCTTATCTTGTATGCCTTTCATAAAATCCAGAACTTCCAAACCAATCCCTCCTGTCTTTCACTGCATTATCCCATCCTGTGCTAAAAGAATGAATGCAATTTATATGTATCTAGAGATTAAGGCCCCATGGAGAGGTTGCAAAGCAGATGTGACCACTGTTATAGCCAAAGGGCTAGAGCAACACTGATTTAATTGCTGTCTAAATAATATGTGGTAAGTTTTACATCTCTTTTTTAAATTGTTTGTAATTTTTAGCTAGATATCTGTAGGAGATGAGTTCAGGTTTAGAAACATATTCTTTAAGGGACTCTCTTGTGAGAGGTCATGCAAAGGTCAGCAAAACTTGTCTTATTGAAAAAGAATGAAGAGAAAAAAAAAGATAAAAAGAGTCTGGAGATACTTTGAAAAGAACACGCTCAATTGCAAAACCGCAACTTGTCTTTTTATCTGGTAAGACAGCAGCTTCTGTGCTCACTGACTCCATTTCAAATCCTAATCCTAAGATTTCATAGTGGGTCTCATCTAAAAGCCATCAGGATCACTTCCACAGTTCTCTGGGAGCTTTGGATTGGACTCTGTCCACATGTATCCAATTAAAACGGTCACTCAGACTCTTGAGGTTATCTTCCTTTCATTCTCTTGCAACAAGAGTTAGGGTTTCTCAGGACAATATGATATGCACTCTCCATCAGCAATGCTAAGAGTAGTGGATGCATTAAAATGCCAAAACAAAACACTGGCAACAAACAGCTAATACATCAGATTTTGCCATAACTTCACACTGTGTTCAATCCTATTGATGTCAGTTGTGTGCAGTGTTTGGCCCTAGATTTTCCCACAATGGGATCCCATTCTTCTTGCATGAGAATATGTCTTGGACAAATTGCCATGTCACATGCATTCAACGGGCCATGATAAACCCTCCATCTTTGCATGGGGTTCCCAATTACATCAAAGGAATTTCTGCATACAAAACAAGGGTAAAATATGCCTCTAATTTAAGGTTAAATTATACCGTTAAGGCATGGGCTAAAATAGGAGGCAGCAAGGAAGCTGAACCACATCAGGGAGCACATCCAAAGCACTGTGTCTCAGGAAAAATGCAATCCTTTATACTACAAGCGTTTGGCACAAACGGGGAAGATTTTGTGATCTGCATTTTCAAGGAACAAGCTATCTCCTTTTCTTCCCACCAGGAAGCCCCTCTGACACTCAGATAAGAAGAAAATCGATATTTAATATGCTCTTTGCCTCTATTTTCACACTGATTCCAGGTGAAGACTTGTGGGCCTGGTCCCACACTGCAGAGATCCACAAAGACTGCGAAAAGACAAGGCTGTTCTAACTCCCCCTTCTCCCTTCCACTGTGTATGTGCTTCTGAGATACACAGCTTAGCTCATGGGGAAAAAAATCCAAAGCTGTTTTAACAATTAATATTCTTATGATCTACGGGATCATATGTCATGCATGTATGTAGGTTCCTTGCATATGTAAGTATGATTATGAAAGAAAATATGAACTATTACCTGTAAGAGTCTAAGGTAACAATTTAAGTAAATGTTGACAATAGCACAATCTTCCTAAACCAGAGTAAAATTTGAAATGCAACTTTCATCTGAGAATATTGTAAAAATAAAATTAAGAATGAGATTCTGCATGGCCAGATACGTGCTGCCACAGTTCAAAAATTGTGTGCAAAGTAAAAGTAAAGGCAAAGGTGGCAGAATCAGAGAATCAGCTCCCTGCTCAATCTTTTATTTCTCTTTTCTTTCACCTTAAATACGTTGTCTAAATATCAGTAATAGGTACCTCAACAGTTCATCTATGGCAGCCTCACAAGGAGCACTGTGCTGGGAGCTGCTATGCTTCCATCAGATTGTGTTTTGTAGAGTGAGGGAAAGGATAACTATGTGCCATGAGATTTTAAAACTATTCATTGTAAGTCAGTTTGCTCATTGCTATCTGCAGAGCTATCAAAAATACAGTGATTTGGAAGATTTGGGGTAGAAGACTCTAAATTGTGTTATGAGAGGATTTTAAAGAGGATTCAGTGGATTCAAGTAATTTATGATTGCATCTGACCTTAATTGGGGTATCCCAAGGTCATACATATAGAAAGTGATGCCTCTTTCCATGACTTTGGCTTTATGAAAAACTCCTTGTATAGTTCATGACAGTTTTAACTTTTCACAAGACACTCACAAATTAGAATCATCTTCCTTGTGGGCCTGCTAATGGAAATCCCCTCATACAGTTATTAGTCACTGTCTTACAATAGCTTCTTGTCTCTAAGTACTTTGATGTTGTACATAAGAGCCGTGGATCAATTACATTCATTTTTCCCATTACCGGACAAATATTTGGACATTTTCTGTTGAGTTGATTCAAGGCAGAGCTAAACCAAAGGAATTGCATACTGTGCAGACATTTCTAACCTTCAGAAGCTGAAGGTTTTGTGACCTGGGAGAATTAATAGATGTTTATTCTAGCAGGATAAATGGAAAAAGACCATTTCTATTTTAGGGAGATAAATGAAAAGCAGGAAAGATGGGGTTTGTTATGACAAAATTGTTCACAAGTGGCATGTTGAAATGAGGAAAAGCAGTTATGTATTTATATTATAATCCTCACAGAATGTTTGTCAAGAGAGACTTAAGTGGCAAAATGCATTAGTAATTGTGTTTCCTCACTTATCAAAACAAATATTTCCACTAAAACTAGTCTCCTTTGCAAAGATTCAAAGCGCACCTATCTTCTACAGTGAAAATACAGAACTTTTTCATTAAGATGTGATTTCTTTCAACAAAAGGAACACATATAGCTATTCCTTCTTGCCTGTTGCAAACAATAGCTGTAAGTCTTCCACCGCTGTGTCAGAAACACATTTTGAAAATATTTCACTTGCCAGGATTCTTCTGCAGAACAGAAGAAGGAAGGCGAGCCAGCTGGCATGCCCAGCAGTGGCAATCTCAATTGCTTACCACACTCAGGAATGTTACAAAGCAAGAGCAAGGGGACGGCATTCTCCAAACATGGTGCTGCAGTTATTCCTCGGCTGGTGTTGCTCTTCTAAACTTTCTCAAGTTTGCTCCTAATGCTTATAGGAGTTTTGCCTTGAACAAGGGTTTCATTGAGAAAAGACTAGTGCTCGATCTGGTCATCAATTTTTCTCTTGTTTAATTTTTTTTTTCAGCAGACAAGACAGATTCCCTGAAACCACTTTTTCCATAATCCAGAAAGGAATTTCTGTGACTGCGGTATAGACAAACCCTCTGTTAATTCAGCTGTGTTACTGCTCTGGTACTGGGGATCAGAGCACGTCAGCTGTACAGAAGGACAGAACAGCAGCTCGAATGGATTTCACTCTCTTCCTTCAGACATCAGGAACTGCCTAATTATATGGGTGGTGCATCCTCAGGAGTAACCCCAAAACAGAATTCCTCGCCAGGAAGGCTGCATGCTAGTCTGTGAAGCAGAAACACATTTCTTTTTATCTAAAGGTTCCAAAAATTCAGGTGGTGAAATAATTGTCAATATCCTCTAAATAGGTAATAAATTTAGAGCCATTCAAAGAATGAACACATTAATCAATAATGTACTTCACATTCATTGAAAAACTTGCTATTTTTTTTTTTCTGATGGAGTTTTACTTTTTTTATTTAAGCCCTTCTGAAATAATTTGAGCTTCTTATTGAATATTTCCATTTACTGAAAAGCTGGCATTCAGCCAGAAAACCTTCTTTGAAACATGATAACATTTCAGTCAGCCTGTAAATTATTTCATTAATGTTGCATGTTTGCAATAGAAAACTAGTCCAGTTTGAACCTTGAAAAATAAAACAATTAAAAACTTACACTTGCAATTGTTTTCAAGTCCTTAAAATCCATTTGTGAGACTTGGTATGAAATTATCATATCTGTCATTTCCAAGAGAATATCTTATGTCAGAAATGTCAATGTGTTTAAACAGTAGAAGGTATAGTTTAACACTGTTATCTGCTGTGACTGCCAGGAAGGGCATAAATCATGGTTATCGGAAGGCCTGATCTTGTTCCATTTGTGTAAATTTGAGCTTGGAGAAATACCACTGTAATCAATGGACTGCACAATTGGACAGAAAGCAGGACAAGGGTGCCCGAAACACATTGTGTTTTGCACATTTTATCTTTCTTTATTAATTTTCCTGGCTTTACCTAATTTTCTTTATTCCTTAAAATGAAAGACTGCAAAGAGCTACAACTGGAAACAGCCTTATCACACGGAACCACCCTCGAATCAATGTGTCTTTCATTAAGTATTGTCTTGAAACTCCCCACCAGGACTTGAACTGAGGACAAGAGAAGTTGGTGCATTATTGCATTAAGCCTATTGTGATTCGTAGCTTAAAATGCATTGTTTAATTTTCATTTAAAATGGTTTTGCAGCATATGTACTTTCAAAAAAAAAAAAAAAAAAAGAAAGGATGAAATTTACTGTCTCTTTCCATTTACAGCCCAAATACATTGTTGGAGGCATCATCATTCATCACAATGTCTTCTCATGGTTATTATTTTGCCTGCTGGGTAGAGACACTTTAGTTAAAAGTGAAAGTACCATTTGTGCTAACTACAATTATATGCTCGCAGTATACTGAAGAAAATAGATGTGGTCTGGGACTTAAGTTAAAAGCACAGATTCTGAGAGGTGCTGAGAACATCCTGCCAGATGCTGTGCAACCTCAGTTCCCATTCAGGGTGACAGAAAACTGACTTGCCTCCTCTTTTTCAGGGTCAGACCACTGACGATTAAACAATTCTAGCAAATATGATCTCATTCTTATTTGTCTGGGACATTATGAAACACAACATGAAGGAAGTTCAGATGTGGCAGCAGAACACAAAGCACTAACACACCCAGCATGGTGCTTGAAATATGTGCCTTTATAATCCTATATTTCCCAGACAAACATTTGTAAACATCGAAGTAAAACAAAACACGTTTCCTTTTTATGAAAAAAAATGCCTTAAAAACCACAGGATTAACAACACCAGGGAAGGACAATCCCCTGAAGGGCCTAAATCTTTTTTCCAAAACTTGAGCTGACTGTGTTCAAGCTGAAATTTTTGATGATAGTGCACGTAAAACATTTTTTTTAAAAAACGTGTCACAGTCAGATATACCCTGAATAGAATCTGAAGTGATAACTCTTGATTTGAACACTTTCTGATCACAGAGGACATTCCAATGGTCAGGGTGGGAAATGGGACCCAGACATTCCAGATTTGTTTTCTGGCTTGGCTGCAGGTTTTTCTGTATACACAGGAAAAAATCACTTTATCTGTCCTGTGTCGTGGTCTCATGGCTGAAGAAAATATATTGCATTCTGCTTTCTTCAAGTCAGAAGCAATATAGGTGGGAGAACTCACCTGCCATTCTTGTCCCCATCCAAAAGCAAAGACAGAGCTAAATATATGCTGAGGGAATAAGAGCTGGTAATACTGAACTATTTACAGACTAAAGCAAAAATCATTGTGGAAAAATTCACTGTGGTCAGTTGTTTTAATTGTTGAATCACATTATTTTTGAAGGTAGACAGAAAATGATTAAATTATATAACAGAATTTGATTCAAAGCTTGCAAAAGGTTCCTCCTTTAGGCATCTCTCTCGTGTTTCTCCTGCCCAGGCTGCGCCCAGTCATCCAGTCACCAGAGGAAAACTATCACACAAGTGAGCATCCCTGCAAATGAGGAGACTTGTATAGACAAACAACTTAGTTCATGGGGTGAAAGTGTAAGAAATACAACACAGGCCCAGACCCAAGTCTCTTTGAAAGTATTTTATCCCTAGCAGAAGGTTCAGCTAAAGTAGGGCTCACCCCACGGCCTTCTTCTGAGTGTCTGCTCTTCCGCTATTGCCTCCTGCCAAAATCTAGCAACTTAAGTGCTTTCTGAGTCAGAGGCAGCAAGTAAACCAACACATATTATTATGCAACAAAACATCCAGTAATTTCACAGGAAAAAACTCCATCTGTTTGTCCTTCACAGCATCCATCCAACAGCAAGGAGTTCCACAATTTAACAATGCGCTCAACAAAAAAATCACTTCCTTTTTCTATGTTTTCCTGTTGTCTAAGAAGATAGCCCATAGTTCCCTAGTGCAAAATTTTTGTATCTTCATAATTTTAGATATTTTAACCACACTGTCCTTTCAGTCATCACTTTTGCAAGTGGGAGGGTATTATCTTTTCAGATGCCTTTGCTGAAAACTCCTCTCATTATTCTTGTTCCCATTATCTATACCTTTCATGTTATCCTGACACTGGTGCTGATTTGATCAATCACAATGACAATTGAATGACTGACAATTTCGTATTAGAATTCTTCCAAATCTCCTGTGTGAATGCCATCTATTGTTACAGATTTGTTGTGGTACTGATTCACTCTCAAATCTTCAACGCTCCAACCTGGGAGTTTGCACAGCCTCATTCTATGTAAAGAATTACCCCAGTGTGAAAGACTCCCACCTCATTTACAGCAGGAATCAGTGGAAATAATTCATTTGGCTGTTCCATAACATCTTTATCTTCCTTTGCTGCTGCTTCTCCTACTGTTAACTGTGCTGCTTCTGATGTATATACAAAAGGCTTCACTGTTCGCTCTCATTACATCTCCAAGTTGCTTCCACTAATATTTTTGGCTTGCTTTGCTGTGGTTTAACATTTATTTTTTCAGGGATTATACTCTTCCTCTGTTTTCTTTCTTTGGACATAGCTTCTATATTTTGGAAGATGTATTTCCATTTTGAATGGTGTCTATTACACCGCTGTTTAACTGCCCCGGCTTCTTCTTCCGGCTGTGGCTCATTCAGAGTCCATTTTTATCAATGCTATTGATGACTGGCATACATTTATTCTTTTAAAAGTATTCATGCTACGTGCAAATATTTTACTCTTTTAACTGCTATTTCTAATTTTCCCTTAAAGAGCTTCCTCATTTTTATATAATTCCCCAACTAACTATTTTTCAGAAATATTTTGCTGGAGACTTGCATGTTACTAATGAACGCAAAAGTCTCTGAATTGCTTTTAAAATATTCACCAAGCACAGAAATCAGACAATCTCCATTCGATTCACATACTGACCCAGAGGTTAATGTTTCATCAGTGTTTGTTTTCTAAATTTGCACAGATCTACATTAACACAATCCATAGCATCATCGTGGGGCGTGGGAGTGGCATGTGGCAAAAGTAGTACCTAGCATAATATTTGCATACAAGAGACATGGGCATGCTGTAAGAATTCAAATAGACGATTTTTGGTTGTTCCTGGAAGTACATTAATGTAGATCACTATTATATTAAATCGTAGTAAACAGGTTGTTATAAAGGCACCACACTTAATTCTTTGCTCTCTACCAAAGGATTTAAAATTATCTTTGTGAAAAGATAATTAGATAATTAGCATTATTAGATTAAGATGGCTGACTAGATGGAAACATCAGTTTGGTCACATATATTTCACCTTTCATGCAAGCTTCAGTATGATAAACCTCCTTCAGCAAATCTGTGTGTGAAGACTATAAATTAAGCCACAATAGGTTCTAATTGCAGCTTCAGTCTTTTTGTAGAGCCTTAGGAAAACCTCACCATTTATTTTGCTGTCTCTTTCAACAAGTTATACATAGATCTTAAAGTAACAAATAGAAATGCAACACAACGCAAATGTGAGGGGCACTTAGTTTAATGCAGATACTAAAAAGAAGAATGCAATACAAAGAATGCCATGCTTACATAAAACTTGGCACTTGACTGCTATTTCGTTAAATATCCCTCGATCCTTTTAAAGGAATAAGACCGTGCTTGTGCCACGCCAAATTTATTTTCTTTAATATCTGTAAATGTAAATAAGTATTTATGAAGCCACTTCTCTGCATTTCTGTTTTAAATAAAAAAGTGAATCCTTATTTCTCTCTTCAGAAGTCACGTTACATGTCTTTCACAAATAGGAGAACTTATGTAGATAAAATACAGCATACATACTATGTGTATATGCAAGTGCATACAAATACATGTTTGAGGTTGCTTATGCGTGTATGTTCTACATGCATAGTGATGCAAAATAAATGTTTTTTTTTCTCTAAGAGAGTAGCATGACAGTCTTCCCACCAATGGGAAAGAGGAGCTGAATTAGTTCTTTATTTTCCTCTTTGAGATTTTAATCCTGTAAGAAAGCCAGTATTTATTTTTTTTTTAATTAAGAATGAAGATGAGAAGCCTGGAAAAGCATGTCATTGTAAATGACAAATACAAATGCAATTCTGTTCAAGAAAAGCATCTGTTCAGAAATTTTCCAACCCGATGTGATTTTTTTTAAATGAAAGCCTGAGTAGATCATGAGAATAACCCTGACTCAAATAATGTACTGTGGGACTTATAGGTTTATTTCAAATTGAATTTATTTTTTTTTTTTATTTTAATTAAAACATTGCTCAGGAGGAAAAGACATGTATAAAGGAGAGTTTTTTTCAGAGATTTTGTAATAAACCTAGCTCTGAACTCCCTGAAGCAAAGTGCATAGCCTGCAGCAGTTGACCTAGAAATTGCCGCTCTGAAACGATTCGGGGAAAGCTGACGCTTTCCTTCCCTATTTGCCAGAGATAGGACGGTTTGGGGTGATAAAAAATTGCTTTGAACCATTCAGTATATTCCTGGTTTTGTTACTCACAATGATATTGAACCAGCTTTTTGTTACTGCAGGATGAGTCAAAAGCAATGAAACAGCAAAGACAGAAAGACTTGTATGTTTAGCCAGAGCCACGCTTTGTCATTTTATCATACAAACTACGTCAGCTGGCAGCAGCGTGAGTAATCTAACCTTCAAACAATATCATTCTGCAGATAAACCGATGAATGCAGACAGAAACACACTAAGTCTCTTTTGGACAGCCTAATGATCAGCAGTTTTTCCTAATAGCTTGTCAGACTTCGACCTGTCAAGCCTGAAGATTTAGGGACACTGATTCACTGGAGATTTCCTGATTGCATTCCTGCTGGGCTATCTGCGAATCACAATAGGAGACTCCTAGGAAAAGGGGAGAAAATGGGTCGCCTTCAGGCCTTTATGAGGCACAGGTTATTGTCATGCCTCAACTAAATCCTAATTACTCTGATTAACAATGCAAGCCTGTCACTACTCATGCATAATAGTGAAAAAGTTTGCAGTAATGACTATGAAATTCTGCCACTTCTGCTCAGGCCTTCACACGTGCCTTGCTGGGGCTTTGTCTGCCCTGCGTGCCTTTCAGCCAGCTGCTGTTGCCAAAATAACGTTGCCAGGGTGAGCCCCATTTGCAATTCAGGCCAAACCTGAACATACTCGGTGGGATCAACTGACTCACAAGATGGGCCGAAGGATTTAAAACATGTTGAGCGGTTACTGGCTCTGAGTATCAGATTTCTTTCTTCTTTGTTACATTCACTTCCCTCTTAAAATCAAAGGTTTGTGGTAGGTTACTCAGAATTTAACGTAATTTTTTCCGTGTATATATATTTATTTTCTGCATGTTAGCTGTCTCAGAGATGTGTTGCTGCTTAGCTGTTAAATATCTCCAAGGCACAATGAAAATAATATTTCAGACAGGTGTCTGCAACAGCATGTACACATCTACTTAGAAAGAAATGTCCAACAGTTTAGCAAGAGGTTTAGCATTGCTTTCATTTAAGGAAAAGAAAAAAAAAAGCTTTTAAAAAAAGCACAAATAATTTATTTCTAGGAAAAATATGAATTTTGAGATGCATACTCTATAGTAGTAGATTGCAGTCATCTATACTGCTGTGCTAATGTCCCACAACACTTATGCTTTCATCTTATATTAACTTTGTGGTCTAATCCTGGTGTCATTAAAACTGACTGCAAAATTATCTGGTGAAGTCCTGGTTCCAATGGCATTACCAGCAAAGTTCCTATTAGCATCGATGGCTAGGTCCATTGCCTGGGAGACAGGGTCCTGGCATCCAGGGGACATGGGAGGATGTGGCAGAGATGAGGGATAAAAGGTTGTGTCCTGCCACAAAATTCAACAGTGGCCAGGGTGTGGGACCGGACCTGGGAACTTTGTTTAAACATGCACAGTAAGAATGGATGTCACTGTTACTGGTTTAGGGTGGAAACACGTTCCTCCTTCTCTGACCAGTAAGCCCTGGCTCCTGCTAACTGCTGGTGCTCAGCACCAGGATAAAACTAAATCCTCAGTTATGTTCCAGTAGAAAAAAAAGTCATAATTAAAACTCTTACTTTTTTCTTTTCCTATTTTAAAGGACTTACCCTGGGAACTGCTGGATGCTCTTTTGCATCATCTTCCAGCTGAGGGCACACGACTCTGAAAGAGGGTTTTGTCCTAGAAGAGCAGAAAATACTGCCACTTCTTTTGTGCATACATGCAAGGTCTTTCCTTCTGCCTCTCAGTCAGTGCATTTCTTGGGCCTCTTGGGTTTGGAGTTTATCAGGTGAGCAATTGAAAAGGAAGGGATGTTTGATTCACATTGTTTAAAACAAAATTTCAAATTAAAACACAAGGAAACAAAATACAGTAATGATCTGCTTTGACAATACAGAGCTGTTTGCCTGTTAGAAGCCGCATGCTGGCTTCATTAAACTTTCTTTGGAAACTCCCCAGGTAGCCAGGCCAGCTGCAGCCCTCTGCTCGCTTTCTGGGCTGCCTGAAGCCCTTGGTGATGCTCGATGCCTGGGCACCATGCGGTGCTGCCTGGCCCACCAGCAGGAAGGCAGGCACGGACACAGACTGTCCCGTTCTGCCAGGTTATTTGGAAATGTTGATGTTTCATTCCAGCGCAGAACAAAATGAAATGTTGACAACCTGGAATTTCCCACAAAACAGACGTTTCCTTTTCCGGCCAGCTCTAACATACACACACACATTTGCAGAATTATTAACTGCTATATAATGACACCAGACTATGTGCCCACTTCCACCGTGTGGTATGGAGGGAATCCAGCCCTCAAACGTCCTGTGTTAGAGCAGCCACCGGAGAGGCACGGAGCCTGGGAAGCAGTTAGGTGGCACAACTCTTTCTTCATGGAGCAACCCCGAGCTTTGTGCAATGTCACTGTGTGAAGCATCTGCTGAGCAGGAGTAAGAGCACTGCCCTGTCTGAGGAGCCCACTGAGAGCCACTCGACACGGCACAGTCTTGTCAGTTGCAGAACAAAGTACAAGAAAGGCATCACTGTTTGGATCAGCAGTGACTCTTTCTCCATCCCCTGTGAGTCGAACATTTTTTTCCTTTTTTTTTTTTTTTTTTTTAACAAGAGCAGTTGCGAAGTGCCAAAAGCTATCGGAAAGTCTGCATTACATCAGGCAAGCTAAAGGTACTGACCCTCTGAGCTAGCCCACAGGGAAGAACAACAGGAGGGAGATTGCAGAGGAAGATAGGACTACTTAAGTAGCAATTCATTGTGAACCACTTTTCTAAGCTGTTGATAGAAGCATTAAGTGTGAGAGAGGAAGGGGACTTATCTTCTTGCCCAAGCAGAACCCTAATGACTGCATAATGACTGCTAAATAACGTTGCCAATAATCTCCATTTAATTATACAGCTCTAGTATGTCCTAAAAAGGAAAGAAAACACAAAAGGCGTCTGCAGTCTTACCATACTCAGTAGTCCCTTAGCCTAGCTCTGTAAAATGCATGTGGAAATATAGCATGAGTTATTGCCTGGAAGATAATTCACTTCCCATCCTTCATGTCGTCTGAAAAACTTACTCATGTGAAATAAATTTGCTCAGCTCTTGACACAGCCATCAATAAATGCCTGTCTGTTGTAGCTTGTGAGCATCCAGGTAGGCTCTCGTCAAGACAAAAATATATGTGATTTCACAAATCTGCCTTGGAAGGCTCTTCATAAGTGTTTTATCTTTGACCAGAGGGGACTACAAAAGCAGGGTGTTTAATGAACACAGCACCACTTCATGTGAAAGTTTGAGGAATATTTTTCAGACAGACACCTATTGTAAGGGCTGCTGACTTACACAATGGGCTTTTTAAAAGCATGAAAATATGAATTCCCCCTTTATCACTATTAATTTTTTTACAGATGTTGAAGGTCTGCAAATAGGTTGGGTTTTGAAATAACAGCTTAATAGTACACTATGCCTGCAACAGGCTAAGGACAGTATTTTTTAAAGCACAAAAATCTATTTTAGGTTTAATATTGCAAAGTTTTCCTAATGCTCGTTTCACTAAAATACTTCTTCAGGCGCAGCCCAGATTCTGGCCAATACAAACACTGTTTTCATCTGGAATATTCAGCAAGCTAATTGTTAAAAAACACCATATAATAGGTGAAGGGTCTGTCATTTGACTTCCACCACCAGCTCAGGAGACTTATTGTTATTATAAATAATACAAATTAGGGAAACACAAAGAACCAGATTTCCACTTACTGTGTGGAGAGAGCCAAATTCTGGATAGGAGGATTAAATTAAAATGCACAAGCCAGCAAAGGAAGAATGAAGAGCACCTCCACAACTGTGTTTTGATGAAAACATAGTGTGATTCAAACCAACAGCTAGTGCACATTTAATTTAGCCATTTGTGTTAAATATGCTGCCTTTAAAACTCCCTCTAATGAACAGATGGTTGCTCTTTTTGGTAAATTTGGAGTCCATCACCTGTCCTACCCCTCATTACACGTGTAGAGCAGAAGAAGTAGAAGTGCAGATGTGAAAATTTACAGACCAGAGTGTTACCTAAAATTAAAGGGGAATTTTATTATTAAGGGAGGGAATAGTTATACTAAGTGGCAGTCAAAAAAACTGCCCTGTGTTAGCATCTTATAAATCTGATGGTAAGCATCGGTTCCAAAACTGGGGGGAGATGCAGAAGGCCAGTGCAGGGAGCAGCCTGCGGGGGCCACCTTTCCAATGCCTCCAGGGAAGGCAGATACCCTCCCAGGGGTATAACCACAGTGCTGGACACCGCACCCGGTTATAACACAAAGCTGATAGCTTTACAGAAGCAAACCTCATTGCAAACCTCACAGACACCTGAGGGAGCGCAGGTCACAGCTGATGGCTCATGCAGCGCAGAGCCAAGGCTCCCCGGTTCTCTAAGTGCGGTACCCTGGAAAAGAACAGGCAGTACTGGGGCAGGAGGCAGCACTCAGCAGCCTCCTTTTGCTCCGCAATGCAGAGAAGCAAAACGAAACTGAGCGGAAGCAGATGCCAAGAGAAGAAGCTGAGTTTGGTGCAGAATACAAGTCCCAAAAGGCAATGGAAACTGAGAAAAGACTCTGTATTCCTCCAGTGGAAAATATTAGAGCATGTACACTGGTCTGGAATGCCCTTATTAGACAAGCAGCAGCCATTTCTCTTTTCCTAGCCCAATTTTTTTCCACTAAAAAATAAATAAAATCAAGTTGGCCAGTTGATGTGATTCAGCTCCTGAACTGGCTTTTCTAGAGGTAACGCTTCCTGTCTGAGGGACTGTTTCTGGCTGGCTGGATTTCCTGGCTGAGATTTTCAAAGTCACCTAGGGAACCTGAGTTCACACATGTACCATGAATTTAAGCAGGAACTGTCATCTGAACCCCATGAGCAGATGTGAAGTATTATTTTTTTATCCCTCTTTTCAGATACTCTTTATTTGCTGCATCTTTTATCAGTCTCTTTGCTGTTTTGTTCTTTGTTCTCATAGTTTCTCTTTCCACTAAGACTCCTCACATTTCACTCTGTACTGTTTTTCCCTCTCTCTCGTTCTCTCCTATGGCTAGCAGCTGCTTCTTTATCCTTGACTTTCTTTTGTCTCCAGATGCTTGTTCCTGTTATCACTCCTCTGTATCATCAGTCTGCTCTGTCTGGCCAGTTGCCCCATATATAAAAGCTGAACCATCTCTCCTGTTCCTAATACGACCTATAACATGAGAATTCATTGCAATGCTTCCTTCCCAGCAGTGAGGCTGTATTGATCATCCAGACTCCACTCAAGAACATCAACATAACTGCAGGAACATCCTCTGCAATATTCTGTGGGATGGTGGGACAGGGAGGAGGACAGACTGGGTGAAGCGGAATTGGCATACATCTACTTTTGTTGGTTACAAACCACTATCTATTTAATGTTCAAATGGTTTTGAACATTGACGCATGCACCATGTCCCACAGTGTCCCACATTTTCCACTGGCATCTCTAGTGTCCTGCAAAGGCAAACTCCTGCCTTTAATTTACAGGTTCAAACACCTGTCTGATGTGACTTCCCAGGAGTGCTCTGTATGTACCCCTGTGTTTGCAGATGTTGTCATTTGTAGCCACCCTGTATCACTGATTTAGAGCTTCCTGTCCTGTATTCAGATTGAAGCAGTGTAGTAAAATGGAAGGGTAGCAGCAGCCCCTGTGCCAACTGGGCTTCAACTTTTCTCAGGAATGCAGCTGTGTCTTTAATACTGTTCCTGATTCGGAACACAAGAATACTGAAAAGAATTAGAATGAAGTAGCTGAATGCACTTCTGCTTCATTATTCAGAAGAAAACTATGCATTGATATTGATCCATGCAACACGTGACTGTGCATTTGGCCCCATACACAAAAAACCCTATCACTAAATTTAAAAATGTCTAAAAATTTACAATAATAGATTGTTTTAATGAAAAAAAATATATAATTAATGTGTCTTACTGTGTATCCCAGAGATTCAGTATTTTAATAGTCTATTTTAACCTAACACCCAAACCACTGCACAACTTCTTACTTTAAAATACTTAGGTCTTTTGAGGCCAGAGCTGCTTTCTGCAGTACTTACTTACAAAAAGCTGTTAGAGTCTGCCAATTTTACAGTACAAAATTTATAGCAACAGGTCAAAAGACAGTTCCTGGAGGAATTCAGCAGCCCTTTGGAGTAAATCAGCAGTCATCTCTTTGATAAATGCCTCCTGAGTCCAGCAGTAACTGTTCCTCGGTGCTGAAAGATAAAACAGTGGACTCCTGTGAGTCATGTAGTTTAGTGAAAGTCACAGAGCAACAAGGAACTGGTAAATAACTTCTGGGGAAGTTACGATTAACCCAGTGCTCATGAACACTGAACTCAGTGGCTCTGGATAACAAGATGGAAGTCTACCTGGGCACATGAATTCAGGTGCACTGCTCAGTTATAACATGTGCAGCAACTCAGAGGATAATTAGGAACTGCTCTAATCCAAATGGGGGATATAAAACTTTTTCAGGTGGATAAAACCCCCTCCAGACATTCTTATTTTGATGGTGTCATGAAATTCTGTGTTCAGCCTTTTACTTGACAATTCTGTTAAAATGTAGGCCCTGCAAGTGAAGTGCAGGGGTTCCACTGTAATGCTCCAGGGGCCCATCCTGCAGCTGCAACCCGTACGAGCAACCTCTGTTTATAGGACCGCTATTCACACAAAGTTCTCTTTCGCCTTTCATGGCCAGATCTTCTCTACTGATCAGTCGCACTCAAACCAGTGAGAATATTTTTCATGGCAGCAAGCAGGTCCACGAAGAGATGCCAGAGCCTAAAAGGGTACAGAAGGGCTGCTGGCTGCCTCTGGAGGCTGAGGGTGAAGTTTCTGGGTCCATTGTCACCCAGCAGAAGCAGTGCTCCCCTAGGAGGTGTCACAGCAGCGTGGCATTTTCAACACTAAGAGAGAGTGGGCAGTGTTGTTGGAAGCCACGGCAGCCTGTTTGCAGCCTGTCAGTGCCTCGTAATTTTAACCTCAGAGAGAGCAATAGTTGATTAAGTCACACGTTTCCATGGGTACTCAGGGCTCTGGTACCTCTTGGGCATCGTTAGGTTTTGAGCGACCAGAGCACTTTGTTGCTGTGGTGGTTCATGAGTTTTTGCCTCTAGAATAGTACAGCAAAGGATGCTGGTGGCCGTGGCAGAGGGAAAATGAATAGGTTGGATAATTCCTCTGACTGAGATTTATCGGCCCATCTGATGAAGAGTAAATTGGTGGTGTAGACTCAAATGAAAACTAGGTTTGAGGAGCAGCTTAATTTGACAGTATGAAAATTTGTCGCCTGCTGGCAAACAAATCTCTACTTTTCGTATTAAAAAAAAATTAGTCTACTTAAAAGCCTGGATTAACTCCCATCCAAACCATCAGAAAAGTCAGTCCAGTTAAAAAAACTGAATTAACTCCCATCCAAGCTATCAGATCATCATCCAGGTACTGGAACCATGCTAGGAAAAATATTATTTCATATTCTTTTATTCCCAACTCAGTATCTGGCCTCTTTCCACCAGGAGAGAGAAGGCCTCCCTCTGAGAGGAATGGCACTGAGCCCTCAGTGACTTTTTTGTACTTCTTTTGAGGATTGCTTATTATAATTCATTTTTTTTAGTGAGATTTCACGTATATGATCTCAGGACCAAATGCCCATCCAGACTGGTTCATTAACAATTTTCTGAAAATGTCCTGGGATTTCTGGTAAGGGTCTTCTGTACCTACTAATGAAGGAGATGTGCCTTTACAATAGGAGACAGAGCACGTAACTGTTTCTGAAACTATTTCATTAACTATGCCCTCATGGCTGAGTCAAAATTACTTATATACAAGCACTTGTTTCTGGATAAAAGTGGCTGTATTCAGGGCTAGGCATTTACACAGAGAAGTTCCTCCAGCATAATAAATTATACCAGAACAGATATAGAGGAATCATTATTTCTGGAGCAGCAACATTTAAAAGTTCCCTCTGTGGATACACACTTAATACACGATACAGGAGGAAGCTATTTTGTGGTCTGGAGATGGAGAAGTGGATAAAGTGGAGGACTAATGAACCACTGAGATCAGTGGTGTCTCTTGCCTCTTCATATGTACCATAGATTACTAAATATAATAAAATAAAACTTCATGCACAGGGATCAATGAATAAAGACATAAAATGTTTCATTATGGCATACTCTAAGGCCATTTAAAAGTTATTTTTGTTAATGTAAAAGAATATAGGCTACCTAGGACTATTACTAGACTGTATGGATAAACGTAGCACAGGTTCATAGGGAAGAAATCTCGTGGTCACTACTTCGCTGATGCTTACGAGAAAGAGACCTGGTTATTAGTGTAATTCTGGATTCCCACTCGGATGAGAACGCTCTCAATTCTGCTGTTCTAGTGTGTACTAGACTACTATTCCCCCCCACACCAATTGCTATAAAAGCCTAGGAGTTCTGGTTCTCTTTCAATCCCAGATGAAATGCTGAAGCTCAGCATTTCCCCTCCCTTCCTTCTCTGCCCTATTTCCAGCGACATGCACAGCCTGCACCATCCTATTTTGCCCCAAGGGCAAACAGCACACTCAGCCAGCTGTGCTCAATGGTGTGGAGGACGCAGACTGGGTTCCTTCAAAAAAATCCTTGCCTATTATCTGAGTGAATTTTCGTTTAATATAGTAGTCTTCAGTATCCTTCTTACACATCTGTATGGGAATATTGAACAATTTAACCCCAAAAAGGAAAGATGAAACAGAATAAAAATTCATCTCAACATCTACAAAGCACAAACTAGGACCCAGATCTCCTGGTCTATGGTGACACCACACTATCTCATAACAAAAAAGTCTGCTTAGATAAAAATTCACTGTAGTCTAATGTGGCTAAATCTTCTGTGTCAAGCAGTTATTTCTACTTGCCAGGCTCCTAACACACCCCCACATTAATACCTAGGTCCCCACCAAAAGTAAATATGCTTTAAAAACCTAACCTAAACCATCAGCAAGTGTATCTTTATGCATGTCCTACCAAGAAAACTGTGCTTTTCTGCTTAACCCAGCTGACAGAAGCTGCATGAATCAGTGTTCCCGAAGATGCTCGGCTGTGGTTGCATTTCCAGAGAGCAAATTAATGCAGACTTTGAGCACCTTTAGAGCATTTTTGGTTAATATTTTATCAGGAAAAAAAAAAAAATAACAACAAGCAGAAAAATACCACACCCAACAAATATGCACAAGGTACACTATATAAAAAGGAAACTGCGAACAACAGTTTCACAAAGACCTTTGTGAACCTTACTGTGCCAACCTGATTAACCTCAGTAGTACTCTGATGCTGCTGTGCTTGAGGGTACTAAAAAACCAAACTCTCAAGTAGATTAGGTGTGTAGTTCAGTATTTTTGGGGAGGGGAGGAATGGTAAAATGTATGTCATAGCAGCTTCTGTCCATGATTATGCCTGTAACACCTTACTTACGCCTGTGGCCAAATACATAGGTAGGTGCATATCCAGCCTCTTCTGCACTATGGAAGTTATCTGCAAGCTTGGCCATGTTTTATCTTTTGTGTTTGAAAATCAGAGTGTTTCGTAGCTAACAATTTCAACCATCTGAGTCTTGAAACTCACAGAGAGGCAGCTCTAAAAAGCAAAGAAAAAGGGAGCCCCTTTTTCCACCTCCTCTGCAGTGCTCCCTGAGCTGACCGGTGTAGCACAAAGCTTGCCCTGGTCTGGGCTATCGCTTATATAAACACTTTTTGAGCTTTCATAAAACTGATGTCAGAAAATGTGAAACAATACGTGAGCAAATGAGGGATACAAGGTCAATGGATCCTTGAAATGCACAGTTTTGGAAGACTGTTTCAGGTGCTCCCATTCCTCCCTTCTCACACCTCACTCCTCCCCTTTCAGTTTCTGTGGCTTTGCAACCACATATGTCTCCTTTTTAACATATCTTTCTCTACCTGCTACTGTGCAAAAGACTCTCACAAACCTAAAGGTAAACTAATTTAGGGACAGGTTTTCTGGAGTGCTGAGTTCCCATTTAGTTCCCCAAATACCTGCCAGGTTTTCAGTGGTTTGGGTTGTTGGTTATTGAACTTTTTTTTTCAAAATCTAACATCTATTTACATATTTAATTAGGATATGAGGTCTTTCAAGATTCTGGTTGTAGTCTGGGGTCCTGTGATTCCTCTACTAAAACTGGTGACACGCAAGGATTAGGAGGAGCAACTACATACAAATTGCTAAAAAAGCAGTAGCCTAGCTTATATCGACATTTTTATTTTTTTATTATTATTTTTTATTTTTTCTCTTCTGGAGTCTGTTACATTCATAACCTACTTTTATGTTATTTACAAGATAAATAGGCCAGAACAAACCATAGAAATAAGTTGGAGTGAACCAGGCCAAGAAGTGATTCTTGGCTATCTTGCTATCAGCTCTACATTTTTGAATGAACTGCACTTTAGTATGATGGTTTTACTGCAATAGTTCATCTTCACTACTTTCTGCATGTCTCACTAGAACATATTCTTCATGCAGAGTACTAAGAGAGGATACAATGTTCTGTCGCATTGCCTTTTGAATTGATAAATGTCATGAAACATCTCAGGTCTCTCAAAATCATGAGATTTTAAACACATTTAGTCATCATTGTCTTCTTACTATTTGTCTCCTCCCTTTGAAATCCATTTGAGGTCACATTATCATGTACTTGTCCTCTTGCAAGGCTAGAAATGCAGCCTTACAAAAAAAGAAATCTGGGAATCTCAGGTAATCATTTGAGTACAGGAGCTAAGGATTTACTTGTGAGACACAGGAAAAAGTCCTGAGAGCTGGCAACATTAGCAGTGTGATTGTTACTCCAGTTAATGAGAGTTTCAGGAACACTCGTAGGAGATAATAGTTCCTCTGTGTGCAAAATTTTTTTTCCCATAAAACTGCTATAGACCTTAGCTTTGTATGTACCTGCCAACACAAATTAGGCAAGAACAATTCATGTCAAACAATTCTTATTTCCCACTCGAGTAAGGCAAGAGATTTTGTGGGCAGAGCAGTATAAAATGCTGTATCGCAACTGCAAAAAGGGTTTTTAATATTGTCTCAGGTGACATTACCATAAGCAAATTAGGGAAACAAAATAATAACTGATCCAAGACAGATGCCTATACAATTCAAAACTATTGTATAGAATTTGTTGAAAAAACATTCTTAAAAAGAAATAAGCAATGGCTCATTGTCAGACTACAAGGCCATATTACATGGCATTTCTTAGGCAACCCTCCTGGGCCAGTTTAATATTTTCATTAATAAACTTGCTTCTTGCCTTTTCAAGCAGAGGGAAAACTTAAAGGAGCTGCAGGCACATTTGAAGAATACAACTAGGCTTCAGAATGACAGAGGAGCTGGTCAAATAGTCTGAAAACATAGTAGCAGTATGTGATTTAATATGCACAATGACAGGGCTCTAAACAGTCAGGAATTAACTTTGCCACAAATTCAGAAGAGAGAATGACCACTTCTGCATTTTTGGGCATAATACTGTTTAGACATGATACCATGCAGTTGGAAATTTAAAACAAACAAACAAACAAACAAACAAACAACAACAACACAACCAACCAACCACAAAAAAAAAATCATACTGCATTGTACAAATCACTTTTGTTGGAAACAAGTGACAACTTTCTTCTTTGTCTAGTGCTGCCAAAACTGTGAGTGAACTTCTGTTCCGAGTATTACACACTGGATTTCAAGGAAGAGGGGAACCTATAGAAAAATAGAACTAAAGAGAAATTATAATAATCTTCAAATATATACAAGGTAGTACAAGAAAGAGCAGTCTCGCAATGACTAGGACAGAAAAAAATAATGGATCTAAGTAAATTTATGTTAGTCTTTAGCTTTAGGACCATTTCCAATAAAGATTAACAACTTTTATAAGAGCAAAAAGTTAGACAATCTAATGAAATAGATTACATAAAAAATCTATAGCTACAAAATAAAATAATCTCATTTCCTGCTAACGTCCATCAAATCAATAACTTCGTGTCACATCACATGCAAATTACTCCAGGAAGCTACTTTTAGTGCAGTTAAAGGAAGTTTGAATTTAAAAACTAGTGCAGAGGTACAAGTTAGGAACTAAGTGTATTTTTGTATTTGTTTATAATATGCCAAAAAATGAAGACTACCTATATCATTCTGTTTCCAACTACTTGTTTTCAGTTATTGTTTCAGGTTTTCTCTATTATGTACGGGCTGAAATTAGCTGAGTGGTTTTTTGTTGAACTGGATTCAGAGACATAAATAATTAAAGTAGTGTATGCTAGTCCACAGGGTGAATTTAATTTTAGTTGTCCTGTTAGACATTTTTATGTTGTTTTTTTTTTTTTCAATATCTTTTCAACATAAATGCCCTCAAATATACCTGTGTGAAATTTAAGCCTATCAATCAAAGCATCTAGAAAGTTGCAAAGAAATTAAATTGAAACCAAGTAAGTTTTTCAGAAAAACACTCACAGATCAAGTTGAATATTATTCACATTTTCTTAGATAACCAACAAAGAAACAAATGTTAAATAAATTAATAAATCAGGTATTTTAAAGAAGTAAAAGAAGCACAGTCCCCTTTCTCTATTTCACATATCATCTTTAAGTGTATGGTGGCTACATTTTCAACTAAACACATTGAGAACCTGAACAGGTTGCAAAAAGATGGGAATCTCACTGAACTACTTATTAGCAAACCTTGTTTTTAAGAAGTCTAAAAATTTGACAAGAAAATTAATAAGTTAATTGAATCTGCTTAGTGTAACAATAGCCAAAGCCAGAGAATATGTACTGATATTAGCTAATAATGTTTCATTTCTTTCCTGTCCTGAAAGGCAATGTGTGTTAGGACTAATGCCCCTTGGCACAAGAGTTTGCTGGAATGTACTGGTTTAGCATGGATCAGTGATCTTAAAGCCTTCCAAAGTGGGTGCAAATGTCAGTCTACTGAGTAATGAGCACCAGGGAGGATTGTTCCCTACAGGATCTGTCTAAATAAATACGAAACTGCTAGCTGTCAGTCTGAAAACAAGGTCAAAGGCTATTTTTTTTTTCATCTGATTGCTTGTTTGTCAAGCATACAATGCAATACATAAAAAATACGGAAATGAGGAAATACCAGCTGGCATATGGCGGAGCTTTATGACCCTGATCAGTGTGTAGAACTGTTCCCAAACAGTCATGTGAAAGTCATGGAAACTACTTTCTTTCTTTCCCAGAAAAAAAAAAAAAAAAAAAGGCATTTTTTGCTGCATTGTGGATGTGCATTTGCACCAGCATTTGGACTAGAAGGGTTTTCAAAGAAAAAGAAGTAAAGTCTGTGTAAATGAATGGTTGCTAATTTCTCATGAATAGCAGATTGCTCTATGACAAAGTGTTGTGGTTTGGGGTATTTTTTGGTTGACTGGTTGCATTTTTTTATCTTGTGATCTGCAGAGCCACAGAAGTCCATGCGCTACTTCTATTCTGTGATTCTGTGAGTTATAACAAAGAAAGCAAAAATAAATTGTTCACAGGCTTAAATAAAGAGTGCCATACCTTCACTAGATGAATGATAGAGGACCAGAAGCTGAAGATATTTGGAAACCGCTAAACTAAACAGTAATCAAATAGTTGGCAAAAAATACAAATGTTGAGACATACTCACCAAGGAACCAGTCCATCTCTTAGTATCTTCAATGAGAGCTTGGATGGCTCCCTGGTTCAAAAGTCAGTGGAGTCCATGTGAATCATTCAGAGACTTCAATGGACCTCGCTATACTGGAATAATAAAGTTGTTTTATAAAATACAAATTTGTTTGCAAGTAATTCCTGTACAGGAGAGGAACTAAATTAATCAAATAAATATTTTGCTGTAAATTATTTGCCCTAAATCCAGTGCTTACCTAATTTGCCTCAAAACTTCTGTATAATGTCTGCAAACTGACATTGTAAACTAAATGGAGTAAAACTGAATTCCAGCATTCCATGGAGTTCTTTTTGAAGGTTTTATATGCTACATATACACTATATTCATATTTAAAACAGCTGTTTAACATATGAGGATTTTACTACTTAGTTTACTTCTACCATTTTTCCATTAATAAATTCAGCATATATACAGGCTTACGAACAGACTAAAACAGACCCAAATGTTCTAAATACACAGTCAGTTCATTAATAAATGATAATAAAGGAAAAAGTACAGTTTTACTATTCATGCTAGCTGCAAAGATGCAAGAGATATAGACTGATATCATCCAGTCTCACAGACCAAAGGAATAAAAACATGTAAGTCTTCACCTAACAAAAAATAAAAAAACATGTGTTTTAAAAAAGCTTAAGGAAAATTCCAGAAGAAAATAATTAGAGAAACATCTTTTCCTAGTTCTGGTCTTGCTCTGTTCTCAGTGTCAGGTAATGCAGGTGTATTTCCTAAAACAAAAGCATACACTAAGATTTTCAGATGTACCTAGGGATCACCTTGGCTCTACAGAAACCAGCTGCACGATGTCTCCATTCAAATATATAAAAATGAAGGCATGAAAAGGTGCTACTCTTTTAAGAAACTCTGGGTCATAAAAATGGCTGATTCTGGATTCTTGTTAATATTGAGCCTAACTACCAAACTTTATACACTTTCAGAGAGCCTGTGAGCCCTCGCTGCCAGCACAGACACTCGCCCTTTCTACTTAGAATCAATGGCAAGCTGTGCTGCAGGTCTGCTCTGGGTGGAGATGACAAACAGATGAGTTCCCACACTTGTATGCACTTGGGTTCTTCTGGGCAATTTTAGATTAATTCAGAGGTCACTGAAAAGTGAACCCTGACAGGACAGAATGCTTAAATTACAAGGAAAAAAAGCAAACAAACTTGACCCCCACCCCCCCCCACTCTTCGTGATGGCTCTGACAATCGTTTAAAAAAAAAAAGAAAAAAAAAAAAGAGAAGAGAAAATAAAATAGAAAATTACTGCAGCTTTGATAGGGAAAAGCATCTAGTTGTGCAATACAGTATTATATCCCTCTGTGAAACAGAGAGGTTAAAATCCGCTGTATCTTTCAGTTTTTGTAATGCTCTTCTGCTAAAAATTCATGGACTCAGGACAAGTGTGGTGCACACTAAGCATTCCAATTGCTTTTGAAAGGAGCATTTTGCTAGTGGAAAATGTGCTGTCTCTTTGATTGCAAATGTAGTTGATTGTGAGGAGAATGAAAGGATGACCTATGACATGACCTGCTAGCGCAATAAGGTCATTTTTTTTTCTCCTCCTCACACAAAAGATAAGAGGCTGACTGCTTAGAAAGTGTTTTGGCAAACGGACAAATTGGGACTGCCTGGACTCCCGCTCCAGTCAGGCAAGTTATTCCAAGTGAAGATAAGTGAAAGTTTGAAATGTTTTGGGGAGGAGGCAGACTGCGAGCTTTCATTCCTTCCCCAAATGGATGGGTTGTGAAGGAAGAGATGCGCGGAAAATGGCTGGCTCAGGAGTTTCATGTTTCAGACTGGAAGATCTTGCAGCTGAGTGGTAGGGAGGAGGAGGACATGATGGCTGCGTGGGTGCAATGTCAGATGGCATCAACTCAGGACAGCAAGTCTCGGTTTAACTTGAGCATTTGTTTTCTGTGAGGAACTGCACAAGAATAGTCGGGCAAGAAAAATTCTCCTCTGAGATGCTGAGGCCAGATCCTGGATAAAATTCACACAGCTTCATTACCGTACCATTGGATTTGAATAACACCTGCCCATTTAGGACAACTCCGGCAGCCTGAAAATTCAGCTTTATGGCTATCACATTCAAACTTGCATCGGCAGGCCAAGTCCATGCATGAGCAAGTTTCTGTCCGTTTATGCCCACCGATTCTCTTGATCTACTCTCAGACCAACATTTCGAGCTCTGCATGAGTCAGGAAAAATATTTTCATACCTTGGTGATGTGTTATGAGATAAAATGATCTGTGAGTGAGAAGTGTTCAGGTAGGACTGTGCTGTTCATTTATATACCTAGCTAGAAAACTGAGATGCTTTTTAGCAAAACTAGGGTCAGATTTCAATTGAGCCCTCAGTGAGGTTATGGCTTGGGTGAAAGTTCTCTGGTTCCAACAAATAAACAGCTTACAGCTTAATCATTTTAACACAGAATTGCTTTGAGATTTGGGGTCTGAACCCTAACCCTCAGTACAGAATTCCTGAGTATGAATTCGCTCAAACCAAAGCCAAAACAAAGGTTTTTATGAAACCCAGGAAGCCTGAATCACCAGCATGTCATTTTCTGGAACTGCTTATTTCTTCCTACAAAACTGGCAGGTTCTCTAATTTCTGTTTGATCTGCTTCAGAAAGATACAGTATCAGCAGAGTTCCACCTAAGGTTTATCTGGCACACACCTGGTACCAGCTGCAAATCAAGGAACTATCCCATCGAAAGCAGAATCTTAATCACCTGCCACAGGGTGATAGGCCAGATACATGTTTTCAACACATTCATGGAAAGCTATCAAATGCGGTGCTGTGTGATTTCACTTCACAAACATTTTTTTATGGAAATGGAATATTCTTGGGAAATTCTGGAAAACTTGCGAAACGAGGCATGTATCCCAGCATGGCCCTGACGAACCAGATTTGCACCATCTGACAGAACGTCACTGTCAATTCCTTTGGGCTCTGGTCCAGAGGAATCTTCAAGGAAGTATTTGACTCAAAGTATGGCAGCAATCTTGCCCAAGGATTCATATGTTTTAAATGAAGAACTTTCTTCAGCACAAGATAAGCAAGAGGTAAACCTGAAGCTCACTCATGTGAAGTACAGGCACAAACCTTTTCTTTTTAGTACTTTTCTCAGTAATCAAAATGAGTATATAAATGAACTTCTTAGCCTTGTCAAAATCAAATATGTGACAAGGAATAAGCAGCAAGGGTAATTCTGCCCACCCACACTGCACACAGTTCCCATTCTCTTTTGGTGGAAACTGTGGGAAAGTTCAGTCCTGTGTATCTGTCAAGCCAAGTCTTCATCTGTGACCAGAACAATGAAGACAGAGAATCTGGAGATCATTTTCCTCAACACTGTCATGATGCTGTAGAGCATCCCTACCTCCTATGTCATGATTTTATCACTAAAATATGTGGGCATATCTGCACACTGATTCACCATTAGGTCAAAATGAGCAAAGTAAAATGGAAACTTTTATTGCCCCTTGTTTTAGAATATAACAGAAAATACTTGACATCTGGTCTTTTTTAATGGCATCTGGAGTTGTGTCTAAGCAGATACTGCAAATTTAGTTTCCTCAATTGCACTTGAATTTCAGTATGGTTATTTTAGCAGAGACACAACCTCTCCACTTCAGAGATAGTTAAACTTAAGAAGCAAAAAGAAAGACACTCTCTAAAGCTCCTTTGATTAAAATCAGGGTCTGTACATTGGTCTCTGGCCCTTTCTTCTCTGGACAACAAAGAGCAACCTGAACTTAGAGGCAGGATGAGAAAGAGAAGCTGAGGAAATAAAATGTTCGTTGAAAGGGATCATCAGCTGTCATTCAACTCCAGAGTGGTACACTTCCTGCTACCTTTTAAATTGCTTTTTGATTTCTATCTTGCTTTTGCTTTTCTTTCAGGGGAAAAACAAACAAACAAACAAACAAACAAACAAAACCAACAAACCCCAAAACAAACCAACACCTTACTAGCAGCTTTTGTCATGTTTCAGATGAGCCATACCAGCATTCTACAGCCTCCACTCAGCATTATCTTCTAACCTCCAGCAATCATTTGGAGAACCTCCTGCTGCTGGTGCAGTACTGCTCCTGATGGACACAGAATTATATGTGTTAGGGTTCACTGGCAAAGGCAACGTACAGATTCATAGATCTCATGGCTAGTGCATGGATAGGGGCTTGTAGTCTCAAATACTTGTGCTGTCTTCAGTGTAACCAGTTACATGAATTATGTAAATAAATATTCACGGAATCTGACTCATGAGCAATATTCACGTCATTTTAGTTGTTAATTTCAGCTCTGCAGGGACTGAGTCATAGCTCAGCAACCAGCAATTATTTTGGATACAGTAGCAAATTCATAAAACTACTATATTTTGGCCACTAGAAGGGACAGAGATCTGCAGAGTTACCACCAACCTTCTGCAGTGCAGCATCAATGCTCTCAAACTGATGGAGCTGGAGGCAGAAAACTTACTGACTTTTAATCTACATTAGATCATTTTACAACTGGGACAGATTTAAGACAGATACGGCCAGTAACTACAGCTCTGCTGCCAGGCAGTAACTTTGCTATAACAGTTGCTATAACTCAGCTGTCTGTCTGAACCCTAGCACATTCAGTTAATGAACACTGGTTAATTTTTTTTTAATCACGCTGAGATTTCTATTAGAAGCATCCAATTTTGGGTTTTGAACACGGCTGCTGGGCTTTGGAAAAAGAGGAGGAAGTTATTTAACTTTTTCTCATGCATAGAGAAAAATCAGGGTTTAGAGTTTCTTCTTGTTTTCCTGATTACTATCAAATGGTTCCCACACTCACTTTCCAGAAGGCATTTATCCTCAGCTCATTGCAGATACTATTGCTATTTAGCAAGGAAAACAACCAGTTCCAGGAGCACCTTGACTCTGCATTCTAGCTGCCCAAATATTACTAACCCACCAAGTACAAAATAAGGGTTTTAGAACATTTAACATGTGGCGACAGAACTGAATATTTGCAAGTATATTGGTGCATTGCAAGAACATCAACAGCAATAGGATAAGCTGTATCTCTACACATTGGGCCAAATTCTGCTGCCTGTTTTCAATGCAGTTACCCCAGCACAATCAGCTGACTCCAGATTTATATGCATGTAATGGAAAGCAGAATCTGACTCACCATATGGAATCCATTTGGAAAGAAGTCTAGTTGTGAGTTTTATCTACAGCTTATTGAATTGTTCATTTTTCTTACTTCTATTTTTCTTGGGTTTGTTGCAGGTTGATAAGCAATCTGAATGCCTGCTGAGAACTAAAGTTATGATTAAACATCTGAAAGGGAAGGTACCTAGAGAAATAGATGGGCTATCCTATTTCCAAAACACCATCCAAGTTCCTTTTTATTGTTACCACACAGAACTCTGACCCAAATCATCACCAGCCTGAAAGGAAAACGTGAGAGTATAAAGAAGTTTTTAAAGAGTGTTTACCCCTTGAATAACCTATTCAGGACCTGCTGTATGTTTATACAATCACAGTTGTTGCAGAATGGGAGGAATTCTGTTCCTCGGGCTGAATACTCTGCAGCACTCAGACAAGGGGCTCAGCGGCTCCCAAGAGCTGCGGCCCCTGCTCCCAGAGTTTTCTGCACATCTGGATTTCTTCCACAGCTACACCACAGACCCCATGCCCATCACACAGGTTACAATGGACGTAACACGCTAACAAAAGGCTGTGGCTCCCGTCCTACTCAGGAAGCTCTCAAGCATCCAAAGAGAAATCTTGTGACACTAAATGTCAGTTGGATTGCCGCATCAGGAATGTCTTTACTGAGGTTCTCTGTTTTGACGGCTTTGGAAACAGAGAGCAAAATAAAGATCTATGAAATTCTGACCAAAGCAATAGGCAAGAGATTCGTGCTGTTTATTCCAGTGGAAGGCCTGGGATGGGGCTCATGGCAACATCTGAGCCCTAAATGTATTTTTTTCCAGAGAAAGAGAGAGTATGCATGTATGGAAAATCATTTGGAACCCATGCACCTAAGATACAATCAAACATTTCATCAATTCCTTCTTAAAAACCCACAGATGTAATATTTTAATTTGAAAGGGGGAATTGATCCTACAACATAAGGTTATTTTGAGGTATAATCTTCAGTTATGTAGGGTTTTGTATGAAATGAAGGAGCAGATAGAGTCAGTAATACAAACAATTGGCCCATAACTAAGTGCTCAATAATGATGTATTTGGAGAGTGCTGTCTTAGGGTTTGATACACCGATTCTCATTCAATGAAAGCAAAATGGTCTTTCTTACACAAGTAAACAAGAAACATGATAAATAGCAACTACAACAATTGAACCTTTTTAGCAGTGCAACCTTCTACAACATTAAAAAAGAAAAGGCAAATGAACTCTTTAGCACAAGTCTAGATTTTCATGAAACTGCAAAACTTTCCAGAAATTTCTTGGGAACGAACAAAGCCAGTCCTATGCCAATATTTAAACACGCTGAATGAGACACAGTAAAAATCGGTCTGAATAATTTGCATTATATTTTACAGACAAAGAAGCAAAGGAAGAATGTTTTATTAGTGTCAACTAGTTAAAGGATAAAACCTAAGTCTCATATCCTCTTCTAAAGATAAAGGCAAGAAACAAGAAGCTTGGCTGATAAGAGTAGTACCAGTATAATACAGCAAGATTGATGAAAGCCATTTTATGTTAATACTCAGTGACATCTTGAATAAGAAATGAGCACTCTGCTAAATTTATACAGCATTATGAAATAGCCTGAAGCTGGACAACTGAATAGGTCTCCAAAGAGAAATGAGAAGAGGAAAATCGATTCTTAGTTCTACAGAGGTGAAATAAGCTTGAGCAGTTGTATCCTTGAGTGCTAACTTGATGACAAAATTGAAGATGACACAGAAAGCAAATATGTAGGAAACCAGGTCACAGATACAGTCGCCTGGACTTTTGTGTGAAAAAGACATGGCTGTGAATCTGAGCTCCAGTATGGTCAAGAGCAGGACACCCAGCTATGCAATGTGAACCCTGCCATGACAACTGACTGCATCTTTCAAGTTGTAGCTCTGGAAATACTTGGGGTTTGGAGGTGTTCCTAACATTGTGCTGCAGCTGAAAGAGTTAATTTTTCTGAGGGTTAGATAAAAAAACAAGACAAGGAAAGTCACCATACATTTACTTCTGGAACTGGTGTCCAACTCTGTACTGAGGAACCATGAAGAGTGCAGAAAAGACTTGGAAAAATGAAGCAAAGGATTGAATGTTTTGTCTTGTACTGAAACACTCAGGAGTTCAATAGATTTCTGTGTCAAGCAGTACATAAAAGGGTGACTTGCTTGGCAACACAAATGTAATTCTTCAGAGTTGCAAAAAGATCAAATTATAAGAAGCTTAACTGTCTGAGCACTGGAGCTAGACAAATTCTGTACAGTGACTGATCAGCCACTAGGTCAGCTTAATAAGGTTATCATGAAATCCCATCCTAGGCCATTTTAAATCAGGACTAAAATGTTTTATAAATCAGACCCTTTTTTCAGAATGAGAAATAGCTTACGAAAATCCTATGTCTGAGTTATGCTGAAAGTCAGACTAAATGATCATACTCCCTCCATCTGGTTTTTGCAGTCTCTAAGTAGAAAGGAGGGAACTCGCCTCCTAACATGTCTAGCTAGCGTTTATTTGAAAAGTGTTTGGTTCTGATTGACAAAATACATTCTTCCGTGTTAATCCACAGTGTATTTTTTGTTTAAAAGCTTCTTACTAAATTTTAACAATCAGTCTTCATTAGCTTTGATTGTCTTTAGCAGGAATACTTCACTTTTTAGGAAGAAGCTGTCCTCTGAACATCTGGTATATTAGACAAATTCCCTTACAAAAGAAGTTTAGGACTCAGAGGAAGAGACTTTGTGCAAGATTAGATTAACACAACTATTTACTTCCAAAATCAAAGACCAAAAGGACAATGCCATAACATGTGTATCAAGTCACTTGTCTCAGTTCCAGAACTAATTACTATTACAAATATTGACTCTGCGCATCCTGTCAGCAATCCAACAAGATGTCTCTTACTAAATGAATCAGTCCCAGCCTCAGATCTATATGAAAATGTTCTACTGATGTTTATACAGACCTCAGGCCATAGCAAGTGATTAGCTCTGGCTGCTTTCACTGCTTTAGCAACACAGGATATCTATAAGCTGGACTCATTTACTGAGTTTATTGTTTGTCTCATCGATCAATTTGCTGTAGGTGAAGACGTACAGAAGCCTTTCTTTTATATCTATTTTCCCAGCCCTCAGAGTTTTCAAATTTATCTTTCCTTAGGACAAATGAAGGAGGAAAACAGTGGAGTGATGTTTTTCCTTCTAGTATGTTTTTCCAGCAGGGCAAGTCCTTGATAAAAAGTTTAGCAAAGAAAAATGAAACTCCATTAGAAGATAATTCCACCAGGGGACCAAATTCTTCTTCCCCACACTTTATGACCTAAGTTTATCTGAAGAAATCAGAAATTTTCTTTCTTTTGGGGGGAAAAATTGAGGAATTATTTAATTTATTCTCATTTTGTACCAGTGTCAGGATGCTTTTTAGCCTCTGTTAATATCTTACATTTCTGTCTTCTGGATAACACTGCATGAAACCAAAATTGTACGACACAAATACACAGACTAGAAATGCAGCCTAAGGAAAAAAAAAGATCTAGATCAGCTTTGGAAACAGCACAGTCAAAAAAAAGACACCCAGAAACAATATCCACAGAAGTCAAAACACTTAATCAAGACATTTCTAAAATCACATGCTTTGGCTTTTTTTTTTTTTTCCTCTCAATTAAACTGACCTAAATTTTTTAAGTAGAGCAAAAAAAATGAGTTAAGTAACACTTCAGCCAGGGTTTCTGCATGTTAAAATTGTCAGATCTCTACAATTCTTCTCCATCTCTTTTTTCTCTCGTTCCTTTTTTTCCATAATACAGCAATGGAACAGAAAAATCCATTATTCACATGGAAGGCCAGAATTCCTCCACTAAAGTAGTGGAGTATTATTTCTAGAATGATTTAAATACAGATTTGAATTCCACACAATTGGATGGGGAAGGTTCATGCCTTCAGTTAAGCGCACATTCCTAAAACTGTCAGTGATAATTGCAGTGAAATGTGGGGTGTGCTACATGGTGAAAAAGCATCATGCACAATTCCTTCTCAAAGACTGAAGCTCAGTCTAATTCTGAGTAAACAATTTGTCAGTGTCTAACCATTGTGGATCAATTTGTCCTGGCACATATTAGCTACCATTAAAAATGTTGAAAGTTAAAAAAAGGCATATCAGTATGGAGCATATAGAATATTGCATCTGAGGCACCACTTTTCTTTGCTCATAAAGAGTGCCTATTAGACTATGTAAAACTGACTACTTTCAAAGGCATAAAACCCCCATGCTATGCTAACGCAGAAGTATTTAGAAATGACAGCCTTCTCTGGAAGTGAATTGTGTAAGTATACTTCAGACACAAATGCTTAATGCTGATTAAGATCAATTTGTGGAAAGTAAATGTAAACTCTAATTTTGGCTGCTTTTTTTTTTTTTGTTATGGGAGGAATCCTCTCTTTTCTTTCTGTAAATACTATAGGTTCATCTTAATTAACCAATATTTTTAATAAGAGAATGTTTGATCATCACTCGATAGAATAACTACTGATTATTTTAGTGATAGGAAAGCATTAATTGGGCTCACGTGGGCATGTCTATTTTGGGTTGATTTCACACTTTGTGGAAGGAAACTTTTTTGTAAACCTGCTGCTAACCAGATTTTTAAAACCTCATTTAAACAAAAGAAAATTATGTCTGTGCAAGATGCTTGTTCATTAGTTTCTTTGAAGGACCCTAGAGGAGGACAAGTTCAGTCCTATCTTCCCAGTGGGAAAAAAAGATGAGAAAGAAATAGGAAATTTTGTCCTAGGTACCAAACCTGGTGATGAACATGCTGAGTGTTTGTGCAACACTTGCTTTGGATGTGAATTCAGCAGAGAAGAAACATAAAGGTCTGCAGTACACTCAGGGACACTGTTGGGAAGGTAGTGTGCATAATTTCTAACCCTTTGAGAGGGCTAAAAATTACTCTTTTCCAAGCAGTCACACACGTCTTTTTGGAGAAGAACACCATTCTGCATTGTGTCTGAGACCCAGGAATAAGACGGAATGGCATGCAAGCAAAAGGCAGTTCATTTTCTTTGTATTGGCAATATAGAACCTGAACTTGACTCATCTTTTCATCAAATTAGTAGTGGAGCAGGCAGTAGATAATTTATCATGTAGACAGTCTTCTATCTGACACCTAAAATTCACATTGTCCAAATTCAGCACTTTATTTTGGCAAGCAGTTATGCATTCAGCTTTTAGGTCTTTACTTCTTGGACGATGCAGAGTACAGTAATTCAGGAAGTAATATTTTAAATCATCTAGTACAAGGAATAAGGCCACATTCTCATATGCCATTGCAACCATCCAAAGCCATTCCTTTCATGGTCTAAAAGAAAGGGGAAGGGATAGAAAAATGTTCAGAGGGAACTGCCAGCAAATGCCATGCATTTTGTATTTCATTTTTCAATCATTTTTAGTGTTGAGCCATCCCAAGGCCTGAAGCATTTCATTTAATAAGATGTTATTAATTTTGGAAACAACACCAGATCCAATCTTCTTGCCAAGTAGACAGGTCTGTTTTGTTATCTTAGTAATGAAAAGTACCTTTAGCCTTGACTGTTACTAACTCTTGTAACGCTAAGTTGGCATCATTGTAATGTTCGTAGATTTTTTTCTTTCCAGACCAAAAGAATGAAAGATTTTATCAAGGAATGAAGTACATTCCAGCAGTATGGACAATTTATTTATTGCTGAAAATGTTGCTTTAAAAATCTATAGATCCAACTTATGAACAAAAAATTCCTTATACAGCTGTATTGTGTTGTTTCCACATTTGTTTAAACACAGGAGCCTGGCTAAGGAATATACAAACGATTCATAAAAACATGCTTATGTTACACATGTGTGAACCACATGCAGAGTAACATGTGGATTTCAAACTCAGGGCATGGCTTTCCCTTTTTATAACTATCCGAAGCAAGAATATTCTGAGTAGGGACATTTTTTTCAATAATATTTTTGAAACCTTAACCTTGGAGGGTATCAAAAATGTCTCTCATGAGATATGGGCCCACACATCTTGCAGACAGCTGTTTGGAAAAATTAACATCCGTCTGAAAAACCAAAAGGGATGGAGTCTCAACAGCTCATTCCTTTCAGTAAGTGAGAACTATACCTGGAAGACTGAGCAGAGGTGTTCTCCATTTACTTTCATATCTGGTAACTACATTTCAAACTCCTGATCAAAATTTAAAAGTTAGCTTATTCTGTTGACACCATATTAAATAAATTCAAGCAGAAGACAGACGTTGTAGTTCATTTGGCAGCAATGAGCATCCCCATTTTCATACATGGAAACACTGAGTTTGAGCCTCAGTTCAGTGAAAACATTGCAGGACTTTCCGCTATATTTGGAAAGCATTGGGTCAAGCTGTCTAGCAAGATTCTTGAAATGAAGTTACATGTGTGAAAAATACCTTTCAGATTAGTGGTAACTGTTTGTATAAAAAAAATGTGCTCATTATTGTCCAAAGAGATAAAGATGTGTGCATTTGCTGACTAATAATTTTACTCTTGTAAGCTAGAATGTAAGATTCCTCTGTTTATCAGTCACACAAGCACACGAGGATACCAGCTTCAACATAGCTGTGCTCAATGCTCAACAGGTAGAGAGCTCAACTGAGGCTCTGTCCTGCTCCACATGCAGTCTCTGATAAAGCTTTCCTCAAGCCACTTGGCTTTCAGCTTAACATAAACTGCAAATCATCCCAATTTCTTAATTTTTGTGTGCGTATGAACCAAATTACTCTGGGTAGTGCTGCATCTGCATTTGTGTATTCTACAGCGCAATAATGACAAGAATCTGGACATTAGCTGTGGCTCAGACCAGAGTTCTGCATCTGCTCTTCGGACCTGACAAGAAGGTCTTTCATAAGCAGGCATCCAGTGATCAGTAGAAGGCCGTTCCTTGTGCTGCAATACCTTCTCCAATGTTTTGTTATAGAGCATTACATGTAACAGCAAAGAATCCAGACTATCTTATAAAATGCTTCTTGGATTTGCACTCTGATTTTGCTTTTCTGAAGCTGCTCTACCACAGTGCAATACCAAGAAAGCCCACTTTGGAGTAGGTGCAAACTTGAATTCAAACAGCACTAACAGAATTTTTTTTTTTTACAATTATTTGAAAGGCAGTGAAAGCAAGCAAGCCTTCACAGGGTTAGATACTGTTTTAATGAGCACAGCAAAGAGCCTAAGGTGAAAAAAAAAAAAGGGGGGGGGGGAGGGCAATGGGAAAGAAGGCAGAAAAGTTACAGTGAGAAAGGGCAAAAATGGGTTTTGATAGACAAGGAGAGAGAAAAGCTCCACTTTTTTTTTCACATGGCATAGATGAAATGAGAGTCTTTCCCAGTGATCTCAATATTTTTGTTGAAAATGAAGGTGTGAGGTAAGATTATTTTAACGCATCAGCAAAGTAGGCTCTAGCCCCTATTCCATCTTTACACATTGTTGATAGAAGGGCAGGGAGAGGGATATGGATGGTCATAATGTGGAAGTCATCCCATAAAAATGGGGACTTAAATAATGTCTAATATTTCCTTACAGAAAACCCACAGCATGATGCAAATAAAGTATGGCAATGCTCTAGCAGTCAGAATAGTGACAAATGGTAACTCCGGGGCTTTTCCCTATGGCTTCTGTTTTGGGGCTGAGAACTGTGATAACTATTGATTAAAAAACCCACAACCAACCAACCAAAAAACAAAAAAAAAACGCCCTGCATTTATCTGGAGACCAATAGGTGCAGCTGTAGAAAACACCCATCCTAAGACAGGGCCTTAAATCAGCTGTCACTCTGAGGGCAGGATAGCTGAAGTGGTGGCTGATCCCCTGTGCCAGAGCTCCCTTGTTCTGCATCAGTGGACAGGAGACGGTGTGCTCTGGTGGAGACATCGAAAGTGCAAGCCACATATGTAACTGTTATCATGGAAAGTATATATTCCCATTGGCTCCGCTGCCAGATACTCTGAAGGCATGGAAAATGCCGTGAAAGATAAGCCATACAAGTCTTTGTTCATTCCACTTGTTTAAATTGTTGTCTGCTCTGCGGGGTCTTTATCACAGAGCCATTTGTACAGAAAGCATCAGTCTGCTTCTGATAAGTATTGCTGATATCATTACTCCTGCAAGATTGTTGGGGGCATTTATTTCCGAACAATGAACAATGGGCCATCGACAGCGTGTAATCAGTGATTTATCCACTTATCTATTAAGATACTTAGTTAAAATTTGGGGTCCTGCTGCCTCTTTGTGTTTGAATCACAACTCCATCTGGTCATAAAAACACAAGAGCTTGGAGTGGTGGAGCTCTTTGGGTCCCACTGCCTCGAATGCTGGAGAGCTCAGGACTCAGCGGGGCTTAGCAAGGTCTGGTTTACCAGGCTTGCCACCACTTGCAATGGAGGGCCAAGCAGCGGGGAGAAATCCTGGGATCATTATTCACTTTAACAGTACTAAATTTTATAGCACAAAATGTTGAATCAGAGCAATGTCACTGCATACCTGACAGCAGAAATACTTTTTGACTGGAATAGTAGCAGAGCAAATAGAAATAATTTTGTAGGCCTTAAATGGGAAGGGAGAAGAGGAGGAAGAAGATCAGATCTGTGTTTGTTGAAGGAGAATTAAAGAGAAGGTATCTCTGCCAGTCTCTCAATGATACACAGTTATATTACCTCAAATACATGAAAGTCACAGGCACACTGTAAGGTTCATTGGGGTCAGACTATCTGCAATCCATCTGAATGTTTTTGAAAACTGTAGCTGCAATGCCGTCCAAGTTTTTTTCCCGTTCTTTACTAGCTGGTATAATTTTCAATACAATAAAATTGTGCTGGAAATTCCAGCTGAGCCAACTTAACTATAAAGATCATGTGCCACTTGGTTTCCTAGAGTTGCATTAGAAACATTTGACAGAAAAGGTTACTTTTTGATCTGCATTTAAAAAAAAATACCTTCCCAACTCACTTCATTAATCCACAGAGACATTAACATCAGCAATAGTTCATTTAATGTATTTCAAAAACAAAAGTTAAAGAATGATCTATGGGAGATTATTTTGTTGATAATTACACAGTGTCAATAATAGCTCTAGCTGAACCTTTCGTAATAAACCTGTAATAAACCTTTTCGTAATAAACCTTAGCTCTTCTTAATTATTCAGAGTAACACAGTTCGCTAAGCACATCACTTGGCACAACTCCTTGCAAAGCAGAATTTTCCTGAATTTTTTTTTTTTGTAAAAGAGGTAGGGAAATAAAGGGGGAGGGGATGGAAGTGAAAGGCCCAAAGCTGGTAAGCATGATTTCCCATTGACACACAGGCCCTAATCTGACACCCGACAACTGAGGTATTGCCAGATGGAGCCATTCAGTTTAGAACCACAAGAATCTGTGTGGCTTAATGGTGGGACAGAACGCCTTTCCACAGTGCGTGGCCCTGAGCTGGGGAGACGTAAGGGACAAGCGCAACTTAGAACCACAGCAGTTTGCAGGGGTCTCACAGTTGCCCAAGGTGATTTCCTTGTAGCCAGACTGAACTTTAATGCCAGACAATATAAAAATGCTCAATCCATCCTGAATGCACTGTCAATATTTTCATAGAGTTTACAAAGTTTTGAGTTTGATCCATTAAATATGATGAAGATGAAGCTGCTACTACCTGCAATAGCCAGGTTTAAAAAACACCCACAGTTTTTCTTTGTTATTTGGCACTGCTGTGCTTGCTAGGTAGGACATGCTCACTGCATGAACAGGTGTAAAAGCAAATAAAACCTTTTAAACTTTGCCTTTGCTATCAAGAGACCATCTAGTACTGCCTACACTCAGAGATGTCTAATTAAAAATAAATGTGTCAATGTTTAACAGAGCACTCCAATCTTATTCACAGAACTGCATGGGACATAAGACTCATGTAAATGCATCCTCCCTCTGGAAGGTTTTTAATTTTTTTTTCTGATGTTAAATTTTCTTTCACTGCAATCACATGATACAACAGAGGTTTATACATTTCATCAGTTTGTCTCAATAGTAAAAAATCTTTAGGAACAAAAAAAAAAATATCTGGAATGCTGTAACAACATATCTGAATTTCACCCTTAACTTTTACATGGACCTTTTCAAATTTAAACTTCAACCACTCTACCCAGGTGAATTTTTAATGTCAACTTTTACTATTGTAAATTTTTAAAAAATTTAATTGGTTGAGTTTACTGTTTAATTAATATTTATGAGCATTAAAGGAGTCCTAGTGACAAGTAAATGAATGGAAACTAAAGAGTTTCTACCCAGATTTATGATGTGCATCTGACTTTATCTTTTTTAAAATCTAAGCAGTTTGAAGTAATATGGAGTTACCAATGAAACTACAGCTATTTCTAATCATTACTGTGTCTCACAGAATGCATATGTTTATGCAATAATCTATGCATAACATGAAAAAGCTCTTTTTACTGTTTTTGAAACAGTGTTTACATCAAAGTAAAACATATGTGTGATAAAAGAACAAAGCGGATATCCCTAGTTGGTAGTCCTATTTGAGAACTATATATAGGATATTTACAATATTTTTTGGTCTGGTAGAACTCTGTGTGTCAGGATGATTAATTAACAGACATGAAAAGTTAAAGGACCGTGAAGGGCTGAGGAAGATATAGAGTCTCTGAAACTATCAGGATAGGTAGAAAGGAACACTAGGATTTGTCAAGGGCTTGTTGCAAAGTTTTATTTTTACTCAAAAGCCACCTGGGCTCAAAGCATCAAGTGGAAGCAATTTTACAAATCAAAGGAGATCAACTACGTGAAAAAATTATGAATAACCAGTTTACTCAAAGGACTTGTAACAGGATCTGGAGCTTTCATACCACCCCAATTAACAGTAACAAAGTCTAATTCTCATCAGGAATAAACTGGGTAGATGTGCCCATCACAAAATCACCACTACAGCTGACACCAATTGACTTTCTTATTGGCCATGTCAACAAAGAGCCAATGATTACATGACTATGAAATATCGTCCTTCCAGAAAGGCTTTAGGATGGCTGAAGGATGATGTCTAGACTGTTTCTAAACTGGGAACAGACATGGCTTAGTCTCCTCTTCTCAGAACTGTAATTGGCCTGATTTTTTTATTGGACACAGATATTGTAAATCGGGATTGTTAATTTACAGTGGCTTCAATGATATCCATGGAAACATTTCAACATAAAATTTGTGAGTGGAAGGACTGGGTTGGGTCACCAGGTAGAGGGGGCTCTTCATCATTTTTCTCATCCAATAAGTTGTATGCAGTGTCACCTGAGAAAGGAGAAGCTTCCCTGCTGTCCATCCCTCCTATTAAGAGCTCAGCTGGTAAAGCTCTTGAGCAATGAAATAAGAGTCTGGTCAGAACCTTTTCTTGGCAAATGGGAAATGGTTTGCTAATGAGCCTTACAGTTCCTCGGTGGAGTAAGACACAAAATGATGAATATACCTCCTCTTCCTCTCTGATGACTGGTGTTTAGCCATTCAGATATAAAAAGGCATATTTTGAATTATCCTAATTTTACTTTGCCTTTCACATTTTCCTTACCTTCTCTTCATTCCATAATTAGAATAATATTTAGTTAGCTAAAATGACTTGGTTTAAGTGTGACTACTGTGTCTGGAGATAATGGGAGCAAACATTGGCATAAAATTTATAGGTAGAGAAACATAAATAATTCTTTAATGAGTCCTTTCAATCTTAACAGAATCAGTGGGAAACTAAACCAGTTGGTCCTCCCCCAACCATGGAAATATAAACTCACAGCAGGATTGGTTGATCGCTAAAAAACTTCATTTTGGATAAGGGCCATTTTTAAGCAAAGAGCTGTTTACTTAGCCGGGGAAGTTTGGCTGTAGTGAGTAGACATCAGAATTGTTTATTATTGGAACCCAGAAGCACATTAATTATGTGATTTGAGTGACTGGGTAGCATCAGCCCCGCAGGTTTTGCACGTCAAATGCCCTCATCTCGCATGGCGTAAACTGACCCCTGAAGTGTGTGTCTGTGCACTAGAGGTTAAAGGAGGACTCTCCTCCATCCCCACCCAGGGTCTGCCAGGGTGGCTGTGCTGGAAATTTATGTTTTGGAGAGATCAGAGTGCTTTGATATACTGCACGGGGCAGCAGCGTAGCTTCAATTTCACTTACGTGTTGTGATTTCTTATGAAAGATCATCTGTCACTGGGAGTTCCTGTAACACATTTGCAAATAAGGTCAAACAATTTGTTCAGAGGTGAACACAGTAAGTATAAACACATTGTAAATATTTGAGTATGAGTTTAATGGTGTTTGAGAGGTTCACACAAAAAAGCTCACAAATAAAATCTCTATATTTAAAAACAAATTAGAAACTTGCACATTATTTTAGCCTTTGGTGGGCATTCATCATCATTACGGACACTTCTGTTTATTTTGGTTTGTGTTGGGGAAAAGGGAATGTTTAGAAAGGCCCAGGGAGGGCGGGCAGCATGGTGGGGCGGTGTTGGCTGGACTGGGCCTGAGGCCCCATTAGACTGGCCTGAAAAATATTTTCAGAGTGTGATTATGGTGTATGTGAGCACCAGCTTTGGCTTGGTGACACTGCTGGAGGGGAACAGCCCAGCGATGGGTGGTGAAGGGATGGACAGGCTCTGGGGAAGCACAGGCCTTGTGGTGCTGCTTGGCTATTTGGGTGGTGAATACATGGTGTTTCTGTATGAAAAATGGCGAGTGACCATCTGTGCTGCATTTTGTGGAGGCACTTCATGCTCTGGGGAAGATTAAGTGAGGCTGACCCCCAAACTACTTTGGTGGCACTATGTTTAGTACTGGAGGAAGCCCTGATTTAGCTCAGACATATTGAACAAAGTACTGCCAGGAATTTATTTAAGTCCTGCTCTGATGTGCCATTCTTAGTCCTGGCATAACCTCTGTAGAGAAGGCTACTCACAGAAACGCTTATGGCCATACTTCAGCACACTCCTGCCAAGGAGATTTCTTTCACAAGGGCTTTCAGGTCCCCTTCATACGACTACATTTGGCCATGGCTTTTGGAGAGAAGAATGGAGGAGAATACGTTTACAGAGCATTTCACTCAAGTTTACACCCTGAGTAGTCTCTAAGCAAAGCAATATTTGAAGAATATTAGACCTGTTGATTTATGATTCCAAAAAGGTAAAAAAATGGCCTTGAGGTAAGTCTGAGAATCGGGATTTTCAAGTCTGCAATATCCATTTTCCAATTGTTTGTACAGGGCCCAACGCTGCAAACATTTCTGCACATAAAGTGAAGAAAACTATACCTGAATGTAGACATCTGCAAGCTTACATCTCCAGGTACTAAACTCTTTGAAACAGAGAACTACATGTATGTGGAACAGTATCTAAAGCATCTGGCACACTTGAGGGGCACTATCATAAGTCATAATATTAATTGTGTATAAATATGCAAATTGTATTATATGACAAATATAAAAACCAGTGGATAAAAATAAAAATATACAGATGGAATTCCTCTCTGTCCAGCGAAATACTATAAATGATATAAATGAAGAATTCCAGTTCATTAATCTTACTTTTGATCTTCTTGAGCAAAATTCACCCCAGGGTTTCCTTTGGTCTCTTCTGAAGCCATACAATAAATCACATGATGCATAGCACACAAAGATAATTATTTTGCTAAGGTTTAGACTAAGTGTTTCACTGCCATGTTGCCTTCTCTTTTTTTTTTTCTGTGTAAATTGCAAATTATAAATTGTAAATTGCAATGCTTGGACACACTTCGTACCTATTACAGGGTACTGTTAAGAAAAATGAATTCTAGGCACCAAAAGAGCAGGGAGCACCAGCAGCTGCTTTGGGGCCTCTGCATTAGTGAGCCTGCATGTGGATAATCCATTTCTTTTGTGGCTGCAGCTGGAGGAGTGAGCACGGCACAGCCTTTCATGGGTCTTTGGGGAAGGGCGAGGTATTGCACAGGGACTGACCTTCCTGTCAGCCCGTGAGATACCATAAACGAAACTGGTGGAGGACTGGACTTAAACTGTTTCTTCTCAGCCAAGATCACACCCTTCTGGAGATTGCTTTGTCCCAGCACAGAAGTGTGAGCTGCTGCAGTAATTCTGCCATGAATGAGAGCCTTTCTTTTGAGTCATATACTTTTGTTTCCAGTCTGCGGTGTCTTGGCTTACTACTGTGCTGGGGATTATTCCTGCAAAAAGCCAGATCCTGCAAAATGAGCCATTTTCAGCAGCTATGAAATCAGTTTTTTTAAAAGAGTTTCCCTCTTTATATATATATATATGTAAATATATACTAATATATATATAATTACTTTCTCTATGGAGAAACTAAGTAAATGTTTGCAATAATAAAAATAATATATAAACATATTTTAATACTATAATGTAACAGGAAAATATAGTACCAATAATATTATTATAATTCGTAATAGTAGGATAATACTCTTACAGTTAAAGCTTAGTTTTTCTGAGTGCTAGTCAAACATAATGAATTAGACTGTCTTTTTTCCATGCAACAAAAGCCCCGGCCCTACAGGACACTCCATACAGACAGATCGCAAATGAGCACAAAGAGGTCCTTGGTCAGCCCGAGGAAACTAATCGAGCAATGACTGTAGCAGGACTGGGAGAGAAGTAAGGGACATAGGAGAAGTGGTGAGGAAGAGAAGGTGGGAACCATTACACATATACAAGGAGATATTTACATCAACAGTCTGAGTTTAGTTCTCTCCTGTTCTACCATCAAAATCCTACCAAAACCACTGCAGGTAGCAGCAGAGCCACACAGGTACAATTTATGTCAGAATTTGGCACACGCAGTGTGTTTCTCCATTTCATTTCTCAAAAGTGTTCAATTTTGTGCCCCTCATCATAAGGACATTAAGGCCCTAGAGAGAGTTCAGAGGAGGGTGATGAATCTGGTGAGGGGTCTGGAGCACAAGTCTGATGAGGAGCAGCTGAGGGAACTGGGGCTGTTCAGCCTGGAGAAGGGGAGGCTGAGGGGAGACCTTATCGCTGTCTAAAACTACCTGAAAGGAGGCTGTAGTGTGGAGAGTGTCGGGCTCTTCTCCCAAGTAATAAGTGATAGGACAAGAGGAAAAGGCCTCAGGTTGCACCAGCGGAGGTTTAGATTGGATATCAGGAAAAAATTCTTCACAGAAGGGGTTGTCAGGCATTGGAACAGGCTGCCCAGGGAAGTGGTGGAGTCGCCATCCCTGGAGGTGTTTAAAAGGCATTCAGATGAGGTTTTTAGGGACATGGTTTAGTGCTAGAGTTAGGTTAGGTTATGGTTGGACTCGATGATATTGAGGGTCTCTTACAACTGAAATGATTCTATGAAAAGTCCGATCAACTAATTCAGAAGTGCCTTGTGTAGTTATTTGGTCCTGTATTAATGTGAGGAATTATATTGTTATTACTTCATAAGATCAAATACAAAGTTCATTAAAAAAAGAATCCTTGGCACTATGGAAGCTGTGAAACTATATGCACTTGAAAGAAAATACTGTAACACAGAGCAGCTCTGAACTCTTCAACATTTTTAAGAAACACCTCCGGTCCTGGAGGGTCTCTGGAATTCCTTTCATACTGGAGCACATCGCATGTCACGCACCGGAGACTAGGCTGAAATCATGTTCTTTGCTCATCTTTTAATGGCTTACTTTTGAGTCTCCTGTGGCTGTACCTTTTTCATCAGGTCCCCTAAAAGAGGATTGTCAATGGCACAAACAGGTCTCCTCTGACTACATAGAATGCTATGTTTCAGCCTTTCTTCATCAGAACCAGACACTTCAGGTTCTACATTAGATCTTGAAATGTTGTGCCCTGGCTTACAGTTAGCAGCCCTCCGCCCTTCACACATGCCTTCTAGTAGCCTCCTGAAGTGCATGTCAAGCTTGGAGCTCTGTCAATACTCCTTTACCTCACTATTGGCTACAGAAATCCTTTAAAAGCCCCATTCTACAAGAGCATGGATATTATACAGATGAATCAAACTGAGTTGGGCAACAGGGTTGAAGTGTGCCAGCAGCGAGAGCAGAGTTCACGTCTGCGAAGAATTTGTTTTGCTTCCTTTCCCAGATTTGTTTCAAAGATGGGTACCTGGAGGGGTGACCCAGAGGAGATGAGTCAGTAGATATGCAATTTAGAAAAGGAAAAGAAGGGAAATCTTTATGGAAAAGTCATATGGAAATAAGAAGGAAAGATGAACAGAGAAAAACCACAGGGGCAGGGAGAGTGAGGCTGCAGGAAAGCATTGAGAAAAACCTGAGGTTGCAAAGAATACAGAAGCAGGAAAAATGGCCACGCTGCAGTAGGAACAGGATAGACAAACTAAACTTCTGGAGCTGTTACTGCACCGTTTCCCCTGGAATGTGAGCCAGTTTAAACAATCTGGCCTGAAGAACTGCAACAGGTGAGCAGCTGAGTCACAAACTGGTCTTGCTTGCTTCAGGATAATGATTCCTGGCACAAAGGTGGAGTGATTGGTACATCTTCATTCATCCCAATCCAATCTGATGCTGCAAGTCTGCCTGAAATCTAGTCTAAGGTCTGCACTGAGGGAGGATAATAAAGAGCCTGGCTTTTTCAGGATGAAAATGAAATTAGCAGAACTAGCTATCTCATGTGAAAAGAAACCCTGCTTGCCAGAGTCACATTATTTAAAGCTTTTGATTGACCTGAGAGGCTTCCTAAACTTTCATTCCTGTGCCTCCCACTCCCTACACTACAAGAATCTATTTTATTTTTAGATGTATCACGACAATAAATTTAAAACTCCTGGATCTCCCAGCTCACTCTTCCTAGTTGGCGCCTGATTTGAGTAATGGGTCATGAAGTTGACATTCCTGCAGTGATGTATTGCTTGCTAGAGTGGCATTGACCAGGAAAGGCCGGTCAAATAGTCTTTTAATTTAATCTTTTACAGCTAGAGATGAAAATGCTATAAAAAGCGCAAAAGAGGATATCCATGTGATACTCTCGCTGGGAAGAGTATCCATGGGGGAGAGAGACAACACCAGGAGCCATGTAGAGCTATATCTCGGGAAACATGGCTTATTTTGGGGATGAGCCAAAGACAAAATAACAAGTGAGAGGGAAATGACGGAGAGGTTCTGGGGAATTTTTCACTGACTGGTTACCTCCTGTTTAAAGGTTTAGGTCCAACTTCTTTTTAGGTGGCTTAATCTAGAATACCCTTCACAGCAGAGGAAAACTTACTTCTGGGAACTTAAAACTGAGTACATTAAGCTTGGTTTTCTGCCTGTGATTTTGATTAATGTTGTTTCTTGAAATATGTGTTGTTCCTGTTGAGCCACTACTTCTGATGGCACAGTCCTTAGGTTTCTTAGACTGCTGCAATTTATTTAACTGTTCCTTGAGGTTTAGTATGTCCTCTTAAACTATGAGGAACTGGAGTCCATACAAACTACAACATGAAAAAAAAAAAAAGGTAGTAAATTGTTTAGCAAGCTACTGTCACTTTGCATAGAATTATGTGGTAATGTTAACCATTTCAACAGCCAAATTCAGGGTAACATGATTTTTTAATGAATTTCCACTCTATTTGATGGAGTAAAGTTTGTCTGATGCAATTCTATTGGTTCGACAATTTGAATAAACATTTCCCAAAACCAAAGAACAGAAAGTGCTCCTTTTCAAAGTTCTGAATCCCTTCTCCCATCACTACTTTGCCATTTTATTATTTCCCAGGTTGCATACAAGGTATGTCCTTGGTTTTTAACTCCTTCCAGATTTTCAGTCTTTTTGTGTCTCTTTCACTGGAACACAAAGTTTTGTAAAACCGTCATCAGGAAACCCACACACCAATGTTTGTCTTGAATGAGGAGAGATGTGTGCTTGTACTTGCTAAGGATACTGCCATAGTTTCAGCAATCTGATTCCAGAAAAGAGATTAATATTTCTGACAACTGTCATTGATGAAAGGCCATTTTTCTGCTCAGTCCATAGTAGTACTTTTTGTTGTTGTTTCAGTCCCACATAGTGTTTATGCTGATCCACCTCGTCAAGCAGAAAACCAAATGTCTATATTTCATCTTTGCTGAAGTCCCCCTGTAGCATTTTAAACTTGAGGAAGAAATTCTGACACTGCTATTCATTCATCACTGACACTGGAAAATTATGAGACATTATGAGAATGTCTCAAGAAAGAAAAATGTTTATATTTGACTTCTCATTTCTTGACCCCCTGAGGTTATTTGCTTCATATTTTCAACTTTTATCCACATCCTGGAAGGCTAGCAAATAACTCTATTTAATGGAAGCTTAGATCCTCACAAACTTCCTTTATTCCAGCAGCTACGGCACAGAAAAAAAGAATATCACAGGACTTTGTGATAAAATTGAAAAACTTGGCAGCACTTTTGCCTCCTGCTGATTAGCTCTTTACTCCATGAGTAATCTGATATAAACCAATGGAGAAAGTCACCAGTAGATAGTATTCACTGAGAGTAAAACTGGTAGAAATATGTCCTGTTTGAAACAAAACATGTCGAAGAAAGTTCCCAACCTGATAATTTTGGTTATAGGATATATCCAATATGAAATGTATGCACATACATGCAAACATATATCTGTATACACACATATACCTATACTATTAAAAATAGTGCATCAACTTCTGAAATAAGAAGAACTACTTGTGTTATGGCCCCAGTATGACCACACCTTGTGAAATAAAACACTGACTGATTATTTCTCTGTTAATCTTAAATCAAGTGAACCATATCTGTATGAAAAGACAGGAATTTGTTTACGGTTTGCCTCTTCAATGGCAGGCTGCCATAGAAAAAGTACGACTATGTGATCAGAAGATGATACACAACATGAATTGATACACTTATACCAGGTTGGCTAAAAGAAGCATTGCTTGCATCTTACAATTACAAACCGCTGTTTTTTCGAGCATTTGGATTTCTTGTTTGTATAGATTCCTTGATGTGTAATAAACATATGTGGCAACCTCTCCTTTAGACAGGACACTTCAAAACCCTCTTTTTCTCCCTTCTACTTGATCATCGATTTTGGCAGTACTTTTAAGAAATTAATTGCCTTTTAAACTTCATCTGCCTCTGTCAAATTTACTTGAAATCAGCTAGCGCTGTAAAAAGATTATTGTGGGGACACAATATGTGACTGCCAAGTAAGTAAGAAAAAGGCATGTATTCAGCTAATAGAAATAATTCTGGCTTATTTGTGTATTCTATCACAAATCCCCATGAGAAGCACTAGCTGGCATTTGTAAATGGCATCTGCTGCCTGTAAGCTAGTGCAATCAATCTTCATGCTACTGCAGCTATCCACATAATAATAATCAGTAACTGTGAGTCAACAGGCAGAAGCATGTACCATTTATGCTTGTGCACTTAGAAGTATCACAATAACAGCTCATCAAGGCAGAAAAGAAGGCAGTAGCTTCTTATTTTCATATCATATCTAACATGAATACAGTAGTTTAATATAGGACACTTACAAAGTCTCACTGTACACATTCATCTCACTTTATTGGTTTGATATATTCGGACATGAATGAAACAAACTCAATAGACAATAGTGGATTAATGTCTTAGTCATCTTGAACTCTGATATCAACTGCATTCTGGAAAAACAATGATTTATAAACTGGTATTTGGTTCCAAACCTATGATCTTATTTATCAGTAAAGTCCAGTGTTTGAATCCCCCAGAGCATTTATACTACTAACTATAGGACAAAGTTCTGCTAAATGATATTATGGAATTGCCATCACTGGTAACATATTTTCGGACAGAATATTTATATGTATATAGATTTAGAGAAGATACCTCTTTATTTGGAAAAAAAAAAAAAAAAGAAAAAAGGAAAACAAATAGATAGTAGAAACCTTACCAACCACAAGACTTTATCATTCTGTCAGGAAAAACTGAGACATTGTCCTAAAACTTCAAAATTCCTGTGTAGATTTGAAAAGCTAAATCAATCCAAAAGTTTGTCTACTCAAGTACCTCAGAGGACCCATATTCAATTTTGAATGTTACATCCATGTTCTGGCAATTACATGTGCCAATGAATCACAAATAGACTACTATGAATACTAGATAAAGTAGTATATCCCTTAATTTAAATGTCCTGAATGTATTGCATCTGAGTTCTATCACACACCTTGTTACGTTTATACAGTGGGGCAAAGAAGAAAGAAATGAATGAACACTCTTCTCATTGACATTCATTATTTTGGGTTTGAAATCACATTTTCATCTCACTGAAGCCAGTAATTTTCAGCTCATGGGCTGTTGATAAGGGAATTCATGAACTACTTTGTAAAAAGTCTGCAGAAGGTAACTGAAAAAAAAAAAATCAATGGCTTTCATGAAAATGGGTTCCCACCTCTCATGCTGGAAAGGACTAATCATGTGTCTGGTAAGCATATGCTAATTTCAGGTGCATAAGAAACCCACCAATTTGCGTGTGAGCACTCCAAAATTTAAATTTAAGAAAGCATATTTTGCCCGATATTTTGTTAACCTTATATGTCAAATATCCATAGTTGAAGTAAACCTTCATGTGAATGTTCACATAATATTGATAGGTTTTGTTATTCTTCCCCAGACACTTTCTATGCATAGCACGTCATGCAAAATGAACTGTGGTGCAACTGGAAATGTATCATTCATGGTTTTGTGTTAAACCATTATTACAATGAGACATTATTTCTGCAAAGTATTTCTCTAATTCTTTGTTAGTTTATTTTGGAAAGGCATACTCATTAAGCTGTAATACTCAACAATGATTCATATCTTTTTCCCCAGGGAACCATGTTAGATCAAAGTCCATTACGATAATGAGAAGTTTATTATATTTTCTAACACATATTAATTCTACTTTTCATTAGAGCTGCCAGAATGTTGATAGATGGATGGAAGACTGAATGCTTGGGGCAAATAGAAGTATTTCAAGGAGTGTCTAATGCTCCTCTTTAGTGGTTTCCAATCCAGAATCATTTGTTAACAAATTGCATTCAATCTCTTTTTCCAAAATAATTCAAATAATAAACATCAGCCAAACATGTTTTCTCATTGCTCTCTTAATTTAAAATTAACTATTTACCATGAATTACAAGAATACTATAGGCTGGCAAGATGACTTACTATTTATTTTATTTCAAAGTCTCTCACAATGTCCTGTCAAAAGCCTTCTGAAATTCCACATAAATTATGTTAGAAAGATACATTTCATCTCTTACTTTATGTACTTTTTCAAGGAATTCTTGAAAGATAGAACAGCACAATTTGCCATTACAGAAGCTGTGTCAGTTGGTCCTTATCATATTATGATTATCTTAATGTGTAATCTAGTCTTGAAGTAGATTCCATTTGAGGTCTTATCTTTCCCAACTAGAGTAGATTAAAGAGGAAAGTCTTTGTTCATTGAAGTGCTGTGACTTACTTGCTCTCAAACCCTTGGAATTTGGAGACAGAGCCCTGCAAGACTGCTCTCTAGCAAAAGGCTTTATGCACTTGCCTAACCCTGAACACAAACAGTCTCACAGCAGCACTCTCTCTTGCTTAAAATTATGTGCATGATCAAACACCTTCCAAGCTGTATCAAGCAAGTAAAGAGCCTCAGGTGAAGAAAAACAGCAGATTGCAACTATCTCAGGCAATTAGCACTTTTTTCCCCCCTTTTCAATATAGTTTTCATAAATCGTATCCAACACTCAGGTCATTCTTGAGCTTTTTCTGTAAATACCCTATTTCATTAGTTCTAACTTCCTCAAGCATAGTTTCTTGTCATACCTAAGGAACTGACAAATGTTTCCAAAAGAAGTACATGATGAGAACATTTCTTGGTGAGAAAAATGAAAAGAAAATACATGCCAGACTTTCCCAAAGCCTGTTAGGAGTTTTGTTTAAATTTCTGTTTTCCTTACATATGCAGTCTCAGAAAGAACATTTCGCCTAACACCAGACTTACAGAATTAGCCTTTTCGACATTTTTCCAGTGACCAGCAGAAAATATGTCCCTTCTATTCCACCTTCTGCTATATTTCTTACTGCGAGGTTGTTTAGTTTTGCTGTGTTAGCACCCACTGCAAGTCATCTTTTGCTGCGTGTAACTGGGTCTTTTAACTGTTGTAAACCCTTTGAAGTTTCCTCTTTCTGCCAAGAGGTCAACGCGGTCTTTCTTTTGCCCTTTCAAAAGGACCTTTCATTCATTCCTGTGTTTGGTCAAGTTGTTGTGGGTTCTGGTCTGGCCTGGCACCACGAGTCCCCCCCAACACAAGCAATTTCTGCTTTCGTTGCTACTGCTGTTTGTATTTCTTATTGCTTCTTTCATTTATCTTCGCTGACACACCAAAGGAAAGAGGGGGCTGAAAGGGGCGAATTTGGCTGTAAGCTAAATTGATTGCATGTTATATTTCATGGAAGTCTGGCAGGAAGAGTTGAGTGATCTCAAGAGTTTCAGGAATATTTTCGTTCCTATTGTGCAAATCAATCAAAGCGCAGCTCAGCCTGGGCTGCCCGCCCCCCCGGCAGCCCAGAGCAGAGCTTGCTGCATTGTCAACAAAGGTTTGAATAGAACAAAAGTCTCCCAAGTGGACACTGCATTCACTTGATGGGGTCACATATTACCCAACATTTAATAAAACTCACATGAATTTGAAAAGGATTCCCAGATGGATCAGTGACTGGAAAAGTAGTAAATTTAGCCAGTAGAAGCGTTGCCCTAAAATCAAGGTGATGCTGTTAGATGTGGTAGTTACTCTTCTGTTTAGATATTAACTATCATGAGTGTCTTGAGACTATTAGATTGAATTCTTGTCAAATAAATGTATCTACCACTTTCCTGTATTGCTTCCTCTCACCCTGGATTTGTCATGGAAGAATTCGTTTAGGGTGGGTTGCTTTTTCCCAAGCCTTTACCCACAGCACCAGCTGAACAATCTGGTTTGGATCCTCCACGTGTTTGCATGCTTCTCTGTGGCACAAGAGTAAACTCGGCAGAGGTAACGGCTTCAGAAATGATGAGGCTCGAGCAATACCTAAGCAATTGTTCCCCTAAGTGCTTGGGCAGAGATGCCTCCAGCAGATCATGCTCACTCTTTTTGTGAACAGAACACTGTCTTAGCTTTTCCTGAAAAACAGAACAGCTCTGGTCCTGCCCCTCTCATCCTGCCCCTCTTAAGCCCAGGAGATGCCCAGGCTCTCCTGAACGATATAGCTGCTTTGCTAAGCTCATCTTCTACCAGGACCTGATAAAAAAGCCATCTTACTAATCCTGGTTGCTGCTGAAATAACGAACTCTTAAATTCTGGTACATGTGAGATTTTAATTTCATGCCTGCAAACAGAGAGTGAGAAATAATGACTCTGCATTCTTCCTTAGCAAATGCACGGCCTTAGGCTATCTAAAGAACATAAGGCCATATGATGTGTCACTGTTCAAAAATTCAAAAGGAATCCAAAGGAGTACTTTGTGCTTGTTCCTCCCACCTTATCTGGTTCAGCACTAGCTTTGGCAATCACTGTCACAAGTGAGAGCTGAGGGAATGCTGAGTCTGGAGTCATCACTCAGCTAACAAGTTAGTGCTTCTGCAAGATACGTGGCAACTTGCTGACTGCCAGCACCTTATTTTGGACGCAAGTCAGACCAGAAAGAGGGAATGGATGCAAGAGCCTGCGAAAACCTGTGGCTCTGGGCAGGCCTCCATTCTGCAAAAATCTTCATGAGCCCAGTTTGGATTTTGTAGGGCAAAGCTTGTGATCCTATTTGCCAGAACCTCTTGCATTTGGGGGCGTCATATTATTCACCCTTCTTTGCAGTATGCAACAAAATATATCATTCATTTGGAGTGTTCGCTTTTTGGTAACATATTTTCTCAGTACAAATATATGCAGGTAAAATTTTAAATCATTATAAATACAGAACATGGGGAACGTAAAGATCAGAAGAAAACCTCTGAAAAGGAACATACAGGGACATACTTTGAATATAAGAATTATATTCAGAGGCACTCAGCACCCATACTGCTTTCTTCTATTTCTTCAAACAGCAATCATTTATTTTTAGTAAAATATTCAGGATTAAGTTTTCCAATTGGATGCCCAAATTCTTTCCATTAGTGCCATGTTTCTGCAGTCAGAAGAGAAATAGTGCACAAAATGTCCATAGGTTTACCCTTTATCTGTTGTTTTGCATAGTTACTCTGTAGAGCAATTTTGTCCAGAAAGTTCAGAAACCCATATTTTGTCTTTATTGAAAAGGCTGAGATTTTCAGAGGAGCTTAGGGATTGACTCCTTCTAAATACAGGAGACAGTTTTTGTCTGGCTGCAATAGTCACCTCTAAAATCCCAGCCCTAAAAGCCCACATGACAGCTCTCAGTTGAAGGATCTAGCAGAAAGTTGCTGGGACTTTGCAGAGGCAGTCAGAAAACAAGAGTTAAGAAACATTTAAAACCAGAATAAAACTTCAGTCTCTTAGAAATAGAGTATTCTGACACCCCACTCATAAACACTGAATGGAAATGAGATCTCCAAGCAGTAGGACCTTTTCTAGTATAAAGCCCACATACCACCACAGGACAACCCCCTGTTTGAAGCCACCTGATCCATCTCCGGCTCATGTATTGACATGATAACAGAGAACACTAATACCTGGCACATTTCGGCATTCCAGCAAGCATGCGAACTGCTGGATCCATGCATGCTAAGTTAAATGTTGTTACTAACCAAAAGCAAATAATTTGCCTAAAGTGCACAGCTGTTTTCAAGGTCTTGGATCTATAGATAGAAGAACAAGTACATGCGATATACTTTAACTGTTGACCTCGGAGTTAATTGTTCAGTTCTATGCCTGCACCATCAGTTATCAAAACAGTTTTGTTGACCAGTACTAAATGAGTTGCTATGTACCAGGGCTCAAAACAGAGGTATGCTGATAAGAAAAATTATGCATCTAATATTCATCTGCTGTTGAAAAACTTCAGGGCATAAGGTAAATACTTCTTTCATTCTGTCTTAAAAGCAATTTACAAAAGAAATATACAAATAAATTATGAACAAATGATGGTGAAAAAATTATATTGCATCAACTCATTTTAAAATATTTAAACCTGCTTCTGATTATCTTATGTGCTCGCCATTTGGCATTTACTGCTCCTGATTATCTTACATGTTTCCCATTTAGCATGTAACAAACCCTCTTGAGTCTGATTAAATGTAAGCTAAAATTAAATACATCCTATTTCCACCAAATACTCTTCTGATTTGCATTGTTTTGTTCCCTGGTTAGTTTGGTAACAGAGGTGGGTGGATAGTTTAAAATCTGTTCTCACCCCGAGCTGGCACAACCCATCAGGGGCAGGAGCAGGGTGAGGGAGCGCAGGTAGTGGGGAAGGAGATGGGGGCGAGGGTGGGATGCACCCCACACCCTGGAGTGCGAAACTCCGCAGGGAAAATCACCTTCAGCCTCAGTTCAGGGCTGCAGCAAGCCCATAAGAGTTTGTCTGAATAAATGTGCCTCTTCTCTCAGTACACAAAAGTCAATCACAACTCAGTCTATCAGAGACACTTTAAATTTTTGGCTGGAGTCACTGATAAGCTGCGTTTGGGTCATGCTGCTTAGGGCAGATCGGTCAGAGGGCCTCAGATCAATTTGGCTCTGTTTCTGCCCTGAATGTGTGAATGAACACATCCAGAAGGAATTATTTAATGTTTACATTGAAATGTGTTTCCTCAAATTTTCCGGTAATCCACTTTCTGCAAATATTTGGGCCAGTAAAGTCTGATCACACAAACATTATGGAAAGCAAACACCAAACAGCTGTGAGCCAAATAAATTAATTTAAAATCCAGGGAGGACTTTTGTAGAATTCAACCAGTACCACTATCTGTAGCTCGTGAAAAAAAGACATTTCAGTTCCGCTTGCTGAATGTGTGGTATTATTTTGCGTAATTAAGAGGCTGATGGATCAAGGAGCTGATCCTGACTTTTCCCAAGTCTGGGATATACTGTAAAGGGTGAGTAGTGAGGAATATTTTCGTCTACTTAAGCTTGGGCCCAGCCTGGAGTGCAACTGCAATCTCACAGGGCTTTTGTGTGCAGGCACTGTGCTGAATCTAGAACTGTGGAATTATAACATATCATTATAAAATCAATAAATATGGGTAATTTAAACTAGGCATCCTGTGCTTGTTGGTTCCTACTCTCTCCCCTTTCTTTTTTTAACTTTATCAACTTATTTGTTTTCTATTAAAATTCTTGAATGTAATCAGTTGGAAAACCAGGCACGCAGAAAACAGCGTTGTGGGGCTTCCAGCCAGGTCCAGCTTGTCTTTGCATGGTATCAGGAGGCACTCAGCACCCAGCATGGCTGGTCATTGTAAATGGATGCTGGCAGGAGACTGATACACTGGGTTTAAAGGTTGATTAGTCCATATGACATTTTTTGATAATAATTGTAGGTCACTGGCTGCGTTCTGCTCATCCAAATGACTGCCACTGTGCGCTGTGGGCGTATGTTATCTGCGAAGGTTTCATATTTCATTTCAAACAAGGAGTTCTCCATTAATAAAACAGAAGGTGATTACACGAACGTGCTCTCTGCCAAGGCCGCCGAGCAAAACATGTGTGGAGCTTTTTGGCAGAGCTTCCCCGCGGAGCAGGGCTGCCCCTGCACCACCCCTCTGCAGCACGGCCAGGCCCGGGAGGGCGCCCAGGGAACGGCAGAAACGCCCCAGCAATTCACTGCGGGGAAGTGCAACAAGTAAATACTTGAACTGTGTTGTCCAGTGAAAAGGAAACAAGACCATCTTGCGGTGGGAGAACTGGCATGAAAAGATGTTAATCGCATGAGCAGTAATCTCTTTGGCTGCTCAGTGTGCCACACTTGGGCTTTGTTTGCCTTGACTTATCTGGCTTACTTATCCCGATCTGTGTGATCACGGAGGTGGTGGAGGGCCTCTCTAAGTGTGCACGAGATCAGCTACTGGAGAAGGGCAATGAAACGTTAAGGAGGAAAGGTGGTACCATAAAAAAGCAACCTTCAAGGCCACCTATCAAGACAAAAGGGCTCAGACAGGCAATAAAAGCAGAAAATCATTGAGACAGCAATGAATTATGAAGGCTATTAAAACCCACAACTGAATTTACAGAATCAGCTTCCCCTGATGTAGTATAAAAATGCTTTTCCCCAGGAACTGGAGATACTAAAATTTGTATTGCAGATTAATTATAGCTTTATTTAGCAGAACCGGGGAAGGGGAGTTCAGCCTGGCCAACATAGTGTGGATATTAATAGTGTTAAACTTGCTGAATCTCAAATACTGCCAGGAAATCATTAACATTACATTTAACAATTTCAGGTACTTCTGGTTTTGAACTTCAATTTTATTATTTATGGAATCTTGATTGCAGAAAAAACATAGCCAGCACTTGTATTTAGATTCTGTTTACAAAGGAGCTCTGTGTTCTCCCTGGAACTTGCATAAGAACAGAAAAGTAGATTATGTGGTTTCTTAATAGTTCTTCACAAAGAGTCTTCTGTTTCTGACAAATGGCTTATGCAAATGCATTCTCTGTACTGCTTCAAGCAGTACTCATGGAAAAATGACATTTTGCAACAGGGAACAATGAATATTCAATGTGTCATTTCTTAGGTGAGCTAATGGACAGCTTGTGTTCCATGACGGCTGCCATTCTTTAATTTTGAAATTTTGACAGAGGGCAGGGAAGTATCAACTGGTAGTGGGAAATGAAAAGCACTAGCTTTCCACCCTTCCAACAGTATTCCAAGAAAAGCAATTTGGGACTTTAAATTACTGACTGGAAGAAAATTTTCATTTTCTGCATAATAAACTAAAGGGCTGCTTTACAAACGGGCAGTGCAGATAAAAAAAATGTAGCTGCATCCTTAGTCACAGCTACCACTGGACTGTGGAAGGGCAAGAGGGTGAAGGTTTCACAAAAGCCTCCCACAGATATTAATCCCTGGTGTGAATGGCACAAAAAAGAGGCAATTTGGAATGTACAGGCCGTATCTTACAGGCCTTATTCATACAAGCAAGCACGCTGAAGTCAATGGCTTTGTTTGTATTGGGCTAGGACCAGCCTGAGAGCAAAGGCTCGATGAGGAGCCCTCATTTTGCAGCCCAGTTCAGAAAGGATGGGCTGGCAGTGGGAATTTGACCTTTTCATGACAAAATAGACTTAAGCCATCACTTCACATACAACTGCTATATATGAATGGTAGTGTAACATGATAGAGAGCAAGAAATCAAAAGGAGTAAGAAAGGCAAATTAACGTAGCTATGTGACTGTTTTAAGCCTCCTCTCCCCCTCATGCACCTCATGTGACAGCAGTAAGCTTTTGAGTTGGGTGTCATGGGTGAACAAAACAGTTTAGGGAAAATAGCCAGGCTTTACTCTCTCCTCCTCTCTATTCTGCACTCCTCCAGTTTTTTGCAAATGTTTTTCTGGTTTGGAGATAAGACACGAAACATTCTCAAGAGTAAGCTTGTCCAATTCCTTAGTCCTTTGTATTTTGTTCTTACTAGTCTTCTACAGTTACCAGAAAGCTGAATAACCATATCTTTGAAACTTAGACATCTGGAGATAAAGAATCATTCATAAAATCTTCAGGCAGATTGAAAAGAGAATCAGATCTCTTATATTCATTTAGAGGAAAGATATTCAGTGTATGAAACAGAGTAATACCTTTGATCACTGGGCTTTTCAAGTTTATTACATTAAGTGCAATTGGAGATTGGAAAACAATTTCATGCATATCATTGTCTCCTAGTAAGTACATTTGATTAACAGGTGTACTCAAAAGAGAGATGTGGATATGCTTTAAAACTGGTGTTCCAAACAGTGAATTTAACAATGTTGTAAAAAAATAGACACATTAGATATTTTGTTTCCCCATAGTCATCTGAAGTTAACAGCACAAATTCAGTGTTCGGTTACCTAATCGTAATTCCTGAATTAGTTCAACCTACAATCCATTCCTTCAACAAGGTAAGTGTGGACCAGAGCTCAGCAACTGAGATTAGAGATACTGCACTACAGAATCAGATAGCACTGAATCTGCTTCAGTTGTTTTTACAAAATATGTCCAGGAACTTATTGCTTAGTCCAGATGTATGTAATAGTAATATATGTCAAAAAGAATGCAGTATTGCACTTTTTTAGTTCCATCAGCAACAGTACTTCAAGAAAGTACTTTCAAGTACTTTCTTAACTAACTGTTCAAGAGGTGAATAATAAAAAAATTCCAATGTAGACCTACCACTGCTAGAGGTATGAATTAATCTTCAAGGGTGGTGAAAAGCCCTACCTTCTTTGTGGAGGCTGAGATTTTGCTAAATATATGTCTTTAATGGCCTTATGTGGACTGTATGCTAATATCAAGATTCTAAGCTGAGTATTGTTTCCAACTTCCTTTGGACCACATTTCTGGCTGATGAACAAACAAATATTGAAAGTAATTCACAGAGGAAAAAAATTACTGAAAACACCAAAGACGTGTTCCATTTGCAGATTTAATTAAGATATCATGTCAATAGAAAAGCACTCAGTCACAGAATAACTATTTCCTGCTGCTGTGTATGTACCAAGCCAAAGCTGTGGAGTTTATTTTCAAAGTAGGAGATATTGGTCCTGCCAAGGTTGCCAAGACAAGTGGTATGACACTCTTGGAGATAACAACTGGAGTTGGTTTAATAATTTAACCTCGTGGAAATCCTGAACCAGTGCTTGACAAAGAGGAGGAGAAGAAGAAGGGTCAGGTCCGTACTTACTCTTTCCCTCAGGGTCAGCCACTGGTCACTGTCAGACACGGCAACAGGGGTGACTGGCTTTTTGGTCAGACCCATCAGGGTCATTTTGGAAGAGATGAAACTTTCCTGGGTGACAGACTCTCAGTGTCACCACAGTTTTGGAAACCTAACTTCACATTATCCTTTGAAAGCTGACACGAACTTTAGAAAGCTAATTACTCCTTAGTGTGGGGGAAGGTACTGGAGTTTCTACCATCTCCCTAGTTTGCTTATCTGGCACCATTCGGGAGAAGTCCAACTTGCCTCTAAATGCAGTTCACGTGGGAAAGCTGGGGCTTTCTCACAATGTAAAACCATGGCCAAGAAGCTGCAAAGCTCACTAAGGCTCACAGCTAGGAAAGAGAAGGAAATTAGGGACATTAGAATTGGTGGATCACTCCAAAAACCTCCCAGGGGGGCTACCGTCTTCTAAGACCTGTACAGAGCCCAGACAGGTAAGGAAGGTCCTTTGTAACATGTATCTAGAGCCAGAGTGAAAGAGAGATTCAGGATGCCGAATCCAGTCCCTATCATTCTTTCTCTCACTGGTGCATTCAGCTCAGACTACACAGAGCAGAGGCTTTAGACCAGTTAATCTCTCTTTAGCAAGTAAAAAGCTGGCTAGTTTATTTTCAGCAAATAAAAAATCTATGTTATTTTTATTTGTGATTTCCAGGGACTATTCCCTTCTGATGAATAAAGAAATAGGTAAGTATGCAAATTAAACACTAAATGAAAGTCCTCAGCTTGCCCAAATTATTGCACGTCAAGTTGCAGCTAAAAAGGCAGTATCCTCATCTCTCCATCACACAACTTCATTTTTTATAAATAAAGCCTTGATGCAGACAAAGTCAGAAAATACTACGATGTCCCACTAACCTCCGCCACACAGGTGCAGATAGGTGCTATCATGTTTGCCAATCACATTTCTGACATGAGGAGAAAACGGCTTAAAACTTGATCAGAGCCAATACCAAGACTGTAACAGAAACTGGAGTGTAAACTCAGGCTCCTATTATTGTAACCTCAGGATTTCTCTCAAATTCCTGCTTGGAAGTCATGCTTGCATTACTTAGAAAGATACTAAAATACTTCTTGTATAACTGCTCAGGAAAAGCTGTACATAGGGAATAAACTACTGAGCTGGCATTAATTTCATTTTACTCTAGTGTTCTGCAGTATGACATATTTTACATCAGCTCCACTGTGTAAGGTTCTTCTATCTATCAATTTAAAGAGAAAAGTTTGACATTAAATTTATTTCTTGGATAATATACTGGATGCTTCTGAAGTCTACACTGAAGCATGAAGTGATAGTGTCTGTTGAAGCCATCAGTTCTTATTGACAAGTCTGGTTAAATTATCAGGTTGTATGTAATTTTATTTGAGTGTAGGAAAATGAAGGTTATAGCCAAGAGCTTGGTGGGGTTTTCTTTCCTGAGATGATGATTTATTCATTTTGGCTTCAATAGCTATGGTGTCAGGCGTATTTTATATTTTTCCAACTTTGACACTTCAAACATTTGATTTCCCTTTGCAACTTCCAACCTAAAACATGTTTCCCATTATAGATATTCAAGTGACTGCCTTGCACACACTGACTCATGAGGCTGGTTTTTATTTTCACAAAATATATAACCCTATATGAATAAAATACAGATGGTGTCCAATACATTAAACACAGCAAATTTGCCATTCCCTCCTTCATCCCCTCTGTTCCATTCTCCAGATTTTCTGTAGCTGTATGAAATCTTATCAGCCTCAACAGCTCCGAGAGAACATGGTAACAGAAATTTGATGCCACTCATATTTGGCTTGCTACAATAAATAATGTGCAGTTTTTTTAATAATTAGTATTTTTCTGCAGGATTCTGTATTTCAAGCTCTGCTTTGAAGTGAGATGCATGTCCCTTGGAAGGTACCGAATAGCCAGTTTCACATGGTCCTTTGGTAGAGTTTGAATTAAGGGCATTCAATATGGAATATGGCACCAAATAACTTCCCTTCCCAGGTGACAGCTGGAGCAGATTCACTGGCCTTTTACATTGCCAAACAATTTGGAAGGAACAAAATTTCAGTATATTAATAACATAGTAAATTAACAAAGTAAATTAGTAAAAACTGCTGGAATTAGTTGAAGAAAAATTGTTCTGGGTTTGCTATGAAAGCATAAGGATTACAGTATAAAGATGCATAATAGTTACTTAAATGCACATTATCCAGTTTTTGAATAAGATTCTGTCAGCATCACTAGATGGCATTGGAGGGTGCTTTATCTCATCATAGGGGAAAGGTAGCTTTTGTCAGAAGTCCATAGTAAATTTTATTGAGAACACTAGTAGTTAAGGAATGTATTCCAAGCAAGCTGAAGGCATGATCTATGCAACTTCGGTGAGGGAACTGCAACATGAAGCAAGAACCAAGGCTGGCTCAGCAGTCAGTACACTGCTGCATTTTCCTTTTGTCACACACACGGAGTCCATCATCTTCAAGCTGGAACTGGAAGGCTGAAATTCAGACAGATATAAATTGCAAAGGGTGCGAAAGAAACTGAGGACTGATATTACATGGGCTGGTGACTTCAGGGAGGTAAGAGTTAATTTGTTCCTGAGATTTAGGGTGGAATTTTTGGTATTGCATATTTGTTCCCCCTCACACACACAGCAAATTATACAGATATTTATCACATAAATGTTATCTCTGTTTTTCTTAAACCTTTTTTTTACTAGATAGTTCTCGTGTCCCTTTTGTACTACTTTTAGAATGAGATATGTTTGTCATCCTGTAATATTTTTGCCTAGCTTCGACATCCACTTTGGAATTACTGCTAATTTTAGTCATCTACTCTTGCCCATCGATTGTAACTGCAAAGAAGCTGTGTTGCACCACAACTACAGTGGTTTCCGAACTGCAAGATTATTATTACACTTACAGAGTTATCTTTTATTCATACTCTTTAGCAGTTGGTAATAGGCAAAGAGCAGTTTGTACCCATATAAACACATGATTCTAGGACTGTATATCAGAATAATTATAGGTCATGGAACATATGTTGCAATAAAAGGCAGCAAAATGGTGATTTCTTTTCACATCTGCCACCTTGACCCACAATCTAAGTCATTAAACTATTCAATTCTCCAGGTGCCTATACAACAAAATGGGCATTATTTTTTGCCTCTGTAATATTATCTTTGCTTAAGAGCTGTCTTATATCTAAATTCTGTAATGAACCAGAAATCAGAGCTGTATACAGATGAAAACCTGACTTTTAATTGAAGTGTTTCCATTGTTCAAACAGGCTTTGGGTTTGTCACTCTTGGGACAAAAGAACAGCATGGTAAAACATGTAGAAATAGTAGTGTTCATGCTGATCAAGCTCAAGAATGAGGTAAGACCTGCTAGTAAGTCATACAAGGTTTTTAATAGGTCATGAACTCGCACAAAGCCAAGGTCTTGTATAAAATGTTAAGTACACCCACTTCTAAAAGTGCCACTGTGCCCCTGGTCATCTATTTGTCTGACTGGCTGCTCTGCATTCCTTCTGATCTATTTATAGAAAGCTGTAGTTCGTAAATACCAATTTGTACCATTATCTTCATACATGCCAGGTACTTGTAATATTGAAAACTGGGAATTGTTCTTAGGGCATACTTGAAGTCAGCAGAAGGATAATAAATAAGAATTGCATTATCCCTGTTAAATAGTAAGTGTAAATGTGTAGAACTCCTTTCCTGAGTTTATTAAATAGTAATGTGCTATGCCTTGCTAAAGCTTCCATCTTAAAGTAAGAGAACTCTTCATGTTGTTTAACTCTCACAGAAACCTACACACGTGGCTTACACACACACACATATATATATGTATATACGGGAAAATTGGTGTATTTTTCCTCACTTGTTTGGTCTAAACATTTAGGTTCCAGAGGCAGGTTTTATGTAGTTCCTACTTTAGGAACTAGTTACTTTAAAATCTAATGGTCTGATTCTGGTTTGTGTGAACATAAATCAAGAATTAACTGAATTACACTGGTAAATTCAAGCTAAGTAAGATCAGATTTTGCCTTCATAATTTCAAGTAGCCACCAGATAGTTTAGTCTTCCTTGCAGTCATTTGCTGAAAAACTGTGGTTAGCAGGGATTTTTTGTTTACAAGCCCCAATTTCTAATAAATGTGTTGTTCTCCCTCTGGCTTGGCATCAAAGACAGTTTCCTCATACGGGTGCCTCCTACTGAATTACATTTCCCTTCAGTTTGCATGGGGAAGCAGAGCACCTATTACACAAAAGGTAATTGTTGACTTCATGCAGCTACCAAGGGAAGAGTTAAAACTTTTTATTTCCTTGATATTTTAAAAATGGAGCTCTTAAAAGCATCCATGTCAACTGGAAAAAAAAATCTCTTGTACTTACTTGAAAGCAACTTCCTCATTAGAATTAAAATGCCACGGTCTATGTCTGTGCTGGAGGATGTATATGGACCCTACAAGCCCTGTGAGCTCTCAGGGCTGGCCAGCCCAAGTCAGCCCAATGTGTCTCATGCCTGTTTAAAACTCAGGGAGACCAAAAAATATGTTTTCTTTAAATAAAGGGATCAAATGATCACATCTTAAAAACCATTAAGCAGAGTATGATTGTAAAGTCTTTATATACTGTCTGCTTTTCACAAACCTTCTTTTTGAGTCCCATTTTCTTCTTTCTACAGTTGATGAAAACTTCACTTGAGTCTTTTCAACCCAAAACTGTTTGACTTCTTTCAACAGTGTTTCACATTTTGACCAAAAGGTTAGGGATATGTTTTCCTGGAAAAACTTGTGAAGAGTCTCGCTGCTCCATTTTTCCTTTTCTTTTTTTCCACCCTCCAGTAGCAGGTTTTAGTTAGTCTTCAAAGAATTTAGTGCGCTAAAGAATACAAAATAAGGTGCTCTCTACCAAAGTTTGAACACCCCTCTATTCATATATTTCTTTCTGACAGGCAACATAACATGATCTCTGGATGTTCGCTATCACCTTCCATATGCTTTGAATTACAAGTCTTCTAAATCACTTGCTTAATCTAAAATATTATCAACAAGAGTGTCTTTTTTTGCTCTAAACAGCAACAGTGCATGAAAGTGTGAAGCCTTATAAACATTAATAGGGTCAGCACTCCACATCCACTCGTAGAAGTGGACTAACGGCATATATTTTGCCTCTCTGCAGTTCTTGTAACGCATGCCTCCTACATGTCCCCAAGTTCAAGCAGGCTGTGGGAGAGAAGCAGTGCAGGACACTCCCATAGGGACCTCCTAGGGCTCTGCTCTCCATCATCGCATCAGAGAGCCCATGTGGGTAGCGATGTTTTTCAGGATGCTTGTCCAAGTGACTGATTAGTTATCAAGTCTACTCCTTTGCTCACCTAGTATGAACACAAAGCAGTGTTGACTTCTTATGAGCTGTGTGTAGTACAAGCCAATAAGGTGAATTTCAGAGGCAGGGGCAAGGTCTTTGCTTTGCACCTACCATGGTCAGGTCCTGCTCCAGGACAGTGGTCCCCAGAGGTCACCACAGCATGTACAGTGACTGGCAATGGGAAGACCGGCCTTCTTTCCAAGCTGCTGTCCTCCCTGCGCCCCACTCTGCCATCCTTCTCATAGAATCATACAATGCCCTGAGTTGGAAGGGACCCACAAGGATCACTAAGTCCAGTCGGCAGCTGACACCAAGCCACTTCAAAACTCATCAGTTAACACATGTTGAGAAAACTATTGCTTTACATAGAAGTCAGCTGACAAATTTCATGGGAAATGTGGTGGTCACCACTGGCAGAAGTACTATTCAAAATGCCTCAGTGAAGCAGGGAGAGGAAGGGCCAAGCACATTAGGAATAGATGTACTTACACTAAACTGCTTTATCTCATGTCGGAAGAACATACTTCTAAGATTCTTCACAAGTATCTCACTGCCCACCCAGTCCCCACCACTCCCTATACAAACTTAGCTGAGCTCCTCAGCTGGCAACAGGATCCATTTATTCTCAGGCTTTCTGTCATGGTGATGAATGCTTGTGGTGATAACACTAATTTCACCACAGATTTCTCTTGGATGTGATGTGAGTTATAACCACCTGCTTCTGGAGTTGAATATGTGAGACCTGAGATTTCCACTTAAAAAGACATACTGACGTTGGGGAGAAAGCTTTGAAAAATGACCAGAGAGAAAATAGTAGGCTCAGACAAGATACAGAAAAATAGAATAACACATCTTTATTTTGGTCTAAGCAAAGACCAAAGCTCTGAGCACCCCTCCTCTACATCCCTGAGGATGCTGGGCCAGAAGTGATGTTGAGCAGTGCCCACTTCATTGACTGGAGTCTGTTCACAGGGGTGGAGCTGGTGTCAGCCCTTCACCGAACCAAACCATCATGGAGGTGGAGGGCAGCTCTTGGACATGCTCTGAGCCGCAGCCCAGTCAGGGCATCACGGTGCTGGACGGGACCAAACACTCAGCACAGCTCCTCGCAGAGCCGCAGCACCCACTGCTTCACACAGCTCTCACTTCTCCAGATTGTGGCAGTGACTCAACATCCTGCTTAGCACTTCATTTTGTGCACAGCCAACTGGTTTTTCACTGAGGAAATAAGCTCTCCCTGTTCAGCGTGACATGTACATAAATATGTGTACACATACACACACGTGCACACACGCAGGCAGACATCAGCCCTTTAAAGCCCCGTGAGTGTCTTCTTTCATATTTCTACCTTGTGGCTTGAGGAAGCCAGGAAATGTAAAAAGCAGTCAAAATGTTAAGGAGGAACAAAAAAAACCAAAAACCAGATAGAAATGCCTTTTCCACAGAAAACGCTGGCCCAGGCCTGCCAGCTCACTGTGTGCCTTGCTTCCTCCTCCTCCTCTTCCTCTTTGGCTTCTCGGGGGGTTCCAAGGCACAAGCACCAGGCAGGCACTTTGCTGAATCAGACCCACTGCTGCCAAAGATACTTTCTCCCCAGAAACTCAGACTTCTACCAGTGCTTATTAGAGCTATTAAAATCACTTGCTGTAGTATCACACCTCTCTCATTAAGATTTTAATCAGCATTTCCACTGGAAAGCCTTACTCTCAAAGAGTTACAAAACTGCCTGTATAAAGCTGATTGCGACTGAAATTTAGAATCCAGTTTCTTGGCTTATGGTTACATTTCTTTCTTGCTTACTTGATCGCTGCAAAAGCTGATGTAAATTGGTTTGGCAAGTTTGTTTAATTCCAGGGATAAACAATTCCTGACTTCAGAGGCATTTTTTTTTCCAGTGCGCAGAAAGTGATGGAATGAAACCATCCTGTTCCCTGTCTACAATATGAAAGAACTACCTCAGATAGCTTTTTTTAATTGTAAATGTCGATATTTTTTCCTATGAATGCAACTGAATAATTTAACCATTCGCATTGTTTTTAAACACTGAGTATTTTTGGAGCGGTGTTCAGTGTTTAATGGGAAGGCAATCATGGGAGGTTAAAGACTTTCAAAATACATAGCAGCACCTCAGTGCCAACAACCCGTAACACTTCAACGAACTGTGCAGTATGTGTTGGCATGATTTATGTAGCAATTTTAAAAGAATCTGTAGTGTTTGTTTATTACCACAGCATGATTGATGGGTTCCTAAGTGCAGGGCGACACAATCAGCTGAGCTATTACGGCTGGGAGTTTGATAATTTGTGAGTTACAGCCATTACAGCATGTCATTCCAGTCAACTGCCAGAAGTCATCAGGGTATCAGTGACATCAGAGAAACCGCAATGAGATGAGAACCGCTGCCAACGGTGTCACCATCTCTCCTGTACAGTCACGCAGACTCCAAGCACTCCTGCCCAGCTTCCCTGGTTCTCCTGCTCTCCTTGTCAGATTCCTCTTGGTAAAGTCCGGTAAGAATAAACCATCATTTAGCCTGATCAGTACTTCCCTCGGGTTCTTCTCTCACATTCATCCCTCCCAAATGTTAAAAGGCTAGTACAGATGTGACCCAAACTACAGAGAAAGAAAGGCTGTTCAAGCCTTGTCTTCTAATGGTCACTTGCTTTGTGACATGCAACCATGCCGACAAAGCCACTGTGTATCCCCAGAAACACACTGCTCACTAGAAAAACCTCAGTTCCTTCCTGGAGAAAATATCCCAGGCTTAAATTTACATACAATGCATCCTGTGTAAGTCTTCACTGGATGTAGGCATTTATTTGCAACACAAAAAAATCAAATATGAAAGAAATGGTATTTATCTTTTATTTATTTTTTTATAAAAATAAACAATTTGAGAAACAAAAGCATTTTTTCCTGACTGTACAAACTACAAAACAGTATGACATTGGTCACTTTAGCATTTACTTTATTGCTTTCACTGAAAGCAAATTTTCTAGACACACCATGCCTGTAAAACATATTTTACATAGAATTAAGGCTAGCATTCATTTGCCATTATTAAGGTCATTTAATTCATTCAGTCTAAGAATTAGCAAGCGGTGCCTTAGAAAACCAAGGGTTTGATTATAAAAAAATATGAATAACTGCAAGATAGTCATTAAATTAGTCCTGTTCCACCAGCTGGATTGCTTCACCAGCCTGTCAAAGATGTGGCTTCCTGAACAATTCAAACTCAGTTCAACAAAAGTCTTAAGCACAGGCTTAATTGTAAGCATATGCTTAGGCCTGTCCCTATTCAGCAAAGCACTCGGCACTTGGGTAAGTCCCTACCCTTTCAGTGAGTCTATTCATATGCTTATGTGATTTGCTAGACCTACAAAATGGCTCTTTTAAATTAAAAATGAAACTTTATGATAATATTGGAAGCAAAAATGAAAATCAGCAACAGCCTTGCAATTCTAAACATAACCAACTCCTTCCTTTTGACAAATATGCTGGCATTGCATATTTGATAACTTTAACACAAATGCTGATTGTCTTCAGAAATGTTTGCTATTCAGCTTACAAACTGATATGCTTCAGTTACTCTGTTGTGATTGTACGTGCCCAAATAAATATCAGTGGAGGATACAGACCTCCCATAGAAATGATCAACTTTCATCCCTGTGCATACACGCACAGGTCAGAAATATTATGCTAACCTTGGTTAGAAAAGCCATAGCTGCTGGCTGATTTATAACCAAAATTATGTCCTAACAGTGTATCATATCTTGTATTTTGCTTTGTTTTTTTTTTTTTTTTAAATCACATTTTCAAAATGTTGGTTTATTGCACATTCATCCTGGTCATGCAGGTTATTTTTTAAAGTTTTGTTTAGCACTCTATAGATTAGAATGAGTAATAGTGCAATTATCTCTTCGGCCACAGCCACCCTATACCTAACAGCTGCCTATATTTATACACAAACAGCTCTTGTCACTCCTGTGTCAGACTGAGCCACTTTAGGTGTCAGTCTGTCACCTTCACATATGTTATCTTGTCAGGATCAGGCACAATATGATTTGAGGCCATCTTGAAGAAGACAAGCTGTCGACCTGCACCAAATAGGAAAGGGGACGGAGGAGGGGGAAAGGAAAAAAAATTATTTAGAAACAATAAGTAGAAGGTTGCAAACTTTAAAATATTAACATTTCATATTCTTCTTCAAACTATGCATTCTTTGGGCAACCTGAGAGTGAACTCTCTCTTAACATCACTTGGTATAAAAGTGGAATGCTTTTGTCTAAAATGACACTGAATCTATTCTGCCTTCAGCAGGTTTATTCTTACCTAATTATGGTCGAGGTATAGCTGTGCACAGCTAACACAGTAAATGAAGGAAAGGTCTGAAGACCTTAATACAAAGTTCACATGATCTCTAAAAAAGACTCTCCCACTGACAAAACCAGGCTGGAGTTCAGGGCATCCATTTGATTGTACAGGAGCAGAATCACTTTTGCACGCTTGAATCTTTGGAAAACTGATCAGTGCAACGTATGTTAAACACAACCTTCCCTGAAATAGCTCTTGCTGATCACACCACAGCTCTGGGTTTTACACAAGCTGGAACAAGGTCTCTATTCCTCACATAAAGATCACCAGCAAGTGACAACAGCCTGGGCAGTGTGAGGCACCTGCCACACACACATCCAAGGCCTGAATTTGGTGAGGCATCACTCGGTGTCATTTGCTGGGGTGGCAGCACAGCTCCTGTATCTCCCCACATTTACTGACCTGGCATCTTACTCCATGCCTGCCCCTGGCTGAGCACCTGCCGTACCCCAGACCCACACTGCCACTGCTTGTCCCTGGAGCAGAGGCCACGGGGAGACTTCCCACTGCCATTCAACATCTGCCTTCCCCCCTCTCTAAACTTCAGAAAACCAAGCTACTTTTGGTATTTACTCCCAGCCTGCCTCTCTAGGGGGCTCCCATAACGCTATTTTCTTAAAAAGTATCACACAGCAAATGGGATCCCCCAACTACAGAGCAAATTTCTGTTCTGTGGATTCCAGAGACTCCCGTGCTCATGCATCAGAAATGGCATGGTAAAAGGAATGATAAACACAACTAGAAATACTGCTACTATATCTCATTTGCTTTTAATATTATAGTCTGAGACAGAAGGTGCTCTAAAATTCCTATGAATTTCCCTCTCCCATAATAACTATTTTTTTAGTATATTAATTAACTTCAATAGTCTGACTATAAATAGTCTGACATGATGACCTAGTAGTCACTGGTTAGCCACAGGGAAGGTTAGCATAAATTACCTGTTTCTAGGTTCCATGGAAGTCTCTATTCAAACCTCCCAGAAGCAGAAAAAATGCAGAAAGCCGTAGCAGTACAATGCCTAAAACACTCTGAAACCTATCTAATCATTTGTGATGCTTTCAGAGCTGGGAACCTGCTAGGCATGTATATAAGCCTGGCTTTGGTAGGCATTTATGTTGATCAACTCAGTATACCTAAAGCACCCAACTGCACACAGGGTAAATTTTGACTTTAAGGTTAAGATGTGTTGTGATCACAGATGTACAGACAGAAAGCTGAGCCTCAGGGCCTACATAACTTGCCATCCTAACACCTGTGGCAAAGCAATGACTTCCACCAGCTGTCCCCAGGTTTGGTTGGCATCAGCCACCCTTCCTCTCAGAGACAGGAGCAGGAGAGCCCATCTGGCCTAAGCAGAAAATGGCAATCGTAGGCAGGGAAACATCCCTGTATGTATGGAGATGACACACTGAAGAAAAACTCTCCCTGACTTCACTGGGGGTTTAACCTCAGGTGAAGATGACAAAAGAACACTGATTTGGTCCACTGTGCCTTACAGGCACAAACTGCCAGCTGAGGGGCCAGGGCCAGCTGCCCTCCTGGGCATGTGGGGATGGGGTCACATTGGGAGCTGGCTGTGGCCTTCAGCTCTTTGAACACCTCAAACGCTACTGAACCACAGCTGCTGGGGATTTTTTAGCAGAGAGTTGTGACATTTTTGTTTCTCGGATTGCTCTGGAGTTGCTTGGAATAGGCACAGGTCTGGTGCAGAAGCAGCAAGCCAGGGCCACGTCTCCACTTGATGTCAATCAGCACTGACTGCCTGCCTTCAGGGGAACCACACAAGGACTGCCAGGCCCACAGACTTTTGAAAGTGTATTCTGCTTTTCAACAAGTGTATTCTGGCAGACAAGAAAATGAGTTGTGGTAGCAAATCGGATTTTCCCCTGGAAGTTCTACTTCACAGAATCATAGAATAGTTTGGGTTGGAAGGGAGCTTCGAAGCTCATCTAGTCCAACCCCTGCCATGAGCAGGGACATCTTCAACTAGATCAGGTTGCTCAGAGTCCCGACCAGCCAGGCCTTGAATGTTTCCAGGGACCGGGCATCTACCACCTGTCTGGGAAACCTGTGCCAGTATTTTACCACCCTCATTGTAAAAAATTTCTGCTTCTAGCTGGTTTTAAACCCTCCCTCCTCACTGTCCTTTAGCCAAAACCCTATTGCTAGAAGCACAGTGCTCCCACCAGCGGCAGGGCATCTCATACATCAGCCAGGAAGCCCCAGTTAGATGCACAGGAGAACCTGTTTGGTTTTGTGTCAAACTGCAACAACCATATGATTGGAAAGATTTATTTAAATCCATATGTTGGACCATGTACTGTGCATTTAACTGCAGAAAGAGGTCACAGGTTTTTTGTTGTTTCTGCTGCTGTGCTTTAAAACAAAATTTCTGACTCTGCGGCTTGGAGACGTATGATCCATGTGCTGCAGCCCTCTGATGCCAGGACCTTGGAGTCCATGCGTGTGTTCCTGCTCCCCCGGTGGCTGGCAAAGAGAAGCTTCACCAAAAACCAAACCAGCTCAGCTAGAGCTTCAGAAACTACCCCATTTCTAGCTCCTTTTCTGGGCTCCCACAGCCTAGTGCAGCACACTCCCCAAACTGTATTGAAACACTTAAAGCAGACAGAATACATGACACAGCTGCTGCTTCTGCTCTGCAGCATCCGTGACCTACCTGTCCAAGTTGTCTGGTTAGTCAGGACAAAAGCTTTGCACTGCGAGTAGCTGTCACAGATCTCAATGGCTTCGCTGACATCAAACACGGAGAGGAGGCAGCCCTTATGATGGTAAGATGGCCAGCATCTGTAGTTCTCATCAGGAATAAAAGCTTCAGGCACCCGTCTGTACTCTGCAAATAACCAGAGCAAAGCAATCATTTTCAAAGCTCCCACAAACTGTTTGTTTTTAACAGGCAAGGTTTATTATAACAGCTTAGGAACAGGATATAAGATGGAAAAGGTGAGACGCTAGACTGTACCAGCCCCGGTTTACTCCCATACGTGTTTATAGCTCTGCACCTTACTTTCCTTTTCCTTTCCTCCTTTCTTCTTCTCACCTTTTTTTCCAGAAAGTGCCTGTAAATAAACAGTCTGTGCACAAAACCCTTTCCCCTTCCCCACTGCGTAGGCGAGGTTTTGGTTTTATTAGGAGTTTTACAGGAAGAATGTCCCATTGAATAAACAGCATCCACTTGAATGAACTGACTCACTGTCCTACTTCTGAACAGTGAGCAGGATTGTCGGGGTGAGACCTAACCAGGCGTTCCCAGCCCTCCCCCTCCCTCAGAAAAGCATGCGATTTTTCTCCATCTCCTTTAGAGAAGGAAGAAAAGACAGGCTTTTAATTAAGCAAACTTTTTTTTTTTTTGCTTGCTCAGATCAGCACAAAAGAGGAGTCACTTGATGGGTCTCCGAAGAGAAGGGGAAGGAAAAAAAAGCAGGGGGAGCATGTCAGTGTGGTTCTTGCCCATCACCTTGACGCTGCCCGGCCAGTGGCTCCACTCCCTTGGCTGCCGTTCAGTCTCACTGGCCTTTCTGAGCTGCCTCTTGTGCTCTGTTCACAGCTCCTCTTGCCTTCCCAGCTGCTGACAGGGGCTTCTCTAATGAATGCATCAGCAAATTCAACTCATCATTTATAAACATTTCTACTTAGTGTCCAGACGCACAAATAGATGGTTCCCTCCTGTCTCTCCATCCCCCACATCCTATTCAAAAAAACAAATGCATTCTATATTTCTTCTAATTCTACCTATTATGGAAAACAGAGCTGCCAGTCCTGACTCACAGCCTATTCTTAAGTTACTTTCGTTCAGGCAATTTCTGCCTGACGTTGCAGATTCGGCCTGTTAAAATTTCAGGCAGCACATTGTACGGACACCAAGTCAAAGGCGAGCGTGTCTGCTACTCTAAACTGCCAGTATTTCAACTGGGAAAAGAAGTACACATCCAAAAGTGCTCATTTACACTCCACAGTCTGAAACAGTGGGAAACAAATGCAGTAAATGTGTGCTATTTTAAGCCTGGCTCATTAAAAGTATCATAAGAAACATTCCCAAACAAGAAGCAAAATCAGAGATGATCGTGTCCCACTTAAAGCAAAGGCAAATCAGTTTTCATTAATTCAGAAAATGCAGCCTCAGTGACACGAAGAAAAAAAATCAAAATGTAGTTCTACATTACAAATGGTCGTTTCTCCATCAAAACTACATAAGCATTTCTTCTGAAGAGAAGTCAGAGCATAAATTAAATTACTACTGGCTGGATAGGCAAAGTTCCTTTTTTCAAATTTCTGTATCAACTGTATAATGTAACAATAACTGAACGTAACTGAATAATATTCTCTTATCTCTGTATGGTAACTGTTCAGTATTGATTTGTACCTCACAGCCAAGGTCAGTAAAATTATACGTGCAAATACAATCCAAAAAAAAACCAATTCACCATTGTTGGCACCATATGCAACTATCTGTCTCAGTGTGCGTGCCATGTTGACTGGATATAAAATGTGACTATCCATGAGTTTTCTTTGCACAGCTACAGAAGTTCCACCCAGTGCTGCACAGCATCAAACTCCAGGCCACAGAGGATGTTCGCAGAAGGACAGAACTGGCTGCAGCAGCGGATGATGAAGCATCTGCCTGATTCTCTTTGTCAACAGGGATCGTGCCCCGGCCCTTCCCCTGGGCGCTGTCAGAGCCTGTTGGGCTCCACGCCGGGGCTGGGATGGAGCCGCAGCATCCCTCAGCACACCGTCAGGGCACTGAGCAGAGCAGCCTCACGTCACATCATGTATTTTTCTCCGTGCAAGGCAGAAGGCAATTTAGAAGACCCTTATTTTGGATTACCATTCAATTTTTAAACTCCTCTGTGCAGAAATATGCCTCTTAATATGCCTACAGCACCTTCCTTCTTCCCAACATTGTTCCTGGTACAGCTACCAGGGGTTAGGCTATCGGCTGATGTAAACAGATTTCAAAAGAGCGGCAGTGATTTATGTGACCTGAGGCTCTGTCAGAGGTAGGAGATAAAGTTCTCCCTTTCTATTGACTTTTTCAAGGTGACTGAGCCTGGTAAATCATTTGGGCAGCTTGGACACATTAATCAACAGAGTTAGGCCAGCAATAACTGTGGTGGTGATGGCGAGGTCCTGGCTTGTGGGCGGCAGAGGGGATGGAAACCTCCACACCAGTACTTAGGGTGGTCTCACCATGCAGCAGAACCCTGTGGCCATCCCTACTGTCCTTGCGACTCCCAACCAGTTCCTACACAAAGGAAGCCACCATCACCATTTGCAGTGACCCCTGGGAACAGTGTAGCGTTAACAGGCACACAACAGCACAACCCACAGGCAAAGAGCATCTTCCTTGGCTGGGAGATCACCAAGCACCAGACAGGTGAAAATACAGCCGCTGCAGTCTACGTGAAAGCACAGAGACATGCAACCTCCACAAAGGCAGCTTCTCGCAGCTCTCCAGAACTGGCACAGACCGCTGGCTGCCGGCAGTTTGGGGATGTGAGCCTCCTGCCTGCGGGGGAAGGCAGAAGCGCACCCCTCTCTCTGCTTGTGTGGCCCACAGCAGGGATGGCTGCCCAGGACCACCTTCCCCCATGGGGAGGCGGCCACGAGGAGCAGAGAGTGGGACACGCAATGGCCGCACACCCTGGCTCAGACTCCCAAACCGGCCACGATGTGCTCCCACCACCCTGGCAAGCCAACACGAGATCTCCTCTTAAACTATCACAGTTGGAAGTGATCTGACACTCCCTGCAACAGCAACTGAGTGCTGGTCTGAGGAAACCACATTTTTCTCCAAAACTCACTTTATCTCGAGCGGAGCAAGGTAGCTGCTTTCCCCATTTGCACAGCAAAGGCAAATATCCCTGGAATCTCGTGTTTACACAGTGACAAATTAGGGAGCTGACCCCTGAGCCCTTATTTGTACAAGTTGTGAAGAAATGCACTTCTCTTCCATGCACTGGAAGGGCGCTCCTGAAGGATGCCCCTCTGTTGAGATGTGCCCTGGCAATGACAGGAGCCTCCTGCTCCTCCTTGCAGCCCATCAGCCCCAGCCAGCAGGACAGCTGGGATGCCCCAGACCTTTAAATGAGCATCCTGGTCCCTACAGTACACTCACCAGCTTAATTCAGCGAAACTCCATTGGTGTAAAGACAGCCCTAGCTCAGGTTTTTGTCCTGCCAAGACTTGAAACTTGCTTAAATGGAGTCCATGGAATTTGAAGGCTCAGGGCAGTAAATCACATCATAAAAAGGTCAAAGTTCTGGTCGATTTCCAGACTAATGGTGTTTAAAACCAATAAATACTTGCCTAATACTATAAATGCAGCCATAAATTTACACTTTTGCATACATACACGTAGCTTGACACCGAGTACATAAAGTCTATCAAGGTAATGGCAAGGAATAGATGAGAGAAACACAAGACACTCCTGCTAGTATCACAATGGAAAAAGAAACCTTTTCTCCATCTATTGATTTTGTGAGGATTGAAGCAAATAAACATAATGCAGTGAGCTTGATCTTGATGTCATTTATGACAGATTTACTCCAGCTTAACATATAGGAGCTGATTTGCTGCTCACAGTTATACAAATAAATCCCACTAGGAAATATTTGTCCTGCCCTGTAAACAATTTGAAACTTCAAAATACCTTACTATGGTGAATCTGGGCAATCCTCAAAAGTTCTGGTTTGCAATATTTTTAATAGTTTTAAAATATTTTTACAAGTTTGCTCTGGTCAATCAAAATATGCTGTTTCAATCAGGCCAAAATCTTCTTAGAAGTTTCCTACAGCACTATCCAGCCCCCACAGCAGCCATGGTGATATTCAAACCACACACCTTCTCTTGACAGGTAAAAGTGGAATGTTTAAAAGAAATCTGCAACCAGGGTAGGAGCTATAAAAGAAAGTCATTGCTTCAAAATCTCCTTCTAAACTTTTTCCATCAAAAATCACCTGCAGTGTCCCAGAGCTGATTAAAATCTATAAACATACTAATTTTCACTGTACTAGACTGAATCATATAAATAACTCCACAAGTATATAATAAACTATGTGAAACCACCTGTGGTTTCCCCCCCCTTTTAGCTTGTTTGAATCACCCTAAATGTGACTTTAATCAGTCCTAATGACCGTTTATTTCAGCCACAGCAGCCAATTGCATTTTTACTACCAACTATAGCTACTCATTGGAAATTTGCCCAGTTTTCTAGTTATCACCTGGCAATACACCATGGGTCAATGACACAGATGCAGTGATGTTCATCCTTGACAGAGAAATCATGTTGCTGCTTCTCCTCCCTCCTCTTTTCCTCCATTCTCGAGAGGAACACAGGCTGTTGAACCTGGATTTGCTCTTAATTGCTTTGCTTACAAGTAAACAGCAAGAGCCTGATCTTGCCAATGTCAGCAAAATGTGGTATTGAGCAGCGTTTTGCTCTACAGTCTCCATCGATTCCCAGGGAGCTTAAGGAGAAGGAATCGGATCCTAAACAGACAATAATACACTTACGTTTTTAGTGTGCTTCATTTTATGCTGAAATTTTTCTCGTGCTTCAATCCTTCACATTTAAACACGCTTCTGACAACAGGCCTCACTGAGGCGTATGTGCAGTTGTGCTACAGAAAGCTATTTTTTGGGTATGTCTGAGAAAATTACATGCTAGGCATATCCCGCGTGTCTCTGTTTTCAATCATTTCTGACGAATCCCAACTGTTGGGAAGGACAGACAGGCCTGGCAGGACAGGGGTTTGCCGTCAGACTGGGGGATAGCCCTGCTTCTCTGGTGGGTATTTTTGTCCTTTGGCTGTTTCCTGCACGCAGGCTAGAAGTGAAGGAAGGCTCGCCTCCTTTTTATACACTTCTATTGTGCTTACAGAAGAGCCATATTTAAATCGGTATGCAGGCTGTCACTGAAACACAAATAAATAGAAGAACGACATGTTCCCTTACATGTTATTTCCGTTAACATGACGCAGCTGGAGTGGTTTCCCTGTCTCCTGCCCCACAGTGCAGGGCCACGCACCGGCTGCAGCTATGGAGCCACCTCTGAGGTGCACATCGACTTACTGAAGGCAACCAGCCCAAATTAGGGCCACAGATGCCTGTCAGCCACACCTGGCCCACTTGCTCATAAAAAAAATGATGCTGATGACAGATGAGCCAAAAGGTGTATAGGGTCACGGGTATAGGGTAATTAAGCCTGAAGACCACAGGGTTTGTAAAAGACACTCAGTGACTTCTTCAGTGTTCTTCCAAGGAGCTGAGGACCTAACCCATCAGCAGAAAGCATTGTGTTGTACGCTGCCAAGTTGGACATGGAGGATCATAGAATCATAGAATAGTTTGGGTTCGAAGGGACCTTCAAAGCTCATCTATTCCAAATCCCCTGCAATGAGCAGGGACATCTTCAACTAGATCAGGTTGCTCAGAGCCCCGTCCAGCCTGGCCTTGAGTGTCTCCAGGGATGGGGCATCTACCACCTCTCTGGGTAACCTACCACTTCTCTGGGTAACCTGGGCCACTGTTTTGCCACCATCACTGTAAAAAATTTCTTCCTCATGCCTAGCCTGAATCTCCCCTCCTTTAGTTTGAAACCATCACCCTTGTCCTATCACAACAAACTCTGCTAAAAAGCCTGTCCCCATCTTTCTTACACACCATCCTTTAAGTACTGAAATGCCACAATAAGGTCTCCCCGGAGTCTTCTCTTCTCCATGCTGAATAACCCCAGCTCTTTCAGTCTGTCCTCCCAGCAGAGCTGTTCCAGCCCTCTGATCATCGTGGTGGCCTCCTCTGGCCCCTCTCCAACAGGTCCATGTCTTTCCTGTGCTGAGGGCCCCACAGCTGGATCCAGAACTCCAGGTGGGGTCTCACCGGAGCAGAGCAGAGGGGCAGAATCAGCTCCCTCGACCTGCTGGCCACGCTCCTTTCGGTGCAGCCCAAGTGGCCTTCTGGGCTGCAAGTGCACATTGCCAGCTCATGTCCAACCTTTCACCCACCAGTACCCCCAAGCCTCCCCTGCAGGGCTGCTCTCAATAGAACTTTAGTGACCGCAGAACATGTTCCTCAGTGAAGACAGCATATGGTGGAGATACACATAAGCAACAGCCCTGCCGTATTTGCAGTGCGATATGAGTGCAAAGGAATCTGCTCCTGTGCTCCTCTGCATGCTGGGATTGCCAGGCTGCTAATGCAACCACCTCTGTGCAAGGCAACACATAGAGACTTTCTACCAGTGCTTGCAGCCCAGTGCACCTTTTCTCCTCAGTTGGCTGCAAAGCAGCCTGGAAGTCCCTGGGAAAGAAACACCCGAGGTACAAGTACCAGATAAAGCAGGAATCTGGGCTGAGTCTTCAAGCTCCTTCAGCAGAGTACTTCTAGCCTTGGCGCTGTGGCCTGCTGTAGGGTATGCAAACTGCCTCAAATAATATTCCAGCAACCTTGCAAAATTTTTCTCTCACGCATACACACGTCCACAAACACCACCACCTAACCCCCCTGTCTCAATTTCAATAATTCTTGGGTGGATTTACAATTTCCTAAGCAGGTTGCTATAGTGACCTTGCAGAATATTTTTTCAAAACAGTGTTGTACTGTAAATGTTTACATACAGCATAATCCTGCCAAATTGTCTTAAGACAAAGGAAAACACGAAGTGTCTTTGCTTTATGTCGAGCCTTCCAGCTTTTTTAGCGTTGAGAATGTACTTTCAACTAACAGCACCAAGTTACGCCTTTCTGTGGGCTTGCACACCCTCAGGCCTAATAATGGGTCATCTATTAGCTTTAATGAATAACAAAGGTATCAGATTTACTAGTGTTAGCTGATTCAACGTATTTCTGAGTAAATTCAGAGTTAACTGAAGGGCTGGGGCTTAGTTCAAGGGCCAGACACCCAGTTGGTACAAATCAGTATCACTTGATTGAAGTAATAAAAATGTTGATACTGGGGCAGGACTTTACTGATGAACATCAGTAGATTTTTTTTTATAGTCTTCTTAATCTGAATAATTAATGGAACAATTTAATTATTTTTAGATAACATGTCAAAAAAAATATATGGTTCCTGTTTCAATTCACATTCTTCTGGATTCCAGCAAGAGAGACCAAGAGTCAGTGGAATATAACAGTATTTGCTCATTATGTTGTTTTAAACACTGTAATGTTCCTATATCAACATTAACAGTAGTGTGATTTATGATTACAGAACACATACATAGCTATCAAATGTCTCCTGCGCCTCTACTCTGTTTCTAAGATACCAAAGCAAAGTCCAGAGCATAATATAATTTACAGCACTATAAAATATTTTACAATTGAAGCACAGTGAAAGCTTAATATCCAAGACCTTCTGTAATATGACTATGACATCTTGTTAAACTTTATTTATGGGAACACTAGGGTTGACAAGAACTTTCTTCATGTCACTTCCCTACTGATTATCAATATCACCTTTCTCACTTCATGGTGTTTATAGGAGGAGGTCTTCCTTTTGAAAACATAGGTTCAGATAGATAACAGACTGTTGCCTCAAAGTTTATGTTTTAGTTACGGCCTTAGATCACTTGCCCAAGATCATGATTCTCTTCTTTCCTAAAATAAATTTACAATGCTCTGTCCAATAGATAATTCAAAGCATTTAGACACAAGATAAATTCTGAAGTACCATTACCTGAACCTTCTGTGGTTCTTTTTCCCACTAAAAAAACCCAAAATAAAACAAAATCTTGCAATTCTTGGATCTGAATTCTCTTCCAGTTTTGCTTTTATGATTTCTAAATAGATCATACCTCAAAAAAGCCTTATTTTGTCAGAACACTTTAGATGCCAGAGGAGACTGGCATCATTAATTCTTCTCATTTCTACTGTTTGAGAGAGCAAAAATCCTGGCAGTCAGTCACCTTATGAGTTTTCCATCACCTGGAGCAAAATCAATGCAAACTTGTTCCTGCCCCATCTTGGCACATTGGCGTACAAATGAAAAGCTCTGATTAACTCTGATCTGGCCTGAGAACCAAACCATCGTCTCTAGGTTTATCTTAACCTAGCACTGGGTTGGAAAACACTCTGCTTAAACTTTCATTATGCTATTGAGCAAGGCGGAAATGGTTTAAAGCAAAAATCCCAAAATCTTAAAAATATTTTTTCTCTGCTATCAGAGAGTAAAACAGTGTCCTCCGAGACCCCAAAAAGGGCCAAAGCAGGATATCTGCTGACAGCTTGAGCAAGTATCACAGTTGTCCCTTTTCATTCCTGTCTCCCCCTTTACTACCCACCAGGAGTAATATAAAATATTTTATTTGCTCAGCTGTTCAGCCCTGGTTTCAGTGGTGAGGATGCCAGCTCAGCTGGGAACATCCTGCCAGCAGAAGAGGTTGATCACTTGAACACCAGCCTCTTCCAGCACCACTGTCACCCTCTCCTGCAACATCACTGTACCACAGGAAAATTCCACACTCCACAATTTCCAGATAATTTCTAATTAATAATTTCTATTTCCATAATCTCTGGACTGAGAATATTAAAAATTAATTCTAGCATGGTATTGCCAGTCAAATACCAGTTGAGGAAGGAATATGTTTGGAATAAAAGTGATACAAATGGGTAGGCAGATGTATTTTCACCCTCACTATATGACTTCTTCGTACTTTTCTGGCAAAGAAAGGGAGCCTTAAAATAGAAATAAATTACAACCCCTTTTCTGTTTGGTTAAAGTAGCCTTAGAACAAACAAGAAACAGGTCTGCACATCTTAAAGGCATGGCAGCTAAGTCTGAAAACACATCTCATCTAAGTGTAATTTCCACTAACATAACTGATTCCTGAGGTTTGCCATTGGTAGAGAACATTTTCCTATCAAGGAATTCAATATTACGCTCGCTATCTTTAATGTAGACTGAGCAAATATGTTACATGAAGCATCTACGGATTTTGAACGCCTTTGCTCACACTGTAGAGTGCCTGAGCCCATGAGCAGTGTCCTACACGTGCAAAGGGCTCCTTGCACAGAAGGGCGTTGCTAACCACGAACATGGGTAGCAGATTCTGTGTTATATTATCCAGAACTCTACAGAATTAAACTAACACAAAATTGTGTAATTATTACAGCAGCCAAATTTACATGGAGCTCTGCTCCATATTAGTAGAAACCTGCACTGTTACATATACTACTGCTGTTGTAAGCCTCTCTCCCTGAGATTCTTCATAAACATGACAGCCCTCTACAATTCAAAACTTCATCTTGTCCTGATACAGCAGTTAAATCTGGAATCAACCAGCATCACCAAAAAACTTCAGCCCTCCTGGCACTTCTTCAACAAAGGACGTGTTTGTACTATTGATTGTACTGCTGAAAATAATTTTGCTGTGTTGACAGGCATCACTCAGCACAGATTGTGATGAAAAGCTGAAAATTAGAAAGTTAAATGAACACCTGCAACAATTTTCCTGCCAATTTTACAACAAAATAAATATTGAATTATTCTGATAAGTGGGTCAAATTCATCCCTGGTGTCATGGCCCTTTGAGGTTAAGAGCACTACGACAGGAATGAATTTGGCTACTGTGTCTCTTTCACAGAGCAAATGCTTCACTGAACTTTTCAAACCCCCTGTGCCAACATTCATCTTCATTTAGAACCCATCTTTCCCTCTTTACTGAGCTTCTGCAGCAAAGCCATAATTTTTCTATCAACTTGCAGTCAATTATGTTGACAGTTTGACATGAATACTGTACATACACAAAAATAATTTGCAAAACATCTTTTTCAATTGTTAGACTTAACAGTCATTTCCATCATATATAATCATCTTTGGCACGTATAATTCCACAAGCTATCCTTCTGGGAAGAATATGCATCACTTCATATCACAGCAGCTTGAATGGCAGAGATTTTATGAAAAAGATACTATTGTAGAGCTTCATTTTCATCGTTTTTTTTTCTTTTTTATTCTATTGCTAGCAGAAGCTGAGGGACACATTGTTTTTTTCTTGCAAAGCAAGCAGAAGTCTTATTCTTCCAACCTACAAGCGCTTACTTTGCAAGGAATTCCTGTAAGTCCCAGAAAATCCACGGAGTGTTACAGCATCATGATTAAATTCTTCGCAACTCATGTTTGGGCAGGTTCCAATACTTCAACGGCAGAGAAGCGTGTGGATGTGATGAAACACATTTTCTGCAAATCTGCTATGGAAAGCAATGCTCTGTCAGATTTCTTTATCCCCATTACAGCCTGCTCACACCTATGGATGTCCAGCTACGTCACTGAGTGACAAGGGCTTCAGAAGGCACCCAGGAAGCAAAAATCAGACTACAGATTATCATGCGGACGATTTCAAGGGCCATTGTGCACACTTCTGCACATTTGCCTTTTCAAACCTCAAAGACAAAGTTTGATTTTAAGTTTCAAGAAAGACCAATTTACCAGCTTTCGGCACTCGGGTGGTGTTCTGTAGGTATTCTCCACTCTTATAGAGATTCAAAACTCTCTCTAGCTGAGCAGCCGTCTCATCTATTCCCCAGTGAAGTTCTCCTTTGAAAGCACAGAAAAAGAGTGAGTCAGATGAGGAGCAACCTGCACAGGACAAAATGAGGTTGCACTCAAAGAAAGGCCAAAGCACCAGAGCCCAGCAGTGCCATGCTCCATGGCAGAGTTGTAATGTTGGACATGAAATCCCAGAGTTACTATAAATTGGGTTTGAGCTGGGCATGTCAACAGCTGGCTCAGCCAGCTGGGAACCCCAGGCCTGTGGTGAGCTCCCCATGTGGGGAGAACTTCAGCCAATATGGGGAACTCCAATGGCTTAGCTTGCTATTTAGGTCTAGCCCAGCATCGTTAACTTCCCCATTGAATACACACAGTACAAGGTATAAAACCTTTAGAACAACACGCCAAAAACCCTCAAATCAAGTTTACAGGCACATGCAACTACTCTTGCCCCAAGGTATTACCTTAGTTATTAGTAAAGATCTATGGTAATGTCACTTGTCTCTGGCTTCTGAGGCACAGAAGCACCACTGGTACCATTGGCAATGGGGAAGTATTCTGTTTTTATCATTAAAATGCCCCTTGTCAGAGACAGGGACTCCTCCAGATCCCACCAAGGATGCAGTTTATTTACCCTGGTGCTGAGGTGTCAGAAGGAAGTACACACCTCTGTGAAGCCTAGATAAAAATCTCAAATGGGATTTCTCTGGTATACAAAGCCATTCTTGCCTTCTCTGTATGCAGGAAATTTTATCCTGGATAGAAAAACAATTCGGTTCTATTGCAATGAACATAAAAGCAGCATCCTCCCCATCCCAAACATGACAGTCACACTGAAAAAGGAAATATTTGGCACTACTGTGTTTATTGCAGTTACCTGTTGCATTGACTATCTTATCCAGTAATGGTCTCAGTGAGGATGGCGCACTGTGTGGAAGAAGATATGTAAAAAAGAACCTGAAATAGAAAAGTAACCCATATTGAAAATTAAAAAAAAAAAAAAATAGTTTACAAATGTCTGGTAACTAATGAACAAATAAGGAATAAAATTCTTATTGCTTATAAGCCACAGACCTATTCCGGAAATATAATCATATTCTATAGTCAAATAAATATATAGTTGAGACTATTCACACAGCTGGCTGGCATACTCAGACCACACTGTTACACACAAGGCTGCCTTGTAACTACGTGTAAATATTCCATTAAGACACAAATTTGCTGTGAAGCCCCATGGATTGTGACTATTTGCAAAAGTATCTGTACTTTTTAAAGGATGCCATCAGCCATAAAAGTCTTGTGTTTTTTTTTCAGACCTTGAAAGTGCATAAATCAGACTTCTGCTTATTTCAAATAACTGACTATTTTTTATTTCTTTTCCACAGTTTTCTTAGACTTTCAAATGAATTGCCAGGAGAAAGCCTTCTTCTGTTGTTGTAATGCCACTGTAGTTCAGAATGTCTTCTCTGTTCTCATCATTTATCTAAATTCAAGATGCATTTATGTAGATATTAATCAATGGATCCATTTTAACATTTTTAATTGCAAAAGAAAAAACAATATGCCTTTACCACCACTTGAAGTACACTTAATTTTCACATTGTTCCTTTAAATTTCTATTACTCTGCAAATATTACTACCCATTGCAATCTCAGTGTCATAACAACCTAAGATGGAGATGGACAGTTCAGGATCTAACAGTATAAACAGAACTATCAGACATAAATATTAGGTAATGAGCAGAATATGAACATAGTTGGGAAACTGCCCTGCTTTACATCTAACGTGTAAAGTAAATGTTCTTTTTATGTACAGAGACCATATTGTCAAACAGAAACCTCCAGGGACTCATGCTCAGGACGAAGACAAGCAGATGTCTTACATAAGCACAAATTAAAAAATGAGGTTATAGGCAGCAAAAATTGATCGACACAGGTATTACTGAGTTGACATAGTCCATAATGAATATTTCCTCGAGATTTTAGCTCCCTTCTTCATGCCTTACAAAGATTATATTTATATTATTTATTATAATTTCTATCATTTATTTATAAATAGTATTTATTGTATTTATACTAGTAATATATTTAAATATATTTATTAAGCAGGATTATCCCCAGGTAGGTTTTCTTAATGATGAGTATGAAACAGTCAATATAAATATACACAGAAATTTAAAGTCTGGTAAATTTTTACCTCTTTTTTCTGCTTACAGATTATCCGTAAGCAGAGTCCCACTGATGCGAAGAGTTCTTTACCAAAACTCAGTAGCTGTCATTTATTTTCCTAAACACTGGAAGGATGCAAGTCATGGAGGTTATTGTTTTTCCATGCCTATAGAAATATATTACTTGTTCTAACACAAACATCTATATGTGAAATTCTGACATGTAGAGTTAACTTAAGAGCAGGAACATTTGTTGTTCATTGATTGCCGGACCAGTGGCATCCTTTGCGATCTGCATAATACAGATTATCAGCTTCTTTTACATTTGTTCCTACAGCCTTTTTTCCTTTCTTTTTTCTTTCTGAGAACTATCTGATCTTAACTCAAGAATTGTCAGCGACAGAAAAATAATCTCAGCTATTGGTTAATAGTCAAAAATATTAATTACCCTTACTGTCCAGTGCTTCGAAAATTGTTCCTCCAAACTTTTGGAGGAAAACCCACAGAGACACATTTGTGACAGAAGGTAACCACCTGAAAGTCAAGTTCTTGCATAGTAGAGGGGTTTTTTTCCAAAATGTTTTCTCTTCTTTAATTATTTACCTCATAAAGAAACTAGGTAGATAGGTTAATTATGTTTCCAAGGCTAGGGCCTGCTATATCTTAAAATTACAAGGGTTTTATGTGCTGTTTGACCTACTGCTGCTTTTGACTCCTACCTAACAGCAACAGCAATCCCTTCCTGAGGGCAATCTCCACGCCTACAGCAACAGTGTACATCCAATGAAAATATGCAATGTGGTAGCCTGCCCCTAAAGAAGTGAGGACTGAGCCTTCCAAGACAAGTGCACAGTTTGTTGCTGATGCCCCAGCGTGGGTGGTCACAGCCTACTATAGCATGAGTCCGCCATTGAACAAAAACCCTCTGTCTCTATCAAATTAAACAGAAGTGGCAGCTGCAAGCACTGGGGCACTGTCCGTGCGTTACACACTGGTGTGTGGTTCAAAGGCAACATTAAAAACTGTAATAGAAAAAGACTGCTTCCTTCAGTGAGACCAGCAACCTGCCGCAAGCCCGTGGCATCGCAGACGTATCCCCACTTACAACGGAGATGGATGGATGCCTATTAAAGGTTTCTTAGCCAGACCAGTAAAACAGACTTAACCAAAAGCTAGCAAGCTAAGCAGGATCTTTAAGCCAAGCAAATGGAAATGGAAAATTTTGCAGGACACACTAAATACTGCGCTGCACAACTACAGAGGGCTGTGATGTGGTGCAGCCCATTTCAGTGTGGTCAGCTAATGCAACACAGACGCTGGTGAGCACCCTGGGACCAAAGCAGAAGACTCTCCTTAGAGCAGCCTCTCCTCGCTGTGGTCTGGCAGGCAGTGAATGGCATGATACTTGAAAGGGAAGCCTAAGAAATGAGCACACCATTATGGCATTGCTTTGAGATCTTCCTATGTGGATCAGACAAGGTGGCTGCCTGCCCCAGCAGCACCCATCAGCCAGAGCCGCAGCGGTAGGAGGAGCACGGCATCGAGCATCGGGGCACCAAGCACTGGCCACCAGCTCCCTGGAAAGCAGTGAGATGGTTCCCCAGTATCCTGCACAGCCCTCCGAGGGGAGCGACAGCCAACAGGGGAGAGCCAAGACTTCAGACATAAAGCCATTGCCCAGAAGGTCTCTGCTGTCAATTCAGAGAAACCATTAAAATCTAATTCAGAAGACAGACACGTCAGCTGAAGACTTTCCTCAGCACGGTCAACCGGTCTGGTGTTACCTGTCACCTGCACATCCCCCATCGTGGGCACAGTGCTGCCATAGAGAGGGAAAAGCACCAGGATCAGACCCTCAGCAACTGCTCACACAGAGACCAGGGGCAGCGGGCAGACAGGAGTGGGGCAAAAGGAAGCACCCCTTGCTTCAGAATCATAGAACAGTTTGGGTTGGAAGGGACCTGCAAAGCTCATCTAGTCCAAGCCCCCTGCCATGGGCAGGGACATCTTCAACCAGATCAGGTTGCTCAGAGCCCTGTCCAGCCTGGTCTTGAATATTTCCAGTGATAGGGCATCTACCACCTCTCTGGGCAGCCTGTTTCAGTGTTTTACCACCCTCGTTGCAAAAAATTTCTTCCTCCTGTCTAGCCTGAATCTTCCCGCTTTCATTTTAAAAACATTACCCCTTGTTCTATCGCAACAGGTCCTGCTAAAATTTCCGTCCCTCTCTTCCTTATAGGGCCCTTGTAAGCACTGGAAAGGGGTTTCAGAGGTCTGGGATTACACCCCAGATCATCAGCCACTTAAGGTCTCAGCAGCCCCGTGGCTGCAGTGGGGTCTGTCACCCCCCCAGCAAGGCAGGGAGCACTGAGCCGGGGCACTGGAGAGTGGAGCTCTGACCCTGCCTCTGAAGCCAGCCCTGTGCTCAGCCGGTGGTGGAGAACATGTAGTGACACCTCTTAACTCACACCAAAGAAGAGCTGCCTGAACCATCTCACCACAGAGCTAATGGGCCCCCATCTCCACAGGTACCTCTGGTTCACTTCTCCGAAACTCCCTACTTGTGTGAAGAATTCAGTGGAACGAAATCAACATAAAATTAGACTAAAAGTGGTGAATCACACTCAGGGTATGTAAAACATTTTCAAAGTTATAAATGCTATGTATTTTCACAAATGAAACCATTATTCATGGCTTCACTTACCCTTGAGTATCAGTTCTAAGATAATACATACTTGTTGATGTGAATAACTATAAAGAATGCTGGAGACTTTTTGCCCACTTTCAATTCTCTTTTACCTTATCCGATCACATACCTGTAGGCATTGTAGAGATTCCTCTTTTCATTCATATTCTGACACCGTCCCTCAACCGAACAGGGTAAGGTGAAGTTCCTTGCGGGGAATTCCATAAAGCAGTCGCTGTTACTGGTGCAAGAGCTCTCCTCAATACTGGCATCGTCCAGATCCGTCACCTTCAGTTCCCCATCTACGATCACAAACTGCCGAGGGCGAAAATCCAGTAACGTCACGGAGCCGAGAGGAGAGTGAGCCAAATAATGCAAAAGCCGAACTAAGCTGAGACATATCTGAAATGCAAAAACATGTGTACCTTGTGTTATTTTCTCAGAGCAAAGCATATAAATGAAACCACTTTAGCTGATGATATACTCATAAATATACGACTTAATATAAGCATTATAATTTATCCTTAAAAACGAATGTTGCAATTAAGGTATTTTTCAAAGGATTAACATAGTTGATTGTAAAACCCTTAGAGATTTGAAACAAAAATAAGCTTCTTTGCCAATGCTTTCCCACAGTATTCTTGAAGCAGGGCTCATTGTTGCTATTCTTACTTTTAATAGAAATAAAAGCATTAACTTTTAATAACACATTACGCACAGTCCTTGACCACGCAGCCTGATTCTGCTCTTTAACAGACTCCAGGTCTGGAAGTTTTGGCCGGATCACCCTGCGCCCGGAGCTCCAACTGCAGACGGGGTCTGTACTGCCTCCATAGTGATCCCACATTCTGACTGCTTTTATAAAGTTTTTTTTTCCACTGGTTCCTCTTACATTTGCCCTTTTCCAGGGAAGAAGAAAACAAATTCCCAGAAAGAGGACCGCCACAGGTCCTCTGTAACTCTTCACCATGACCCATGGTAAGCGTGTATGTTCGTCTGCCTGGTGGGTTGACCTTGGTGGACCCTCATGTGACACTTCGGGGCTGACACTGCACTTTTCAATTGCAGGTTAGAAACTTGAGTAACTATTACTAGACAGCAAACTCAACTAACATTGAACTCAGCCTCCTTACTGTTTTCAATTCACGCATTCCTTTACAGTCCACTATGTAACATATTAATGCAAACATAGTATTAATATGAACACAGTTAAATGGTGGAATTTTTATTCTATGTATTAAATTAATAACGGGTCTTATTCAGTCTAGCAAGCTTTTTATTGTTTATATATAATCTTTGTTTTCTGTAAAAATACCCTGTTAAGGCCACGTGCATTTAAGTAGTCAAATCCAAATTAAGTCCTGGGGCATAAATGCTATACTCAGGGAAGCACCTAAACACATCCTTCATAAGAAAGCTGAGCATGTCTGAAGTTATCCCTCATGACCCTTCACTTCTGGGACATTTGGACTATCTCACACTTCTGTAATCATTCTCCTACTTGATCAGATTAGAACATTTTTATCCTACTTACAGGATACCACAGTTCACATGGAGATTCCTGTAGGTGAGATGAACACAGGCCTGGTTATGGGACACCAGACTTAATCACCCTTTCCTCCCTCTGGAAGGATGCAGGATTTGTATAGATGCACTCCTGCAATCTGCTGTATATAAAAGGCAGATCCAGCCCAAACTAACCTAGAATACACATATTTTCAATTGCCAATAAACCTAGAGTTTAGCTTGAATAAAACCACAGCTTGTCATCTGAAATTATTGCCTTTTCTCAAACACCAAAAAGCCCCTGCTCCTGTAGTGGCAACCTCTGTGACCAACCCCACCAGGCTGCTGCCCTGTGTAGCTGCTGCCAGGCTGGGGCTGCAGATGCTCCCGCACAACAAGCTTTAAGCACACAAGTGAAGGCTTTGCTCTGTATCACGCACCTTTGCTGAGCGCAGGGGTGCTGATCTGGGGAGCAGGCTTACTGCCGAGTCCTTCAACACAAGGAAATTATTATTGTCCCTGCTCATTGCAGGAGGGTTGGACGAGATGACCTTTAAAGGTCACTTCCAACCCAAGCAATTCTCTGATTCCATGATTCTATGATTATTTGTAGGAATAAGGTCAAATATTTATGCAGCCACTTTCAGGACTGGACCACAAGCAAGTCTCACATATCAGGAAGACATGATTTTATTTCCTCCTTCTTTGCATTAGCTGTGTCCTGGACAAGCTAATGAGCATGACATTATCTAAGACTTCGTTACAGAGGTCACAGGAGTGTTTCATCTCTAATTCCACCTCTGTGAATCAGCTCAGCACCTTTATCTAATTCTCCTTCATCTCCCTTTGCAATCACTCACTCAGAAATATCCACACTGGAAGGAAATTTCCCTGTTTATTACCCATGACCTAACATACCTCTTGGTCATTTACCTTGTACATAGTTGCTGTCGCAATCCATTATTTGCATTCCCTGGATAAGATGAGCCAAAGACAGGTCCTGTACTATGGGAGCTGTGACAAGTACCTCTACCGCTTAGTAAGACTGTATTTCTTTCAGAAGAAGGGAGATGAAGCTTAGTGTGGGCAAGACACTTGCTCCATTGAGATTAGTAAAATAAATGCTGCCAGGGAACACTCCTGGGTACACAAATTTAATCCCACACACACAGTGGGTAGCACAGTCTCTGGCCCAGATCTGGCTGGGATCAAGGCTGGTCTCCCTCCCGCATGATCCTCAGGTGAGACGCAGAAGGCAGCACAGCCCAGAGACCACTTCTGGTGGGCATCTCGCATGCAGCCACCCGGTCCTCCAAGACTGCCAGAATTCCAGCCTACAGACGTGGGCTGCACCTTGCTGGTTACTCTCTGAGATCAGTCAGGCACACTTTCAATTTTCTGGCACAGTTGTAGCCATGCAATCCCAAGTGTTTTAAATGAAGACTGCGGTTGCCTTGCAACATCTTAGGGAGTTAACCTCAGCCAGCTACGCGACCCAATATACGCTGAGCAAGACAGCGCTGTCTTGATCAAAGCATTGCTGCAGTCTGGCTTCATTTTGGACAACATAAGTGTGACCTTCGTGCTCCTGGGAAATTGCCAACGTTGTGGACAAACTGGGTTGGAGATTTGTGTACATTTATTTCACTCTTCCCCCAGGAAAAGACAAACAGAGCAGGAAGCAGTAGAAAACAATTCTAAAACCAACCTATGATAAGGATCAGGAGAGAAACGTAACATCCTTCCATTGTTTAAATCCCAGTCGCAGAGCACAATACTAAGTGCCAAACCCTGGGCCTCGGACTTCAACAAGTAAGAAATGTTTGAAGGCATCATGTAAAAAGCACATAACTAGCTACAATTAGATAACATCAAAAGATAAAATCTTAAACACTAAAGAAAGGGAGTGCTAAATGTTGTTTCTAAACCAAGATGTAATAATATGCAAAGCAAACGTTTAATAAACGTGAACTGCGCTGCATCGTACACCACCCTTGTTTCATGCTTGATGCTTTTTTGTGTACATCACTCTCTTAAAAGTCCTTTTAAAACTGTTGTTACTCACTCGAAATCTGTCTTCCCAGGAAGTCTGTAAAAGCTGAATCATCTCTAAAGGTGAGCCTAGTTCAGTGATGGTTGTCAGTGTGTCCGGGATGTCATTGCTATCTTGATAACAGTAGCCATAAAGCTGAAAAAAATCACAACCAGGCAGTATCAGTGTAAGGTATCTTGGCATGCTTTTAAGTTTCCCTGTGGACAAGGTGCAAAGTGAGCATTTCTTACAAGGCTCTGAGCTCTACATATTGTATTGTGTTGAAGTAAGCCCCCCAATAGCTTTTGTATACTCTCATTTGCAGATTGGTGCCTTGAAGCTCCCAAATGAGTTAGCAGAGTTTCTTATGGGCATCATACAGCACAAGGCCAGTGAAGTGTCCACTGCATAACCCTCTGTACAGTATCTTATACCAATGAATATTTAAGGAAGAAAAAAAAAAATCCATGAATACAGAAACAGAATTCTATTTGAGGAAAACTAGTTCAGTCTGCAACACCTGGCTAAAGAAGACTGATTTTCTGCTTAAAAGACATCGCAAAACAGCTTTTAACGGCATTTCCCACAGGACTATGGTTTGTGAATTTGGCAACAACATGTATTTAAACGACATGGGAGCCTAGAAAGCACTGGAAGCACCAAAACTTATCTTTTCCAGCCAGAAATTGGCCCTTGCTATACTTGATTGACTTCTATCTGCAGTATTGTTACAGAAGGGCAAATACTCCAAAATATTATCTGCCAGTAGCTTCTTCAGTTTGAAAGCATTTAAATGCAATTTTGGCCATGCTCCAACTCCTTCCTGTATTTGCTTTCCAAAGACATTTGAATGATTAATTTTCACTTGCACAAATAATTGCACAAGAATATTTAAGGACTGTGGAGAAGAAATGTCTTGCTTTATATGGAGTGGGACAATGTCTGACAGGGCTGGAGGACAGGCTTTCACAAACTCCCTGCCAAGCCCTGGCAGAGAAGCAGTTAAATGAGCCTGATAAGGATCTGATTGCAACCTTCCAGCCAGAACAGCACACACATGAAATAAAATTAAATGTAATCTCTGCCCCTAGTCAAATAAACCACAAAGTAAAAGGGTCTGTGTGAAAACACAGCGCGAAAAAATGCCCTGCTGCTATTCTTCTACTGCCTTGCCTCGAGTAATTTGACTTTTCAAACCTCTTTTCATTTTATAAAAGCTCGGGGAAGCTGACAGGGGTCTCCTCTGAGCTGAGGGGACTCGGATATGGCCCTGCAGAAGACACCAGGCTCATCCAGAGCAGAAGGGGGACAGCCCCTAATTCACCAGGGTAGCAGAGAACAGGGCTGGCGAGTGCCACGGATGGAGGGAGCGAGGCAGCACCCGGCCCCTGCCAGTAGATCCCAGTACCAAGCACATTTTTATGCCTCGTGACCCTCCTGGGCAGAAAAGCAAAGACCAGGCTAAAGTCAGCAAATACGGGATTTGTTATGAACCGTTTCGTTAGCTCTGGCTGTAGCTGTACGCATTAAAGGAAAAAAGGGTGCCAAAAAATGTACAAGAAGTAAACAATTTTTCTTTTTGGTGTAAAAATGGTGCTGTATTTCAAAACAGCTGCTTAAACGCGGACATTAACCTAAACAAAAAGGAGCTAGAAGATTTTATTTTACAACATGCCAAAAAGATTTTGGCGTCAACGCGCAACACAGAATTTGTGATAGATGCCGGTATGAACATCTGAAGTAGGAAAAGGGACTTTTCTCTTTACTGCCACAGCCATGACGAAGACTGTAACAGCAATCATTTCTTAACCTAGAGCCACTCAGACCAGACTTGGATTTGTTCCTTATCATCTATGACACCACGGTAGTGCAGCTTATATACAGGAGTTAGACATCTGTGTGCTCCAAACTATGTTAGAGAATCACATCAGCACAAATCTGTTTAAGCCTTCTGAACTAACAAAAAATGAAATTAAATTAAAATATTTAATTCAATATATATACTTTCTTAGAGGTAAGCTGGATTCTGCAATTCTTACTAGGTATTTCACGTCTCTCTGTGTGGGGGCAGACTAAGAAGGCAGAATGAAGCTTGGTAGGTCTGAAAACCCTGACATCTGAGTGTTGAAATCTAACATCTGCTTCTTTATCATCTGCAGAGTTCAGCGCTTGTCTTTAGCACAGTAATACTATCCATTGGGGAAAAAAGCCATAAGGGAAATTAGCAAGTAATACAGACTGGAAAATGACAGTATTGCAGTAACTGTTGGGTCACAGTAACACTGAATACAAAAAAGATAGCAGTCTTCATTAAACATTCTCAACATTTGTGAAAACTATTCCAACAACAGAAATACAGAAGACAAACAACAATTATACATTCATTTGATTACAAAAGCATAACACGTACATAATCTGCACACACAAAATATTGAAAAATCAGTCTTATTATCTATTTATGTGCACAGGAACACATAAGTAGAAATGAACTACAGCGTAGCATCTGTTTGAATCTTCTTTATCTTGATCCATGAATGCCAATAGTAATAATAATGATTTAGATCTGTTCTCAGAGAGCTGGAACTTTGCTCGTAAGTAATTCATTTTAGTATTCAATTTGTACCTTGGCAAAAGTCTTCGCTGCCTGAGTATCTGAGTGTTTTGTGTATATTTTACTATATTAATGCCCTTTTAATCACTCCAGCCATTGTGGAAGTTTAAATTACTCAATTCAGTTTGGGATTTATATTAAATTGTTCTTTATTCTCACACGAAAAATTTCTTGCACGAGTACTGCTGAACTTGATCTTAAAAGCTGAAAAACACAGTACTAAGCAACTTAGTATACGTCTAACTCAAAAAATACATAATCTAACCTGAGCTCTTTATTGCTTTTACTTAAGTGAAACCTCTCCAGATGCAGTGTTATTACATAATTATATAGAGTTATAAAAGCACAGAAGTCTGAGATATAAAGGATTTATTGGGTCGCATTTATGCTTTTCTAAATGAACTCTTGAAACTAAATGTAAAAATGCACACATAATTACATGGCCATATTTGTATGTGCAATTACCATGATTACAAACTGGGCATGTCCCAACAGCCAGTTAAGCATCTAAAATGATTACATTCATCCCCTCCTGATGAACCACCACCCAGCATACAGATGTTACAAAATAAGGAATATGAATATATATATATATGTAAAATATTCTAAGAGAGTAATTCTTAAGCCTTTTGTTTAAGAAGCAGGCTTATTAAGACAGAGAAACAACAAGTACAGAGGTACTACCCGAACTACTTTTTTTTATTCTTCCTTTTCATTTTTGTCCAATCCATTTTAAGGTCTGAAATGAGACAAAATGGTTTGTATTCCCAGACAGTGAAGTAAGAAACAGATAGCTGGATGCATACAATAACAAGAAAAGTAACCACACAGGGAAACTGAATATAGCTAGAAGCAAAAGATGAGCCAAAATATCTCTCCTATCTGAAATTCTATTAGGTTGGACATCATTCTCAGCATCACAAAGCTAGACTTTAGAAATATTCAGGAATGATGGTTTTCATACGTCTTTTCAGCATGGTTCCAATTAAACGAATGGAAAGAAATACAATCCCACATCTTTTTGCTATCTCGAGCCACTGCATTTAAATGCCACCTCAATATATTTTTGTGTAGAATCAAATAGCAAACAGTCACAATATCAGGATGCCTTTCTGTCTGTTTATAAAAACATATGCCAGATATGAAATGTTGACCTGTTCTCACATCATTTGCCATAATTCAGTTTGAGTAGCCCTGCTCAACCAATCCTTCCCTGTTTGGATTTTCTCGGTCCTGCATTAGTCGTTACACATCCAAAACTCCCACTGACTTCAACAGTTTTTAGGGATGCTGGGCATACAGGGTCACCCCCTGTGAAAGTTATATATTGCATTTTAGGAGCCCGTGTCCCTACCACCGGTCAGTTCACCTCCCTTTACAATTCCATTTTACTACAAATTATGGGGACAGAGGTGCCCCTTTCAGAGGAGCTGGGGAAGAGGGGGAGGGCGAAAGCAGAGGTCAGCCCCTACACAAAAGCTGACAAGCTTACTGAATAAAAACACAAAATAAAAGAGCTTATTAAGCTGTCATCAGCAGGGTAAGCCTGTGCAAACAACGGGTCCTCCTGCATTTAGCATCGGCACCCTAGCTGGATTTTTGAAAAAATAAATGTCAAGCCAGAAACTCCACCAAAATGTTATGCTTCATTTGTAGAGGTTGCTTGGTCGGAAAGGGCAGGCCCGGCCACCTGAACCCAAACCGCGGCCCAGCTACTGGAGACCAAAACTCCCCTGCAAAGATCACACCATTTCCCTAGAAATTCCAACGTGAACTCTTTTCTTTGCCTCGTTACTTTTTAGCCCTTCATGTCCATGATCTTTAGATTTTCTCTACAATTACAAAAGCTGGAAATTTCCCCCTTTTTGTGTATTGAACATGAGATTTCCAGGACTCCATGAACAGTAACTTTAAGAATACTTATTAGCAGCTGTAATATAAGTGACAGGTTCAATTGCATCACACCAGAAGCAACTTCTAGAAATCTAATTCTCTTTTAATTTGGACTTGCCCAAACTTACTGCAGTAAGGCCTAACTGCTGCCCACAATAGAAAAGTGCAACTAAAAAATAAAATCTTGCTTTTTTGAAAAGCAAGAGTAGTCAACATCTGCCACAGCCTTTCTTTTCAAAGACAGATGGACACAAGGCTACCTAATCAGAACTGGTTGTGTTGAGATTGTATTTTGTAGTGACTTGGTGCCCAGGGGAAATAAAAAGCTCCCACTGACATTGGTAGCCATTTGATAAGCCATTTGTTTGAGCTGCTACATGTAAAATACAGAACAGCACATTTTGGAAGCTCTTGCTATTTTATTGCTAACAAAATGAATGTAATCCTTTTTATGCAACCAATCCTTGGATTCACCTTTCATTCCTGGAGCACTGGGATGGTCCCTGCAAGAGCAGGATACAGCTGTGATTTACCAATACTTTGAGACATTTATGTCACTCTAAGATCCAATCATCCCTCAAGTTTTAAATATTTCCCTTCACTGATGATGGTATATACATAGATAAATATACACATAAGCACATAGATATGTATATATTTGTATATATTTAAATATACATTAAAATATTTTTATATATTGCCACACATACTCAGCCCCAAAACATCTGCAAACCTGTAATATGCATCTCCCTGGAAAAAGGATGAGTTCTCTAAAAGGCTTAAACTTTATAGAGATCTATCCAGAGTTAACCTTCCTGCTACAGAATATACAGAGATGGTGCATGAGAAGTGAATTGATTTTCCTCATTGAAATCCAGCAATCCAGCCTTGCCAAGTGTTGAGCTTCACTGGAAAAAAAGATCTTCATGCAGCACCACACAGAACCTTTTAATAGCCAGGGCCAGAACTGTGCTGACAGCTGTGAGGCAGGATTTCCTCTCCTGCTGGACACTGGAACTGAGAGCAAGCAGTGGGTAATTCAAATACTAAACTCTACATTCACAGCCCTGCCTAAGCTTTTATTTATAAATGTAGTATTACAATTAGTGCTAAGCTCCAGAAGAGCTAGAAGGTACAAGAATCTTATACCTGACAGAGTTATTAAACACAGAAGTTCATTAATAGAAAAACCAAAATGCACTATTTAGAAACACACAGGTATGTATATCTAACCATATCTGTTGGTACATCCACAGGTATCTCCATTTATTTTATATGTACGCGTGTGTATACATATCCATATATACCTGCTGTTCTGACACATATTATGTTGGCTATAATCTTATGATTTAGTAACGTTATCTCCCTTTTACTCTCCCTGCTTTTCTACACTCTGAAGTGGAAAATTCTTCTACTAAAAACGTTTACAGCACTTTCAATTTGCATTGCACTGCACAAGCTCAAGGCCCAACCCTGCAAATATTTAGTCATGCAAGTAACCTACTCCTGTAAAGCCTTCCAGTGAGGACTAATAGATCACTCATACAACCATGATTTCAATGGAAATGGGCTGATTTCACTGGAGGCAGCAGTTCATTATCTTTTAAATAGCCAGACCAGAAGCTCCCCTGACCTCCATCCACAGCCACTGCATCCAGTTCCACTGCACCACCAGATTAACCCTCCATTATCACGTGATTTTGCACTACAAAACTATCAAATAACCTCTCTGCATAGTATGTTCAGAAAAGCCTGACTTGAATTCTTTAGGCCTACCTGTATAATTCTGCTTTCTTAAGTACTTCAGCCATATCACTGTGCACTTCATCATGGTGACCTTCGAAATAAGCTTGGAGTCTATCTGCAGCTACATAGTCCTAGAAAAAAAGCAACTCTTTCCAAACTATGTTGTTCCAAATTTGACCTTAAACAATATAAAACATCCGTGCTTCATGTTTACTACCTCAAATGAGAGGTTCAGCTGAGTGTGACAAAAATAACAACTCCTTTAAAATTAGTTCGGAGTCAATATTAGTATTAGCAGAGTGCCTGTGAGAACTAGTTATTGTCAAGTTTTTCGTGGCCATCACAGAAATGAAAAATTGTTATGGCAGTTACATGCCACAGGGCACCAATCTGAACCATCAGATGACTGTGTTGGCATAAAAATCAATGAAAAAGACCTTTAAAAACCCAAGCTTGTATATCTGACACAGACATTTCATAAACCAGGGCCACAACACTTCTACAAGCAGGCTAGCTGACATCTGAGTCTACCAATGCTCTCTGTGTCTGTGTGGCAAGCAGAAGGCCAGAGGAGCCAGTCCTGGTGTGCCCTTCCACAGGTCATCTCCTTGGCTAACCACCACAGCCCTACAGGACACAATAGAAAGAACAGAATACATTTCAGTTAGAAGGGACCTACAATGACCATCTGGTCCAACTGCTTGACCAGTTCAGGGCTGACCAAGTTAAAGCATGTTATTAAGGGCATCGTCCAAATGCCTCTGACGGGCTTGTGGCATCAACCACTTCTCTGGGAAGCCTCTTCCAGTGTTTCACCTCCCTCTCAGTAAAGAAATACTTCCTAATACCCAGTCTAAACCTTTCCTGGCACAGCTTTGAACCATTTCTATGTGTCCTATCACTGCATACTAGGGAGAAGAGGTTTACCTAAGTACCCCACAGTTGGGGAGCTGGTGAGGAGTAAAAGAGAAGCTCGAAAACCCACACGCTTTCCCTTGCAATCCTGTCCTAGTCATAACTAATTTGCAGGCCAGAATATTCACAGGCTGAAGTGGCCTTGTTCACTCATTGTCGCTCCTCTGAAAAAAGGCAAGCAGCAACAGAGAACATGACCATACCCACAGCATCCCATGGTGACCACTGATTTCCCTCCCAAGCTGTTGCACAGAAGGAGCATTGCTGGGCTCCCCTGATGGAAACTGGAAGAGTTTGCAAGTCATTAGTTGCCATAAAGGATGCAGAAATTCAAACCAGAGTCTTCTGGAATGATTTAAATGGTACATAAAATTGAGAAGCAATCATAGAAATCATTCAACAAATTATTTGGATTAGTTTTATGAATGCTGCTTGCACAAGGATGGACGATATAGCCCTTTTAAACTTATGTGATGGTACATGCCTTATGGAAATGTTCCTGCCAACAGCTTTGCAAGTTGAACACCCTCTGCCATCCCACACAATTCAATGGGAAAACCCATTATTTGCCAACTTTAGCATCAAGACATACAGCTCGCCTTCCATTACATGAACAGTTAGAATTGGTTTGCAACTGTATCAGCTCTGTGCTTCCAGCAGCTCTGGAGTTCCTGTTAACAGATCTTTTCTTCACTCTTACAAGTGCAGGATAACATCTGGGCCTTTGGGGAAGCAGTCTCGCAATAAAGAAGCACTTTGTGTAATTCTTCTTTCCTTGCCAAACCACATCTGTCTGCTCTCTCTGCCCTTCTCCACTCCACCCCGAGCTCCTTGAGGCTGTGGGGACATCCCTTAGCAGCAGCAAGCTGTCTCCACCGACCCATCAGTAGGTGGCACTGCCTGCTTTTTTCTCTCCACCCACATTAATGTCCAATGCTGACACCCTGTATCGACCACCACTAACAATTTTGAAGGATGCACAAGTGACTTAAAAGCTTCATCTCCCACAAGGTGCATCTACAGGAATGCCAAGCAGGTAAGTGGAGTGACTGGGAAAAAGTCGCAGCTCCATCTCTGCTCCCCAAGCGGCAGTGCTGGCAGTTTTACCAGAGGAACGAGGTGGTAAGCGAGCAGTGCAAACCTCTCCTGCTACCTCACCAGGATTTTGCAGGCTCATCTGCCTAGGACCTGAAGTTCCTCTGATCATAACGCCACTTAAACAGATGGTGTCAGCCCGGTCTTGCACCATGTGTGGTGGTCTCATTCATCTCTAGTCAACCTGTTCCAAGAGCAAATCAACTGAGCTACTTTAGAAAAGCATTAAAAAAAAAAAAAAAAAAAATCAGTCTAAAAGGACCCTCCTACTTGCAGCAATCCCGCACAAATGACTGCATGTGGAGTGCATGGTCAGACCCCAGACAGCCCCAGCCCAGAAGGTGAACTCTCATTAGATGTTTGGTTTAGAAATATTTGCTCCCAAGAGCTGTGAACCTCGTCTGCCCCGTCCAAAATTCCGAATGACAAGTTCTCCACGTAGTCATCCACCAGCTGGTATCAGCAATCGCAGCACTCTTCTCAGGCCACCAGTTCCCAAAGTTGTCATGGTCAAACTCCAGCCAACTGCAGATCAAAGCTTGTTCCTAGGAAACCTGCACCATTGCCACCACAAAGGAGATTCAATGCCTGCCCACTGGCAACAGGAAAGAGGTCCCTGAGTAGCTGATTTCACCATGGCTTGGTCCAGTCCTTCCCCCCTCCTTCCAGTGAAAACAACAGTGGATTCATGCAAGAAGGATGGGGAAGAACCAGACTTTCAAGAGTTCATACACGAGCTATGCAAATGTATTTGCACTGGAAATTAATTGTATATTGACTTTCTTCAGACTTGGAAAGACTGTCTGCTTCCACTCAGAATAAACAAACTGCATTACAAAGCTTTATTATTTTAATTTGCACATTAAAATTAAACTGCCCTATCCCACTGGCTATTCATTTGTATAGGGAAACAATCAGGGTAAAATGTCTGTTAATTATCACATGTAAAGAAAAGAAAATCTTATTTAAAAATACCGTGACCGGCTAGCACATCTTGAGTCTACTAAACTTGTCACAGCAAGTGTTGTATTATTTTCGGTACTATTTTTTATTCAATGCATTTTCTAAGTGATAAACAGTCCGACTACAGTGAGAATATTTAAAACAAATCAATAAAAAATATACTAGTGCTAACTGAACCAATTCATAAAGAAACCGCTTTGACTTCATAATTTGGATGGTGACTTTTTCAGTGTTGATGCCATCCCAATATTTCGTCTGCATGTTTTAACTTTACACTAAAGCTTAATAAGCCAAACGAAACGGCCTTGTCTGGGCAGTCAGCAAACCACTGGTTCTATTAGCAGCTGGTGTCTTCCACTGGCTTCAGACAAAGCCAACCCTTTTCCTTAAGTTTTTGTGTTTGTTTTTAAGAAAGCAGTAGCTCCTTCTTAAATGAATCATTGTGAACTCACACTGGAAGTGCTGATAAACAGCTGTCACAAAAATAAGCATACACTTTTCAAAACATCTGCAGTTTCAAACATTCCGTCCTTTCCCTTCAGCTTCAGCAATGCAAAGAAAGAATTCCTCCAAAGAACAGCTTATGCCCATGAATGGCAACACTCTTAATTCTGATACTCCAGGGCTATAATTACATTATTACAGTAAATCAAACATTGCCTTTGTGTCTTTACAATCGCGTTCATTGTTTGAAATGAGCTGCAAATGGTTTGATTTTGTTTTCTTCCTCAAAGACGGGCAGGGAGGAATTAAAGCACACTAAATCATCTTCCCCGCTGAAATGCACGGAAAGCCAGGATTCAGACAGCACCATTTGAACTTTACAAGAAAAGAAACCGCAGCACGGAGAGAAAGGAAAAGATCAGGCACCGCATTCGACACTGAGCGACTGCAAAGTAATTAGCGGGCCGCTAAATCCTCTGTTACAATAAATCAGTGACCCAGTTCCCCCTCTTCCCCAGTGCCCTTCATTATAAAATCAACTTTAATGAACTACCCCTCTCTTTCCCACTCCAGACCAAATATATTTCCACCGCAGTCTGCACCTGCCCTTCTCAGTGGCCCCGGGAGCCTCGGCAAGCTGCAGCAGGGCCGGGGGGCTGCCCCAGACTAGCGGGGGGCAAAGGGGGCGACGGCCCAGCACTGGCACTCCAGCAGGCATGCAAGTGATAGGCAGGAGATGGCAATAAAAATAGGAGGGCAAGCTGACTCCACCACAGCCTTGGCTAATGCAAAACCACTGTCCCTCTTGTCGGTTTTCCACGTTTCTTTTGATAGACTTGATTTGCCACATCTGCCGGAGCTGACACATCTGGCTCCTTCCCCAGGCGGAGGGCACAGTGGATATGTCAACATGTTGTCTGAAGACAGTGGTACTTTCTGGAAAGAGCTCTTTTCCTCTCTATCATATATTGTACAATAAACAAGTCTTTTAAAAGGATGGTTAACAAAGAAGAAAAAAAAAAAAAAAAAAGGCTGATTTTGACAAGAGACAGGCCAGAATGGGAACTGCTGAGACAGTAAAGAACAAGCCTGTTATCTTACAAACTACACTTCAGGCTGTCAGCTGCCAGAGATTTACAGGAAAACCCCCCTTCCTAGGACTGAGCCTACAAGGAACTTTATTTCCAGCAAAAGAAACTCATGAACGCGTTCACCCCGGATAGCCCCTGACCGGGGCCGGGGCTGCTCCGGAAGACAACGCAGCCCGCGGGAGAGCGGCTGTCGCCGCCGCTCCCCTGCCCACGGCGGCCCTCCGGCGTGCGTGGATGGGTCGCCGGGTGCCGCGGCTGCTTTCCCCCGCCCCGCGGCGTGGGCAGGCGGACAAAGACCTCCCGCTTGCCTCACGGAGCCCCGATCCGCCTACAGCCCCGGACGGGCGGCTGCGCGGATCCCGCCGGCCCCAGCCGGGGGTGGCAGCCGGGGGCGCTGGCAGGTGGCGGTGCGGAGGGAAAAGCATCGCCCGCGTCCCTGCCCAAAACTCTCCCGGCTGCCCCCTTCCCGCCTCGAGCCGGGGTTGCTCCAGCCTGCCCACCAGCCCTGCCCTCCCCCAGCACGCCAGGCTGGCCGAAGGGTGGCATGTCCTTCCAGCTATTTATAGCAGCCGGCTCGTATTTGGGTATGCCGGGAGCCACCGGGGTGGCGGGGGCGGGGGGATAGTAAGGACCGAAAACGAGGTAAGGAGGAAAGTCAGAAAAGCTCCCGGCCTTTGCTGGTTCTGTCAATGTTATGTGGTGCCCGTGGCATCTGTAGGCAGTATGGGTCCTATTGCTCTGACAAGACCTGAAGCGCCTGTCAAAAGCCAGGAGAGAGGGAATGATTTTGAACTGATTTCCTCTTTCTCGGCTGCAACCCCTGGGCAATGACTTCTAAGCCCTGGGTCAGATTCTGCTGAAAGCAAACTAAAAATAATTCTTGAGGTAGGTAGATCCTGTCTCCTTTGAGATTTTGACAGAAACATAAGCAATACGTTTCACATTGGTTGCTGGTGCCCATTTTCTGCACCAGTATTATGACACCAGCCACATATTCCTGGCCCATATGGCTGTCCCAACTGGATCTAAAGCCGGACAGGTCGATTTTTATTAGTCTCCTTTCAAGGTAGTGTCTTATCAAACGTTTATCCCTCGCACCACAGTAAGCTTGCCTTGTGTGTCCCTGGAATGAAATATGTTAAACAAAAAGGTCAGTGATGTACAGGGGCTCAGGGCTCTTCTAATCTCAGCCAGGTGGCTCTGCCAGAGGCTGACGTAGACCAAGGGGAGACAAAAGAAAACACGAAGACAAAATCAGAACAGAACTGAAAACATGTTTCTGATTTAAGTGTAATCTATTTTTAAATGGGGTGGCATGTAAATATGAAGCCTTAATTAACACGTGGGATTTTTGCTTGTGAGAGCATTTTCCCAGCACAGAGGCTGGGTGTGCTTCTCCTCCCAGCACTCCTGGAAGCGCCTGCTCACCCTCCCACTGCTTCAGCCTCGGCTCCCTGGCTCTCCTCCGCCAAGGGATACCCCACATCTTGGCTTTGCTTCCCCCTCCACAGTCCACCTGACATCACGAAAAGGAGTGAATTACTGCAGATCCTCCAAGGTTTGCTGCAGACGGAGCGGTGCTCCAGGCAGCTTCATCAGCACAGCCCACGCTGCCAGCACACTGCCCACACACACAGAAACACCGTGGTGGCTGCTGGGGGCCCTTCGCAGACAACGCAACCCCCTTCCAGTTTGTTAGAGGATGAGCTATTCACAAATCAATCTCTCCAGAGCAGACAACTACACACAAGTAACATAGGGAAGATACACTAGTGCCTACCAAAATGACCCGCAACTTTAAAAACACACACTTCAACCTCGACCTGGTCAGTTTGCTTCCAGTGAGTAAGAAAAGCAACCTCAGGGGGAAAAAAAAAATACCCTCCACAACTGTAGGGTGTATTTCCTGCTGTCAACTCAATCAGTAATGATGGCTGCACCCAAGCGTGAGTTTCCCAACAAGAATTCATCACAACCGAGAAGCAAGTAACATCCTTACCAGGAGCACAGCTCTTTGTAACTTGGTAGATGTTGCTCTCCTTATGCATTATAGTTGGACCTGGCACCACAGGGGAAGGAAGGAGGGAAGGAAGGAGGGAAGGAAGGAGGGAAGGAAGGAGGGAAGGAAGGAGGGAAGGAAGGAGGGAAGGAAGGAGGGAAGGAAGGAGGGAAGGAAGGAGGGAAGGAAGGAGGGAAGGAAGGAGGGAAGGAAGGAGGGAAGGAAGGAGGGAAGGAAGGAGGGAAGGAAGGAGGGAAGGAAGGAGGGAAGGAAGGAGGGAAGGAAGGAGGGAAGGAAGGAGGGAAGGAAGGAGGGAAGGAAGGAGGGAAGGAAGGAGGGAAGGAAGGAGGGAAGGAAGGAGGGAATTTTAATATCTATTTTCTTGTCATGGATAAATCATGACTACCCTTTCTTTGAACAGTATATGAAACTGGAGAGCTTTGATCGTTGGGATCTGAAGTTCTCGTGGGGGAGCTGGTACTCCTGCTGCTGCTGCTGCAGAAACACAAAACTCCCTTACTCGATTCAGTTCAAAAAGCACCTACTGTGAGACCGTCTGGTCTAACGTTCATTTTTTATTCTACTGCAACGCTCATGCTATGCGAAACGCAATAGGAATTTCCATACCAGCATTTACATCCAAATGGACCCGTTGAGATTCATGCTGATGTGTAACAGTCCTACTATGCAGCCCTTCTGGCAAGTGCCGCGGTGTCGGCGCGCTGACTAACAAGACTAACACTCGGCTCGTCCCAGTTGGTTCCTCCGTGGGCTGATCCGTGTGCCAGGGCTGCCTGTGCCCAGCACGGCGCCGTCTCGGAGGCTGCGCCCGCCGACAGCCACCGCAGACGCTGCCAGGGGTGCCCCCTCTGCCTCCTTCCCTTCAGGGGTGCCCGGAGCAAGCAGCGCTTGCATTCAAGACGGCGTTTATTTCCTGACACTTGGGGAATGCTGTTGAATCTCCAAGCTCTTCCTCAGCCCCCTTCCCTCACCTCAGAATTTTGTGTACAAGGAAGAGCAATGAATAAGCAGCCGCCAGGCCGGCCGTGGCGGGAGGACGCCGGTGAGCTCAGCCCCGCACCGGGCGGCAAGGGAATGCGCCGCACCCCGCACCTTTCCCCGGCCCTGGCCCCGGGTCCGGTGCACCCCGCTGAGGCGAAGCACTTGTCGGCGGGGAGTGAGTACCGCTGATGATGCGCGGACGCCGGCGGAAAGCACCCATCAACGCGCCTCCAGCCTTCCCCGCGGACCCGGGATGAGGAGCCAACCGTGCCCGCAGAGACCTCGGTGTCAGCACCACCGCCTCCCACCGCGCCTCTCCACAGGGCTGCGGCTCCCCATGGAGAAGGGGGAAAAACCTCTCGGGGCTCCGCGGCACGGCCCCAGCCCGCTCACGCTCGGGACTGCGGCGGTAACACCAACAGGTTGCCCGCAGTGGGGCCAAGAAAGTGGCGAAAAAAAACCAACGCGACCCACCCGCCTGGTGCGAGATCCACGGATCCACGTACCTGCAGGACGTTGGCGTGGCGCAGCCGCTGCAGCAGGATCATCTCCTTGACGATCTTGTAGGCTGCCAGGCGGTAGCAGTCCCCCAGAGCGGAGAACTGCCGCACACAGTGGGCGATGTCGTGCCCGCCGAAATCCACCGCCTTCAGCGCCACGGCCAGCGTGCGGTTGAGGACCGCCTTGTAGACCGCCTTGGTGTACCCCGAGCCCAAGTACTGCACGCCGCTGACATTGCGGATGTCGCGGCAGCCCAGCAGCGGCGGCTCCAGCGAGAGCTCGGCCGAGACGCCGGACCGCGGCCCCAGCGCTCGGCCCCGCGGTCCCGGCTGCTCCGCCGAGGTGCGCGGCGGCGCCAGGTCCATCAGGCGCCGCTCCCGCGGCCGCAGCGGTCGCCGCCCCGCCGCCGCCGCCACAGCCCGGTGCTGCCGGTAGCGCAGCACCTCCTCGTAGCGCTCACGGATCTGCCGCGCCAGGGCGGCCCGGCCGCCGCCGCCCTCCTCCTCCGGCGGGTAGAGGCGGGCGCCGGGCGTGGAGGGGGGGACCCCGTCGCGGGGCGGCGGCGGCGGGTGCTCGGAGCCGGGGATGAAGAGGACGTTGAGCAGGGTGCCTAGGAGGAAGGCAAGGCAGCAGCCGGCCGCCACCGCCGTCTTCCTGCGTCTCATCGCCACTTCGCTGCCGGTTTGTCCAGCCTTTCGAGCTCCTCTCCTCTCGCCCCGGGAACCAGCTCCGAGGCTTTTTTTCGTTTTTCCTTTCCCCCCCCCCTTTATTTTTCTCCGGCGGCAGAGCGGACCCGGGCGCTCAGCCGGAGCTCAGCCCCTTACGGCGCGCCCGCATGACACTTGCCTCCCTGCTTTTAAGGCTCTGGAGCACTTATTATTAGCGGGACGCGGAGGAGGGCGGGGGGGATCCCCGGCTCGCTACCCACGCCGACGCGCCGTGATTGACAGCCCGGCCCTTCCCGCTGCCCGGACGAGCAGCAGGGGGGCCTGGGAAACGTAGTCCCCCGCGGAAGCCCCACCGGCCGCCGGCGAGCCCGGGAGCCAGGACTACATCTCCCAGTCTCGGCCGAGCCCCCCGGCGGGGAAGGCGCGGGGCGGAGCGGGTAGGAATGGGGCGGAGCGGACGGGAGGGCGGACCCCCCCCCCCCGACGGCCGCCACAGCCTTGGCGCTGGGGGCGCCGCCGCCGGGGGCTGTCGGACAGGGCGGGCCGCGGGCGCTGCTGCCGGGTGAGGCGGGAGCTGCGCGGCTGCGGTTCTTCCCACGCTTGTCCGCGCCGCGCGGTGAGAGTCACAGTGGCAGCGGTTTGTGCGGGATGTTCTGTCCCCGACCCTGGAAGCGGCGGGGGAGGGCACAAGCACCCACATATCCACGGCAAGGGAGGTGGTGTCTGATGGTGTCCGACGCCTTTTTTTGGCACAGCGATGGCGCGGATAAATGCTGGGTAAGGGAGCGGAGAGAGGGGCTTGGGGTGCGTGGCACGCACACGAGATTACAGCCACAAATCACGGTCTCGGCATGGGGTAGCCCCTGCACTGTTGGAAATGTGAATTGCAGGGGTGAGTGCTAATGACATGGTTATCCATCAAGCCCACATTACGATGCTGTTAGCAACTAATTAACAAATACAATCAGCCCGCCAAACTTCCACAAAGGAAAGACCATCAACAAGAGAAAAGCCGTAAAGAGTCAAGCGAGGCAAAGTTCACCACAATGGAAGGGGGAAATCATTTCCCATAAGGGAAAGGATTGAACCATTTAGGTAATACACATCGGACACACCGAAAAAAAAAAAAAAAAAGCAACGGCATCCAGGAGCCAGCGTCTTGTGATCGCCAGCGTTTCTTCCAGCGCCGAAAGAAAGCGGAGCTCGGGGAAGTACAGTCTCCTGCCCTCGCCCACTGCTGGCCGCCGGATCGCGGGAAGCGCTCGGGGACGGGACGCAGCGGCGGGAGCGGGAGGAGGCGGGCGGAGGCGGCCTCTGGAGAAGATGTGAGGAATCCACCGTCTCTCTCTACCCGCAGTTTGCCTTTCTGTCGCTGCCTCCCGAGAGCCCTCCGCAGTCACCGCCATCACGGCCCACCCGCGGCACAGCACACGGGGCGGGCAGAGCCCCGGGAACACCGGACCGGGCGCCTCATCCCAGCGGGACTCCCGGAGCCCGGCACTAACCACCACATAAAAATAACGGGAGGGCGCGTAATCACCAATCCAAATAAAAATAACACGGGGGGTTGGAGGGACGACGACGACTGTGCACGGCGGGACAGCAGCCTCCCAGGCGCGGCGCAGCGTGGCGCCGCGCACTGCCCAGCCCCCGCAGCCCCACTACGCGTTGCACCGCGGCTCCTCCGCACCACCCCGCGGAACTCGCTCCGCCCGCCGGGGCGGTGCCACCTGCCCTCCTCGCGACTGTGGGGTACCACGGGCGGGGGCGGGAGAGAAGCTTGCTGTGGGTGTTGAGCAGCCGGGTGTTTATGCTTGCAGTATCCCGGGTGATTGGTGTGGTTTGGGTTTTTTTTTTTGGTGTTGTGATTATTTTGGGGGGCGTGTGTTCTTTTGTTGTTTGCGTTTGGGGGAGATTTGAGGTCTTCTCTCCCCCTCAATCTTGCGGAGCGGGATCAGCGTGTTACCTTTCGGCCATGCCAGCCCCTGTTCCTGCTGCGGTCAGTGGGTTCTCACGTGTGTAGAGGAGGGCGAGTTACAGGCCGGGATAATGTTTTGCAAAGTAAGCGGGTTCATAACGCGTTTCCAAAGCTGTTGGGACACCTGCAGCTTTCCCTCGTTTGAGCGGAATCCCCCCCACTCCCGCAGGCGAGGGGAGGCTCGGGTTGCATTCCCGCAGTAGGTTTGCGAGATCTGAATGTACCGGAGCTCCCCACGGCAGAACAGAGGGCTCCCGAGGGGACACAGTGCAATATTATCCGGTCAGTCATCTTGACTCGCACATTGCAGGTCAAGCCACCGCGGAGGTGTTCGCCAGTGCGCACTTCCCCACCTAAGCGCAGCCGGCGCGCAGCAGGCACCCAGCCCGTCATCCTGCGCACCCTCTGGGGAAATCACAGTGATTTGCCCGTGAGCACTTGAAACGTCCACGCTCGGCTGGATTTATGGCTTGGTTGATGCTAGCCAACACTTTCTATTACTGCACAGATAGAGTCAGAATAAAGTCGGAGATGTTGTGCAAGCCGAGAAAGGAGGAGGCGCTGGGAACGCTACCAGCAATCGGTGTGATCTCAGCGGAATATTTTTTACAGGCCAAACCGGGGGCGACCCGAGACCAACAGCATCTTGGAGGAGGGAACCGGCTGCTGCCCGCCAGGGAAACGGAGCGTGTCCTGGGTGATGCAGTCATCCCCGGGGGAGCTGCTGAGGGCCCTCGGCAGAGTCAGCGCTGAGAGAGGAGGAAGCTTACGTTGCCAGGGTCCTCGCACGGCACCTGCACCCCCTGAATGCTTTGGGGCGTGTACATCTCCCCGACCTGGAGGCATTGCCCGCTCTTCTTGCAGGACGGAAAGCAGAGGGTCTGGGGGCGGGGCAGGTCGGGCTTTGCTTGCCACTGTGAGGAGACAGTGATTTAAGAAGAGCAGCCCAAAGGGCCGGAGAGCAGAGGCGCTTTTTTGCCCTCCCCTTGGCCTCCCCACAGAAACGCCTCGCTTCGGGCGGGGCTGCGCGTCCGCGGAGGTTGCGCGCCGTGTTGCGCAGTTTACAGGAACACAATCGGACTGCAAAACAGATGCTCTGCAACCCATTAAAGCGGGCCACCTGTTTTTCACATCATGCCCCATCTCAAAGCCGGTTTTCTTCATTATATCCATCCCGACAGATACCTTGAAATACGTCACTCATTTAGATATGGGAGCCGACCTCTGGAGGACGACTTGCACGGAGCGCTTTGATGTTGAGAGACGGATTTCAAAAGGCAGAAAGCCCCTTCCATGTTTCTAATTACCCCTCGCCCGGGGCCTGCCACCGATTAGGACAGCGGTGCCGGGGCGAGGCGGGCAGGCGGCCCGGCTTTGCCGGACCCTGCTTTGCCCAGCCCAGCTTTGCCCGGTCCGGCTTTGCCCGGGCGGCTTGCTTTGCCCTGCCCGGCTGGGCGAGGAGGGGCTGCCAGGCTCCTTAAACCACCCTGACAGCAAAACCAGCACGGGTGCATGAACAAAGCAACCGACTGAAGTCAACAGCAAGCTGTGGCGAACAGCAAACAGTCCGTGTAGGCGTGAAAAACGGAGCAGAAAGCCTTTTCTGCATCCCCACCCGCACCCCTGGCTTCCCCGGCGCTGAAGGAGTTTTAGGAGTAGACGGTATCTGCTCCCACAGCCAAGGCTCTTTTGCAAGACGGTGCGCTGAAAGCATTACAGACCTTGCTAACGCTTTTGCTCACATGCGAGCCTTTTATCTCGGCAGCGCACTTGGAAAAGCTGAATCACCGCAGAGAGAGTGAGGACTGAAGGGTATTTTTTTCATATGCAACAGGCTGCTCGTTATTTGATCTTCACAGTCCCTATTTCTATCAATATTCCTAAAGCTGAGGGATCAAACACGGAAAAATTAAAACCATGCTACCAGGCTAAACAAGATTAAGATCGTGGCAATATATTGACTGCTCCTTGGGGAAATAATTTTGTTGCTGCAGGAGTCATGGCTGTCCTGGAGGTAAAGCTTGTGTTTTTCAGGAGTGGGCAACGGGAAAGATCGATTTGGGAGTCTGCATCCAAAACCAGCCAGGAACAATCTGAAGCACCTGTGCTTCTGTTCCTCTCCGTGCTTCCAGCCTGACTGCATGGGCATCCTTCGTCTATGAAGCAAATGGAATTCGCCAAGCTCAGCTCAACTATCCTGTTTTTACACCCACAAACAGGCATCTTCAAGCAAGTCCCAGTGTTTGCCTCAAGGAATTTTGACTACAGGCCTCAAAAAAGAAGTCCCACATTTTCAAGCATGGGTAGCTTCAAGATCTCACTCAAAAACCACAACTGGAAACATGTTTGTGGGGGCTGGAATCCTTCAGAGCTTCTACTGGAGAAGTTTGTTCTTCCAGAAGCGCTCTGCACTCAAATCACTCCCCTTTGACACTTAGGAGTTAATTTTTTTTGAAAGGACTTCATAACCTTTTGAATTCCTGGCCACTTTTTCTGGCTGCTTATATGGCTGGGGAGCTTTTTTTGGAAAGCTCAACCTCAGCCGAGAGGCCAGAAGTCCCTTGAAAATGCAGGTCCATGTTCTGCATGGCTTTTCAGTGAGAGCTCCTCCATGTCCAGCCTCTCCGTCATTCCCTGCTGTGCCAAGGTCTTGTCAGCATTCTGGGCAGGATGGAAAGCTTCTCTTTCCTCAGGGACATGAGGCCAGTGGTGGGCCTTTGCACATGTATATTTTGTAGCCTTTTCTAAGTTTTCTTACATGACAAAATCTTTGTAGTGCTTTTTACTTTAAACAAGATCTCTTTTTGATGTTGTTTCTTCCTTTTCTCTCAGGAAACCCACTCCCTTGTATATTTGAAACAAGCTGAGATGCAGCCAATTGTATTAGTTCAGGCTGAAACAAAAATGCATAATGAAACACTGGATGTGTGGTGTGAGTCCAAAACAAATGGTCACTAGCACAGCCAGCAAAAATCTGCAAGCACAGTCTGCAAAAAAGGAAAAGTCTGAACTCTACCTGCGGTGCTCTGCGTTTTTCCAAGGGGAAAAATGAACTTTGGGGTTTAGAGAGCTTGGGAAGAAACACTGGGGCACTGTGCCTTTTTTAATACATTTGTGAATTGTGATGATTCTTGCCTTTGTGTGTGTGTGTGTGTGTGTGAATACAGTAAGTGGGAGAAGGTGTTTTATCTCCTAACTTTTATTCTCAAAGCACAGCAGTTTGGGTTTTATGTGCCAGATGTCAGTGTGCCCTGATTTTTCAGGCAGTTGGGATTAAAGCTTCCCTGTATCAGAGAGGTGTTGGAAGGATAACTCCATTAGTGCATGTGGAAATCTGGTACTGCAGTGATAAAGACCCTGTAAATATTTACACAGACAGGCGAGCTCATGGAAATTTTACATTATTAGCTTAACATCATTACAAGGAAGTAGTTGAGAGAGTCAGCGGTATATTACATTCACTTTTATTTTTAATTAAACATTGACAACATATCTGGTAGTGCCTCAAGCCACGAGATTTGGAGGGTCACTGCTCGAAATATTTTACAATCTGCAGGGAAATATCAAGTCTCAAGCAAAGAAAAAAGTAACCTAGCTGCTATAAGAATAAATCTTGCCAGTCAGACTTCATACACTTTTGAGAGTTAATAAAATAGTGGGTAAAGAACAACCAGAGGATATAATTTATTTGGACATTCACAAACCTTTTGATAAACATCCATACAAGAAATTGCTAAGGAAACTTGATAACCATAAAGTGAAAGGTAAAGTCCTGTCATGGATTAAAATCTGGTTATAAATTAGTATGAATAAATGGCCAATTCTGCTAGGGAAAGAGATTAATAATGAGGTGCCCTAGAGAGCAGGACTCAGACCAATATTGTTTAATGCTTTATTAATAACCTGGGGGCGAATAGTGAAGTGGCAAAAGTTGATGTCGATAGGAAAATACTTAGTTTAGGTCAGGAGCAACTTCAGAAGAATTTAATAAAATGGCAGGACCATGTGCAGAAGTATGAGGGCAGCTTGGAAAGTACCTTCAAAACCTACAGCAACGCTTCCATGCTTCCTGGCATGTAGGCCTGTCCCACATCTCTGCAAAGGCGAGGGTAAGTAAACTGAGGGCAGACAGATGTTTCCAAGCATCTCAAGCATTTTTTCACTCCTTCAGTTGCTGCCCAGGTCCCCTAGTTCATTATGCCAGGATGAAAGACTGAGCTCCCATATGGCAATCCCTACTAGTTTGTGAATAAAAGCCTCACAGTCCCCTCCAGTAATGGTTTAAAAAAGCTGCTGTGAGTTGCCATGGCTGATGCTTCCCTGAGGACATGCCAAAGGCTCTAGGTCACCTCTCACAGGCATTTAAAAAATAATGTGTTTGGTCTGATGAGAGTGACATGGCAGCAAGCCTCTAGTCCACTTAGTCTAAGTGCTGCCTGGCACCTGGAAAAACAAAATCTGCCAGCACAGCTGGGGTGCAAATATCTATATGCAAATAATAGTCACATCATCTAGCGTGTAATGGGGTAAAAACACAGGCAGCTGCCTGAACATACTGTCACTGAGTGTTGGGGTGAGTTGTTTCCTCTGGGGCTTTTTCTTCCTACTGATTTCATTCTTGCAATGTGGCTGTGTCTTGCTGGATTGTGTGGCTCTAGACCTGGCATAGACCTGAATTCACGTTCTAAGTGTTTTGCTTGAGCATGATATGCAGACAAACGTACTTAGCAGCAGTCTGGATGACGTTTGATGGTCTCTTTGTGTAATCTTAATGCTGCCAGTCCTCTGTTCAACTGTTCCATCTTCTCCACTGGGCCACCCAAACACAGTGCAGGCTCCCATGGCTGATGAAGGTAGTGACATTCATGGAAATTCAAGCCGCTATTTTTCACAGGGATTTATTATTGTTTTGTTTTTAACCAGTGGGTCATTTCCAAGGATACTATTCTGGAAAAGAAAGCAACTCATAAAGAAAGATTTTAAAAAATCCTCTTGATATGACTTGTAAAGTATTTTGAAGTACCAACCACAAAAGAAATTTGATTTAAATCCCCTCTTTCATCTGATGATTTATATTGCACTGGAAATGCCCTGTGTTCCCAGCATCAGGACCCCAGAGTAGTAGGTGGGGTGGCAGAGCTGCTCACAGAGGGCTCTGTTCCCAAAGGGAATGGGATGGAGTCACACCCCAGGTGGGAAGAGCCACATCCAAGTGCAAGTGGGAAATTACTTCTCTCTGACTCTGCAGCACCCAGGAGACAACCCAGGGCTCCCTCCTCTCAGCAAATCACACCACCTTGCCTTGTCCCCGTGTTTGTCATTCAACTCAAGCTCTTCATGGCTTATGGGCACTCTTTGGATTCTTACTTTTACTTTTTTTTTTTTCTTCATCTGAAATGAAAAACTGTACACACATGCACATAATATCCATTCAGCTAATAAACAATAACTTAATACCCACAGGAGTAGTGGGTTCCAAGTGTGAATAGGCTTCGTTTGTGGAGCTTTATGAATTGACATCAAATGAGAACGTACTCAGAAGTGAAAGAACAGCTTCAGCAGCATGGGGTCCAACCACGTGTAACCAGGGGTTCTGCCAAGGATCAGGTTGGAAAGGAGCTGTTTTGCAGCGTGGGGGTATGTGCTGTATTTTCTGCTGAGCCTGGGGCACAATTCTCTCTTGCCATGGCTCACTGAGTTATTATGGGAAGCAAAATGTTCAGGCAACATCATGGTAACATTCGCAATTAAGTACGATACTACATGAGCATAGCATACAGTCATGCAAATGGGAAGGTTACTGAATGGCTTGGGGTTGATGGCTTAAGGTTGCTGTATTTTACCATTAGCACCATCACTTTCTCCATGAGTATCATCCAAAGAAAAGCTTTGGGATCTTGTTCTGAGGAATCAGGATAGGCCAGAGTCTCAGACAATCCATGGCCCTGGGCAGCTGCAGCATTAAAGCAAGAAAAGCTAAAACTCAAGTATTCGACTTCAAACTGCTGAGGCAAAGCCCTGGCATTTCCCTGGAAGCGACTACCAGCAGAGAAAATGGCACTTTCTCAGCCCTGGCCTCCTCCGCCTCCTCCTCTTCTTCCGCCGGGCTTTTGAGGGCTGCAGCGACCGAGCCACTTCCAGCAGGGCAATGCTGATTCCTTTCCTCATGGCTCCCAGAACAATTAGCAAAGGCTGGCATTTTGTTAATCCAGGCATAATTAATCACCACTGGTGTTTTTATTCTAATTCTTCTGTTTCCATAGTCTTGAAGAGCTTCAGGAGCTGTGAGCTTTTATACGTTGTTGTAGGAGATGGCGATGCAGATATTTTTCCAGGCCATAAAATCCCTTGCAGCAGTAGTAGCTTTTCAGGGGGCCCAAACAATTTTGTATTAAAATCAGGACAGAAATACAACAGGCAGACTGGAGAGGCACAGAAGGATGTTTTCTGAATCTTAGTTGTTCCAGCAGCAGAGAGTAATGGAAAGGATTAGGAGCAGAGTATTTTGTACTCAGAAGACAATTTCTTGCTTGTCCACCAGTTCACGAAGACATGGCAAAGAGGAAACTCTGGATCTGTAATTTATTCCTGCACCTTTGGTTTCTACCGCCAAAGATGCTGGCAAGATAATCACAGTAGCGGTTCTTAGAGATGGGAATGTGGTACTTCCTACCCAAGACTGCATCCACAAAAGATGTCAGGTCACTTTACAGCTTTTCATTTGAACAGACAAGATGTTTGAATTGTTTCTCAGAGTCACTTAAAAAAAAAGGCATGTGAAAATGTCAGAGAATTTCCTCTCTCCCTTTCCCACCCAGATACAAAATCAAATAAAAGCAAACACATGGGACAAATATGAGCACAGCCCCCTCTGCACGTATTCTCTGTGATACACAGACTGCTTCCAGATGTATGGATTAGACCTCATCCAACTACTGCTTGAAGCTCAGCCTTAGTATATTGGTTGAATACTCACCAAGTCGGAAACTTCCGGGAAAACTAATGCACTTGGTGGTCAGGCTCTCACCTTCTGCTGTGACACTGGTCACTGCGTCTGTTCAGTGGCCCTGTTGCCATCTCTTCATTCCAGTTAGACCATTTTCAAGCCTGCTAACAAATAGATTTAAAGTCCTTGGAGTGTAATTAAAAATGAAAAGTAAAGTAGGTGACCTTTTTTTGTCTCTTGCCTGAATATTTTTGAATCAACTGTTGCTATAGTGTAGGAAATATATAGTCTTGATAGCATGAGCAGTGAAGTAAACACATGGTGAAAAAACACAACATCAACACTGCAGCGTGTATAAAAACCCAACTGCCTGCTAAAGACAGTGTATTTAAAAGCCCTTCGGGATCTGTACTCTGAAACAGTTCACAGTTTTCACACATCATGTGGATGAACATCCCATGTAACTACTTTTGGTGACTGAATATTTGTGTGTGTAGACCGCAGATGAGAATTTTCAGAGATAAATAGGCCTGCAGTAATGGTAAGTACATGGGCAATGGGATGCCGCTCTGCCTGAGCAGGGCTTGTGCCCTAGGCTGTAGCTGTTATGACTGTATAATATGGTGCTTGGCATTTTTGGTTGTGATTCCAATCCTGATATTCTTCAGTACTGATCTCTTACTTTTGAGTGTCATTGGTATAAGACTAGACCAAGGTTCTTGGGGCTATAAATGTAGAAGAGGCACCTTGGCATTGCAACAGCCAACTTCATAGAATTGTGTCACTCATAGGATTTTTATCTTCACGTTGTGCGCTAGAGGAGCCAAGAGGGAGAACTGCCTACCGATGGGGATCAGAACAACGACCAGGCCAAGAAAAGAGCTACTTAAGCTTGTCAGCAAGTATAGAGTGCAATATAGAGGTACGTGCCTGGCTTATGGCCAAAAGGAGATGCCTCTCTGTCTCCCTGAGTCAGGGCAGCCACCACTGAGGAGGTGGTTCCTGTGGAAGATGAGAGACTGAGGCTCTGTACTGCTACCTCATGGTGTAACCTGGTGGTTAGGATTGTCCTGCCATCCAGGAGACCAACATACTTGAATCCCGGTATTGCCTGGTCAGAGTTTGTCCCTTGTCCCTCACCTCTGACTGGGGTACTCTGACAAGATAGTACAAGGTGGAATTCCCTCCATCATCACTACTCATGATAGAATGTGTATTAAAAACTTTTACAGAAATTATGCTGTAATCTGTTGGGGTTTTTTTGTTTGGTTGGTCGTTTTTGTTTGTTTGTCTTTTATCAGCTGCTATGTAAGAGAATTGAGAATCATTCCCCGGTTAAATGATGAACAGAAGAAGCGGAGACACACAGCACACACATTTCCAGCAGTTGTGGCAGGTTTATCTCCTAACAACACAAAAAGTGGATTTAAAGGCCAGTCTGCTGATGTCAACCTTAGGAAAATAAATGCAGGGAGTCTCAGAGCCCAGAGAGGTGCCCAGCAGCACTCTGCAGGCCGGCTGAGCCCCAGGGTGGCCGCAGAGTCAGGCTTTACCCGGGGACTCGCAGCCTTGGCTGCTAGAGACTGACCTGCCCAGGGGGTTTGGGCACCTCTGGGTTACAGGTTCAAAGGATTCCTGAGGATTTTTCAGGTTCTGAAGGTTTCAGCTGCTTAGGGAGGTGGTTAATGGCTACATCTCACTGTGGAGGTGTTTTTCTCACAGCATTTTGCAGATGCCTTATGGAAGTACTCTCAGGCAAATGTGGTTACACTTTGCAGGGGGCTTTTTATTCCCACCTTTCTCTAAAGCAGAATAGATACCAGCCAATAAAGTCAGCAGCATTGCTTTGCCAGTAGAAAGACTGTATACTTTTGTAAAAAAGCCCTTTATTATTCATAAAATATTTTGTGGTGATTTGGCTCTATTTTCCCTGAGAATTTAGAAAAAAAAAAAAGCTGTTATTCAGGAAAGAAATAAACGAAAGAAAAACAAACGAACCCCAAACACCTTAAAAACTGTTTTAGTCCTCAAATGTAGGTCAAAGACTGGAGCAACCTTTGAATCTAGCAAAATCACATTATCTCAACTGCTTTTCCAGAAATGCTGCAAATTCTATATTCTTTGAGCACCCCAATGGGCTGAAAATACTCCTGAGAGATTAGTGGGCTCTCAGCTACTGCTCCAATTCATAGAAATTAAACCTTCCATCATCTGGTTTTTATATTTGGAAAATGTCAGCTATACTTCCTATCACATATATTGTTGCTTCAATGCACTGAGCCTTCTGTGAATTTCAAAACACATAACTCAGCTCTCAAGCATTTCTTTTGTAAATATTGATAATGGTTTCAAGTTCTTTATTAAATAACTTTTTAATGAGTTTGAGGACAAAGAACTATTTTTTCACAGTCTCACAAAGATAAGAATCATAACATATCTTTCTGTACCATGGAACACATGGTTCTCAATACCTCATTGTGCAGCATAGGTTTTCCTCCCTTTTAAAAAGTTTACTTTAACAAAAAAAGCCCCACAATTCTAAGAAATAAAATCTTAGAGGCCATGCTAAAATGTCCAAAATTGCATGCCAATGCTATGTGACAGCTTTGCAGGTCAGTGTGTGCTGGAGTTTGGAGCAGCATTAGAAAACTCCCTTTACCCCTTTAATCCAACAGCAAGAACTACAAAATGTCACCATCGCTCCTTAATAATGTCCAATGTATAGACCTCTCCTTGCTCAGCGTTATTTATTGCCTCTGTTTTTACCAGAAAGGATCCCTGTGTATACACTTAGGATTGAAGACTATAAAATATTATGGTGAGGTTCAGCAGCGGAAGTTTCCAGGGAGAGGTTTTTTATCAGTTTACAAGCATGGTCAAAGTCCTGCAAGGGAGTTCCTCTTTGGAGCAGGCTGTAAACAATTTACATGGGGAGGTAAGAGGAAGTCTTTAGGGTGCCTTGAAAAATATTAAGTTATAGAAGTTCTGACCTCTGTCTTCTAGACCTGGCCCAGAGGACTGATGTTTACTAGCAAGCATGTGGCTCTCTAGGAAACTGCATACCGTCAGTGGAAGTTGAGTTATTTTTTTAATACATTTCAATTACAAGTTGGACTAGGTAGCGGTATACTAAATCAAATATGCTGTACAACTAATTTTCTCTATAAAAACCCAAATGTTTACCTTTGAACTTAAAAATGTTGCCTTCAGGCATATAGTATTCCAGCCAGCTGTAGTTTAAACACATAGTGCAGGTTCTGTAGTTTGCTTCTTCATTCAGCACTCAAGATCATTCATGTTTGCAAAGTGGAATTAAAAGCCAACTAGGAACAGATTACTGGTCCCCTGATATTAGCCTTTCTTCTCACACATTCCCTCAAAGGCTTTCAGGTCTAATAACAACATTTTCCTGTGCTGGTCCTATTGACAGCTTGAAACCTTAATGATGATCCATTTGAAATGTAAATAATTGGTCTTATTTGCACATTTATTCAAGGGAATTTGAATTGAATCATTTATCTGTGACACTACAAACAGGTCAAGAGACAAACAGGGATGTTTAGGTGATTTTAGATGGTGTTTTAGGCCTGGACAATGGCTGGATATATTGCCAAAATGGTGCTTTCCCCAAAGTCTGAGAAGAGACATCTCAGCCTCTCCAGTGTCCGCAAGTTTTTCTTGTTAAAATTAAATACAAGGGTGTGTATTAGCACTGCTGGTTGGTTTTGGTTGGTTGGTTTTTGTTTGTTTGAGGGTTTTTGTTTTTTTTTCCCCACACTCAGGATGTCAACAAAGCCAAAGAACAGAACATCTCTCTTAAACATGTAACCAAAAGATAAGGGTTGGGAAAGGAGATGTTGTTGATTATTGGATAGCAGGTTCTTATTTGCATCTATTATTTTAATGATGCTGAGACTCGGCTGCGGTGTGCAGGATGTGTTAGGGGACCAAGAGCATTCCAAAGGTATCTTTTCAGCCGTTTCCAGTTAAGGAGTATATATTAGAGTTGTGAATTAGAAGAACTATTCAATCTTCCATCTTTGTCACTGTGCCAACACACGGGAAATGACCTCGTCCTAAAAGCTGAGCACCTGCAACTCTCATTAAGATCCATCTAATATCACCCATTGCTTTTCAGACTCTGAAAAGGGCCTCTTACAAACTACCTGCTTCAAATTCCCTGGGGATTTATTGGCTCAGAACACAGATTACTGGTCTTGGTATCAGGGATTTCCTTTCTTTTGAACAGGAACATAAAAACACAAAGAAAGTCTAAACTCAAGTAATGTGAAAATATTGTGTTTGATTCCAACCCATACATTCAAAGTTACAGCTGAATGTCTGACTTTAACTTGAAATGTGATGCCTTGACTCTGCATATGATCTTATGGCATATAAAATGTTTGGAAGCCTTTGAAAAAATGAAAATATTCTTGGCTTTGGTTCTGCTTTTATTTTTATACTTTCTTTAATGCATTTATAGTTGGCTCAATAGATCTTTACATTTATCAAGCTTGGGTAGCCAATTTCAGAACTCATGAAATCTGTGTTGTTACTGATTGTAATGGTAGTACACTGTCAAGTCTGTTGTGCACTTTACAGATGATATATCCTTAGGTGAGAGGATCCTCAGACATAAGTGGTGTAGTACAAAAGCTTGATCCAACTCTTCCTGAAGCCTTTCCATTTTATTTCAGTGACATGCAAGACTAAAAGTTTGAAATGCTGAGCTCTTTCCTAAGAGGTGAGCAATAAAGTAGAGGCACCTGAAATGTTACACTGGCCTGAAATTGCCCCACTTTCACTCTTTTAAATTCAGACAAAGCAATAAAATTTAATGTGTACATGCACTTACTGCATTAAAATTAATGGTTTCACTTCCAGACTGATTACTGACCACGACCTTAAATGAAATTAGTTCTCCTAGAAGTTAATACAGATTTTTAGACATAGTAAAAATGCAACATAGAGAGCAATGAAAATTTCATGCTAAACGTGCCTTAGTGATCTCAGGGGTTTTTGATAGGTCCTGACAAGAAATAATCTCTGAGCTCTGTTGAACAGCTGACTCAAGTTTGAGTTAAAAGGAAAGAAATATCAGTTGTCTTGAAAGGTTTAAATGTAATCCGTTCTAATGAAGAATAGTTTTTTCCATTGCTCTGTGTTCACTTTTAATCCTATCAGAAGTCTTCTGTAAGAACACCTAAGCAACTTTGTACATGCCTAATTTTAAACAACACATCATACATTCACGGAGCATGTTCAGCAATGTTCTCCCAGGGCTCACTTTTGTATTATGAGAGTAAAACTTTAAAGCACATAATCAGTTAGCAGTCAGAGCTAGCTGGATATGAGTGGAAGTGAAGAACTTGAAATCAGACCAAATTACTAGTCACAGGATTTGCAGAGCCTGCAAGCTTATGGTTCCATGAAGCCAGATGCTCTGTGGCTCCTGGAAGGAAACAGTCCCTATCCCAAAAATCTGTTATTGAAAAGAAATCCTTTGCCATTCTGTGAAGCAATCTTCAAGGATTTAAAATGATCCAAAAGCTGATATTGTTACCCATGCAAGTAACGATCAGAGGTTCACTTTTCAATGCGTCAACTTGAAATGCATGGAATTCCTTCAAGGCTGAAATATGAATCAGGGGGAATGAACATGTTCTCAGTCAAGACTTTAAATGATGGGAAAAAGTATCTGAATTAGGATATGACTGGAAAACTTACTGTCAAACCACCTTGTACTGAAATTTCACTGGGACACCATAAGCTTTGAAGTCAAAGCTAGTTGCACTGAATGCTGTCTGTGCTCACAGTCCTCTTCAAAAGTTGGCAAAGTATGATATTCACAGGTAGTCACGATGAGCAGTTAAAGTATGATGGCATTGTGTTTATATGTGGACTGTTTAAGACACTTGCAGCACTTTCTAATCTTTCCTCATTTTTGCATTCATTATATGTGCCCATAATAGATAAGCAAGGTTGTAAAATGTGAGCTGTGTATCAAACTTTGCAGAAACATCAAGAATATTGGGGCTCTCCCTGTGCATCTTCTGTCTAATGTGTTGATAAACATACAAACAGGCTACATACTTGGCAATCGACATCTAGCAGCCTTCACAAGTTCAGCAACCAACCTTCGGAAAGTTGGCAGAACCAAGCTTGGGATTTGGTTTACAGCTTTTTCACAAGGTGTGCAATTGTTCTAAGCAAATAAAGCCCTCCAACCCCATAAGGAGCTTTAGAGTAGGCAGTTACTTTAAAGGATATTTAAAAGACACTGAAAGCCTCACAGTTTTACAGCCCTGTGGCAAGAACCGCCAAACTTGAACCAATGCTAACAGTTTGTCTAATGAGGGAAAAGGTACCCTGATGGATGTTCTTGATCCTACACATAGTTCAGCAGTTGGGGATCTCTGGGTGGAAGAGTATGGGTATTTTTTCTTTAGTTTTTTCTGTTAGTTACCCATCAGGGAAAAAAGTTGCATAAGTAGCCCTGTATATTCCCCGAATATGAGCTCCATGGTGGTGCCAGAGAACAAAAGTGCCTTTATATTATATGGTAACCATGGACCAAAGGACATATTCCTGAGCCTAATCACTGTATATAAGAAAGGCAGCATGGTAGCTAGGACCCAGAGGGAAGAAGCCCACAAAGTTCTTTTGTAGGCTGTTTTCTTGTGAAATAGATTCAAAAATGATGCTGCTGAGCAGCCAATGCTATGTTTACGTTCCTGTTCTTCTTTTAACCCAAACCCTCTTACGTAAAAGGAGACTCCAACACACTAACCCGGTGCTTCTCGCCTGAGGCAATGAACATAGCAATTTCATCTATCAGCTACAGCAAACCACAGCACGCTTTGCTAAGCTTAGCTTGTTATTGTCTTTCAGGCTGCAGAATAACCCAGGGCAATGGAACAGTTACTGGCACTATAAATGTTTTCAGACACTGAAGCTAGTAATTTGCAACCTTATTTGAATTAAATTACCTCTTTAAGAGAGTCTGAAACCGGATGACTTCATATAATTCATTATGTTTAAGAAGGTGGTTTAGTGTGGCAAGTTAAAACCCATTAAATTGCTCTGTAGTTTTCTTGGCTGTGGTTGTTTTTCTTAAGTGAAAGTAATTAAACATAAATATTTACTAATATCCCAGGCTGTGAAACTCTATAGCCAGTAAGAGGAACAAGGAGAACCGAGCCAGCGTTGGCTTCCTACGTTAATACCCCACGCTGGCTGAAACGTGCTTGCTGACTTTTCTACAAACAGGGCTGGCCGATGTGGAGCTCTGGTGGGGAATTCAGAAGCCGAGCAGCTGAATTTATTTAAACAAGGGGAGGAAACCACTACTCGGATACAATCTTCTTTCGTTGTTTTTATATACATAGGATTAATGCGATGGGCTGTAAGACACCATGAGTAAATTGGATCTTTCCCTACTCATACTGTCTAAAGACCTGCTCTGATCTGTAGATGTCAATGGTAAAAGCCCCACTGCGTTGCATGGGTCCTGAATCAGGGCTGTGCTGTCACAATTGCTGTAGATCAGCATGGGCAAGCCCAGCCACAGCGGGAGCACTGCCTTCTCTTGCCCCAGCCACCCCACCACACTGCTGCTAAACCATCTCCCTCTGGCCAGCACGAGTGTTGCTGCAGCTGCGTGAGGAACCAACACCAGCAAATACTGAGCAGTGTTGGTGCTGCCAGGTTAACTTAAGGTTTCTAGTGTTGTAAAGCAAAAGCTTCCCTTTGCCGAGCTACTGTTAAGCTGGTGAGATGGCAGACACTGGTAAAGGCAGAAAACTGTGTTAGTCTAAATAATATAAAGTCCCAATATCAATGTTCTTGAAGGGCCTGTCAGAATGCCAGCGAATGGGTCCAGACTGGCCCAACATGCCCAGGGAACATCTCAGGGTTAATGCTCCAGCTGAGACCCCTTCAGACCTAATTTCTAGGGGCAGTCTTAGCCTTGAAATAGTGCTCTCAGCTCTCTGTTTATACTCCATTTGAAACTAAGGGGTCTCTGGCAACTCTTTAGGACTCCAAGATAACAGAATTAAGCAAAGTGGTTTTTTGGTTTTTTTTTTTTTTTTACTGTAGTACTTCACTAAATTGTTCTATGGACAGATTTTGCTCTTTCTGAACAGACTAGGTCCACTTCATGCTTATAGTAAGACCTTTCTTCCCCAGCATCTGGTAAAAAGATTCTCATAAAATACTTAAGTCCTACATTGACAGAAAAATGCAAATCTGCTTAGCTTGAAGAAGATATCAATAGCTGGCTCAGAGGCACTGTTGCCAGAGCGAGGTACTGTACACCATGAAAAACAGCAACAAACCCTTAAAGCAGATGGTGATTAGGGATGGACATATGCCTGACCCTCTACCTTCTCCATACCTGCTGCTTTCTGCCGCACACATGGTGAGACATGAGGACAGTCAAGTGCCTCGCAGCTTCAGGCTGGGTGGCTCTGCCTGAACAGAGCAGAGGGCAGAGGAGGGTCTCCCAGCCCCGAGGGTGGGTGCCAAACCCTCTGCCCCCAACACATCACCCAAGCTGCTGCGGTGGCACACCCTGAGGCCACAGCAGCACCCCTCAACTGAGGACTTGGTCAAACAGCTTCGTTAAAAAGAACATGAAGCTCTAAACCCAAGGAGCTTGGCTGAAACAGGTGTGAGGCAGGGAGAAAGCTTGAATTACATGGACGGGGGAGGTTTGTTAACAAACTCTTCAGCTGAGCTTTTATTCAGAGATCTTCTTGCTGCATTTTGAATACTGCTGATGTCGCTGTGTTTTTCTTAAGACAGATGAGAAACACTAAGATGTCACATTCATATTTGCTATCCACATCCACCCAAAGAGACTGCAGAAGGCTTGTCTGACGGGGTGCTCAGCAAGCAGGTGATGAGGATTAAACCAGGAAAATTAATTTGTGGATTTTTTTTTTTGTCCTGTGAAGTAACAGCCCTGTAAACTATCTTACCTGTCCATTGAGGAGATGTCACAAGAAGAGTGATGCTGGACACTTCCCCCGCTCCCTGCCAACCCCTTGGAGGACACACTGTGAGGGTTCACATCACCCCTGGACCAGTATTTCCTTGCATCTCTTGCCAAGCAGAGTGGCAGCTCACGCGAAGCATGCTGTTAAGACACATGATGTATTTCACTCATGGTTAAGTCCAAAACCTTTTGCCAAGAATGAGCTTGTTAAAAGCTGCTTTAGTCAGAAAGATGAAATACTGAGCTGCCTGCCTTTTACTAGACACTAGCTCATAGGAGCTGAAACTCCAACATTTTCCTTTGGAATAAGCTGACTGGATCATTTCAGTCTTTTGGGGGTAGAAGGCTCAAAGAAACTGCCAAAACAATTGCAAAAATGAATTATATACGTGGCTGGGAAGCAATCTGTGTGTTCTGCTGGAAGAGGTTGCCCCACGCATACTCGCAGCTCTGCCCTACCAGCTGGGCACCCGCAGCTCTAGCCCTTCCTCCTCCTCAGGCTCCTCATGGGCCGTTCACTGATGTCCTGCACCAGCTCGAGATGGGCAAAACCTCCTTTAACACTGGGCCCCTGCTCCTTTTGGCAGCACTATAGTGATGGGCTAATTTTTCTGCCAATACAGATTGACAATAAAAGAGAACATGTAATTGCTGAGGCTGCTGGATGTATAAGAAGAAAACCAGTTAAAACTGTATTTATCGAATTAACAAGGCCTTATCTAATTTATCAATTAGTCAGCCAGAGTGCCCTTCTGCCATATTACCCCAGGCAAATACCCGGAGTCAGGCTTAGCACTTTTATTTGAAATCTGGAAGGCAGCTCCCCATAGCCTGAGAGCAGAGTCGTCTCTTTCCAGCATGTAGAGTACTCCTGGAGCCTGAGATGCTTCATTTAGGAGTGTGCTCAGATTTAACCCTTGCTATTCATACAGGAGAAAGATACAAGTGGAGCAGCCCCTGGATGGTTTTCAGACATGAGAAGGGAGCCTGCACAGTTGCTCTGAAGCTGCCACTGAGCGTGGGAACAGGCTCAGCCCGACGTGGAGCTGGGCTCCACACTCACGTTTCTGTGCCAGCGCGGTGTTGCCGAGCGAGCCCTGGCCTGCTGCATGCAGCCAGTGTGCCATATGAACTGCTGTGGCGTTGCTGGACAGAATGGGGATAAAATCTCTGCTAAGCCTGAGAAAATATCCATGCATTTACGTCCTGGGCAGATTTGGTTCCTAGTGGTGGCTAATAGCAAAGCTGCTTTTTTTTTTTTTTTTTTTTTAACTCATTTTCTCATCCAAAGGCTCTAATAAGCCCTCGCTAGATGTAACAAATCTGATGCCAGCAAGTCTGGTAATTTCTGTACTTTCAGGGGTTCTTCCACAGATTTATCCTATCCTTTTATTCTAATTGCTGTGTGTATTTCGGTCTGCAACATATTTAAACCAAGCAAATCCAGGAGAAAGACGAAAAGGATAAAAGTTTCTTTCCACTACGTTTAATTGGGAGTTTCCCCACAACCTGTGTGGCAGTAATAGGCTTAGAGTCTTATTTGTACAGTAATGCTTGATTTACTTGTTTCTCCCCTTCTTCCTTTCTCTTCCCATGGTGGCACATTATTGTTTCAAACCGCTGATCTTTGCTGTGGTCTCTTGTTTCCCACAGCTTGCATTGCTGGGATGTTTACTTCCTGGATTTAATTCTAATTTAGCTACTACACTAATCCTTAAATAAATCTTTTTCAGTTCAACTCTTTCCCTTAACCCTACACACCAATGTTTACACTAATTTAAATAGGCAGGATATTAGATTAAAGTTAATTGAGGGAGTCAACATACTAATCCAGTTTCTACAGGTTTACACTCCTGAAGAAAATATTAAGAGCAGCCGTAAAAATTCCCCTTTTTCATACTCAGAGTGAGGGAGAATACATTTGGAGAGTGACCCACTATTAGGTTTTGGAAACCCAAGTATCATAAGTTTTGCAAATTGTCAAACATAATGTAAGACAACACACACAGCTAAGATGAATTCTCTTTCATTTCAAGACTGACAGCTCAGGAAAACAGTCTGAACATAGCTGGAGAAATTACAGGTTTCCATGAGAGAGAATGACAACATATTATCATAGTGTAACAATCCATATAGTATTTACAAACAGTACAACTGAAATGGGAAAAAATCCCAGCAACTTGAATAGAATGTTTTGAGTGTTACGCTTTTTTAAAGAGACAAGACTGATTTTTTAAAAAACAGCTAATCTAGCAGTCCAGTTTCCAGCTTGGAAGTTTAGATCAATATCTGTTGGTGCAAATTTTCACCTATGGTTAGTTATGTGCAAGTATAATCTAAAGCAGATAAGCATATAAGTTAATACAGTGATATCTAAATGATAAAAACATCATCAGATTTAATACAGACAAAAAAACCCACCACTCAGACATCTAAAAAATTCTGTTCCACAGCCTTTTTTTTTGGGTCTAAATATAAGTTTATCCATCTTCTGGATGTGCTGCAAGCTCTAGTTATTTTCTTTCATTGTGAGGGAATGGAAGGCTATGATTGGAGCAGTTTTGCTGGTTGGTATTTTTTTGTGATTTAACGTTGTCACTGAGATAGCAACATCAAGTAATAATTTCATTATATTCTGTATTGCACAGGTGTATAAGAAAATGGTTCATGAGTATTTTGCTGCAGCTGTGTATTTCATTTCAATCTTTAAGAGTGAGAAAAATGCCTAGCAATGGAGAGAATGCAGAGCTACATATAAAATAAATACAGTTAATTCTACTCTACAAATTGATACCTATGAAAAGTCTCCTTTTGAAAACTCAAAATCCACTTTTGACACAAAAAAATGGAGCTCCTGAAGCTGAAAGCCACACGGAGGCACATCCCTCTCCTCTTAAGCTGCAAACATCTACCTTTCTTTCATGACCCCCTGAAACTAGTTGGATGCTGACTTACACCAATTAATAACATGATCCAGGGTGAAAATCAGCAGCGAACAGCAGCAAATCAGTTCTGAACTCCTATCAATCTCTTGTCCATGGCCCATGCACATATTTATGTAATAAATTCAGTCACTGTAGAATGCCGAATCCCGTTAAACCCTGAGTGCTCTGGGGCAGAAGTTGTAGCTTTTCCCTGCCAGGTAGGTGTTTACGAGCCTGGTAGCACCAGAAGCGTTTCTGGAGCCCACAAACGTAATTTAGCTGCAGTAATGCCTGCCTCGTGCCGACATGTGTTACACGCAATTGTAAAAAGGAAAAAAAAGTTTAACAGCTTAGCCACAAAGGAATGTTTATATCTGATTACACTAACTGCTAATTTAATGGTAGTTAATCAGCAGCATGTAATACAAGCTGAGCAGCCCAATGGATTTATTGATGAATGGCATTTAAAGTTGTTGTTAGAAAACCAGCGCAGTCATTACATTAAACAAGCAGGCACAGGATCAAACCGCAGTGCATTTGGTAAGGGCAAATTACTGCTTCAGCTTTACAGTGCTTCAAATCCCAAATTTCTCCAAATTTACACTGACCCAATAGGCCAGTGTGTGAGCTGCAGGCCCAGTCTTGCACAGTGCAGAAGACATCCCCTGAGGTTGACACCAGTACGCATCATGTTACTGGGATGGGCGCTGAGTTTCTGAGAAAAGCAGGTGCTCCCCCGAGCCTGTGTGCTGCTCCTACCCACTTTCAGCCACTGGAACAAAAAATACCATGAGCAACATGTTGCCAGGGCTGCCACTTGAGGCTTAAATGCTGGAGTGGGATTTTTACTCTTCCTCCTTCGCGTGTGCATGTGCCTCTACAGGTCAATACAGGCTGCAAGGGCCACATTTCTTCCCCTATGGAGTCAGTGGGGGCTGAGGAATGGATGCAATCCTGGCAGCTGCACAACCGCATCCCTTCCCAAAGTGTGAGCCTGCCTATGCCTTGGCTGAGGGGGGCTGATTTAGGGGAGAGGAAAAGAAAGGTACAGCCACCTCATTCCCTCTGGCAAGCATCGATTTGCCTGGATGCACACCCTGCATCTCCCCAAACCTGACCTATACAGCTGCAGCGTACCACGCAGCTCGCTTTCCTTAGGATGAAATATGAGCAAAGGGAGTTTGCAAAGCAATGCTGGAAGCAGATTCCCACAGAGTGCATCCATGCCTGAGATCAAAAAGCAAAGAAAAGCTTTTTAAACAAGTTCAGACTGAACCTTTTAACTCACAGAGGCATCTCCAAGTGGCCATTGCTCCCTGCTCCCTCCAGCATGCTGCAGCATCCAGCTATTCAGCCTCAGCCTCCTGACCCTTCGGCCAGCTGAAATCATCCAGAGATTTTGCTACTCCTGACTTGGCTGTGATGAGGCCAGCTGCCAAGTGAGAGGCATCTGTAAAGGAGGAAAAAGTTGGAAATTATGTCAGTTATTTATTCATGGGAGACAGTTTGCTGAACGCTGCCAAAAGAGCTTCTGTTTCTTTGCGAGCTTCAGTTCCTTCTTGTGCAACCATCAGGAATGTGTCCATCTTTGCCTGTTTCATGAACACTTCTGCCATTTAACTGGAAGATTTCAAAGACACGAGATGGTGAGTTCCAGGCTGTTAGCAACAGCCTCAAGAAGAGCAGGTAGAGAAATAAATACTGTACTTGAGGAGACCTGTCAAATGAGGTGCCTTGTGACCCAGCATTGTAACAATGGGGAGTTTGAGAAAGGCTCGCTTGAAACATAAAACCCAGACAAAACCTTGATATGTATTAAATTCACCCCAATGATACTTTAGCAGGGAAAACAGAAAAAGTGGCATGGCTGTATTTTTTTTGTTCAGAATTAAGTGTAAGCCAACCCTTAGCAGAGGCAGCTCATTAAATCACCTCTCAGCTTGAGGGCAAGCATGGGGAGACCCAGTAGGCTTCCAGCTCCTGATGGAAACAGTAAGCTATGCTAAACCAGTTGCACTCTTCTGGAGCAATTTATGGATTCATAAAATGTATCATTAACCTTATAACTCATCTTTGATCCAGAATGACAAAGGTACAAAAATGCATATCTGGAAATGAGAAAAAAAAAAAGAGAGAGACATAGGTAAATTAGATCTGTCAGACATGGAGCTTGGCTGGGGAGTTTCTGGGTGACCCTGGTGACAGGATTGGGCGCATGAAGTAGTTGATGTGACTTACTAGTAAGAAAGACTTTCAGATTCTGCATGCATCCTCACAAACCTCATTTGCTACTGTCTTACTTGGTAGCCCCAGTGAGGCTGGTGCACCTGAGTACTTGTGAAAGTCTGGGAGAGGTGAGATGGGTTTCTTCTGCCTTCACCTTAGCCACAGACAGCTCAGGCGTCTAATGCAAGCTACGCATCTAGGCTTCCTCTGTAGTCATTAGTCCATAGATGAGGTGGGATGAGACATTACTTTGATGCTTGCTTTTTTTTTTTCTCATTTCTGTGTCTAGTTGGAAGAATTGCCTTTGGGAGATGCCTCTTCTCTCCGACAGCTCTTGAGGGTACAGAACTGACTGGCTTCAACTCACTTAGCTGACTGGCAGTAGGTGAAATAATGCCTTTAGGGATGGGTGTTTCTCAACCTTATGTCCTTTCTCATTGCACTCCTCCCTACGATCACAGCTGGGACAGCACACGGGCAGCTGCAGGCACAGAATCGAAAGTAAGTCAAAATGCATTTGCGTTTAAAGTCAAATGCAAACAAAACTGCTGGGGTGTGGAAAAATATATACATAGATCTGAAGGATGAAGCATCAAGATTACATTTTCCAGAAGCAATGAGAGATTTCTGATCTCCCAGAATCCATGCTCAGTTCCCCTGCAGCATCAGGACAGTCAGCACTTTTCTTGACAGATCTGCTGGGACCAGCAAGATAAGCAGGTTAAAGATGAGCTTTCTCCCCTTTCTTCCCTTCAACTGGCAGCACCCTTTCTGAGAAAGTGCAGGAGCAGAGGAGAAGCTCCACAGTGGTCAATGGGGAGTCAGGGCTTGAGAAGTCCTTCATTTTGGGATGAATCCCATAGGGATGGACCCTGATGGCTCTGATCAACAGGGACGTTGCTGAGAGCAGCAGGACAGAAACCCACTTTCTCCCACAGCCCTGCAGGAACCCACCGATCTGCAGCCAAGAAGCTTTTTAGTAGCGTTGCAAATATTTGTCAGTGTTGTGAAGGATACAAATAGCGTTGCTCAGCCAGGGTGGGAGACCTGAGCTCTGTACATAGTCCTGTCAGAGCAACCTATGAAGTCATTTAGAAGAGAAACACTTGAATTAAACTAAACATAGGAGTCTCTACATTTGTGGAGCTGGAACCAGCTACACCCCAAGTGAAGTGCACTATGAACATGTGTTTGCAGCTGCAGTAGAGACCAAGAAGTGCTTACAAATGGGTCTTATGTGCCCCCTGTAGATGGAGACAAACATCAAATTGGACCATTCACTTTCTTCTCAGCTCTTCCCCATCATTTACCACTCATGTTGTGCTGGGCTAATTCCCCGTACTGTGTATTTTTGAACAGACCATTAAAAAGTTATGGTGCGGGTCACTTCTCAGGCAAGAGGGAATACTCCATACATAGGAGGGTTTGTTACTTGTTTATTTCCAGAGCCAATTTTTTTATTTCTTCCCAGTTTCACACATATAAAAGAGCAGCAGTAGTAGACACAGACCATGCTGTGGAATTTGTTGCTGGCCTGGTATAAACAGCCTGTCCTGTATATTGACCTAATGTAAACAGCCAGTAGCCTATATAAACAACCAGCAGTTGAGCTCAGGCTAAACGAAGCTCCAAAGTATGTTTGAGCAGCAAGAAATCAGATGTCAATATATGTATTTCCAATTTATAAACTGTTGTTTCTCTGCTTGCCAGAAACAATTCTCTATTTTGCAAATTTATTGGAAGTTGGGCATGACACAGTTCACGCTTTCCCCAAAGAGCAGGTTGACAGGGAGCGTTACTGCTGTCCCACAACCCTCCCTTTACTCTTGGCCAACCATCTCCCAAAATGGGGCTACCAGGTGAAGGAGGAATGCACTGGCAGGAGACAAAGGAGCCTCAGGGTGGGACAGGTTCAACCCCAACGTCCCAAAGGGGATTCTGCAAGTTTTAAACTTCCTGCTGGAAAAAAATTCAATCAAACTGACCACATTTGCATGTACGATTACCCATACAGTCATCTTTAAAAATGAGGCTATCCTGAAAAGTTATCTTGTTCCTTAGAAAACTCTCTATTTGGGGTAGAAATCTATGAGAAAACAGCAGTCTTTCAAAATTGTGCCTTTTTTTTCCTTTAAGAGGCTGTTCTCTCTTTGAAAATCCCCGCCATTCTTAAACTATTAAATATGCTTTAAAATTTAAGTCACAGAACAAGATTAATCTTTACTGTAGATTTGACTATGTAGCTATTTCACTGCTTTACTCAGAGGCAAATACTGAACTGGTCTGGAATTAAATGGAAATGGTAAAAGGGAGGGAATGCAAAGGGCAAACTGATAGAAAAGAGGGCTAAAAGGGTTACAATCATATAGCTATACTTAGTAACAGCAGGGGAAAAATAAATAGATGCAGTTATTTCGGGTGGCTGGGAGAAACTACAGAAAGAAAACAAGCCTTTTATCTTGAAACAGTCCATCTGACTTCAGCCCACCTTGGCAGATAGCAGTTTGCTCTCTGAGGAGAAAGGAACCAGATGGTTCTCATATTTCTAATGGCTGCGTATCTGCATGACCAACACCGCTTCAGAAGTTAGCAGCAACTGCTGGAAGCTTCATTGGTGTGTGTGGTGGCAAATGATTAAGAGAATGTGAATATTTTCTTTTTTTTTTTTTTTTTTCCTTCTTCTTCTTTTTCTTCTCCCCTAAACAAGTCTGGTATAGATGGTGAAACAACCTCCCAGCAAGGGCTGCACATCAGACATGCAGGTTGCATCTGCACCTTCATGGAGTGGATGGAGGACTCCGATTTAGTGTCAGTTCAGCAATTTTCACTAACTGGACTCATTGCAAGTGGTCCAAAGACGAGCTGCCTCATGTAACCACACCTCTTGCAAGACTGTTGACTTTTTACATCCATACACAGTGTAAAAATCAGGCAAAATTCAGCCTGAGGTAAACCCTGCTGGGGCATAATGCATTAGGTTTCTGTACTGTTGAACCATGTAATGAATCCCAGGGTTGGTGCTAATGCAAAACTAGTGGTGATGTGCTAAATGGTTTAACTGCTCATAAAATGGTGGCTAACCACCTGTCCAGGTTTTTAAATCAGGCAGAGGAAGTTAAGCAGTAGTAATAAAAGCATACTATATTAAGTTGCAATGGCTAGCACTAAACTAAAGGAGAGACTAAAATTAGAAGTTAATTAAAACAATTATTTTACAAGTAAGGAGTCAGAGGGGAAAGCAGGCTGAAGTCTTCCCCTTACTATTCTGAAGGAAACAGATTCTCATTCGGAAGAAGGCTTCACAGCAAAAGTAACACTTTGCACTATTTTAAAGCTACCTTGAGCTCTGTTTAACTATTCAGAGGAATTGGTTGGAGTGGATGTTAAGAAGCCACTTACCCAGAAACCTATCGGGATAGCTGCACCATTCAACCCTGCTTGAAGTAGTACCTGTATTTTCATTACAAAACCAAGATTTTGCCTCAAATTGCTGTGCTGTGAAATGCTCTCAGCAGCTTTTGAGAACTGAAACCTGTGTTCATCCTACTTTGGTTACATTTTCACAAAATGGAAAATAAAATGCACTGTTAAAATAAGCTTACTTGAATATTAAGTAAGAGGAGAAAAAGAGAAAAAATGCCTTAGAAAATATGAAACCTCACAGGAAGAATAGTTACTGCCAGAACAAGATTAAGAAACAATAATCTAAATTTGAATCTTTAGGATTGGCTGAAAATTAATATAGAAACATTATTACACTATATTGTAGACTATCCAGCACTTCCTGTATCAGCATGCAGTAAATGCGTTCCCCTAGGTACCCAGAAAAAGAAAGCTATGTATATTTATGAGATGCCACGGTCTCCTGCATCACTCTGTATGCACCAGCTTAACCCATGCTGTAACAAACATAATATACTGAACCGCAAGACCATCAGTTATTAAGAGAACATCACATAATTTTGTTGCTTAATCCTCTACCCGCTTATACTTATTAAACTGCAGGTAAGGACCACCAAGTCAAAGATATCAAAACAATTCAGAAGCATCCTAAAGTCTACATAAGGCTATACTTTTCTAAAAGTACTAGTTATAAATAAGACCCTTCATTATTGTAAAATTTAAGAAGCAAAAAAATTAATTTATATAAACTCTTACTGTCAACAGGTCAGTTCCTCAAGGTCAGAAAAAAATGAGATAACAGGCATTGCTGCAAATACACTAACTAATCAGAGCAGAAGCACTAGGAAATGCTAACTCCTTGAGGATTCTGCAGTGGGTGTATAAATTCAGATCTATTAATTACAGCTGCTTCGTATTTCCTCTACGGCACTAAAGATAGCAAGGTCCTGGTAGACAGTGATGATGAGGGTTGCCTGAGAAGAGGTGTACTCCTAATAGGTCACACTTGCAAAAAAAATTTAGAAAAACTCATCAACAACGTAACTCTGAAGAGAGTCTGAAAACCTGCATGTTTTTTTCTAGTAATAATATTGCATGCGTATAAATAATTATTCTTTCTCCTTACACAATTTTTTTATGTTAAGAAAAGGTGGCCTTCAGTGAGTTCTTTGCCAAAGTTTAGAAATCTCAAGTAAGACCTCCCAGACTTGGCAGGGGAACAACCAAGTACTATTTCATTGTTCTCTCTTTACAGGTGACCGTGGCCACCGTCCCCTCCACGCTGCTGTTGTCCTTCCTCGCAGGGGGAGATGCCGCTCTCTGCAGCTGCTGTAGGGACGGGTGCTCCAGTGCCAGCCGGGCCCAGATCCTGGGCACCAACATCCCTCACCAAACCAGCACGGCAAATGATTACTTGCAAGCACAACAGAACTGCTTAACACTAGTTTTTTTTTCATATTGTTGACTTAATAGCAAGGGGGTTTTTAACCTAAAATTTTGAAAGGGAGTCTTTAGCAGCATCTTAAATTGAAAATGATTGGATGCAGAAGTGGTATAGCTATTTTAAAAGAGAATGTTGGTGTAGTTATCGTTTGTTTAAAGGATGAAGGCACCATTAAGGCACTTTGCTGTCACAGGAATACAGATTTTAGCCAAGTGCAACAGTCTTCAAGGTTTTCTGTGGATGAAATCAATCCTTTAAAGGTATCGAATGAGCAGGGCCACAGCTAAATATACGTTGTATCAATATAAACTGTGCAACAGAAAAACATTGAGTAAACAGCCTGGAATTATCAACTTTTACTGCTTGTGTGTTGTAGAAAGCCAGCATGACACTGCTTCTGAGTTTTAAACTACAGCTGATCAGCATTTTGACATGACCAAGCAGAGATACTAGGGCTTATGGAAGCAGCCCGTCCAAGCCGCACTGTGGGCTGGGGGTGGTAGATCTCAAGTGTCCTCAGGATCTGACAACACACACATCACTGTACTCATACTCATTAACACTCATTGTTTTAATAAATTCACAAATTAAAAACATTGCAAGGATTAAGGAATGCATTCCGTTAGAAACATAGGGGTTTGAATATTTTTGTCTCCATCTTTAGGAATCAGCTTTGTGTTCTTTTGCATTCATGATTCTCGTAACTTTAGAGTGATAGACGTGTCACGGAAAGTAATTTAAAAGGAGAGGCTAAGTGGTGTGAAATCAGAAATAAATGAAATTAAAGCTTGACAAGAAAAGCAAAACTTTCGTAATTAAACTCCTTTCAATATGATGGATGCTTTTGATTTGCATAGACAGCTCTGTGAGCATACATCTGGGTAATACCAAACTACTGTCCAGAAAACATGTCAGATGCTTTAGATTAGGGATTATATTTTTAGTCTTTCCTTGGTTCCATTGTTATACATATCATTTCAAGGCAGTTGATTTACCAGCTGCCATAAACCCTGTTTAAATATTCTCTCTGTCTAACAATATCACCGAAGGAAAGCTGAGTACTGAAAACCACCCTGGCCCAATGTGACCTTTTTCCTCTGGAGAGCCTGTAAAAGTTGCTCCCATTGCAGCAGCACCTGGCTCTGCTATGGACTTTGCAGCACAGTTGTATTTCCAACAGTTCAGATGGTTCAGATCTCGTCACGTATGTATTGTTTCAGAGGTTTCAATGACAGATCCAAATCTTGAAACTCTATACTGAACATGATGCTTATCATATGGCAAAGGAGTAGAGACTCTTGTTTATTATTAATAGTAACCCATATAAACACAAGCCAAATCCAGTCAGAGATGCTGCTCCCCACTTAGCATTGCTGTAGGTTACATTTGCCTGCTGCTTTTCACATTATCATTATTCATAGTCCTTCAGTTCACTCGGTTGTGAATGATGGACAGAAACGGACAATGCACAGGGGTTTGGAGCGTGGATTTTAAAACACGTGGGAAGAATAGAAATGATGTATCTATGAATACTCCCTCAGAGGGTCTCAGCTCTAACACTGTGAAAGAGGGGCTCAGAGCAGTGTGTCTTTTCTGGCAATGCAGCTGAGGGAAGCAGAGATTAGAGCACCCGGTTTACACGAGACTCAGCAGATTTTCACTTGGCAGGCACTTGGGGCATTAGTACAAGTCTGGCCAATGTTACCTGCCTGGCTGGGTCTTCTGCCTTCAGTGCAAGGAAATAAAGATATATTTTGAGCTAAAGATATATGTGCATATGTGTTTATACATATACATAGATATCGTTAATCCATGGTTTTCCTCGTATACAAAATGCCGTCTTTCAAGCCTAAACCTGACCCCTTTTACTAGGCCTTCTACTTCATCCTCTGAGCAGCCCACAGTTTTCTTCAAAGGCCATCATCTCGATTTGTACATATTTATGTCCCTAAACATGTATATATGTTTATATGTCTCTCTCTCCCTCCATCTCTATGTTTAAATGGTCTTAAGTACTTATTATCAGCTCTTTTGCTAATGTGCACCACCAGCAAAGGCAGTGGAAATAAATTCATAATGTCTCATAAAAATCAGACCATTAAATATGTGGCCACAAATTCATCTTACTGAATTTTATTTTTATAGGCCACCTATCACCTAATGATGATATATCTGAATAGATATAATGCTTTGAGACAATAAGGCTAAGCTACCACACTGAGGAATGCAGTATAAATTGAGACAGGCAGAGAAAATAGAATGGGATTAGTGAAGTTTTATAGACTGTAGAATACAGGAAAGTATACGTCAGTAACTTCTTTAGAAGTTGCACAAATTTCCAGGTTCTAACCTGGTATTCCTGCTCAATTGCCTGTCCCGTTTCAGCCTTTCTGTTTATGAATGTTATTGTTGTGTGCGTCTTCATTAGTCTCCTTTAAGAATAATCTTTAAAAGGTCAGTGCATTAATACAGTATGTTTAAAATATTTAATATACTGCTACACATAGGAATAAGTCGTTCTGATGGGTAAACATTTCAGGCAAAGCAGGTATGTTAGATTTTGCTGAGCTGGCAAGATGCATCCAAAAATTGAATATTTTGGGAGACAGGCTTAATGAAGATTTTGTACCTTAAAATTCCTTTTATTTATTGGCTGTTATTTGATTGCACTGTTGGATACCAATTATTCCGGCAGTTAGTGAGCTATGTAATTTCCCATAAAAAACCAGTATCTCATGCAAAATCTGTTAGTAAAGGAAACACTATAATTGGGTGAAAAGTTGTTTGGTTTTTTTTCATAAAATAAACAAAAGGAAGTGAATTAAAAGCACATTTTTTGAAATAATGTATAGTTAATAATTAACTATGCAAAACTGCCCAGCATGAGATAGATTCTCTAAGGAGTGGTAGAGTGAGGAGGAAAAAAATCCTCAAAGTTAAACAGAGAGTGAATTACATCCAGCAAAAGCTGTGGCCCAGGACTCTCCCAAGAAGAGCGGGATGCTGTGTAAAAATGCTTTCCATCTTCTCCCACGACCTTTTAGGCAGCAGGTCTCTAACAGCTGCAGCTCCTTCCTTTCTCTGAAATGAAGCTACCATCTTCCCTACGTGACAGATCCAGACTGGAGTCCATCTGGTTGCCGCAAGTCATGCTTCTGCAGTGCCCAAGGTGAAAGAAAGTGCATCTGGGAGTACATTTCCCCAGATTTCCTCCTACCACAGATGGCTCTGCACCTGCTGCCTGGCCCTGTGGGGTACATACCGTGACCAGTGCCTGCACCCCAGCCCATCAGCACTGGGAACAGATCGCTCAACATTTGTTCAGAATACCTTACTGTGTATCTAGACGTTTTTTCAGGTAGTAAATTATACCTATCTTCAGAGAAAAATCACCAGCTTTCTTCTCCAGATAACTTATGGGAAGAAGCTTGAGCTGAAGATGCTCAGATGCCTGAGTAAAGATAATTTTTCCCATTCAAATGGTACAGACCAAAATATTCTCTCAAACACCTCATTATTCCTATTATAAGGTAACATTTTGATTTGAAACATCTGCAAGTTCTTGAGACCTGACTGAACCTGACATTCTCAACCTTTGGCAACTGTGTTACGCCTGGCATGCATTTGTGTGTATGTGTGTACGGGGGAAAGGCAAGGAAGGTCTGAGCATATTCTGGTAAAGTGGGATCCCTTTCCAAAGTCCTTCTGGGTATAGGGTACCAGCATCATCCCAGTCCTTCTGTTTACGGGCAGTCCTGATGCCCACACAGAGCAGAACTTGGTCCACAGCAAGTTTGAAGAACCCATGTTACACTTCCAAAAGGATTTCTGTAGAGATAATTTCTGCCATTTCACCCAGAAGGGTCTATTGCCTTCCTTTACCTCTATTAGATGACAAGTCCAGGTTGAAGCCCATCTGGCTGCTGCAAAACCAGGTTCCTGCATTTCCTTCCCAAACAAAGGAGGCACCTTATCTACCAAGGGAAAAACAAAACAAACCTTGAATTAACAGAGAAGAAAAATTTTAAAAATATATAAAATCTTATTTCTAATACAATGATAATTTAAAGCCCTACAAAATTAAGGCATTTCTGAATCACTAGCTAGACTTGTCTCTGGTTAGCATAAAGGCATGCCTACTGCTAGGTCTTTGTATAAAAATCCTTGAGGAGAAAAAGATATATTCTCAGCAAAATAAAATGTTGTCAGCTCTTTAAGCCTTAGTGGGAACTGAAAATGTCAGGCTTATACCTGTTAGGCATCATTTAAATTGAAATATGGACCTTCTTCAGTCTTCAAAGTAATGCACTTCAGGTGATAATGATGGATTAACGTTGAGAGAAAATGACCTAGCAGCCTGTTAGTTACTTTTTTCAATTGAGTGGGAGCACACCAAATTTTTCATCGATCTGCCAATTGGAGACAGCTGAGAAATGACGACTGCACTTACTACAGGGTTCATACATAAATATTCACTGATGAGCACATTAAAATATGGGAAAGCGGAGGAACAGTTTGGTCAAATTCTGCTGCATTTAGACTCATGTTCGAACAACTATATATTTCTAAACAGTGAGGGTTTACATGTTCAAAGAGCTGCCCCCTTCATAGTGAAGTTTCTTATAAGTTTCTTACAACATCACACAAATGTATTTTACAAGGCAACTCCGTTACTCACAAGATTAATTCAGTGCCCTTTAAACTGTGGGAGTCATAATCAAATGTGGTTTAGATTAAAGTGATTTAGCATTATTCCAACATCCAACAACATGAATGTATGTTTTCAATGGATAAATCTGAAATCAGCTGTTCTGCATTGTTAAGCCTCTTACAACGAGCTGTTTGAATTGCTGGCTGCTCAGCACCCCAAAGGGACAGATTAATCTCTGAACTCTGTGGCTGACTCCTATTTAGAGTTCTCAAGCGTCTGCTGTTCATCTGGGCAGCCCTCAGACAAATAAGACAATTTACAGGAATCAATATCAAGCAATTCCAGACAGCAGTGAATTGGAGATAACTCTTGCCCTACGCAGATGCAATGACAATAACTGCACCCTTTTCTCCACAAAACCCACCCTTGAAGTTGTTGGGGGAATCCTCCCTGAGCAGTGAAGAGTTATCTGGAGTATTGAGGACACACAATCTCATGAAAGTAATGAGAATTTTGCCTGAAGCATCGTGTGTGCCATGCAGTCCAAGGTGAAGAGCATGTTTGGTTGGGAGCATAGCATGAATGCACACTGTGATACAGTCCAGAAGCAAGAACAGAGATACAACGGCAAACCTTTCATAATGTTGTTAGTCATAAGTAATAAAGTAGGAACAAAAGAGGGTTTCTTTCTGAAGGGCACAGTTAGCTTTTCCAGTTCAGAGACCAGAGAGAGAAGACTTTTGTTACCTGGAGCACTGAAATGTGCAGGAAATGGGGCTCCATGGATCACTCAGGCATTAAGCCTGTGAACCTGAGAACTTTTCCAGGGACAAGTAAAAAGCATGAGAAAACAAATGTAATTCAATAACTGTTTGGAAGAGAAAAGCTTTGCTTTTACTTATCAGTGAAACAACAGTAATAGCAGGTGCATGAAAAGCAAATCCACCACACCACAGGGACACCTTACTGAATATTTGGCTCAAAATATGAGAGGCTGCCCTTTAGATCACTAGTAAACAAATCCACCAATCTGTCAATAAATAAATAGTTTAAATTCAAGCTGGTTTTGTTTCAGGGAGTCCTATTACCTGCTATCATTGCCTACTGAAATGAATTCCTATTTATTAGTGCCATCGTGAACCACACAGTTGCTGACTGCAGTTCCTGTGGGTTGGCTTACACACGAGTTTGAGAACAAAGGATGTTGCTAGCAGGCACCCATTGCGTCTCAAGGGGTCCTGCCAACATTCATGGTCATCTGCGTTTGTCACACAGCTTTTTAGGAGTTCTGAAAAATGGAGGCAACAGATAGATCATGAGATGAAGAATAGACAGGAGATCCATGGTGGCTATGGTAGCTAAAAGAAACATGGATGTTACGGGTAAAATAAAGAGACTTTTAAAAAAAAAAAAAAAATACCCATTAGTACAGATTACATTAAAGGTGACTGGTGAGATATAGCTTTCCTGGATGTGAGAGTAAGGGGTTTCCAGTGGGTAAGTCAGGGATTGCACTACCCTTCTTCCAAGCCTAGTCTTTCTCCCACCGGCTGGTGCTTCGCACAGGTTTGCTCACTGCAGACAGGGCAGATGGGCACAAGGTGGAGGCAGCCAGGCAAAGGCACCGGTGCTCTGATGGAGCCTGCTGCTGAACTCAGAGGTGAGGCATCCACTGAAGCAGGTGGGGACATGGTACGTGATCCAACACAAGGACTCTTTCTGTAGACCTAGTTTGGCCTTTTAATGCTCTAGTGAATAATTAATAGTAAACAAGTTTCTAGTAGATAACACAGAGTGAACAGAAAATAAAGGCAAGCCATTATGAGGCAATGAATGTAACATTATCAGACAGAAATGGAAGTTTGGGACTCTGTCCTCTACTGCCATTTTTCCTTTTTTTTTTTTTTTTTTCTTAACTATAGGAAGAATGATTTCAAGCTGAGGGGAAAATACTCAAGACACAGACAGGGCCTCCAAGATCTGTTTTTCATTTCTTGCAAGTGTCCTTTGAAACAGAGTTTCAAATTCTAATAACCCTTGTTTGTAGGAGAGGCAGGATGAGGAGCGGACAGGATTTTTCCGCATATTATGGAATTTCTTTGGGATGCTGAAAAATCTTATCGCACAGCCCTGCATATATGCATAGGACATACTAATCATTAGTCCTTTAAGCTATCTTGTACCCATGCTGAGATTTCTGCTACATCCAGTTATGGCAAGGAGACCCTAGGTGACAAGATACAATGCTGGCATTGCTTAACATGTAGATAACCTTGCTGCTATTTTGGTATCACGAATCTGGTCAGGGACTCACTGGGGAAGAATAACTCTTTCTTTGTATTCAGTGGCTGAAACCCAGTCCTTGCTGTCTTCACAGCAGGTCCCAAAATCCCACCAGGCGCTGCACCGGAAGAGTACCAACGTGCTGGCTAGGCAAAGCCAGTGTCATAAGTCCAGCACAGGTGAGAGCCTACAGGAGAGACTTATAGGTCAGGCAGGAGCACAAATGATGGGTCTCATCAGAGAGGTGTCATTGTGGTGATGAGTTATTAGAAGAAAAGGGCTTTTTCTAGGAGCTGCACTGGTTTAGATATCACTCCTGGTACTTTGTTCACACTGGTGGCTGCTTTGGTAGGGAAATGCATATGGCTCCACTTCAGTCTCAGGGGAGGAATGAGGTCACTGTAAAGCTTTTGGCTCCTTCTTTCCATGGCATGCCTGGCTTGGAGGACTTTTCCCTTTGCCTTGCAGTGCTTATCCCACTGGGAGACTAATGAGTCACAGCTGTGGTACCCAGGATGGCTCATTTTGGTCACCAGCACTGTACCTGAGTTGTTGGTGCTGGTCTTGGCATCTGACCTTAGCAGAAGTCAGCTTGGATGCAGTTGTGAAAACTGTTGGTACAACCAAAGACAGGGCTGGTTTTCCTTTAGTATGTGAGTTTGTGCCCTCCATGCCCAGGGGCACCACAGCCTGATCTTTCATGGTTTCAGAGAAGGGGCAGAGCTGAGGGAGGTAAGAGTACAAGGCCACCAAGTGGGATGTGGGCTTTTACCAGGCAAAAGGGGAGGTCACTGTATCCCTTCGGGGATCAGTCAGCTGCAGGATGGATCGGACCAGAGGCTCTGTTTCTGTTTTCCCTTTGGCAGGATGTGCTTAAAGGAGTTCTACTGGGGGGTTGTTAAGGCTGTCCAGCAATGAGATCTGGTCCAGACACTTGTCACTTTGTGAAAGCAGGAGATGGTATCTGAAGATCTGTACATCTGAAGACGTACAAGAGGTGCCTATGCTAAAAATAATGAAGAGGTCAATTAGCTGGTGAGGTCCTGTGTCAACACCACAGCAGATGGGAAGGGACTGAAGGAAGACCATGCTGCGTTCTCATCTGCGATGGCTTCAGCAGCCGAGAGCAGACATGCAGCTCTTGTTGAGGCTGACAGCTACCCCATCGCCAGATACATGCTCCCCATGCCCACCAGCCCTGGGGGTCTTCATTCAGATGCTCAAGAAGGAGCCAGCAGATCTCATGAGTTTATGCTGAAGCAGCATTGTGCACTTTGTGTCAGTGTGTCTTTGCTCTCATGCAGGTTTCTGCTTATCTACCCAGGCAAGGGAGAACCAACCTTGCACAGTGAACATCAACTGGCAAATTGTCCATAACTAGATTTCCATCTGTAACTCCACACTTTTAGGAGTAACAGCAACAATTGAATCACTTGATGGGTAAGGAGATTACAATATTAAGTTATCCCATTTAAAAAAAAAATTGCCATCTAACCTGTCCCAGCATTATTCAGTAGTTATCAGTCCAGCTCTGCATTCAAAGCCCCACCTGCCTTCCTCGCAGAGATGGGGGAACAGCCCGTCGTTCTGTTCCCTGCCATGATCACCCCCTTGGTTGGTTAGGCTAAATTACACCATAGATGTCAGCACACTTCTTCAGAACTTGCCTGTGACCCTCCCAAGGTCTGGGCAAGGAAAGAAGCCGAGCTCCAGCTGTGACTGAAACATTAGTTTCCCTAAGAATAGCAATGGGAATCAACAACACAGTTATCTTCTATCAAAAACTTTTCTCAGATTTGATACAGTAACTTAACTCTGCTCTCATACTTCCACTCCCACCACAGGCACTAGGCAAGACCTTCTGGGGCTCATCAAATGTTGAACTTTTCACAGTAAATCTCACCGGAACAGTGTGGGACAGTCATTTTGATATGCTGGAAGAGTCACAGTCTTAAACAGTGATAAAATATGCCTCTGTGGCTGGGTCTGTGTTTGCATTTTTGTTCAGACTTCCTACTATGACTTTCTCTCGCCCTCCAGGTCACTCGACCAGCCATTGCAACAGTAGGAGCAGTTTTGTAGACCATCGAACTGTTCACAGCTGGTGCCTTAGCACATGGGTGCTTTTCCCACTTTTCCCATTGCTATAATTAATGCAGCTTATGTCTAGAATTGGATATGTTCAATATACCAGGCTTCGTAGCTGCCATATTTTTAACTGTCTGGTTTCTTCATGAAATTACTGCTTTTGAAAACCTTTGATTTCAAAATAACAGTGAAATATGGCCAGCATAAATACTACCCTGAAACAATAAATAAAACCTGTGCAGTAATGACAGTCTTGTTCTTCCCAGCTGTGCGAATGTTTCTGTGGGAGTCAAGCAGGCAGAAGCTAGAACAGCCTTAAGGCAACTCTAATATTCACCTAGGAGGTAGATGGGTCAAACAACTGGCATAGGAACACAGGAATTTCAGGATTACCATAGTTACTGTTTACTCACCATCCCTGGCCTTACGCAAAACACAGATCATGTGGAACTAGGGGTGAAAGCCAGAAACTTCAATACAAAATTAAATTATGGCTAGCAAGGAACAAGCATCAGAAGCTTGGCAATTAGTTCATCTTACATAATCTCCTCAAAGTCCAGCTGCTTAGCAGAATTATCCAAAGTAACTATTGCTGGCATTCCTTCTTTTCACCCAAAAAATAAAAATAAAAAAATCCCCATGCTCAGACTTTGTGCCTAATTGGCCAGACCTGTTTATTTTCACCCAAGCAAAACTTCTCAGTTCAGTGAGAGGTTTCTCTCGGACACAATTATGAATCATGTGAATTTTTGCCATACATTTTAACTTACATCATTATGCCACTGATTAAAAGATGAGCATTTGTCCTGTACCTAAGATGTGTAAAGCCCTTGATGTAATAACACAATCAATATATTCTAGTGGATAGAGGACGCACAAAAAGGAAGGAGAAAGATACTAAATAAATGAACTTTTTCAGAGGAAAACGCAGACAAAAACGATGAGGAAAGACTTTCAGGCACATTATTTCCATATAGTGCCCTGAATTGGCTAATGTTGGTATGTGTCTGAGTCCTGGGCTGACAAGAGACTGGTGAACCTTGGAATACCCCGGGCTTCTTTTAGCTTTGAATTTCAATTTAGAAGTGAAATCTGACACTGAGCAAGTTTCACCTGGTTTCAGGTTTCACTGGAAAAGGGGTAAATGGATGAGGAAACACAGGTAGCTGTCAGAAGGCGATGATAGTGAAAGACATGAGGTTGTGAGCAGCAGTGGCGCACGGAGCCTGTTCATATTGCAAACAGAAAAACATCATCAGGTGAGGAGCATCCGTATCCCTTAGTATATGATGCTGCTGCTTCTGCAGCATCTAATAGGGATGCATAGAAACTGGGTTCAGAAAAGTAGTTTTGATGGTTTTTAGCCAAATGTCTGTCTGTATGTGACCTTTCTAAATGCCAGGGAGACAAACTGCTTCGTCCTATAGTGTATCAGAAAGTGCAGCCAGACTCCCTCTGCAAATTTTCCCACAAATACTAAGTCAGTGCAAAAGGAATTGTGGTTTTCATGTTGTTTAAAATTGCCATTTGATAATGGAATACATTCTTAGATAAATATGGTTGTGTTATACATCATTTTAATGTGCTTTTCTCACTTTATGTATTTTGCTACTGACTTATTATTTGCTGTTTATTTTGTATTTATTTTAAACTATGGAAATGATGTTAGACAAAAAGCAAATTCAAGTGATTTTCTTATTCAAGTTCAAAATGGGTTGTGAAACAGTGGAGATGACTTGCAACATCAACAATGGATTTGGCCCAGGAACTGCTAATGAATGTACAGTGCAGTGGTGATTCAAGAAGTTTCACCAAGGAGACGAGAGCCTTGAAGATGAGGAGCATAGTGGCTGGCCATCAGAAGTTGACAATGACCAATGGAGAGGAATCATTGAAGAAGTTTAAGAAGCTGCCAAAGAACTCACTGTCGACCATTCTACGGTTGCTCAGCATTTGTAGCAAATTGGAAAGGTGAAAAAGCTCGATAAGTGGCTGCCTCATGAGCTGACTGAAAAATTCTGCACAACAACGACAAATGATTTCTCAATCAGATTGTGACATGTTACAAAAAGTGGATTTTATGTGACAACCGGTGACAACCAGCTCAGTGGTTGGACTGGAAAACCCTCCAAAGTACATCCCAAAGCCAAACTTGCACCAAAAAAAGGTCATGGTCACTGTTTGGTGCTCTGCCACCACTCTGATCCACTACACCTTTCTGAATCCTGGTGAAACCATTCAATCCGAGAAATTTGCTCAGCAAATTGATGAGGTGCACCAAAAACTGCACTGCCTGCTGCCAGCATTGGTCCACAGAAAGGATACAATTCTTCTCCACAACAACACCTGACTGCACATCGCAAAACCAACACTTCGAAAGTTGAATGAATTGGGCTACAAAATTTTGCTTCATCTGCCGTATTGATCTGACCTCTCATCAACCAACTATCACTTCTTCAAGCAACAACTTGTTGCAGGGAAAACACTTCCACAACCAGCAGGATGCAGAAAATGTTTTCCAACAGTTCACTGAATCTCAGAGCATAGATTTTTATGATACAGGAATAAACAAACTTATTTCTCATTGGCAAGACCATGTTGATTGTAGTGGTTCCTGTTTTGATTAATAAAGATATGTTTGAGCCTAGTTACAATGATTCAAAATTCACGGTCCAAGACCACAATTACTTTTGCACCAACCTAAGTGGTGTCTGCCCTCTAGCCCAGTTCCAAAAAAAAGTTATGGGATGTTAAAGTATTTGTCTAATAGTAAGAAAAATGCACAACAGCTGGGATGCGAGACTTGGCACCAGAGGGCTTTTGCCAGCAGGGCAAGGAAAAGTGTGCAAAGCAAGCATGAATGAAATTACATGCCTCTTCTGTCTGCGCCGCATAAGAGTGCAGGGCCAACTAACCCGGAGTGATAGATCAGTAACTCGTCATTGTAAGGGAAGCAGTTTACAAAGAGCACCAGAATCCTTGAAAGATGTGTAACACATTGATTGAATTCCCTGAATAATAATTTACCAGTAAGAAAAATCCAAATGAGATTTAATTATATACCCCCCCCAAACAAACAAGCAAAACAAAACAAAAACCACCACCAACATTAAGCATTACAGCTGCTTCATTCCTCCCTTCCCAATTGCTGATTGTTATCAGCAGATTAAGACATTTCCAGCTGAAAGGCTAATTAACTAATTTCATGTTTTCTGCCTGTCCTGATCACAGGGAAAGTCTGCAGTCCAAATGAAGCACAGTTACAAGCGACTGGAAGGATTATTGCCTACGCTGTGTGATTTCCAATGAAAGAAAGTGCCTTGGCCTTCCGCTCTCTGTTCCACTCTCTTACCTTCATGCACCCAAAAGCTGTGGTGTCTGTCCTCCAGCTGATAGTGCTCCTTTGTTGCAAGCTCTCCCTCCTCCCCATTAAACACATTCTCTTTCTTCTCTCCATGCACAGATCTTATTCTTAGAAGAATTCCGTTATAAACATTAAAAGGCTTGGGAAAAAATCTGCTTTCAGGTATAAATGCATGTCAGGTTATGCTGCATCCTTTCAGAGGACTCACTTGTGCTTATTACTGTATCACCAAAGCGCTGCAGGCACAGTCACATGCCAGGGTCTCTCTCTGTACTACCAGATTTTATTAGGTGTTTTACATTTTTCCAACCGTTTTCCAAATTTGACCATGTGAAAATCGTAATCACTGAATCAGAGTAAATACAGAGATGATACAAGTAGATATTTTCCTCCACTCTTCAGTAGCCTGGTAAACTATCTACATATTTATAAAAATACATCTAAAAATGTCTAATTGTATAACAGTTCACAAATTCACACATTAACAAAACTCCTTTCTGATAGACATAGCACTAGGCATGTTTTGTACTAGTGTTTAGTTGTCTGTGTGGTTTATATATATATCTATAAATATATATATATATACACACACATCAGTCCAAAACATTCACAGCCTTCATAAAAATATAATCCTGGTTTTAATTTTGAGGAATATTTTGTTTCGGTTTTACTCTGGTTTCCTCATTTTTATTTTCTTCTTCCCTCCCTCCCTCCTTCTTTCTTTTTGTTTTTCTTTGGTTTTGGAGTGGTTGCGTTTATAGCACAAAACATCATCTTCAATGAAAAATGGGAAGGCTCCACAAAGGGACACTCTGTACTAAGTCATATAGGCTTTTGACTTAACAAATTAAGGCCTGATACTGCATGTGTTTTATTTCATGTTCTGTGTGCAGCAGTGGGTCTGCTGAATGCGTGAAGTCAGGCATATATTTTGTTAGTTTAATATTTAAAAAACCAGCTCTTTAGCATATATTGCATAGCATTCATTTAAATGAGACCAATAGTGCACCAGTTTGGAATATGGTCAAAATCAATGATATATAACCTGTCTAAATATATGTATGTATAATATATATATATATATACACATACAGATACATTTTATGCATAAATAATATAGATCTGGAATAACATTGATCTAATTATTTGATACATCTGGTCATTTCTGAATTTTTCAAGGCAGAGACCAAACTCAGCACTCAAACAAGAAAACACACCCTGGATGGCTCTTACTTAACAGGTTTGTGACATGTGTGCTGTACAAGCAAATAAATAATTTGACTGTGAAAAAAATTGCAATATAGAAGTCTGGATAAGTTGACTTTTCTTTAACATACTGGAATAAGCATAATTTTTCTTCCCCTAATATTTTGCAGTGAATGATACAACAGCACTTGGTAAAAGATCTTTTGTCACTTGACAATGTCTCCAGCTGCTGGAGTAGGGTACCAATTTCCAGGCACTCTCAGGCTTCCATCAACTCAATTTTAGCAATTTATGCCTATGGCCTGTCCCCCAAATAACTGCTCAGGGACAAGGCTTTTCACAGCCTGGGGTGTGCTACCATCCAGCCAGGTACACTCTCAGCATGGTACCCGGCCAGCTAACGCATCCCTCCCAAAAATTTCCCAGTGTACTTCAGTGCTTACCCTGGGCCAGTGAGCATCCCATCTGGCCACCCTGCTGAGGGATCAGATTATGACTTACTTGAGTGTGCAGCATAGAGATAGCCAGATCCAGCACTCCCAGTAGCCCCAGCCCAGACATCACTGATGGGAGGGATGCAACAGGGTCCACAAAGAAACTAATGTGCCCAAAAAAAAATTGAGGCACAGCAGTCTCACTACCCTGCTGCCAGTACTGTATATGCGAGGGAAATGTTATTCCTGAAATAGGTTCAATTTTAAAAAAATCTTTAAAAAAGGAATCAGCTCAACGTTTAGAAAAGATTGAGTCTGCTTTTCACCTGAAAAATAAGTGTTATTTACACACCACTACAAGATGTCATCATGACTGCAGCATGGTATGTAATGAGAGAGTAACTCCAAGCTGCCAACACAGATGATGCAAAAATAGCAGTACACTGCAAATCCACAAATAGAAAAATTAGGGCTTTCATTTTTTTTTTTTTCCCCCTCTGGATGTAGCCTAAAATTAAGCTGAAATTACTCTGAAGCCCTCATCTAAACACGTCAGTGGAGGTGAGTAGGCATCTCCTACTGCATTTCACAGTCGTTTCTCTGGGAAGCCACCTGTTTGCAGCATACGAGGAAAAAACATGGAAAAGTTGAAGACTTTGAAATGCCACATCTAGATCCTAATATTCCATGGCAGAGAGGCCACACAAGGGTTTCCAAGTCAGAATATGAGCCACTTCTAGAAGAGGGATGGGGGAATTTTTGAACACAAAATAACTTTTACACTTTTGGATCCATCTATGCCAAACATTTCAGATAGAAATTTTATGCTGAAACAAACATTTACAAAGATCTGATGATGAAATATCAGGGGACAATTTTTACAACACAGTATGAGGCAGAATTCTGAATCAGTTCAAAATAAAATGTGTTTCCTAGCCTTAACTCCCACAAACTTCACGAGGAATAGAGTAACACATGCTGGAAAAAGTGGCAGTGTCTCCTAATTAAATCCTAATGGGAGCTATTGTCTGGAAACTACATTTAAATTCACAATAAATGAAGCTACTGAAAATGCAAGGTATTTTCTTTTGTCCATAGTAAAACCAAGAAAGGTTACAAATTTGGTGGCTCCCAGCTAAGCAGCTCTTTTCTACCTTTTCAGCTTTAGGACTCCAGCCCTGAAAAGACGAAGCATATGTTTGGCTTTATTTGTTACATTGACTCCAATGTGGTTACTTACCATATCTAAAAGTTAATCTATTAAATAAGCCTCTGCCTGGTTGATATTAATTCTCACATATGTGTTGTCTGAGACACACAGTATAGTTTATTTAATGAGAAACAATTGCTGTCTTAATTTGCTGATCTAATTTTTAAAAATATTGACAGCTCTGCTATTCAGCAAATTCAGAAATACATCACAAGGAAGAATTTACTTTTGGATTTTAGCCTTGCTAACATCAGCCATGCTATTGCATACCCTGGTGTAAGACAAGGAAGAATCAGATATAGAGTCATTTAATTCTCTCTCATTTAAACTTGATTCAGTTCTATGGACACAAAGTATTACTACCTGCAGTCAGAGAGAAATCATGCAGTAAAATGAAGCTTTGCCGTAGAGGTCTTCTCAGCTGCATTCTCTCTGGATGCTCTGTGCTTTGCTTATTTTATTGTTGCTTGCATTTTTTAAAAAAGTATTCTTTTCTTCCTGTAATTTTTTCTTAAATTATTCGAAAAGTACATTAGTGACAAAGCTCTGCTTAAATGTTCATGTTTCATTTTGACGTTGTTCGGCTGTTTACTTTCATCATTCACTTCACCGGACTATTTTACCCACCAAAAATGATGGTATGTCTGCAGTTTTTCCCCCCTTGACAAGCTGTCAGAAGCCTCATTTAAAAATACTGTGCGTAGAAAGCCTGACAACTCTGGGAAAGAAGGGGGAATTGAAAAAAAAGAAAAAAAAGATGGAAAACGACATCCCACTGACTTCCTCATCTGTCTGTCACACATAAGCCCTGGCACTGGAGCAGCCAGGCCACCCACCTCCCCGAGGAGAGACATGTTAAATGAGGCCACCTCCAACAGGGCGACTGTCACTGCCTCAGTGTGGCGTTGACCTACTGTGACAACAGGAGGAGGAGAAGCAATAAATCAGATGTCGAAGGGAGGTGGCTCTTGGTGGGGCTGTTGAGGGAGCCGCAAGATGGGAAAGGGTTTGCATTAATACTAAGTGCTGTTTGGACTCTCATGCGTGCATGAGGAGAGCCACCACAAAATGCAGGTTTCAAAGGCTAGAAAGCAAAGCAGGCAGCAGTTCTCCTTGGGAATAACAAGAAGAAATATTTTATGGCCTAGAAATACCAAAGATGGGGTTAGAGGAGCCTACCCAAGCTCTGGAGGGCAGCTGGGAGACCAAAGAGGATACCAGGAGGGCATGTGATGGAGTTACAGTGCCCTGAGTCAGTTCCAACCAGTCCCTCTGGATCCCCCATTGGGGCACAGCCTTTTGCCAGAGTCCACCCCAAACCACACTCTCCTGAAATGTCATAAACCAGAGGAACTTCATGGCAACAGCAATTTGGCTTGGTCCTGGTGTCTTAACATCTGACATTCATGGGGAAGGGTTTTTTCTTGGCCAGAACTGCAGGTTCAAACTCTTAATAGCCAAAGTGTCTAATTTTATAAATGTGGACTTTAAAAACACAATACAGCTAGGAATTAAAAGGAATCATATAGTCCCATTGAGAGTTTTAGTATTTGTAAACGATAACACAGGCTTATGAAGCGATCCTGAAAAAAAGATACTTGAGATGCTTCCTGAAGAGAGGAGGAGACAGGCAGAGAGAAAACAGCTCCTGAAAACTTTCAGCAGAAATTAAATAAGTAAACGACAGTCTTTGATTTTCTGGGTTTTTTGTCAAAACGTGATTTGTTTTTTCATTTGGGGCAACAACAACAAAAAAACCCAAACAACCCCCTAACATTTTTAGCTTCAGCTTTTTTATTTCATGGAAACCTTTTAAAAATTATGTGCATGCATTTCTCATAAGGAAGAATTCAAGGGATAACTTTGTCCATCTCTAGGGAGCATGCAGGAGATGCTGCATGTCCTTCTTGAGCACTGAAATAGAAAAAGTGCTTAATGAAATAAGTAAGCCCTGATTTTTGCAGGCAAAAATTTTTCTTGCCAAGTTTCACTCTGGAACAAACTGCAGATTTCCCATATATTTTCTTCTTGGGAATTTTTGTCAAATTAGAAGATAACAGTTTACTTGCAAGCACCACCTGGAGATTCTGTAGAAAACAGGAAAAACTCAAGTTTGACATACGACCTCTGAAAATTTTTCTTCTTACAAACAAACCAGAAAACACTTCTCCAGCATCATCACATCCCAAGCCAATATAATTTGTAAAAAAGTTAGAACATTTTTTCTTTTAACTGAAAACACTCTTGGGCTGTTTCTACAGAAACCACATGCAAATGTTTTACAGCTTTTGTCTGATACTTTCAGGCAGAAGAAAGAAATAGTACATTTCTTCCATTATTTTAGAGTGATATAGGAATTAATATTAAAAAATTCAAGGTATTTTTTTCTTTTTAAACATTTGTGCAACTAACCAATTCTAATAGTTTAGTTTTTTAAAAGATCAGTAGACTATTTATGCTGGGTTTTTTTTTTTCTTTCCTTAATTTAAATATATTTTGTTCAAGTTTGGTTTAAATCTAGTAACTGCCTTCATTTCTAGCACTCTAAAGTGGCTGCCATAGCTTCACAGCTCCCTGTAAATTTTCCTGTGTGTGGACACTGGCATTTGAAAGAAGAGCTGCAGTGTTTCTGCCTAACAAATTAATCGCCTCTGCTGCTAGTAATTTATCTTTTCCGATGTCTGCATAAAATAAATAACTTGTAATGGCAACACAAATAGCTATCGAATATATGGCACTGTCCCACTCTGTATTATTAAAGCCTCATTTTAACAACATGAGTGCAGATCCTGTTGGTCTCACCTGCTCAACTATTAGTTTCAATTTGTCTCCCAACGCTTGCCAACACGCTGGGGTGTGTGAGCAGTCCCAAAAGAGCTCTTTGGAAAATCTCACTGCATTCCCACACCTCTGACAATATTTCACTATACCTCAGGGTAATGCTAAACAATCTGTGCATTGTCCTATGCCATCTGTTCAGCATTTTTAAGCATAACTGCTCCATGTTGGCGTCTCATGCGTTGTAACCAGTTTCTGTTATACCATACCATTCGTTTTTGTCATACCCTTTCCTTCCATTTCATTTTTTTCATTGCTAGCCAGCCCCGACTATCACACAAATGCACTACATGATGCAGCCAGGAAACTGAAACAGTGCAGAGAACATCGCCTTGCTCTTTATTATTACCAGAAGCAGCATATTCTCAGTTCCCTACCTAGCAGGACCAGCCTGCATCACTTCCAGGTGAGCCAGTGGGTATCATGTGACATATCCCACAGATAATCATAGAATATTTTGGGTTGGAAGGGACCTTTAAAGCCCATCTAGCCCAACTCCCCCTGCAATGAGCAGGGACATCTTCAACTAGATCAGGTTACTCAGAGCCCCGTCCAGCCTGGCCTTCAATGTTTCCAGGGATGGGGCATCTACCACCTCTCTGGGCAGTTTGTTGCAGTGTATAACAGGATGGTGTGCTCACACAAGAGGAATACCACACAGGCACTGAATCAAATACAGGTCAGGCACCAGTGTTGCAAACTCAGCACGGACCATCACAGTCCAGTTGTGCCTCGGTGTCTTGCACCACAGGGAGGGAGCACATCCAGTTGGGCAGTACTTCCATCCAGCAGCCACAACGTTAAAGCCAATTCAGGCTTTAAAGCTTGAAAGAGTCTCAGGGGCTCGGAGCCGGCCACAGGTGCCCCACATGGGGGACCCACTGCTCCCCAGGCTTAGCACTGGCTGGAGGGTGTGGAGACCAGTGTGGAGACCAGCATTCACTCTTGGCCCTGCTAACAGCTGGGTCTGGGCCTTCAGCCCTGTATTTAAGCATAAATAAATTATATCAGGCTTCCTCATTCGTAAAATCAGGATGTGCATCCTTATTTGAGAAGTAGTTTGGAACAGAGAGTGTGGATATTACATAAACGCTAAAAAAAATTTCTATTGCACTTTTGTTGCTTGAATTAGTCTAACATTTTAAATAGAAGCATTTTATTTAAAACATAGCTTTCAGACTCTGTGGTAGACAACATCAATGACCACTTTCCCTAATAATTCATGTCTTCAAGTACTCAACTGATATTCCAAGTGAGTACAGTTCCAGTATCTGAGGAATAATAAAAAGGTTTCATACTAAGCTGATATTGAAAGCCTCCTGGAAGAGATGGCAGTCTGTCTGTAATCATAGTTGAATTCAAGAAAGCCTTAATATTATTTTTAAAAAAGGCTAAAGTAGTTCTGAATATTCATACATGATTTATTCAGTTCTGGAATAAGTCATAAATTAATTGAAATGCCTACTGCATTTGCCTAATCGACATCTTGAACTGAGATTTCTGAAATCCTGACCATGTCCTGAACAAATACAATGTTTTATTTTTTTAAATTTTTTGCCATAACACTCTTTGTTAACCTAAAGCCTGACCATCGCTATTTTTCCAAATGAGCACATGTGGTGACATCCATCTCCTGTAACCATTGACCTCAGGAAGTTAAGAAAACAAACGGTTTCAAAACCACACTGTGAAATACAGCTGCTAAGATGGCCAGCGCATTCTTCTCATTTTTCATTAGCCTCTGCTGTAGCTGTCACAGGACAAATCATCCAGCAGGAAATGACAGCCAAGTCTCAATATGGCAAAGCCTGGTTAGGCTTAGATCTATGGACAGACTTTTCCCATAAAACCTCATGGCAGGAATACAAGATGCATCTCTTGGGCACATCCTAAACCTGGAGTTCTGAGGAAAGTGGGTGGTTTGGGGGAAAAGCTCCTGAAGGGCATATCATGGAGATATCATGCCCCTGGGGTCCCAGAGTGATCCAGGCACCTTGCACTGCTTGTGGCCCTGCAGAAGCCCAGGGAACCACCTGGGCAATGGCATCTTCAGCTCCTTATGACCTTGTGCTCAAGCACCCATAAGGCAAATTTGATTTGACTCTTCTTTTTTCCCTGCATTGGTGAGGTTCTCTTTTATATATGACCGTGCCTGTGCAGCTCAGTTTCACTGTGATTTTTCATCTGAGATAGTGAGGTGGAAAAGACCGTTTGCCATTTCCACTGCCTTGTTCTGTACGTGTCTGTGCATTACCATGACACCTGGTGCCACATCCAAGACCTTATCTTCCTCTGCTTCTCAGTCTTGGGTTCTAAAATATAGGATTTTTGGCACTGGCTATGATGCTCTGAAACTCTCACCATGTGTGTGGGCCAATAAAGGGGGAAGGGGTGGCAGCCCTCAGTTTGCAGAGGGAGGAGTGAGATGCACCACCATCCCTGGAGATATTTAAAAGATGTGTAGATGTGGCACTTAGGGACATGGTTTAGTGATGGCATTGGCAGTATTAGGTTAATGGCTGGACTCGATTAAAAGTTAATGGTTGAAGTCAATCAGAGGTCTTTTCCAACCTAAATAATTCCATTGAGCAGCGAGAAGGAGGGAACAGCTTACTGACCAGCAAGGTGCACCAGGAGCTTCAGCCTTGCTGGGGTGCCCTGGGCCTGCTGGGGGACAGACTAAATTACTCTGCAAGGAGATGAAGGAGCACTCTACTTGTCTGCCACAGGAGGGACTGGCTTTCCTGCACTGCCAGGAAATGCAATGCAACCCAATAGGTGTTAATGGTTTGAGCCAAGAGGATGCTTAACAGGAGCTACTTAGCTTTGCTCCCAATAAACAAAGATAGCTGGCTCTAGTGTGACTCTGGGTACTTGTTAATTGGAAGCTTAATTGTGTCCTGAAGGCAGAGGCCTTGTGTTTGGGACTTTTTGTAGGGCAGAATATCCACAGGGAATCTAGTGATGTTTGTTGCTTAATTTTACTCTTTTTTTTTAACAAACAGTGGCATTGTTGTTAGGTAGTCCCAGAGGGAATATCAAAACAGCCAGGAAAGATGGATCAGAGCCAGCCACTGAGGAAAATAACACACCTCACATCTAATGAGTGGGAAATTCACAGGCAGTAAGGTTCCTGAAGCTGTATTTTTTTTTTTTTTTAATCCAATCCATAGTCTCAGTGTAAGCACTGAAAGGTCAGCAGGTGTACAGATCCATTTGAGGCCATCAGTTTTCCCATAGTCAGAATTGCCTTGTGCCTTGCACTGAGTAATGGAGCAATATTCTCTAGTTATCTGTGCTCGCAGAGGCCAGGGTCCTAGGCCTAGTAATGTCTGCTATTATAACTGCCATGCTAACTATACCTATTCACAAGCAAAAGAGTTGTAGACAAAACAATCAATATTTTAAAACATTTAACCTGAATAATGTTGCTTCCACATCTAAAAGTCCCATTTCCAGAAACTACTGTTAACTGTTGGTTTGAGTTGAATGACATTAGGCTGCTCAGGACGACCGGGTATCTGCCATTATTATTGATATCCAGGCTTATGAGATACAAAATGCATAAATGTGAATAACTTTGTACAAACCCCTTGGAAATAAAACACATGTATTAGCCAACAGCATGTTTTAATAATTAGAGCACAACAGCCAAGGAATAACATAGTGGTTATTCAGAATGTATCACAACCACTTTTTCTTTCCCTTTTTCCTAACTCCCTCTTCCTCTCTCATTTCTGTTGCTGTCATCTTGCCTGTTAGGAGGGAAGGGAAATACTTCTAAACCTCTAACTTTTGATGCCTGAAGAAAGCTCATCTTCAGCTTCCTTACTGTGCTTCACCCTCTCCGGGTGGGAATGAGGATTCCTGTGAAATGCAGCAAAATTGGATCAGAGAGAGCACACAACAGGCCCATTCTGTGGGTTTGCATGATTCCTATTTCAGAGGCTTCTCAGAACCAGGCCAGAGGAAAAGCTAAAGGATTCAAAAAACATTGAATCAGTCTTTAAAAATTCAGGACATTGGCCTAAAAATCACTACGTCTCTAAAAAACAAAGCAAAGCAACAACCCCTTCCAATTCTTCCATTTGCCTTGTGTTTTCTGAGCAATTTGTATTCACATAATGTATTTAAGCTTTGCTCCTTAAGGACTAGATGTACCTAATAATAAGAAGAAACAGAAATAACCCTAAGAGAGCTTTTAAAGACTTTAAAAAACAGGAGAACATATAGATACCTTAGTAAAATCATGAGTTAGCAGTAACCAGCTCACTCTTCGTTTGGTCGCCTTTCAGTGTGGTTTTTGTTCATGTGACGAGCCGAACCTTCTCCTGGCATTGGCACTAAAATCCATATTCTCTGATTTAACATTCAATGATATCTCAAAAAGATATACTCCCGCTTCCATACATCCATCTAGTAGTCTTTCAAAGAGTGTCTTTTGGACCAGCACAATAATCTCAAACCTGGTTATTTTCACAGTCTCCTAGTTGCATCCTTCACAGAGTGGTAGTTACAATTCAGACCACCTCTTCTTTTCTCAGCGGTTTTAGCCCAAGGCGAGTTGTCCCCTATATGTTCAGCTTTTCACCTAGCTGTCCCACATCACCCATGTTTTCCAGAGTCCCTCCTGTCAGCACTTATTCATCAGCCAGCTACTTCATCCCGCAAACTTGGTCCTGCATCATCTGTGTCCGAGAGCTGGGGTTTGATTCACAGGCCTTGATCACAACCCTGCCAAATCTTTGGGAATTTTGCTATAGATGTCAAGGTTATTGATTGTAAATAACATGTAATTGTGGGGAAAAAAGAACATCAGTATCCTTTACTTTTTATGTGGACTAACAGACAGCATATTGGCATGTCAACAGGAGAACACCGAGTTCTTTTTTCTCTTGTTTTGCGAAGCCAGAAGAAAATCATATCTCTGCGTGCCTTTCTGTGGCCTTCCAGTTTTTTTATTTATCTCCTTGTATTGCAAACTTCCTTAGGTATGGGCTACCTTACTACCTGCCTTTACTATGTTAGCACACCAGGAAACCATTTGGATCAGATTTCTGGACACTGCTCCATGCTGCAATACAAGTAATCAAATTTTTTATTTTCCTTAAAAAAAAAAAAAAAAAAAGCCCATCAGCTACAAACACCTCTTTTCCTCAGATTCCTGTTTGGGAGAAGCTCAGCAACAAGGAGACCTGCATTGGGAACTGCAGAAAGTTCAAACGGCAAGAGCCTTATGTAAAGCCGTATTTACTGCAATTCTAATCTAATCCACCTTGCTCTGGAGACCACTGCACAGCATAACACAGAGCCTGCAGATAACAAACAGTTACAAAAAAACATCGTTGATTTCTCTGAGCAACAGAAGCTGCCAAAAATGCATGCAGCCTCTGTGGAAAAGACCTTCACCTCTGGATAGAGCCTATCGGTGCACACCCCATTAGCAATTGCCAGGTCTTAGAAAATGACTTTCATCTGGCTGCAGAAAACATGTATGTAGAAGTGAGCCTGGCAGCCCTTCTCAGAGCTTTATTCACTGCAGCTTAAATGAGATAACCATCCATCATTCCACTGCGCACACCAGCCCTGTATCTTGATTACACACAGCATCTGCACACATAAGAGATGCTTTGGAGTATCCTATCCTTGTTACTATGTTTTTACTACCTGTCAGGCAAATATTCATGCCTGGCATTTATTTCCTCCATCCTACAGGTAGAGACAGAAAAGGGCTTCCAGTCTACCTTACTGTTCCCATCAGTAAATAAAAGGTTTTGTCTTTTTTTTTTCTCTGTCTCTTCCAGGATAGTGCACAGTGAATGGCTCCTCAAAGTGTTCAGTTGTTGCTCACCTAGGCACTGTTTTCACTCATAAAAGATAAACCTCAAAGGACAGAAATTTGGTTCTTATCATCACACAGGATTTTAAAAAAATGAGAGTAATAGGAAAAAAAAAAAAAAGAAGAAACTTTTGTTACAGCATTACTGTCATGAATAGTTGCTTAGCAGTATATGTCCTTTGTGCACAGAGCATCTTCATCCCTTGGTAGCTCCTCAAAAGAGGTGCCCACAGTGGCCATCTTGCCACCTGCCTCTAGTTCCTGAGATGCCTCCAGCTCTCTGCATGTGGTACATGTTGCTCCTCTGCATCTAGTGCCAGTTCTAACTGGACATCAGTTTTCCTTAACCAAAACATCTGGCAGCTGTCTCTGATGCTTCCCTCAGACTCTGCCCAGCACCACCCATGACAAAGAGTGCTCAGGGACAGAGCTGCAGAGCTGGCCCAACAAACTTCAAGCCATTTAGCTGTCTCTTGCTCACAGAGGCCAATATATCTTAGGCAGCTTCAGAACTCATACTATGAAGTTGGGAGGTGGCACCCAAAGGCTACAAGCTTTTGTAGGCCTTTCTGTTTCACCAGTGCTGAAGGTACATGTGAATTAAGCCAGGCATAAACTGGGACTGAAGGCTTCAGATCCAATTTAAAACTAATGCGGGTCTCCAAGGCACAGCTATAGGGTGGGGATTGTGTGGAATGGTATCAATCTATTCTGATATTAGCATGCAGGATGAGCTAGGCTGTTGCTTGACAACATATGGTTTATGTATTACACAGCCTAACCCTGCACTGTGGGCCAACATGGAAAGGGTCATGGACTTACTTCTTACCTTTAGGGTGTTATCATAGTCCATGGTTTCAAGGGGGTGGGGGCAAAGGAGCTTTCCTGGCACAGCTTTTAAAAAACAGCTCCCAAATTTCTCTTTGATCAGAATTATTTGCTTTATATGTTTTTGAAGGTCCTCTGATGTGACAAACCCCTATTCTGCTGCTTGCATCCAGATACAGTTTTGCGATGAAAAGCTTTGTTCTCCTCCAATATTGCAAGATTTGTGATCCTTAATCTACTCTGTTATTCATCTCTGCATGAAGTTATCAGACCTTACCCTTTACTGCCTTCCACTGATGTACATCAGGAATCTTTCCAAAGATATGACACTCTAATATTGAAGTGAGCAAAAGGAGGTCCAGACCTTGCATGCTTCCTAGAAGCTACTTCAAGATGAGGGAACTTTGTCCTTTATTTTTGTTGTGATTGTCTTTCTGTGATGAATCTAAAAAAAAAATAAATAAAAAAGAGAGATTTTCTAGGCAATTTTAGCTGGCATTCAGCCACTACTCTGCAGGGAGCTCTGGAATGGGAAGGCAAAAAACCAAAAAAAAAAAAAGAAAAACAAAAAAGATAATTGTGTCAGTGACACTGCTGCAGATGAAAAAGTATGAAAAAATAAGATTGTAGTTGTATTTTTTTCTATTACTAGCTTTAAGATTTGACCAGTTTTAACACAGTAGTGATTCAAAATGTCTTACATGTTGGCATTGCTCACAGTATTGCTCTCTAACTCATTTCTGTTGAACCATACAAAGCAGATGACTGGAAGCAATTAAAGTCTTCATCTGCCCTCCATCCCCAGCAGTGTCTTTCAGGCAAGAGGTTCTGAGCCCTTTCAAGCCCACCACACATTCCCCAAATTGAAGATTTTTGAGGAATAAACTCTCATTTTTAGCACAAAGCCACTGGATGCCAAGAACTGCCATTGTGCAAATGACACGCTCCAAGACTCATTTTACTATTCAGATCTCAAATCCCCCATTTCCTGTTGACTCTCATTGCTTAAGCTAATATCATTCAGCCTACTCTTTCAGCTGGGTGGAAGGGCTTAGTCAAACCCCACTGCAGTCAGAGGAACACAGTGCACATGTGTAACAGGGTAGAAATCGTTGGCTCTGAGCATATTCATTTGTTGTGTGTAACTCAGTAATAAAAAACAAATGCAGAGACTTCATTTTATATATAATAAAAATACTGCAATATTTTATGTGTCTCATTTTAGCAGCCTGTTTTTAAATAACAACCGTATTTTTTTCCAATTGCAAATCTCTGAACAGAGGAGCAAAACATTAAAGTATTTTTAGTTTATGGGCTAAACGTCCAGCCCAGCAGTTTGCTAGTAATATATGTATACTGATAATAACCACAACTAGCAGGGGATGCAATGCAGCCTCAGTTATTTCTCTGCACTCTGCAAGACGTACTCCTCCTGTTAAGAATTCAGATGTCAGCCAGGACTGCTAACTGCATCGGTTCACACTTCCCTGAAGAGAAGCAAAATGGTAGATTGTTCTTTGAAATACCACAAAGCCTTTCTGAACACCACAGCTCGACTACTCAGGGAATTGAACTGAAATATTAATTTTTTTCTTCTCCAGATAGTTATTTTTAGTCAGTAAGCAAGGTAATGTTGGAAACTTGTCATTTTGCCCAGGGAGAAATAGGTACAATTCTCTGAGTGGACAGTGTAGTTGGTCTTTCTCCAGGGAATGCCAGTGATACTGAAGGACCTCCTGAGCTTAAAAATATTTTCAATGGAGTTTAAAGATAAGTAAGTGGAAAGTCACTTTGCACATAAACAAATCATGCCTTTCCAGAATGTTTGCTTTTATCTCCTGAGAGTACGCCATCTCTGCACAGCGTGGTGTGGGTCTGACCCATAGCCAGCTGATGTTGGCAGGAGTCTTTCAGCAGGAGTCTTTCCCAAATTGCTCCAGGCAGAGCCCATACACGGGGTTCCTCAAGGCACAGGCAGGGGCACCAGCACTGTGGATTGGCAGGTAAAAGGTTCTGTTTTGCTTTAGGTTCTGTGCAATGAGTGCACCATGAATGAGGGGCCACTAAAGATGTCAACCTAGAACTGCCAAAAAAAAAGTGCAGGAAGTTGGGTGTTAATTACAATGTGCCATAGCAGCACTTTTATAATATTAAACTGAATTTGCAATTTCCACAGAAAGTCTCCATTTCATCTTGGTATCACTCTGGTAAAATCTGTAGTGAAAGACAGTAACTTTCCTGGAAGCAGATGGGCTTAACACCTTCAAAAATGAATTCATCAACATGGCCAGACTAGTTTACTCCCAAATCACATAACCAGTGTTGACACAGCTATACATTTTTTTCCCCTCCAGTTGCTGTATTTTGATTAGAATGTGTTTTAGGATACCACAAGCATTGGATAGGAATAATCATCATCTTCTAAGACATGTACCACAATCCCTACAGAGGCTGGATTGGGAGAACTGGAATCAAGTGGCCCTTTCGTTTTTCCCAGCCAGAGGGTCTGGAGTGAGCAGGGTGTATTGTTTCCCTCCGGTCTTCCGAGGTGAAGACAAATTAGCCTTTGCTTATGACAAATTGGCTCTTGTTTTCAATAACAAAGTCTCCTAATTGAAAACGTAAACCCCCATTTGAAAGTCTCTTGTGTTTTCACACCTCGCTTTTATCTTGTTCGTGCTTCACCATCTTTGAAAAGCATTTATGAAAAATGAGACAGTCACAGTGCCTCACAGTAAAAATAATGATAATAATCTTTGATAGACATGACTTTACAGGTGGGGACAGACAAATGTATTCAGAATCACAGACAGAAACCAGCTTTTACCATCAGCCTGACTCTTTCCCCTATCCTGTACTTTTGGTAACAATTAAGTTGTCCTGTTTATACAGAGGAGGGTGTCCTGTAATAAAATACTAGTTAAAGTGGGGAAACATTGGTGAATCTCCCACTAAGAAAGTGCTATACAATTGTTATTTTCTCTCACTTAAGTGTAAAAACCAACAGAGCCACACGCTACCGAGAGGAGCAGAGCTGGGAAGCACTGCTGGGCTCAGCAGTCCCAGGGCTCCCTCAGCCCTCTCCTCCTCCTCCTCCCAGTGTGATGCCAGCAAGCCAGCTCCTGACTTCTGCTTGTTGCTTCAAGAAAAGGGTCTGAGAGGGCTCTGCTGAAGTTTGCTTTGTCAATAAACGCCTGAGAAGTGTCCTGGGATCAACGGCTTAAGAGACTATCTGGAAGACCCTACAAACAACTTGCTCCTGTTCCAAAAGAGAGGAGCAAGAGAAGGGTGTGCTTTCCCCACAGTGATTTGTTTGGCATGGGGAGATGGGGTGTTCCTTGAGAGAGGAGCAATGTCACATCTTCCCTTCCCACTTTCCTTGGGCCCTGGAAAGTGCTCACTAATTAGGCAGTTGCGCTGCCCCTGAGAAACAATGAACAAATGAGCCAGTTAGCCCCAATTCATTGTTAAGCCTGAAGACAACTCACAGCAGCACTTTTCAGAGCAAATTTCCTCGCTGGTGACTTTGTTACCATTTTTACTGCCATCTAATTGAAGCCACTGATGGCTAATTACTTCATTTATCATCAAGTTTACAGGCCACACACTGCAAAACTAATTAGAGACCAGACATTGTGTTTCAGCCTCCCTTTGAAATATTGCTGTCATTTACATGTAATTCCAATTCATTATATTTCAAAGAAGCTGAGAGAGTGGGAATGAGAAGATTATTTCTAAAAAGCAGCACTGAAATTATGGAGGCCCGGATTGTGCTCCAATGCAGCTATTTTAAGCTTATTGGAAAAGGGGGCGGAGGAAAATTAGCAGTTTGACCCCCCACCCCCCCGCCCCAATTTCTGACCCTACCGAGCACGAACCCAAAACCTACATAATGAATCTTGTATAAATGCTAGCAGTGAGCTCTGCTCCGCACGCACAGTTCTCAATCATGCCGATTTTCACAGGGAAGTGGTGAATTTTGCACTTGAGGTGAGAAATACTGCCCTAAGGATTTAAATCTGACAAGTGCCAAGGTCTTGTGAAAGTTCCTCTGTTTGGCGTGGAAAGAAGGAAAGGCAGACCTCGGCATTCGCCATGCATTGATTCAACAATAAATCACCTAAAGCCTGCAGACATTTGGCAGGCCCGCAAAGAATTGTTGTTATTTTAACTGAAATCTGATAGATTTTCTACTTTTAAGGCATTTTCAGATAAATGCCTCCAATTTGGGCCAGCTTTGCTCTTGCCTTGCACAGGTTTCCCTACTAACTTCACTGGGGCTGCTCTTTGCGCTGAGGTACACAGGACCCAGCTTTGAGAGAGAAAAAAGCTTATTCTCCTTCCTGATTGTTGTTTGATATTCTCCTGTTGTAACTATTCCTCTTCCTTCCCCTCTTTAGGTCCCCTACGTCCTGACGGACTCATTTCTCCCTAAATAAACTCAAAGCACAGAAGTAAAATGCATTTGTTGCCTGGGAAACCTGCAATTCAGCAAAGGTGGCTATCCTAAGAGAGCCATAGACCTCCAAGGAAGTTTTTATATCAATAACTGTAACCAACCAGAAGTACCAGGTTAGTAAAACATTCCCTGCTACTGGCTTGTTATGTTTCAAAATGTTTGACGAGTTCGTCATTATAGCCCATGATTTATTTTGGTTTTATGTACAGTCCTGGTCTTCATTTCATAAATGGTTTACTATAACATTTAGAGAATTTGACAGAAGGGAGTAGAAATCACTGGCTGAGGATTACTGGTAAACTCTTCATTGTATCATCACCATTTCATTAGCTGCCTTTTTTTTTCACTTTGATTCAACGACTGTAACACAGTGCTCCTTTGAAATAGTCCTATCTCCTCAGACTCTAAATGCCACTAAATTTCTTGCAATAGCATATGATATCCTGCTTCTGGCACTGCTAGTACACTATTGACAACAAACTCTCTCCCAGGAAAATATTCACATCACAATTTTCCTCTAAGAACTACTCAGAGGGGTGTCCCCCCTGGGGAGACTGGCTGTGCTGCACAAAAAACCCCATCACCTCACACTATGGGTTTATTTTCCAGTTCAGTTATGAGATTCCTAAATGTCCCACCAATGATCATTTTGCTGCTTGCCAGATAAGTAAGCTGTTATTAGCAGGGCCATAGTATTTTTTTCTCAGACATTAATCTAGGGACATATGTTTAGTTATACATCAGTCCACTGTAACGTGAACTCTGGGAATATCTTATATGATGCATCATGGAAGTAAACTGTGTATCGGTACATGATTATTATATTTATCAAGGACTTCTTCTAGCTGGTTCATAATGCAAAGCAAAGCCAGAAAGGGGCAACATCCACCACTAACAGGCAAGCACAACCTCTCAGTCAACGGCACCAAAAAAGTAAGTGCAGAGAGACTTGTGCTTGTAGTAGAGAAACCTACAATAATCCAAGTGAGAAGCCAGGGCTAATTACAACAAGAATCGAGTCCCAAAATAAAGGTTACAGTGGGTTTAAAAGCTGAACTTGGTCTGAGATTAAAGGATCATATGTAAGGACTCATTCTGGTTGCATGGGAAGTTTGCTGAATTGGGAGCAGGAGATACTCAAATGGTTTACAGGGCTGTCTCCAGTTTTCATTAGTGAGCACCCTTTCCTCTGTCTTAGAGAGCCAATTCTAATACTTTTTGGATAATTTTTGTGTTTATATTATGTTATTGTCATGAGACCTCAAGAGACCATCTATCTCAGCTGAAAGCAAGGCTGAGGTGGCATCTACATCTACACATGGATTCCAGCACAGCCAAAAAAAAGAATCTTATCTGCTTTTTAGCCCTCACAGATCTGCTGGCCATCGCAGACAGTAATAACAGCTTTAAAAGTCTCAGCACTAAGATTGTCTCGTGATAGAAACGCAGTTTTCTCAAACTACCTTGATTTTCAAGACAGCTTCCCAAACTACATTTTCATCAAGATTAAAACAAGTTTAAAAAATAAAAAAGAAAGAGCTTTACCAATAAAGCAGAGACTTAACTTTTCCTGCTTCCTTTAGCCTGAACCAGTTTACTGCCTGAACATTCTTCTCCAGCATCCAAGTTCCGTACTGTAACTTGATCCCTCCAGTGACAATAAGAAAAGCAGTCTATGTTGCTGCAGAAGAAAAATAAACCAGCAATTAACAAGTTCCTATATGTTTCCTGTTTACATAATACGGCTCTTTTGCAGGTCAAAAGCCTGGAAGAAACTGATAGGCCTGGAAATGATTTGCAATAAAGGCTATTGGAAATATCCAGTGATGCAACTAAACCATTTTTTTTCCTCTGTGAAGAGTGTAAAAGGATGAATTTAAGTGTGGATTTAAATGCTGTCAGGACTGGCTAGAGGTGACAGTAGGGAGAGCTTTCTATGGATGATGCCTGTGAGAAAGTTTTTCTGTACCAATAATAATGAAGAGGTACATTTCCCCACCACAACTATTTTATTCAAAAAAGCCTATGTGTAACACGTATACACTTCACAAACACATTAGAATTTGCTATGTTTTTAATAGGGTAAAAGTAAAGGGAGGTGGGTGCTCTTTATTTTTTAAGGGGTCTCAAGATAAAATAATCCTCTATTAGTCTTGTCACATCTCCAAGAAAAAATATAATTATACTTGATCTTCTGTGCAGACTACTCCATGTGTTGCCATTTGGCTTGTATGCTTGAGTACCCAGTCAAACTAAATCTGAACCATGATTGCTGTTATGCAGTAGAGTATGTTCTAAGGTCTTCAGTGATAGCCACTATGCTTTACGGGTCTCTGAGCTTATTTTTTCTGTTATTTATGGAGTTTTATGTAAACTGCTAGCCACTTGAAACACTCTCTGTATCAGTTACTTTCCCCCTCAACTCAGCCATGTTTGATGTATGTAGTTTTAGTTTTCTCTCTGAGCAGGATTTTAAACTGAGAAAGTGAGCTTTCATTTCAAGAGAAGGTGTGAAGGAGGAGCTTAGACAGCTCCCTTCCTCTTTAGGTAGGACCACAGAAACAGATTGTGCAGGAACAAACCACAGGCCAGCTGTTTCTGACAACCAGCACACGAGTGAGGCACTGGTGGAGCAGCCAACTCACCACATGAGGAGTCTGCCCTGGTCCCATTCCTGCCACTAGTTTGCTGGATAATGTTTCCACCACACTGTATTATGTTTTCTCATTTCACAGGAGCTTAGCTTTCCCACCCTTTTTTGTAAAACACTTTGACAGGAAAAGTCCTGTAGAAGATTCAAGTATGAACTTTTTGCTACAATTGCATTAGCAGGAGATATTAAGAACGCTACTACTAGAAATGCAGTTAGTGCTAATATTCCTGGCTTGTCTTAGTTTGATTTCAGATGGTTCCAGTATGAACAAAGATTGACGTAATTCCAGAAAATTTAAGTATGTATCAGATTAGCTGCAATGCTGGCTTTTGTTTTCCTTTTTTTTTTTTTCCTAAACTATTAATTCAAGAACCAGAAAATCATCTAAAACCACCCAAAGTTCAAAAGAGCTCCAAATTTTCATTATGATGCTTACTTCAATATCATCTGAACCATGGAAAAAGGTGTGAGCTAGTCAACTTATTGTTAGAAACTGAAAACCAAACTCCTGGGACAGCATTTGATGCACAAGTGTGATGCAGGAGAACAGCACAAGTTCTGGTCAAAGTCCATACTTGAAAGCATGCTTCAAAACTTCCCCGAAGTTGGCCTGATTGAGAGAAATTTAATCTAAACTGACAGGCTGTTTCCCACGAACTTTAGTGGGAGTTGAGCCAGAGGCCCTACATGCTGCAGGCTCCAGCTCTTTGTACAGCTACAGGGTCCTACAGAGTTCGGGTTGGCCTGAGGTGCATCTGCCCCAGAACCACAATGTCATACATCCACCTTAAATTCCGTATCTCATCCGTTAAATCTTTAAGCTTCAGTTTTTCAGATATGCATTCATGGTCTGCCAGATCTAGACAAAGAAGCTTCAGGCCTGAGGACAATTACTATGTTCAGCATCCAAACTTTGCTGAAGAGATAACTTCATATTCTTGCACAATACTGTGACTTCAGCATTGCTTTTTATCTTTCCAAAGATCTTCTATTCCACTAGTTGTTTGTTATATTTAATATACATTAAGCCAGCAATTTCTTCTCTTGCAGTTTGCTTGGGACTATTAATAACAAAGGTTTAACATATACAAAATTTTTCCTCAGATGTCCACGCCAAGTTTGCAGACTGTGTATTAAGAAGTTTCAAGTAAACTGCTGGCAAGAAAAGACTGGATAAATTAAAAATGGGGAACAGAAATATTAACCTCACATATTCTAATTTTAAAAAAATGGTGGAACGGATTTCATTCACATTTCCCAGGACACTATTGAAGAGAATGGTTTCAAATCAAAATGATTGTTTAACCTTAACTGTGGATTCTGACATGAAAAAGCTATAATCATCAAATTAAAGGGGTAAAATTTAGTAAAAGTGGGGGTTGAACTGTCCTAGGATATATAGCCAGTCCTGTGATGTGAAGTGGGATATGAAAAGGAATAACACAATAATAACATACATTTTTAGTATCTTTTATCCACAGGAATTTCAGAATGCTTCCCAGACTAAACATGAAAGTCCAGATTTTGATTTCTGCTCCCCTGGTGTAAATCCAAAGTGATTTGACTGAAGTTATTAGAGTCGACTCTTCATTTACAGAGTTGAAATGGAGATCAGAGGTTTGGCCCTACTGTAATGGGTTTCATTTGTGCATTGGTCTCATTCAAATAGCAAATTTGTTTTCCAGCATCAGGAGAACTAGAACAGATAAATCTGGCACTCAAATATACACAGCAAGAAAGAAGAAAAAGGAGTAATGCAACTGTTGAACATTCATCCAGCAATGATCATTGAGATCAGTAAAAAGCCTCTCCAAGAAAATATTAAAGAGCAGGAGGCAGAAAGAAGGAATATATTAAAGCACATTATTTTAAACTACAAAGATGTTTTCTGTCCAGTCCACTAAGAAACTCTTTTTGGCAAGAAAATAACCTTTTTTTTCTGCAGCACCCCTAATTCCCAGCCACACCCAGATCTCTTCTGAAGTGTTATGAACATCTAGTTTTCTTTGCTCTACAATCATTGCCTCTGTAATTTTATTGTGCTGTGAGAACTGGAAACATTACAGATACTTCATCGCTATCGACATTTTCCAAGTTGGCTTAGGATGACATTGCAGCAAATTTGCAAGGGTTTTTTTTTCCTTTTGTTTGGTTGGTTGGTTTGGTTGGTTTGGTTTGTTTGTTTGTTTGTTTTGGGGGTTGTTTGTTTTGAGTTTGGTGTTTTGGTTTTTTGGTGGGTTGGTTGGTTGGTTGGTTGGTTGGTTGGTTGGTTGGTTGGTTGGTTTGTTTGTTTGTTTTTTAAAAAAAGCCTAAACCCTATACTAAAGTTTTACTTTCTGGACTTGATCTGACACTTGCTGAAGTCCACTAGAGTTTCTCTGGTAATTCCAGTAAGGCTTACACTGGACTCTTCTATGCACATAGAGCTGAAGTAGATTTTTTCTTAGGCTTCTTTGTGAGAAAAAAAAAGCTGGTAGACCATTTTCACACACCCTGCAAAAAAGACACCCTCAGCCTTTTTTCCAGGGCAAAGACCAAGAGTCAAAGATCTTTCATGGAAAGGAACATCTCTACTTTTGTCTGCTTTTGCACAAAATTGTACCCATCCTAATCCAGCTGTGTGTCAGCAAATAACTTAAAACTTGCCAGGAGAGTATTTATCTGATCTCAGGTCAGCAAGTGTGGCATTAGAACTTAAACTACTGGTATGTAAAGAGCAACAAACCCTGCAGTTTATATGAGCAGTAGGGTCAGAAAGCAGACATGAACCTGGAGCAAAAAGTTATAAAAATCTCCCTTTGAATGATGAACATTAAACTATCTGCTGTTATGTAAATAAACAGGGTTTGCACAGACCATTGATTAAGGTCAAAAAAGTCTTCTTGTATTTCTGGGCTTCTGATTTCAGACAATCAAGGGTCACCACCAACTCAAGTCACATCTAGCAAGTGAGTTTACCAATTCTTGGAATTTTACAATTCACATTTAAAAATAAAAGTGATACTGCATATTAACGACACTACCAGTTCAAAGTTCAGTAGGCTAAGACTTAAATTAGTTCCAGTCAAAAAGAGAACAGTAGTCAGTGACATAAGTGCTTTAGAAGTTTTTCACATCTGATACAAAAGTTCTCATCTAATTAATATCCAGGGAGGAATTCTCTGGTTGCATTACTATACAATTAAGCCCTGAAATAAAGACTGTGAATTTAAGAAAAATATTGTGATTTATATACAGGTTGTCATGGGGACTGCTAAAATTGGATAAAACTAGTCCTTCATAGTGATTTTGTAATGACTAATGTCAATTAAGACACAATTTCTTTATACTGACTTAGGGATGTGCATTATAGCCTGTCGATGAAATATGTGCTTGCCACCTAAAACCACACATAAATACAGAGGAATGAGACTTTTAAGCAAGCCTTTCTCTGTCTGGCCACAGTGTTCTTTCCTATTTGGACCCAACACACAGTCCAAAGCTGTACTTTATTTGTAGAAATAAAATTCCTTAATAGTCAGTTGGGCAGTAGCCTTACTTCATCACTTAGCATGACAGTATTCGCTCAAGTGGTGCCCAAACATCTCTATTCCTCCAAAGAAAGGAGAGTGTACAGTTTTGAGTCTCTACCACTCTCACAAAAGGATTTTTCCGACCTTGATGCTCTTGACAGCCTCTGCCAGCCCCCAGGACACATGGAGCACACAGTAGCCCCAGGGAAGGAGCAGGGAGCTGGACTGTGGCTCTGCAAACCAGCCACAACCCTCTGGCTGCTGCTGGCTCCCAGTTTGGCTCCCAGTCCTTCAACTCTGAATGAGATCAAAGGCAAGTGCTTTCTTGAGCCAGATATCTTGCAAAGGCAGGCTTTCATTTCTGAGCAGAAAAACCTAACTGCTGCAGTTTGCTGTGTGGAGAAACACAGGACTTCCAATAGTCTCTCCATAAAAATAGGAATGTCCAAATTATACAGTTTTGTTTGTGCGGGTGGGTTGTTTGGTTTTTTTGGGAGGTTGTGTGCGTGGTTTTGTTTGTTCTTTTCATCCTCCTCCTCTTAATGAAACAACTTTGGCAAGGCCTAAATATTTCTCAAATCAAAAAGAGACAACACTACAGACAAGTAGGTTCTGATCTGTAAAGTAAAGCATCTTGAGTTTCCACTGACTCCAATTAGAGCCTCAATTACCTGCTCCTCCCTCAAGCCAGACCTGACCCTTCAACCCAGAGCTGGGAACTGCTCTGAGCAGTTTGGAAAATTTTCAGAATGTATGGAAAAATAGTCACTGCTCTACAGTTCATCTCTGCATTAAATATAAAAAGGTGGATGCTTAGTTACGAGCATTTTTAAACAGAGCAAAGGAGCTAAGATCTGAGTACAAGTGGCAACATTACAGTCTAACAAAACAGGATCTGGATAGAACCATCTTCTCTCCTATGACTAAAAAGTGCTTGCTTTCAGCACATACACAGGGAAACACACACCCCAGGCATTCGTTTCCTTCCCTGACCCAGGCCATCATCACGAGTAACAAAAAGTGAACAGCAGATTCTAGCACCTCCCTAATGGTCTCCACCTGTCTTTGCTGCATGCAATATGGAAAGGAAAATATTCCCCAGCATCCCTGTGGGTAACAGTGTCAAAAGATATAAACACACTCTCATCATCAAAATCCTTCTATATATTTTTAGAGAACCTGGGCCATTTGTACAAAATGAACAACATTCTAGTTGTTATGCCCACTGCCTTTAACTGCGTATGAGAGCAATCTATGGATACAACATGTGTTTGGTGCAAGCCCTTGTCACCTTGAAGCAGGATCTTAACTTAAAGATGCAAAATCTATTGCAGGTGAATCCAAGAGTGGTTTATAAATCCATTTTAATGATAATAATTTCCTTCTCTACTCCTTAGCACTCTCCTCCTAAAACGCATTCTGCAACTTGGACACATATATTAGCCCAGCTAAGTCTTGCTCTTTGAAGACTTCTTGTACCAGGCTGCATGCACACATTTATTTCAGCAAAACTATTTAAAGCACCAGGCAGCACAGCTGCCACTGCTAAGTCCTAAATGAATACACAGTAAAACTGCTTTTTAGCTTATTAACAGATAATCAGAACCTTCCAGGGGACATCAGATACTCCTTCTGATGCTGCCAGCTTTGGCTTTCCTCTGCATTTCCCCTGAGTTTCTGTTAAAAATCTGGATGATTCTTATCCATCGTTCAGTGCTACTCACCCCAGATGCAGGAAGCTAGTCCAAATCCTCAGGAGGAGAGGAAGAAAGAGAAAAAGAAAAAGAAAAAGAAAAAGAAAAAGAAAAAGAAAAAGAAAAAGAAAAAGAAAAAGAAAAAGAAAAAGAAAAAGAAAAAGAAAAAGAAAAAGAAAAAGAAAAAGAAAAAATGATGTGGGGATCTATTTAGCTTGTAAAAGCCTAATTAGAATTAATTAATTAATTAAACACTCAGGTCCTGAAGGACTGCCCCTGAAGTGACTCAGAGAACTCCCACATCCTTGAACAATCTGGAGTTTTGTCCCCACCTGCAATCAGTCAGTGTTTATTATTAATTTCTCCTTTTAATGTCTGTGGACTCTGAGTGCTGTAACCCAAATAAGATTTTCAACACAGGTTGTTTACAGATCACTGTAGAAATAAGAGGCTGCATAGTCTCCTAACCAGAGCAGAGAATCTGGAGTCCCTTTTTTTGTATTTATAGCCCCATACTGGGAGGTCTTCAGGGAAATCAGTGACACTGCCTGTGTCTAATTTACCCTTCATAACACTACCACCTGCCTGTTGCAAGTCCTACTTCACATTTGAAAAGTGTTTGAGACAACCAAGTAAAGGAAGTACTAGAACTACAAAAATAACTTAGTCAATAGGGTATCAAACCAAATGCTGAGTACCCTTGGGCATAAAAGCCAGCAATACATTTTCCATGTGATATGCTAAATAGCTGAGCTGAAATCTAGGGCATCAAATCAGGAAAATGGTTTTAAAGTGGGATGGTATCTATATTAAGCAGATGATTTTGCAACTCACTGTATGGAAAAGCAGAGATGCACTCTAGCAGTACGCAGATTTGCATTGTCCATTTATAAATGCATTCCCTTTCTCATGCTACAGTCTCAATCGAATTGGAATTTCCATTGCTTTTACAATGAATGGGTCATCTTAGTTTTCTTGACAAAGTAGGTTTTTTTGCATCTGCTGAGTTGATCTTCAGGACCCAAACATAACTTTTGCAAGGAGAGGTGAAGAAATTCATTTCTATGGGAGGAGGAGGAACAGTGGAAGCATCACTTGCCTATGGCTGTGTCTGGAAGACAGCCTGGTGACGTTTTCTTGTTCAGTGCTGTATTACCTCAGAAAGGACTGCAATGCTTCTTATGCATATACAAATATTGCATATTTTACCACATGCCAAGTGGGGTTGTTTTTGCCCAGAGCAATAACTAAGGAAGCTTAAATATTTGGACAGAGCTTTGTCATAGTCTTTCCTCTCATGCCAGACTTGCTATTAACATTTTCTTCATTTTAGAAATGACTTGGCAAAAGGAGGGAAGAGTGCCACTCTGTACCTCAGTAACTGGAACATTTCTTATGTCATTGACAAAGGACCAGTTGATGTTTTCTTCTTCGACATAAATTCCATGCTGTGAAAGCCTACTGCTCCCTCTCACCTTCTCTGTCCCTAGTTTTCCCCTGACAAAACCAGTGACGTGACAGTTCTTAAATAAATCAGCCCCCGGTTGTGTTTTATGATGTCACGGTGAGCGCAGGCCTGACCCTTAGTAATCAGCATCTCGGCACACCGGGAAGCTTCCTGCTGGAACTGCTCTCACAGCCAAGCGAACTTGCCTACGCTGCAGAAATTATGTGAATTACCTCACCTCTGTGTATCGTAATAACCCTTACCACACATTATGCCAAATGTTCAGCACTGAGCTGCAAGGAGCCAAAATGCAGACGAAAACCCCAATAATGCCTAAAACAGAGTTCAAGTGAAGCTGGGTCCGTGCCAGGTTGCGGAGATCGTTCTTGTCAGCCTCAGGTCTGACTCTTGTGCATAGGAACTAACGAAAGGGGCAGGGAATAAAACAGCATTTGAGTTATTCTTACAGAGCAGGTACTTAATAATATCCACATTTCCAGCATTTGAACGTTATACTTTTATTAAGCAAAAACCTACTCCCACAAAATATCCCTCAGTTGCAGTAAAGGCTGTGAGCATGGTTTTATTTCAGCCTGTGAACAAAGCCATATGGATTTCATCTGAGGGATTTGGGGGTTTTGATTCTTATAAAAGTCATGATGTCAAACAAAACTTCAGATCAGTCCCAAAACATATGCAGTGTGACAGCCGACAATGGAAACTACACAATGACATTCTTTGGCCCAGCAACATCTTCAGGCTCAGCAAGGAATCGAGCGCAAATGTGTATGGGCTTCAGCTTTCCAAATCTAAATGAAAGTCTGACACTTGAATTATGCCATCCCACAGCTGGGGATGCATTTTGACAAACACATTTCTCATGACCACAAGCCATTCCCAAACTTCTTAGAAGAGGCCTTAGTGCTCTCTACAACTACCTGAAAGGAGGTTATAGTGAGGAGGGGGTCAGTCTCTTCTCCCATATAACAAGTGATAGGACAAGAGGAAATTACCTTAAAATGCACCAGGGCAGGTTTAGATTGGAAATTAGGAAAAACCTCTTCCTGGAAAGACTTGTCAGGCATTGGAATACGCTGCCCATGGATGTGGTTGAGTGGTCATCCCTGAAGGTGTTTAAAAGACGTGTAGATGAGGTTCTTAGGACATGATTTAGTGACAGTGTTGGGTTAATGGTTGGACTCAATGATCTTGAGGGTCTCTTCCGACAAAAATAACTCCATGATTCAGTATTCGGAAGAAACTGCAGTCCTGTGCCCCTTGCTTTTCCTACTTTTGAATATCCTTCCACTCATCTTCTCGACACTAACCTGCAATAGGCACTTTATAGCCCCCATAGTTTTTACACGGTGCACAGCTCAAAGTACAGCAACGTTAGCAGGGATTATGAGGCTTGGCCTCATAATCAGTGAGTATCTCTAGCTCTTTCCAATTACCTCTTGACATTAATCCAGAAGGAAAAGAGGGTTACTCCACAAATAGAAGTCAGATTCTTCAAAAAACAGGTCTCAAGGATCTACAAGAAAAGGCTCTTAAACTGTGGCTATAGCCAGTGGGAGGATAACTGATATAACAAAATACAAAACCAAAAGAACTTTTAAAACATAGCAAAATAACTATTTTGCATGTTGTAAGAAGTTGCTTAGAAACACAGCAACACATTTAGGCTTATTATGCATTAAAAAAAAATTCAAGATATGAAACAAGATCTATGTTTATTGGCTCTTTGCTTTCCTACTCAGCCCAGCCAAAAAGGCAAAAAAAAAAGCCTGTTTATTTTTAATGCCAAAAAAATTACTAAAACATTTATAACAGCTGGTCATACTACTGAACAAACCACTCAATTAATCAGCTAACTACCGTATGTTTGAAAGAGATGACGCAAGTTTCCATTCCTAATAAAGTGTAAAATGTTGATTAGTTCCGGGACAATACATGAATAAATTATTTGCATTCATAATTAGGTTTTGCAGTGTCCAGAAATTCTAGGTACTTTTCATACATCGTTTCTCAATATTCTTTCTTTCATTTCTTTTTGCTTTTAGCCCAGGTTTTTCAGAATGGTGGCCAAAATAAACAGAATATATCCTTATAGTTCCCTCTCTCACTTCCTGCTTATGAAAGAATTTTCACTCAAGGCCTCTTGCACTTCTTGGAATCAAATTTCTTCCAGAAATCTGCAGGACTCTTTTCCCCAGCAACTAAAATGCAGCATTTTAATTATTAGTATTATTACAATCTCCCTTTCACTCCCACATTCCTCCTCCTCTGTCCTAATGGCTGGTCCCTCCCAAACCAGCTGTTAGTGGCAAACCTACAAATTTACTGCTTACTTCCTGAGTATAATGCCCTCTCAACACTGCTTTATGAGTGCTGGTCTCTCAAAAAAATAGGAAAAAAAAAAAAGAAAAGAAAAGCATCTGAAATTTGTGATATAGGTCTTCTGTGCGGTCTATTTCTGGGTCCACTTTAGAGGTTGTGAAAGGCTTAATCTATCCCCATAGGCTGGACTTCCACAGCTTGTGGCAGTAGCTTCTGCCAACACAGGTAAGGAACATGAGGGCTCAGGAATCTTGGTGCTCACTGCGGGCTTAGCCAGGCTGCAACATCTCACACGGTAGCATCCCACACGGCAGCATCCCACACGGCAGCATCCCATGCAGCAGCATCCCATGCGACAGCCATCAGCCAAGGCCATGTAGGTGACATGATGCACATGGGTTCCCTAGACACCGATCATGTCACTAGTGTCTATAGTAAACAAATAATTCTTTAATTGATTTCCAGAACTGCTTATAGAAATTGAAAGAAATTTCATCTTCAAGTGTGAGCTTCCCCAATGAGGAAAAAGTCTGAAGGATTGGGGAGGGGAAATTCTTTACGAGGACAACTGAGATCTTCTTCCAGAGGCATTGCAAACTAGGCTCCTGAAACAATCTGAGAACTGTCTTCAGACTGAACTTCTTGCCAAGGAAGGACTCAGATAACACTGTCTATATGAGAAAACATTCCAGGCAATATCCCATCACATTTTAAGTTAAAACCATATATTTTATTTTTTGATAGTTCTGACAACAGATGTATTCTAGCTAACAGAACCATCTAGGATAGAACTGAAGGAGACCACAGGTATAATGTTTATTCTAATTTTTAGTAATGCATAGGTACAAATCTGTCTCTTATGTTTATCTAATTTCCTAGGCTTTCTTTCCAAAATACAGGGTGTTTCAAAAAGATGGACCCAACATGTTACAATTACACAAAACTTTACAAACAGTTTAATGAGTTATCAAGTTTCAGTAACTTTTTTATAAATGCTCTATGTTCCCTCCACCTGCTGTACAGACTGTAAGAGTTTCATTCACAGGCCATTTGTGCTTGCACATATCGTGATTTCAAATTGGGTCAGTCTTTTTGAAACACTCTCTATAAGCATGCATGTGAGCTGATATGTATCTTTATATACATATAAAATAACTATATATTTTTATATAGTACTTTGGAGCAGACCATTCCAAAACAAGTCTGAGAATGACAGTAGCACAGTACTTACTGTCAGTTGCACCCCATGAAATCTTTGTAAGATTTGAATACAGAATTTTTTTGTCTGCAACTTTGCAAGTAAGACATGTAAATTCAGTCCCTTAGAAAGACTCTACAGAGCTGGAACTAATGAGTGCAATGCGTCCAGTCATGCAAAGGCTTTTCTTAACCTGTTACAACTCTTTGGAGTTATCTTCCTATGCATCACATTCTTTCCAAGAATGTCACAGATCCCATGACTTAAAAGCTTGAGGTTAGATAGAGGAAGGGTGACAAAAATTTTAGGTGCCTTGTACAGGTATGTTACATGAATCTTGCAATATGAAAAAACAAAGTGTTTTCTGAAAATGCAGAGATTAATATAGGCATATGCTTCTCAGAATAGTGTCTTGACCAAACCTTTTCAGCGTCCTTCTGCAGTTAGAATGTGCCATTCTATATGCATTTTAATGAAAGCATTTTAACAAACCAATAATCCTAGCACCTAATATTATTTTTAGAGTATTATAGGGCTGCATTAGTATGACAGAGAGGACGAAGACAGAAGAAAGCGAAGTAGATACATTTAATACTTTTTTAATTCAGGTGTTTGACTTTTCCAGTGTTTAAACACTGTGGGGGGAAAAAAATGTCCTTAAGCTTTGGGGGAATTCTAATTGTGTTTCATCTTCTGTATGCTCATGAAGAAAATTCTTGTCTGTAAAGATCTGTAGGATGCGTATCTTGAGCCAGTAGCAGAAGTTGGCTTAATAAATAAATTGAATGGAATGCATAGGAAACAGAGAAGCAGAGATAATTTTTAAACACATAAATCATCCAGCCAAACAAGCAAAATGGAGTTATGATCAATACAAACCTTGAATAAGTGAATTCAGAGTAGCAAGTACAAACTGTATGCCGTTCCCAGATCAAATATGTTTGCAAACCTCACAGACTTGAGAATTATGAACATCAAAAGTAGGATTAGAAAGAAAGTGTTCAAGAGCCAAGAAAAAGGGCTCATTGAACAAACAGTTTGCAGTGATTATTATAACCAGCTTTAGCCCAAGATTTTCTTTAGGTTGGTGATTGTCCTTTCAAAAGAGAACGAGGGTACTAGAAGATTTTGTCAAGTTGTCTGATATTGTTGAACAAACGGACACACTTTTGAAAACAAAATCCCTTCTTGGAGTTCAAAAAAGAAAAAATGTCAAGGTAAATATAGCTTGGGAATGATTGCTCCAAGCTTCAGTTACTTATGTTGCTCACTTGAGGAAGAGCTTGTATACTCCAAAGCTTATCCTTTTCCCCATCTACACATGAGCTATTTGTCCCTGCAAAGCTTACCAGTCCTGTATATCCAACCCATCATAGAGCTACAACAACAGGCTAATACTGCTTTAAGGGCAACAATGGTGAGAAAGAAGCTCAGCAGTTTGAAAGTCTAGAAATGTTTTCCATGAGCATCCATCCTTCAAGGTTTCAGTTTGAGTAATTTTGCTTCATGGTGAAACAACTTCAGCCCAGAGAGCCAAGGCTCTATCCAACCTGGCCAAGTTAATACAGGTCACCTAAGAAAACCTTGAAGCAATCTTGAGCAAAGACCACGCATCCCTAAGTAAAATGGAAGAACAAATTATGAGATGAGATTAATATCTCTGATGGTGAAAAGCAATGATATCAGCCCTACCTGACTGCTACATGATCAAACTCAGCCCTTGTGTCCTATCTGTACAGCTGATGGCTGAGTCTTGAAGAGAAGGGAACTCTCTCCTCCTCAGGCTGTCTGCACAGATCTCCAGTGCTAGGAGAGGCACTCGCTGACTGTAAAGGTGACATCCATCGCTTCCTTTTTGATTAACTAATTCAGAAAAAAATCAATTTTCAGGTTCAGAAATCAATTTTCATCTGAAACAGATTAAAACCTGTACTGAAGATTTCATAGCTGTGTGATGCAGAAGATCACAAAACTTTAGTTTGATTAGATTAGATTTTATTTTATTTTCTCCTATAGTGATTTCTTCACCACCATTAACAAGCCTGATAAAATCAGTCGCTAACTCATCACCTTATGTAGATACATTGTTGAATTAAAGAAGACAATTTGTTTTATAAAGGTGGTGGCCCTGGATATTCTTGTTATCTTCTGTAGTTTTACACAATCATACATCCCAATCCCTCATCCTTTTTGTTGCTTCTTGCCAGTATTATAGTCATCTATTGTACATTCGTTTCTCTTCCTAGTGGTTGATCTTTTAAATGCTTTCTCATACAAGGAATTCCATTGACTTCAACGGGAGTCCTCTTATAAGTAAAGCTTTTTTTAGTATTGAGCCCTAAGCTGTACATTTCTTGAAGCAGGAAATCCTCTTTATCTGTTTTGTAAAAGATGATAAATAATAGCCCCAAGGGAGGCAACTCACAAGAAGTAGGTGGCTTAACAAAACTTGTGTCTGGCATATACATAGAGTTATGTTTCTTTAGGGTCCACATTTTTCTCCAGTTTTTCCAAGGAAGGGAGGAAGAATGAAGCTTCAGGGGTGGGAAAGTTATAAATGACATTCCATGAAAAATACTTCTTAGATTTTTTTCCCTCTAGATTTCTTTCTCTCATCAGTAGGAAGCTGGTTTTTTAGACACGTTTCTTTAACACTATGACCATATTGAACCATTCTTTTTTTTTTTTCTGATGGTGTAACATAAACATCCTCAATGTAGAGAGCCTGAGGACTGGCTCTACAAATGATTTCTTGACCTCCTCCTGCAGCCCCCAACAGAATGAGAGAGGGCTTACAAGGGCATGTCCCATGCCACCAGCACTGCCACCCCACATGAGCCAAAATCCTGAGGACTCCTTACAACTGCCAGCCTCAAAATGTACAAACACACGGTTAATGATCTTAGCAGAGACTCAATTCTGGGACTTGCTTGTCAACTGTTTTCGCATTTACTCTCTTCTTTGCAATGACAAGGGTTATAAACTTTAAGGGGGGAAAGTTTATTTTTCTATTTTTTTTTTTAATTTTTGGGTAGCCAAACTGAGGCTCTCAGGAGAGACAGTAATGCTCAGGTAATTTCACATGTCTCTAAATTACACTGAGGTGGGGTAATGTAGTGTAATTGGGGTCCTTTATACTGTGCTACAGTGCTTTGCCATGCTGGGTACCTGTCACCCCAGCACAGCTCTGCCAAGAGCCCCCGAAAAAGAGGGAAGGAATGAGGGGCAGCCACACCAGCCGGTGCTCCTGTGGTGTGTGCAGCACAGCCAAACCAGGAACTGCTCCAGCAACGGGGTAATTTGTCTCATTTTACTCAATTAAGCTTATTTGCATATCTGAGGTTAATCTTTTTTCCTGTTATTCTAGCAGCAAATGCACACCAAGGGACATGCTGAAACACCGAGTGGAAAATCATGTGTTTGTGTATGCCATCGCTGAAGTCAATCACAATAAAAGATATGACAAATTATGTGATTTCTTCTCAAAATTGAATCCTGTGATGTTTATGCAGAGTATAAGGATACTTATGCCTTTAATGCAACAAGTCTGCTTTCTATTTACATAGATGAGAGAAACATTGCCCTGGCATTACACAGAGCAAAGTGTGCAAATTCTAAACCCTTCCATAGTCCCTAGATATAAGAGTGCATTCATATGTTTGTGTTTAACATGAACAAATTTATGATCTGATGTGGATTCCTCTGAGTACAGATGTATTCCAACTATTTGCTGAGTCCTAATTTTGAAGGAACAAATGTGAGTGCTTGGCGAGGGGAGCGGAGAGGAAAGAGTTATTTTCTATTTTTTCTATTTATTTTAAGGGTTTTAAATGCAGTGCAAGCTTTTTTTTTTTTTTTTATGAGAGGGTGAGTTGGGGGTTGTCTGTGACAGTTTAAAGGATACAGGTAGTGAGAACCAGCATATTAATAGAAATTTAAGACTAGGAAAGTAAATCAAGTGCCTCCAGATCTATTTGTTCATTTTTGTAACTGCAGATAGTCCAGGTTTTATGAACACGGCAAATAGAAACATACACTGAAAGGTCATATTTTGCTATTGACACTGCCAACAGTTGCATGAAGTAATCCGCATAAATCCACAGCTTTGCCCTCAAAATAATTTCAGAGAAAAATGGCACGTTTTGTGATTAGGGCATCTGTATGAAAGCAGAGGAGAAACAAAAAGTGCTCACACGTCTTGTGCATAGCCACGCATCTGTCTGGTGACAAGTTTCCCCATATCTTGAGGAATCCCTCTGGATATTAATTCAGCTCTTGCTCCCAGTTGCATACAGATGCCCACAACCCAATGAGGATGTGAACCCAGCGGGACTGTGTCTGGCTGTGCTCATGGTCCCTTTTATCCAGGTTGTTTCCCTTGATGTTACGTACGGGGAGACAAGGAGCACTCCAGCTTTCCCAGTGCCTGCTTAAGTCAAGCTTAAAACCTTTCTGTGCTGGTAGTGTGACTTAGAGGGCTCGCTGCAGATCCCAGAGCATACATTTCACTGAGCTGTTTGTGGTTCAGGTTAGAGATCACTGCACTAGTATATATTTTAGGCTCAGGATCAAGGTTTACGTTTGAGGCCAAATCAAGGGAAAAGTCTGTTTCAGTAATCATGACAAAGGTCCTAATCACGTTGATATGCTCTCAGTTTCCACAGTGCTGGTAATCTCACAGATCAATCTGATTTTCCTGAAACATTTGCCATCTTGAAAAGTGGGAAATTGAGAAGGCCAGCGATATGCATAGTTTTAAATCTGCTCTGGAACAAGACCTATTGGAGTGGAATTGAAAAAAAAAATCTGAATCCAAACACTACTTTAAACTAATGGGGATTGTATTCCTGGTTTTTATTTTGTCCTATTGCTCATGCATACAAATACATATTTTCGAATAATCAGTCAACTGCATCAAACTTACATATCCCAGTTTTGTTTCCTTTGATGTAGTTGGCCAAATTCCTATTGTTTTCAGTTGAAGGAGGGTCAGAAGTAATGTGCATTACCAAAAACACGCAAACCTGTATTCTGGATGGCAGTTATTTAAAGATCTATGGAGCTTTTAACAATTCAAAGTATATAACCTGTCTTTGGTATGACTTAATTTGCCTGCATGGCAGAAAGAAAATTTACTTCAGATTGTGTGTATTCCTGAAATACTCTTAAATGTTGTGTCTGCTGATTAACTGTTGTGTCCTTTCTCTCAGAAACCTTCTATGTTCAATCCAGCACCTTCTTCCTAAAGTCTCCCCTGGAAGAAGACACCTCAAGTCAACTAACTGAACCAGACCTAATAGAATTTCCTTACTGAAACCAGAGGATACGCTGGTTTCAGAGAGTCATATTATGAGCAGTAGTCATGGATTTTGCGATGTAGGAAAGAAAGGTCAAATGCTGCTTTCAGCAAAGTCAAAGTGATGGGATTTTTTTGCAGGTGGAGCAACAGAGGGCTGAGATCATCAGGTGAAGCAGTGAGTGCTCCTACCACTGGGCCTCTGAAACACAGAAAAGGTCACTTTGCAGGCAGAGTCCAACGCTGTTGCTGGGGGACAGCACTATAGCAGCAGGTACGTGAACCAGATTCAGTTCAGTCAAACACCTTGTACAGCAAATGGTACTAAAGTTGTGAATTTCTCTGTTTGCCAGAGGTAGAAACCCAGAACAGCTGCAAACCACTGACTCTCTCGGTCGGTTAAAAATGAAACTGGTGAACATGGCTTTAATGGTGACCAAGAGGAAGGATCACTAGGACATTGATGTGGCAGCGAAAGATGGCTGAGACTCTGATAACTGCCCGGTAGAGAATTTAAAATCAACTAGCAGTTAAAAGTAAGGTGAACATAGGCTAAGAAAGTCCAGAAAAGCAGCTACCTGGAGGCAATGGTGAGTTTCATAAGGGGTTTTTAGGCTGTACATCTAATTCCCGTGGAAAGTAATGAGAGATAGTAGCCAGAGTGTTTGCGTCCATTTATTTTTTACAAAGAAGGGAGTTTGATCCTTGTTTAAAAGCCAAATTCACATCATCTGGAAGACAGGGCTCTTATTTTTAGAGGTAACATACTTTATGGTTCTGGCAGGAGATCCAAGGTAAGAATTTTTCAAGCTCCTTTGTGTTTCAGCTTTTTAACTTCAATTCACTTTGCTACTCTCAGAACACAGCATTTATACATACCACAAAATCTCAAATTACCTACAGCTTTGATACATATGTTACCAGATAAATCACTGCACATACACGTATATATTTGTGTATTACTCTTCCCTAAGGAAATAAACCCACGCAATCACACACTTTATCTCCTTCAAACTTTCGAAATCTTTCCCAAATGTCAACCACATTTGACAAAGACTACAGGTCACAAAGATAACTCAGTTCCTAGAAATATAGTGATAATCAGTAGCTAGGTTGGTGTAGTAGCCCAAACAGGAGGGTGGGTCGAGTTTTGCAACTAAACCCTCTGTGTAGCAGTAGACTCCTGGCCAAAGGGCATGCACAAGCTAACCAGACAGTCGGGGTACATAGTCGTGGCACATATCATCCTCACTAAGGGTCAGGAGTTCTTACAGCACCAAAAAAAAAAAAAATCATGCACAGAAGGAAATAAAACTGAAGGCAACTGTGCTTCAGACCTTCTGCTTACAGAGCAACTTGCTCAGGAAATGTTAATTGCTTCTCACTGCAGCTTGTTAGTGCATGGGAGAATTTACTTTAATTATGTATCTTCCTTTGTCACAGTTCTGTCTGTGCCATATCACATGTCATAGAAAGCAATTTGATACACGCAAGAAGTATAGTGTGCCACCAAATTTGCATTCAGTTTCATAAATGACAGACCTTTTCTTTGAAGAGTAAGCCATTTAATGCCTGGCTTGAAGGAAGAACAAAAGTCTAAGGTATCATGTTCTCCTTAAAATACCCAGTCTTTAGTTGCATTTTTTTAAACTGAATTCAGAAAATAATTAAAACAGATTATCGTCTTCCCTGATCCCTCAGGTTTATGTCAAAGGTCAACAGTGTGAAACTGTAATGGGTTTGACCCTAATTAATTAGCCAAGGTAGAGCACTTGCATACCAGCATAAATTATATCCATACTTAAGGAAGACCAATAGCAAGTCAGCTTTTCCTTCATCTCCCAATGGAAAGATGCCTAAATGCCCCCTTCCAGTTAACATTTAAAAACGCTAGTTCCAGACCTTGTCCTGAAATGTACAGCAGCATTTATTAACCAGATATCTTTTTCTAACTGTTACTGAAAGATGAAATAGCAGAAATATTTTTATTCCTGCCTTTAAGAACCTGTCTACATTTTATTGCACTGCAAACCATACAGCCACAATAAGCAGCACAGTAGGATTATTACAGGATCCTCAAGTTTCCCTAAAGAACTGGAAAAAGTAATTGCAACAAAACTGGTGTATTTGTCCACAGTATAATATTATATGACCTCTTCAGTGAGAATGTGGAAAAGAAAAGAAGCATTTCTAAGGTCAGGCATAACGTTAAGGAAGCAAGACATTCTGTCGGGAAATGTGTGGAAAGCTTCATTTTAACTTCACCTGGAACCAGCTTTGGCTAAAGGAAAATTTATACGACACCATTAAAATGTCCCTTTTCAAGCTTCCAGCGTGTTCTCTTCCTAGAAAAATAAGTTTTCCCAAGTACGATACATACACGTAGTAATGAATAAACTAAATTATAGTAATAAATGCCTAACTGATCTTCCACAACACAATTTGTATAGATTACCGTGTTTTCACTGAGAATTTGCAGACTTATGAATCTTTTCTCATGTTATCCTTGAGAAGTTCTTTGCAAGAGAAGCCCTTAGCCCAAATTCAGCCTACAGTATGTTCAAGGTGCTGTCCATCTTTCCAGTCTACATTATGGTCACAATGTGGATTCTGCAAGCAGAAGACATTTCCTGGTAATTTCAGCTGGATTCTGGTGTTTTAACTTTTAAGTAAATTGTGAAAAGAAATGCTTTCCATATTTGCAGAAACAAATGCAAATCGTTTTGCACAGAGAAATTCAGAACAGAGTGACAACATGCAAATAGCACTAGCCCTATGATTTCCTAAATTGTGACTTCAGTCTTTAAAACACAGAAAGTAAACTCATTTTCAAACTCTCTGAAGAATAATTCAAAACTCATTGTAGTCAACGTTATTCCTTTCAGTGACTCTGCTGGACTTGGACCTGCCTTTTTTCCTTGTTGTGACTATAAAACAGAATGTCTGCCTTACTTTGAGTTTCTCGAAAAGAGAAAGGAAGCTGATTTATGGAGCATAAATAATTTATATTGTAATATGTATTTGTTTGCTCATGAGTGTTCTGTAGTTGCGTAGTTTATACAGTGTAGTAAGTAAAAGAAGAACAGAGTATGCTATTTTGAAAGGGAGTGTTCATAGTTTTTGTTGGACAAAACAAACTTTCACATATGTCGTAGGAGGGAATATGCTAAATCTACTTGATCCAGTGCATTATGCAAATACAGTAAACCTTTACAGATTTCAGGGAGTTCACCAAGTTTTTCCTTACCTTCTTTGATGAGGATACAGCATCCTTGGTCTCTGAAACCACTTCTACAAGGCACAGTGTATTAAACTTTTTAAAGATTATTTGTGGAAAAATGGTTTCTTTGTCATTCAAGATGTGTTTTTAGGCCTATAATTTCCTTCAAGTGAGCACAATTCCGCTAACGGCAGTATATTATTTTGACAGTAAGTCAGTTGGCATAAGACTTCATTGTGTATGCCTTTTGTTTATATAATCCTTCCTAACAGTAACAAGGTGTTTACTGTTCAGCAAACACATTTTATTTTAACTGCCAACAGTAAAACTGTCTGATAAAGTTTGATTTAGCTAAAGAAAGCAAGTTCTCATTTAGCCCAAATAAATCCATGGTGCTATAGACAGCTGTTTGGAGTACATAATCCCCCAAGCTCTTATAGCGAGGCAAGTCTTGCTGTTGAATGAGCGCGAGAGAGCAGGCTCAGCTGTTCAGGATGTGCTCCATTACCACTGTAATCTATAGCATCATGCTGCCATATTGTGAAAGCATTACTCACATTCAGTGGCAGCGAAGCAAATACTCCTCTGACAGATGCTCTGCAGACTGACAGCTGACACCCTAAGCTGAGCTCTATAGATTTTTCACTAAATACGTCCCGCAGGCCCAGATCGATGTGGCCTGGCTGTCTGCTTCTCCCCGCTCTCCTGCGAAGAGATCAACATCTAATACCGTTTCTGCGAGATTCTCAGGGAGTTCACTGTCTCCAAGTGGAAAAAGTTCAGATTTCAGGGAAACAATGAACACAGACACTTCTCAAAATAAGAGCATTTTGCTGCTTGAGAAAAAGAAGAATTCATAAGCCTAAAGGCATTTTTCTTCCACTTTTATGGCTGACTTTATCCTGGAGAAATTTGCCAAAGAAATGTGATTTTTAAGGCTGATATCATAAAAACTTTTGAGACCAGCAGGGGAGAAATAGCTGATCTGTCACATGGAATCCAAAAGAGTTGTTTGTAGCAAATGCAAAGCAAAAAAGACTCCAATACTTGCTTCCTGCCAAAATCAGAATATCTAGAGAGAGTATGTACACAGGCAGAGGCCAGGATGTGCACAATAAGCCAAGGCTGCACTTCCATTTTAAAGAAAAAGCTGTAGAATTAATCATTTTACTGTAATAACTGCAGCAATCTTCTAACCTTAACCTCAGACCATTAGTAGTTTACCTCTTTTTTCCCCCCTTTCTTATTATATGGGACTACTTCATTAATACTGCTCCTGCTCCCACTGAAGTCACCAGCAGAACTCCTGTAATTCACTGGGAACAGAAGCTGGCTCATAAAGTGGTTGGGGTTTAGAAAATGCTTTCAGGAATGATAACTAGTTGAAAGCTGAAAAGCAGTCACCTACAGTGAACATAAGGAACAAGCACAGAAAATAACACAAGCTGGTTTTGAAGCGTATCAAGGGAGTATTAACTACAATTTCTGTACTGGAATTTAGGAACGGTTGGGTTGGGTTTTGTTATCTTCTTATTTGTGCCATCTTCAAACGGTCTAGATGCCAAGATTCTAATCTTACATTATATCTGGGAGCTCCTGGAAGGGCAACCAGCTCTGCTGCTGATTTTCATCCTGCCATAGTGCACATTGCATGGAAAAACAGATGTGTATGCCTTCTTGCAGGATTATTGGAGTAAGCTAAGTGCAAAGAACTGGAATTTCCTCATTCTGACTGAGCAGCTTCATGTTTTGAAAGCACATCTCGTGGCCCCTTTTCAACTTCCAGTGTGTTGATTCCATCCTTGTTTGGTTGGACTTTGCCTTTAAACTCACGTTGCATTAGAGTTTTCTAAATGTATATGTAAAAGGTAAATGATTATGTGATTACGTGATAACTGAACGAAGGCTGCCCATTAAAGACACAGATAATGGAATAACTGACAATGGTGTTGCAAGACAGGAAGGCAAATAGGCAAGTATGTTTATAATTTGAGTGAGAAACTAAGTAGTGTCACTGAAAATATTTAGGATCATGTGCTATATTTATTTTCTTCCTGGTTTCTATGAACTGCTGTTGTGTTCTAACTCTTGAGCACACTATGATGTGCAGGAGAGCAGACACACTGTGTCTTTGCATAGTCAAACCATGAATCCCAGTTATCTCTACAATACCAGTCCTGATAAAAATGAAAACACCATTTAAAAAACACTTGCCCCCAGCAATATTTGCTAAAAAATGTAAAAAGGTTTCCTTCTCCTATAGCAGCTTTGCTGATGTAATTGAATTTGTATTGAACATCTAAATGCATAGTGTTACATACCTGTTTGGACACTTGCATCAGAACTGGGCCAGCAATGTCCTCGATGCATGTCAGCTTAACTGATGCCATACTTGAATACATGAGGTATCTAATTTATAAATGAGGGAGATCTTGTATGGGAACACACTGCTGTTACGTAACTGTATGGCATTATTTCATTAATAAAACCATACATTAAACACTGCACAATCAGAAGAGAAATTATTTAAAATAATTACCAAATCATTGCACTCATTAAAAAATAAATAAATCAATAAACATTAACACAATGTATTTAATGGATTAGAGACTTTTGTCTGAAAACCATGCCATTGCTTCACATAAACTAATATCACTCTAGCTGGGCAAAACCATTAAATTGTGCTGCTTTGTACAATAAGCTATCAAAATCTCATCACTGTAGATAGCTGAAGGGAAAAAATGGTGCAAACCCAAAGGGAAAACTGGCGAAGAGCAAATTTGGTCTTCAAGGACATATGAGATGCATATGGCCCAGAATCAGATTGCCTGAGCCATGTACCTCATCACAAAATCATCCCAACAGTTCAGAGCAGGTTCCTCATTTTTTCTGAACCTTTTAGAATCAGAATAAGCAGTTTTTATAGGGCCCTGTTTCCCCTTTAAAACCTTTAGTCACTGTTACTGGAGGGCAATTACATATTTGATAGTTAGCATCACCTTCAGTGATCATTCTCCTGCCAACATGGATGTTAGCACACAAACAAAAAATTCTTACTGCAAACAGTTTAACAGCCACAATTAGGCTGATAAAAAGCGAGTTCCAACTAGAGAAGATGGAACTGGCCGAAGTAAACCTAGTGAGCCTCTAAAATTATTTATGCCTTGAGAAACACCGTGCCCATGAGTCTATCTAGATACAGGCTCATGTAGGCTGCCTTCTAAGCATAAAAGCATATGTGGAGAAGTCCAGGAAATTTTTTTTTCTAGTTCCTCAGTAACTCAATAATAATAATGTTTCAATTTTTAAAGCAGCTTCTAGATAACAATTTCAAGGCATTACCCAGTGATGATGCCGTTTTACAAAGGGTGAAATGAGGATGTTAAGTACCTAACTGCTTAGACCCAGCTTTGTCCAGCCCTTGACCTTAACACAACCGCAGTGAGGGTTCATGTTGATTTTGGGAAGAAGGTTCTGTGCTTCTATCTGCTAGGGCTCCACCAGCATGCAGGCATCTCAGGGGCTTAGTGCCAAAGCCAGCACTGGTTCCTGGGCTCCCTGCTGAAGAAGGACATCAGACCGTGTATGGCATGCCAACCATCAGGGGTTGCTGCATGGTCCTGGAGTGCCTGACCTTGCCTGGAAAAGCAAGCACAGAGCAGCACAGAGGAGCAAGGAACTCATGCTCTGTGCTGAGACACAGCATCTCCCTTCCAAGAAGCACTGGAGAGGCAGAGACACAAATTGCCAAGAGATTGCCAGATCAGATTCTCTCCTGGTCCCTCCTCAGTACCTCCGACAGAGCAGAGAGCTTGATGGAGGATGTCCCTACCATGCTGCCCCTTTCTTTTCCCCACAGTTTATCAAGAAGCCAACAAGAGAATCAGGAAGGTGAGAGAGAGCCAGCAGCGGTGGCGGCACTGGGACCCAGTGTCAATACACTAGTTAGGAGACAAAACACTTCAGGATGCAACTGAGGAACACATATACGCCAACCAATCCAAACACAAACTTCTCATCAATGTTTTTCCTGAGGCTTGCAGCCACTAAGAGCCATAAAAAAGCCAGTAAAATTCATCAGCTTCCTACGGGACACAAGGACTTAGCTATTAATCGTGCCATTGCTCTAAGCATCTGAATACTCAGGTCAGGCTCACTGTGGCCAGACACGGCAGCCAGTACAATAGGTGTTTTATGTCCCTGTCTTTCTGCAGATCCCACAGAAAACATTCATCCATGCATGCAGCACACTTGCAGTGACCAAAAAAAAAAAAACAAACCACAACCACCACAAAACAAAAAAAAACCACCTTCAATTCATTGATGTTTTCAAGCATATATAAGAGAAGTAAGGCTGAAATGGAACCTTATATCTGAAGGGCTGGCACCAGCCTTCAGGAAAACTTAGATACTACTTCGATTCTACTTCAATGGACTTCCCTCATGCTTAGAAATTTCTTAGAGGAATCTCTATATCCTTCTTTATAACCATCTACCTCTACAATTATATTACAGCAAATTTTGTTGAAAACTGTTAAGAAGAACTTACATACACTAAATACAGCCTATAGAAATTGTGGGGGAAAAAATAACAGGAAAGATAGCATACATCACTATAAAATAATTTAACTCTTTCAGAGAGGATTCTGGGCATATCTGCTTTATGTGTGCACTGCAAACACTATATTAACTGTGGCAGTAGAAGCACATCAAACAAGAACCAGATACATCACAGAATTCTTTACTGTTCAGATTTTATATTAAATTTTGCAATGGGCTTTATGTTATTGTTGTTTCAAAATCTCAATGAGTTTTCTGGTCCTTGTCTTCAAGACTGTGCACATGTGATGAACAGCAGTACATATTCAGGGGTCATGAAAATACAACTAAATTTTGCAATACTTTCAAGTCTGGCCTTCAGCTTCCAGCTCCAGAGAAAACATCTTTAATACATACTCATTATTAGATGTAACATCTATTGATTCTTTGAAAAAGGTTAGACATGGAAGAGACCTGCCATGCCAAATATCAAGATAAGGTTAAGATGGACAGTATTTCGTAGTCAAGTACCTTTGAACAATTTGACACCATGAAGTGGTTTCCTCACTTCCTTCAGGAAATCATTTTATCGTCCAGAAGAGCAAAGCAAGGGGGAATTTTCACCTAATACTTCATGTAGGTTTTCAATGTCCAAATTGTACTGGTAAAAGACTGGTAAAATGACAGCCAAGTGTGTTCTGCTCTTTCTGTTGCTAGTGCTTCAGCTGTGTAGCTTCCAGTGTGAACTCTACATGTACTCTCTCAGGGACCTGTAGTTGGTACGAGAAAATAAATGTTATTTCACATCAAAAGCTACTGTAATTGTATTTTATATCTCTTGCATAGACCAAAGAGGGCATATGCACATCCTTAAAGAGAAAAAGCTCAGTCCTGACAACGTTATACAGCTACAACTCTGTATATGTTTATACAGGCATGTGCATGTGTGTTCCGTCATCATATGGTATCACTGCATTCAGGACAGTTGAAGCTATAAGCTTATCCTTTCTGCATATTTATGTGACAGAAATGTGGAAGCTCTCCTCTGATTAAACAGAAGTTTCACAATACTCTTCATTTCTCTCCCACCCGGAGAGAAATGTTTCCTGCATTTCACCATCAGGACTTCAGCATTTACAACTGGATCATCTCTCTCTCTTTCTAGACTGTGATTTCCAAGTCCCTGTTCAGAGCATCCATTTCTCCTGCACATGGACAGAAAGAGTCAGCTATAGACTCTCTTGAGCTTGTATGCACTCCCCTCAGAAGTCCTGTGTACCTGAGAACAGACAGTCTTTGCAGTTTTCTAGCGCTTTTTTTTATCCCCTTTTCCAGAAGTTGTTGGTCCAAACCTGTTCTTTGCTTACACTCTGCGCTGGAACAATAGCAGAGAGAACAGAGTCTGCTCTTGTGTCTTGTTTCATAGAATACTAACATTTGCATTGAAAAGAGAAATGGTGAGGCACATGAGTCTACATGCAGGCGAATAAACTTTTAGACGAAATCACCACAGAAACTGATGGCAGCCTTGCCACTGCTCTCCCTGGGACCACCTCTCCATCTACTGCACCTGGTGCAACTTGCCCATCTTCACGTTGTCACAACATAGGAAAGCTGAGTATGCCTTCTACACCTTTTTTTGTTTCTTTTTCTTTTATTTTTTTTTTTCTCTTTTTTAAGTAAATGAGAACACCACTAAGATGGAGCTGGGCCAAATTCTCCGTAGTAGAAGGAGGTCAACTGTGTAGACTTCAGGGTACAGCTTTGCATCTGTAATGGTAAAAAATGTGGCGGAATGTTTTCCTGATCTGATTTTTTTAAACGTGTTTATTTGATTTTATTTTGCCAGCAAATTTATGCAAGTATGATTTATATGTAATAATCCCCATATTTTTTTAATTACCTTGCTATAAAACCTGAATAAGTCCCCCTACTTTGATCTCCAACACATTCTGGAGAATACTGCAGCAGGCATGCCTAAATCAGTTAAGCCATGCATAGAGCTGTTCCTGGAGGGAAGCTTTCCCACATCAGAAGATTGTGTAATAAAACTTAACACAGCTCATTAATTTTCTCTCTTAACCAATGCATCTGACAAGAAGTGACTTTGAAAACCTAAAGGAATGACACAACTCGTATGCTTTGCGTAAAACATCTGTTTCCAGCTCCTTTGCTATTAAATTGACATCTTTTTATTTGAAAAGTTCCTTTTATTTCCCAACTTCCTGCAATTGGTAAAGTATATATCCCAAAGAGCTTAAATTCACAGCTTTTAAAACTTGATTAACTAAATGCCTGGTTATTCCTGTCCCAGAGGAAAAATGCCTCTCTTACACAGACAGATTAAGTGGTACAACTATGCTTTTTAATCAATTATTAAGAATTTCTTTACCCAAGCAATGTCAGACTTCATAAAGCATCAAAACAGACTTCATATCCCCAAATAATGTAAACAGCAGTGTGACTGCATATGAAAAACATTAGCATTCTTGGATCTGGAAAATCGATAGAATGCAAGCATGTTGTACTCACTCTCTCGTCCATGAAGGCCACAGACAATATCATGTTTCCAACCATGAAAACCTACAAACTCAGTCACAAAAGCAGGAGTCTTGCGTAAGGAGTTAGGGTGATTTTCAGCAGAAGTAAAACACCTTCGTTACCATGATTTATCCTTTAAACTTACATCACTTACCCCCACATTCATATTATATTTCTCCCTTCAATTTGCAGTTCCTGGTATACTGAGGAAGATAAGACAAAAAAGTCCTGGCAAGCTTTTACCAGACCACGTCATGTTATGTGCGGACAGCAAGCATAGCTAAATTCTGGAAGCTGATTCAATTCTACTCTGAAGAACAAGATGAATGTATTTAATTGTCTGTTAACTTTGTATAGAAGTTAAGTATTATTTTGGTAACTCTGGTAAACCAGCTACACCCTACCAACTAATGCCATTTTAAGACCTTTGAACTTGTTCATACATCCCTGGCACCTTAAATAAAACCCCAAACTTTAACCTTCAGTGTAGTTTAGCATTAAGAGAGATATCTCCAGGTGTGAGAGATTAGAACTCACAAATAGGACCACAAAATGGATAAGGCTTCATCAAAAAAAAAAAAAAAAAAAAAAAAGAGTGTCATTTTCTTATGCACAGAGTTAGCAATAAGCATAAAGAATTTAAGAAATTAAAGATTCTCAGCAAGCGTTTATTAACATAACTTAGTAAAACAGGTTGTTCTAATTTTGTTTGTTAACGAGTTGGTCAAATGTACTCTCTGATTTATTTTTTTCTCGTGAAGGAAGGCTTAGCAGCAGAAAACTGTAATAAAATCAGACTCTCAAGCTGGAGAAAACCAAGTCTATTTTTCATATTATGGCTTCTTCCTAGTATCTTGATTGCTTTGAGAAGATGCATTTTTTTCTAAATGATCCAAAGATTGTCAACAAAGACCCAGTCCTGGAAGTCATTGAATCTTCAGACATGATTTTAAAGAAGATTAATTGTGGAGCACCTTGAAATCATACCTGGTCAGTGGAACTATTTAAGTATATCAAGTTCCCACAGCAGCCTTTGCTGGATTGGGATCTAAAACAGAAGTAACTGGAGAATAACATTATTTTCAAGAGGGAGTTTTCTCTCCTCTTCCTTTTCCTAGGCTGTGTGACTGGCTTTGCACAGTGTGTGAATCTGAGCCCAACACTCAGCTGCTGTCTGTGAGCTGGAGGCTGCTCACTCTCTCAGTCCAGTTTCTAGGGGAAGAATGCGAATTTTTGCCAGACCTATGCTTAACCCTTGTCAGTTCCAAGTGTGGGCCATTTTCTTACACACGCCATACAGATGAACTGTACTCACACAAATGGGTTAGTACATCTTTTAAACTACCTCTACACTGCGGTATAAGTCATGCCCACTATCAAATAAAGCATGAAGCATTGTACCAGACTGGCAATTAATGTTTTTGTTTTATCATTCCAGTTAAATAAAATGCTCAACATAAAGACAAAAATAAGAAAGGGAAAAAAATATGTCCCTTCTAAGATTGCCAAGATATGCAATAAGCAGGAAAATAAGGCAGTATGTGTCCAAGATGAACACAGTTTGTGTAATTTATAGGATCAGGGGAACAGAGCAAACAGAGTGAGCCAGAGATTTTGGACACGTGTGGGGATGAATGTACTCCTTAACCCATGCAGTGTTTTTTTAATTTTGGGGAACACGAGATGGCTGAAAGCTGCATTATAATAGGAATCAACCTTAATATTTGCACTTGGTACCAGCTTGGTCCATCGCTGGCACTTTTTCGCTTGTGGCTTAAACAGCCATGCAGCAATACACTTGCCTCTGACAGGGAGTGGACCACCTGCTCTCTCCCAACCCTCTTTGCTGTGGTTCCAATATTACTCTCACCAGACCTTAGCGCATTTTTGTTTCCATTTATTCTCACATAACAGAGATAGCCAGCCTTGCTAATGCTACATGTTTCATGTAAAAATCTCAACAGGGTGGGACATGGGGGTGACTCACTGGAAGACCTGTTGGAGAGCAGCTCTAGGATGCCCTGCAACCAAATCCCAGATTGGCCAGGTGGTATCAGCTGTATCCACTGGCTGTGTCCCACAGAGGGGCTTCAGGTTGCCCAGAAGTCTCCATGCTAGCCGAACACATGACAGAGGGCCACTTTGGGAGTGCCATATTCAGTGCTTAAGCATTTCAAGAGTGTTACGGATCGGCTACCCCTGCCCCATGAAGTAAGTGATTAACATCACTGTATTATCACTGCAGAAAGAAATAACTTACCCATGTTCACACTGGAAGACTATGGCCGAACTGGTAATAAGATCCAGATTTGCTGCCTCCCACTTTGTTGCACCACAGAAATGTGACATATTTCTACAAGCTGTGCCTTAGAAGACAGGGGAAAGAGACAGGGAAAAATCATAAAGAAAAAAATCACCGAACAGTGTATGGTAATACAAATATCTCTTTTAAGGCAGTGGTTTAGTGTTTGCAAGTATTAAGGAAAATAAAGGAACTGTCCAAACTTTCCAGGAACAATTTCCCTTTAGGGGATCTGAGGAAAGAGGTTCATAAGGCAAAGAATGAAAGCTTTCATCTGGGTTATTTTTCCTACTGTATAAAAAAGAGGATAGAAATTGCAATTCAGAGAACTAGCAGAGGAGAGAGAGAAGCACAGACAAGCAGAATCACGTTTAATAAAAAGGTTTATAGTCATTTCTAGCAGGATCCTATCCAGCTGGCACATCATGTTGCTATCATAAGCCGCACTCCGTGAATTAGAGGGTGTGTTATTGCTCCAGCAATATCACCTGCAGACCTATTTAACCTCCCTGTAGGGACAGCATTCTTTTCCTAGTACATCTAGGCTACCAGAAAGCATTACGACATGGTTAAACTTAGTTTCACATATCCAGCTGCTACTTGATATTCCAGCCTGAACTGGGTCCAGTCTGGTCTTTCATAACAGAAGAAAGCAGAATTATCAAAATAAATACTGGCTGACATCAGCTGCTTTCAGCTCTGGGGTCCCCAGCATAAGAAGGACATGGACTTGCTGGAGAAAGTCCAGAGGAAGCCACAAAGATGATCAGAGGGCTGGAACACCTCTCCTATGAAGAAAGAAGGACAGGCTGAGATAGTTGGGCTTGTTAAGCCTGAAGAAGAGTAAGGTCCACGAAGACCTTTTAGCAGCCTTCCAGTACCTAAAGTGGACCTACAAGAGAGCTAGACCAGGACTTTTTACAGGGGCACGTAGTGATGGAATAATGGGTAATGGCTTTAAACTGAAAGAGCGTAGACTTCAACATAAGGAAGAAATTTTTCTCCATGAAGGTGACATGGCATTGGAATAGGCTGCTCAGAGAACCTACCCCATCCCTGGAAGTGTTCAAGGACAGGTTGGACAAGGCTTTGAGCAACCTGGTCTAGTGGAAGGTGTCCCTGGTCATGCCAGGGTAGTTGGAACTAGATGATCTTTCACATCCTTTCCAATCCAAACCGTCCTATGATTCTATGATTGTTGATTCTGAGGATAGTAAACAAGAGAGAACAGTGGTGAAACTGGCATCATGCCAGTCAGCCTAAAATTTATGTGCTGCCTTTTTTCCCCCATTAATACACTGAAAGTAACTCACTGTAATGTGTAGAACTGGTTATGAGCCTTGTGCAGAGGGTTAAATCAAAGTGCTGCCCCAGTCTCTTTCAGACCTCAGCTTCACATTTCTCTCACCACTAACTATTTTCTATGTCTCCTATTAGACAATTTTTCTCCTTCAGCAGAGCAGAAATTCAAAACATAAAATACAGTGGTTTTATTAGTATATTTTTAAGCCCTCACAGTAGAAATTTTTCAGCATTATTCATAAAGCCTTACTTATTGAGCCTTTGGATTTCATTTTACTCTGAGATATAAAAAACCAAAAAAACTAGCACAGCCAAAGATTCCAACACAGAAACTATAGATAATAAAACACATTATTTACATTATTTACGAAAAAACATGTTATTATACAAAATGACTACACAAAATTAGTTCAATTGATAATTCAGGAATTATGATACAAGGCAAGAATATGCGAATTGTAAGTCACTCTTCAGTGGCTGTCAGGAAGCATGATTAGTTCCAGTGCAAAGTTCTCTAACAGGTCTGAGTTTATTGGAGAAATAACTTTATTACAGGGCATCATGCATGACTTAGACAAGTAACTGCATTTACAAATGAAGCGAGACTGACTTTGAGATCCACATGAATGGAAAGGTTTGAACAATTGCCAATAACAAGTACAGACGATGCCAAGTTATTCTTGAATCTATATACCTGCCAAATCAGTTGCATATACTGCATATCAGCCCAGTGATTCAGGAAGAGAGGCAGTAAAGCTGCGCCTAAGATGTGGATGCCATTGGAATTTTGCAGCTGTGCTTGAGCTATAATTGGAACCAGCACTGCCCTGAACCAGCTAGCCCTGGAAATGAAAAGGGAGATGATCTCTGAGGTCATCTATGCCATCCTCCTTACAGTTCTGGGTTGTTTTCCTAAGAGGGCCTTTGAACTTCCCTGTGTGACACGGTGCTTCCCAACATGTGGCACTGCCTTTTCTGCGGGAGCTGAGCAACCTCTCCAGAGCCCGGGTGGGGGCTTCCATGCTGGCTTTGGAAGACTGTAGAGGTGCAAGCTCCCTTAGGCTCAGGGACTGAGGATGCACAGCACCAAAATACCAAATTCCAATTCATAATCAGGCAGAAAAAACTAATTGCATACTACTACTTATTGGAACAGACTGTCCATGGAAGTGATGGAGTCACCATCCCTGGAGGTGTTTAAAAGGCAAGGTTCTTAGGGACATGGTTTAGTGCTCGAGTTAGGTTATGGTTGGACTCGACAATCCTGAAGGTCTCTTCCAGTTGAAATGATTCTATGATTCTATGTCAGCAAATTATTTATTTCCTACATGCTTAAGCAAACACAAAGTTAACTTCTCTTGATATCACAGAGCGGTTGTAACTGTGAGATCCTATCTAGGTTCACAGTACAAGTACATGATGACCAACAACTATTAATAAACATCTTAAGCTGCTCCAAACAAACAGCTCTTGAATTTTTATAGGACTAAAGTATATAAATTAACAGGAAGATGCAAGAAGCAATGCTCATTAAATATTTCTAATGTGTTTGCTTTGCACTAAAGCAAAACAGCTTGTAAAACTGTTTTTGCAATTTTTGTGGTAATACAAGCCAGCAAGCATTTTAGTGCAGTTAATTCCCTTGGATCGGTTAGAAAAGCACAATCATTTTAACTTTTCCAGTGACCCTTTCTGTTAAGGAAAGTAGTAGTAGATCTCTGTCCTTGTTGAATATGAAAGGAGTAAAGAAAAGAATGCTTAATGTTGATATAGCTAACCATGAATATTTTAATAGTTAAATTTTGTTTTCCATCTGGTGTTTTCATTTGCACCTATGAAAAGCGAACACACAAAAACCGCTACCATTTTGATTAGGTGTTTTTTTCACAGCCACAAAGTGTAAAAGTGTAGGATTTTGCTAGGCAATGAGGAGCTAAGCTAACTGTACATACATTAATGGTATCATTTCTCCTTGGGAGTGTTGTCACACCTAAGTTCTCTTCCACACCGCCTCTGAAAACTTTGGCAAATCACATAATCATCTCTGCACTTGGTTTCCCTGTTTATAAACTAGGGATAATATTTTCCAGCTTCAAATGTCACAAAATGATAGTTTCTGGAAGAAAATCTACCATTTGTTTTAGCTTCAAAATCTCTAAACCATGAAAAAAACTCTACAGCATGTTAGAGGCATTTGTATAACTACCCCCTTCTGTCAGAAAGTCTGTGTATTTGCTTACAAGCACAGAACATTCCCACCAGCATAGTAGTTAAACTGGGTTTAGTTTAGATGAGACTTTTTTTTCTGTATTATAGAAGATTCACCTTAGTAGCAACAAAAGCCATTTTGAATTCACTCATCCTTTTCTACTGGTATTTACACCCATTCTTCCAGCTGCAGTTAGAGATGGAAGTGAAGACCTGGGAAAGCCAAAGATGGGTGGGATTTGAGGAAGTAACGAAGCCGGCAAAGGGAAAATCAGGTAAACAAAGATGTGACCAGGACTAGCAACAACAGAGGACAAATTATTAAATTACATTATTAAATTATAAAAATTATCTTTGACTAAAGGTAAAGTTCAGTGTCACGAAACCCGACAGGAGCAGAATACTTTGCTTTTATTGTCTTGTTCAGCAATACCACTAGACCTCCTTGCCAGCTATGGTCCATTCATGAAGCAAAGTCATTTACCCACAGACCTGCAGTTCAGTTTGGATTAAAATCCCCAAGGAATTTTGCACCAGCTCCTGCTTCCTCAGTCTTCTAAGGTCCATGATTGGAAAGCTCCCTTAGTCGAAGCAGAAAGAAAATATTTTCCCATGAAGAACAAATGTGAAGAGGTTTCTACAGAATACAAATTTTAATAAAGATGTATAACAGTAGGAGGTACTATGAATGCTAAATATATATAGATATATATATGTAGAGATATGTATTTCAAACATGATCAGAGCTGAAAACAATGGGCTAATGCCTTATGTCTACTGCGTTGTGGCAGAGCTACCAAGATGACAGACAAGGCTGTTGTGGGACTTCTTATGCCATTTTCAGAAGCAGAAAGCCTGGTACATCCAGAAAGGGATTGAACATGTTTGGTCTTTCAACTGTATTTTGCCAAGCAGGCCCTGCAGTTTTGGCCTTTGCACCCAAGCTTTCCATTTTGGAATACAGGAAAATCCAACCCAAGAGCTTTCCATAGTCGTATCCTGAGGTGTCCCACACACAGACTCTCATTTGTCATCCTTGTGTCCTCTCTCCTTTTACTGTCACTTGGCAGCAACTTTCTGCTCTTGGTTTTCAGGGTTGCCAAAGCTTTCCTCCTCATTTTACTTCTCTCTGTTTTAGGGTCTGCTAGGAAACATGAGACGTTTCATACCCAGGATGATATTAACAATTGTAGACATTGCTTTGCTTCATCATTTTAACAGAAAACAGTGACAGCAGTAAATATGGTGTGACAGCTGTAACGATGAGAATTACCGTCCTGAAAGAGAGCTCTGTAAGGTTTATAAAGCTTGCAATTTTTTAAAGGAAAATTGTTTTGTACTCTGGGGCATCCTAGGATCATAGGGCAAATTGCAACGAGTACTAAAAGAGCACGAGACAAGGTCTGCTGCACCTCTGAACTTGAGCTCTCTAGCCGACTTCTATTTAAACAGGATGTTCAGAAAAAGGGGAACAGTTCTGAAAAGGGTTAGAGGGATAGGTCTGTGGCTGGAAAACCTGTCTTTTCCTGAATGACTGTAGAGATTAAAACTTATCCAAGGTAATTTGAATGCTTGACTTGATCATAGTTTATGTGCTCATCCATGCCAAAAATATTTCTCATCTTATAGATCATCAATTCTACTTTAAGCTTGTAAACAGAAATATGAAAAAGTCCAATGGCAAGAGCAAACAAAATCAGACTAAAAATAATGTACATTTTTACTAGGGAGGTAAATTAGCACTAAAATAATCTACCTGAGGACATAATATATTTCCTGTCACTTGAAAACTTAATAGCAAAACCAAATGTCTTTCTAAAACAATAAGCTTTGGTTGAATTCAGGTCTATAAGATTGATGTGAGAAAGACTGGCAGAAATGGCTAAGAAGTAATCACTAGGATCTGTTCTCTCTCTCTTGAAATCCAGGAATCTACACAAAAGCAGGGATATTTTCCTCTGCAGGGATACTTTCATAACTTTAATAGTATTTGTCTGCTTGTGCAAGCACTGACAAATTTAAACCATTTGGATATAGAAGAAAACAAACATGATGGATCTCTGCAAGCATCCAAAAGCAATGGCAAGTGACTTCACCTCCTTCCCCACAAAGCTATAACACAACTAAAGGTAACACAGTTCTGATCTATTAGTGACCAGTCACCACTGAGTGACTTTTACAGGTGCTAAATGTCACACTGAGGAGGAGGTTTCTACCAAAATCACCCGCAAACTATAGGAGCTCTGTGCATGATGTTTGGGAGCGTGGTGCTGCACAAGAGCAGGGTGACTCTGTATTTCCCACCTGATTCCTGAGAACCTGTCATCTACGCTTCTGGTCCAGGTATTGCAGATCTGCAGCTCTTAAGCCCAGCAGGTCTGCATTGACAGTACATACTCACTGTGGTCTGTGGAGCAAAACTGGTTATTTTGAAGTAGTTGCCCTTGCCCAGAGAGGCACAAGAGTCCAACACACCCACCACTAGATCAGCAGTGTTTGGACAGGAAGTGTCCCCCAAAAACACAGTCCTTGGTCCATTAATATAGATCCATGCCTCAAGAGAGCCCTGTGGAGCACACCTCCTACTGTGTGCAGTCTATTTTAGTTTCAGCTTAATTTGAGATTAAAAAAGGAAGCACTGACTCTGGGTTCACCCTTTACAAGAAAGTAATGCAAAATTATACTACAAATTGTTGTTACTTGCTAAAACTCAAACAGAAAAGTCCTGTGTTACACAAGATGAAAAAATGGTAACTCCCAATAATTTTTCATGGCAGACCCCTTCCCTTGCAAGCTCACAAGCCTGTCAGTGACATTATACCTTGTTCAGTTTGATCAGACAGTTAAAATGTGGACTTGTGGACAAGACCTTGTCTGGTAAATCAGGCTTTGCTCATCAACATTTTCTGCTCCTAGCTTTCCACCTCTTAGGACTAGCCAGCAAAAGGAAGTAGGAACCCAGTATGAGAGCCCAGGTTAGAGTCCAGTAAAAGCCAGGATTGTTCAACCCCTCAGAAAATAATAAACACCCAGAATATCTCCCTCTGACCACCTATGAATCACAGCATTCTAAAATTAAAGACTTTCTGAAAATTTTTGCTTAATAAGAAAACCAAAAGCTAGGGTATTGCTTTGTGACATACGATTTGCTCATTTATTTTGACAAATACAGTTTACTTCTCATGCATAATACTTGCTAAGGTATTGGGAAATGCACATGATACATTTAGTAAAATGTAATAATTACCTGAAAAGTCACTACTGCACTCTGCTCTAAAGCCTTTAAGAAATTGAGAAGACTGGCATCTTTGGGGACAAATATTATGGTATCACACACAATTCCCAAATATCTCACGTGCAAGTATTTCACTTGATTTTGGTCCAAACAGAATTGATGGACACTCTGCTGTGTCAAGATCATGACTACTTGATGAGTGATTGTTCCAGTGGGTGACTCTACTCTTTCTCTCCACATCAGCCAAATGAAACCGCTGAACTTTTCTGGATGCTTTGTAGCAGCATTCTAGAGGTCCTTTGTTATGACTTCAATAACTAGTCATTTTAACACTGGAATGACATTTAAATGCCTGCCACCTATACCATATGTAAATTGAACAGATAGTATTTAATTAGCTTCTAAAGCATTGCAACCTGAAGGTAATGGAATATTATTAGAATTTATCCCCTTTTGGCTCTTCTCCCATTGAAAAGTCACAGTTTTATTTGGTAATTCTAACCTGCAAGAACTTTAAAATTTTGTTTTTTTCAAGAGTAGGAAACGGCTAAAATGACACTGTCGAGTAAATCAGCTGAAACATTATTAACTCATATGCATAGTTCAATCTTTGGAGACCTTTAGGACCATCCAAGACAGGCAACATCCAGGTCATTGTTGATTTTAGACCATGATTTGCATATATTATAATATAGCAAATATTTCAAATGTACAAATCTTTAGAGTAATTAAAATGGAAAAGTTCTGAAACTGCACTATTAAAAATTTAACTTGACAATAAGTGTAAGGATGTCAGGGGATGTCAAAGGATTTTTACTGCTCTGTTCTTGCTTTTAATTTAAGAATGATTACAAATATACATTTTTCGTTAAAATTTTGTTTCGATCTGATACCAAAACAACACTGGTGTTCTTGATCTGTAACTGACTGTTTATTTTTCTCCAAGCCATTACTTAGAAAAAAAGCCTTTTTTTTAATTGAAGTTTCATATTGTACAAGCAAATCTGAGTGTTTTTAAAAATATATATATTATTTCCTAGGCATATACACAGTCCTAAAGGGAAAATAAACTCTTTTTATTATAGTGAGTCAGAGCCTGCTACCTGTTTAATATCTCATTTTAGACTTCCCATAACTAGATAGAAAAGTCACAAGAAAAATGTAACATTCATTAAACAAATTGCAAAACAGTCATCCCTGAGAACCCACTGGGGTACTTTTGTAATCAAATAACTCTCCACATTACTAATGCATATTTCTGGCTTTCTTACTTTTCTCAAAAGGAAACTGCTCACTACTAAAATATAGCTTTTAATTTGTGAAGGGCAAAAATTTAGTACTTAATAGGCATACTTACCAAAGACTTTTAAAAAATTAATAGAAACCAAATAAATCTTGGCTATTAAAAAAAAAAATCTGACACACAGGTTGAGTTATACCAGCCAGCACAAGTACACAGTAAGATTCCAGATGTGCTATTTTCCTGTACACTGACAGCTATCAAACCCACCCTTGCAATAAAAAAGTCCTGAAATGGGTTTTTAATCAGGTCTAGATTTCCATTAGCCCATGAGGACTGATGTCTGTGTGTTGTGGTTTTCATTCTTTACAGCACATGCCATTGCTCTTAATATGTGGGCAACACATATTAAGTCTAAACCTTTTTTCAGTAACCTTCTGAAATGGATTTTTTCATATCTAAATTGAAGGCAAACAAACATTATTAACAGCTGTATTTTTACAAAGTACTTAAAGGAGGAGTTAAACTCAGGATTGTTCAATTAACGTTTCCCAGACACCACATAAGACCAGCATGTTCGATGAATGGACAACGTAAAAAAAGTCTCTGAAGTATGAAAGAATGTCAAGGGAATTCAAATAACATGACAAGTTTCAATACAAATAAAATAAAACCCAATCTTTCCCTTTGAAAAATATTCAGAGGTTGGCTTCGCATTAATTCACATCTTCCTGGAAACTGTTAGATAGCTATCAACTTCTTCTTATATATTTATTGTAAGCATTGGTACAAGATGTTCTGATTGTTTCCAGGAAAATCCTATTAGTTACAGTTGTATAGAATCAATTTCACATAAAATCATACAGCACAGCTACAGAGGAAAAGAAATCTGTAGGCATCTAGTGTAATGAACAAACCACTGTGGTTTATATCAATTTCAAAACTCTAGTAGAACAATTGGCACCAGTAAAAATATTGCAAATTACAAATATTGAAAGAAGCTGTTTAGGCAAAAAATATTTAACCACAGTTAAAAGGCTAACAGAAAAATTTAAATTATTACTATTGTTTGTGTTCTAAAAGGATGTAATTGACCTCATCACATAAATAAAATAATAATGCAGACCAATATTTGGACTCATAAAAAAGCTGACATATTCCTTTGCTTTGACTAGATGTTGAGAATTTGACATTTTGTACCTTGGCAGTGCAGAGATCCTTTGCAATTACTGCCAAAATAACAGCCCACTGTACGAAAAAAAAGGTCAGTTATGTGAAGTTCATAAACCAATCTGCCTTCTTGTTTCCTTGATCTAAATGTGAATACCTAATCCTCCAAAACCCAAAATGTAAAAGAAAAAGCTTACTCAAAATCTCAGTATAAAGGCACGGTATGAATCAATAGCAAAGTTTAAAGTGCTCCCAGGAATTTCAATGCAGGGTTTATTTTTGCCATGACTATCAAGAGCTGTGTCTACGCAGCAACTTTAAAGAGCAGGCTTTCTATTTTGCCATGTTAAACGAGTCATGTTATCTTTATTTTCTTTGTCTTTATGGCTGATGCTGGCCTAAAGTAACATCATCGTTTCACCTCCCTTTTCTGACCTATGTCAGTGCTTTGTTTTCACTGCAAGGACAAGCAGACACAGGTAGTGTCTAAATCAAAATCAGAACTAAAATAGGGAAATCCTGGTGCTGTTGACATCATTAAGTTTTTCAAGCTGCCTTTTCCTTCTTACCAAAGACCGTGAATATGCTGTGATATTGCATGTGCTGCCCTCCTTTGCCTATCACATCGCTTGTCCTCTCAGCTGAAGAAAAACTGCTGTGAGCAGGCAAATTCGGAATATCAGATTGGAAGGACAGAACATCAGTGGCTCATCCTCCTCCTTCACTCAGGTGTTGCATTGCTGGCACTACCCCAGGCTATCAAATTTAAGCAGAATTCCAGTTGCTTAAAAACCAAAGGAGACAGATCCTCACTTTGTGGAAATTATCTTCGGACTTCCACAGAGTGATGACAATTTACAGTGCTTGAAAAGCCACCTCAGGAAGACCTTCTTGCTCCTCTTTCTACTTCCAAGCCAGCTCACAGCAAAAGCCCAAGTCCTGGCATTAGAACCATGATTCTAATACACTGTCTCATCTTGGAGAGATGAAGTTTACAAGAAGCAGAAGACCCAACAGCCCCATCCAGTGTGGCAGACGCCTTCACCACCACTGAGCCAAGCAACCAAAATCTGGCAGTCGCAGAATCATAGAATAATTTGGGTTGTAAGGACCTTCAAAGGTCATCTAGTCCAACACCCCTACCATGAGCAGGGACATCTTCAACTAGATCAGGTTGCTCAGAGCCCTGTCCAGCCTGGCCTTGAATGACTCCAGGGGCTGAACATCTACAGCCACTCCGGGAAACCTGTTCCAATATTTTACTACCCTCATCTTAAAAGGTTCTTCCTCACACCTAGCCTCCTTTAGTTTAATGCCATTACCCCTTATCCCAACAAGACCTGCTAAAAGACCTGTCCCCATCTTTCTTATAGGTCCCTTTTAAGTACTGAAAGGCACAACAAGGTCTCCCCAGAGTCTTCTCTTCTCCAGGCTGAACAACCTCAACTCTCTCAGCCTGTCCTCCCAGCAGAGCTGTTCCAGCCCTCTGATCATTCTTGTGGCCTCCTCTGGCCTCTTTCCAACAGGTCCATGTCTTTCCTGTACTGAGGGTTCCAGAGCTGGATCCAGAACTCAAGGTGGGGTCTCACCAGAGCAGAGCAGAGGGGCAGAATCACCTCCCTCAACCTGCTGGCCATGCTCCTTGTGATGCAGCCCAAGATACAACTGGTCTCCAGGGCACTTCTGGTCAGTGTCAGCGCCTGGGTCACCACTGCCCAGCACTTTGTGCTAAGACAAGCAAAAACACACGATCAGCTACATTGTCTTTGTCTTTGCATGGAGGAAGGTTTATACCACAAATGTAGTACCTGGAACCCCACCACTCCTCTAGAGGATGGCTACAGGCAGCCCTCTCCAACCTCAGAGAAGGCAGGAATCAGTCTCTCATCTCCCTTATGGTCCCACTTACTTCAATCCAGCCAAAATTCACATCAGAGTACAGAGCAACGCTCATATTCATAACATGAGACAGGATTCCTTCAAGTTTTCATCCACAGCAATGCTGTTGCTTTGGTGTTAGATCCACAACTGATTGTTTCTATTAGGTGATGGAATACCATAAAAATACTTACGGTATCCATGCTAATACCAAATGAGTTCACGATGATTTACATTTATTAGAGAAAAGAATATTAAAAGGATTATAAATGGTGCTACCAGAGAGCTTTGGAAATGGTTGACAGCACAAGCTCAGAAACTGAGGAAGTGGATTTGGAGTATGCAGAGCAGAATATGATGTTACGCTTTTGGTAAATAGCAGTCTGTACAAATACTAAATCAAATAGCCACTTCATTAATCTTTCTGTGATTTTTTTTTTAAGTGTTTTTGATGGGTTTTCTGATAAAAGTCATACAAGTTAACTTTGAAATACACGCATTAAAATCCATCAGTTAATCTCTGGGTAGTGTTCTTACATAGACTGAGACAACTCCATTCTATTTTTCTAACATCCCTAGCTATTTCTTTTTGTTTCCTTTGCTTGCAGAACTAAACTGATTTCTTACTCGACCCTGGAGTTTAAATAAGACACAACTAAAAAAACTAAAAAGAATCAGAGTTAGACTAAAATTTATAGCATTATCTGAAGGAATATTTTGCTTTGGACAATAATTTTTTAAACAAACAAAAAACCCAGAGAAATGTGAAATTATCAAACTATTGAAACACAGGCAAGTTGAAGTTCTCCTGGGAATTTTGTACTGCTTGATAAGTATACATTAACTATAAAGATGACTTAGAACAAGTCTGAACTGCATATGGCTATTTCTTAAGCCCAACATACTCTATTGCATTTTTTTTTTCCTCACTAAAGATAAAGCTCCTCTCATATGTCTACCAGAAGATGAGTGGCAAGAAACTTCTATAGTAGATGCGAACTTTCTTGTGGAGCTGAACAACCAGCTTGTTCACAACAACCTCTGCTGGGGCACACATGGACCACCCCAGAAGCCTGCACCCTTCACAGACCTGTGTTTTCACTGCCTTTATCTGGTGGGAAGGTGGTGGTTTTGGACTGTGCCATCTGTGGTGGAAAGGGCAGAGAGCTGCCTATGTAGAACGCTCACAAAAGCTGCACCTATGGGTGTCAGGGCTTCATTAGATATAGCAGCGGAGGTAAACAGATGTGACCTAACACATAGACAGCCAAGCCTCCCATGGCCACCAAGAGGAGGCTGGAGAGCCTTATGCTCACATTGTTTTCTCAAGAGATCATAAAAAGGGACCTTGGCCCAAGCTTTGCTGCACACTTACTGAACAAGTTGTCTGTGGACAGAAGAGAAGTATCTTCAGAAAAAATGCCTCAGCCCATGTGAGATCTGAATCACATCCCTAAGAACGCCCTGTATCTCTCTTTGCCAACAATGTAGGAAGGGGAAGATGAGCAGAGTTGTCCCTTAGGCATCACTGGTAAGTGCCTAAAGTAATGATTGCCCCAAATATCTTAAAAGCCAAGGACTTAATGAAAAAACCAGACTTGCTCCTGAGAGTATAACATGGCCACACCAGCTTCATACTTCCAAGCCCACTGAACTGGGCAAATAGAACAGATTGAATAGCCTATGCCACAAGTAAAACCAGGCCCAGAGGCATAATTGAGATCGATACCAGCAAGCATTTTTTGGAGGATGAAGAGTCAAAGGATATATACTAAAACCTCAAAAAAAGCCAAAAAACTGTATGGCATTTAGTCCCCAAGAGCCAGACACCCTGACATTATCTTTAAATCTGTTTAAGCTACTACCTCTTCTACTATCTCATGATAAAACTCACTCTAGCCAATTTTCTTGCCTTCAGCCAGTTGTCATAATGGGATGACGAGGCCCCTTCAGACTACAGAGTACCTCTCATCAGGTACATGACTCATTAAAAAAAAAAAAAATATCAAAAACAACACCAAACACCCAAAATCTCCGCCAAACTCAACCAAATTACACAAAGACTCATGCTTTTCCATGCTGACACCCGGCAGTACAGACCGAGACCATAGGCTTTTCTGTCCAAGAGGAGACGTGCTACTTGAAAAGCATTTGCATTTGTAGGATAGAGAACCTGAAGTAAATCAAGGAGTGCTATCTCAGCCATCCATGGTGTTGGGTGTATCTTTCTGAAAATCTTTTCTAGTACTTTGGTATTGAACTTAGTTTCTGACACTCGCCTGATTTTTATGCTTTGATTACAGAAAAGTAGCTTTCCTGTTAGCGTGCTGTGCCTGCGAGAGGAAGGCATGTGTGTGTGCACCTGCTTTTATGTTTTGCACAGAGCTTTGAGATGGAGCTGATGGTGAAGGCACTGTACAAATTGACACACCGTGGTTAAGTCAGAGCAAAAGTGAAACAGGCTGCCTAGATACTGAGCTTTCAATTTAAACCACAAAGGTAGACGGCAAGCACTAATTCAAGAACAGGTGGCTTTTTGCTCATAATATTTTATGGCTTTCATTGCTTTACAGTGGAATGAGCTAACCCGCAACTCCCCTCTTGACCTACCCAACATCCTCAAGTTTAGTGAAAAACAGGTGTTCAGTATCTTGGCTTTCTCTGAGCACTCCCACAATTGAGGAACTCTTTAGCAGTCTAAAAAACTCTTACTTTCACTTTAGAATGGAAGGCAAATAATGGAGCATGTATAAATTTACAGGTACACACTCAGCAACTAAAAACTTCAGCCACAAAAGTAAAACTCATCTTCTATTTCCTGCACAGGTAAAAATGCAATAAAATGACATCAGTTAAGAAATTCAGAAAAATCTCATGGAAATTTCTTTAAAATTGGACAATTACAATGAGCTTGGGCTATCCTCAACCACTCACTCAGTAAAAAGTGCTGAGTTTCCCCTCACCTGTTATCAGGTCTGAGCTAAACCCAAACTTTAAATCCAAACTTAAAAACTCTGAAGCCAATTTGGACAGAAATGTTGCATCTGGTAAGTCCTTGTATTTTGTCTCTCTCAGATGTTGCCTTGTATTTATATAATTAGTATTTATACTGTCTTTTCCAGGAATTTTCCCAGTCTTGATGCAAGACAAAGCCAAACAATAAAAAAAGCCCAATTGTAATGAAAGGAGTAGTCTCGCTAACACTAAAGTGGTTAAGAAAAAAGGTAAAAAAACCCAGTAGTAATTGGATACAAAATCCTAACAAGCAGATCATATCACAGAGCAAGAGTCATACAGACTAACATTCTTCTCTCAGTTTCCAGACTTTCCATTTTCATGCATGGTGAAAATGTGTGCAGAGAGTAGTCACTTTATGGGATTACCTGTTAAATCAATATGGAATAAAATATTTTCTGAAAAATATTTTTTTACTTTGTATCTTTGGAAAAGTCAGTTGTTTGTTATCTAAAAAAAATAATAAATAATTCTGAAGATAGATTAATAGACCTCAAGGTAGAGAACTTGTGAAAACTACATACTGCTCACCAAGGCAATTCTGACACTAAAAATTCATGTTCCAAATGGGTTAAATTTTAACTATACAAATTAGTACTCAATAGGAACTAAAGAGGAGCTGTTCATCTGAAGTGCGTATGGCTTCCACATATGATAAACAAGGTTGCAGAAAGAGATGCCTACTATTATACAAAACTGGTATTTTGTTCAAAGCATTTTATTTGACTTGGTGCATTCACTTTAAAAAAAAATGTGTGACCTGAGAAAAGGGAAAAACATCTGCCTTCTTGTGTTACACCAGTCCATGGGGGTCTGTAATTTACTTTTTTCCCAACCTTAAACATTCAAAAATAATGGAAAGGCAAGCCAAGTAATATTAAAAAACCTCAAACAAAATAAAAGCTGAAAAATGTATATACATAAAGCAGATCTGTGAAGCTGAAGTGAAATATTTCAGATTAACTGGCTCATTGATTAATGAAGCCAGAAAGAAAAAGTCCAGATCAAGTTTAACATTATGTGCATATGCAGGCGTGTGTATGCATATATTTGATGGAGTTCAAGTAACTGATACTTATACATTCGGATTTCTTTTGCCTTCATCAGTAGCGTACATCTTGTTTTTAGAATTAATTTATAATTGATTTATTTTTCTTGCAATAGGGTTCAGAGTTTATATTTCTGTATTCGATTTTTCAAGGTGGGAGGAGCAGTACTGTTTTGCTAAGGTATTTAAGTGGCAGTTGTATGTCATACAGACAAATGCCTAAGAAAAAAAATGCTAGATTAATTGAAATTAAGTCTGAAAACACTAAAGATCATCAGAAAAGTTATGATAACAGTCTCCAACTAAAGATCAAATATGAGGAATGTGAACATAAGGTTGGTTGTTTCCGAAGTAACAAGGCTACACAACGTGCTATCAGACTAAGGGAACCTACTTTGCAAAATCAGGTCATATAATGGACTATTCCATCCCCATGACAAAGGCAAGTCTGTGCCTGTATATGTCTGCACTTAGACATTGGTACATGTGAGACTGCAAGTTGGGGAACAACGAGAACACCCATTTTTGACAGTGCACGTGCATGCGTGCAGCTGTGATGAAAAGTGTGGTGAGAAATAAGTGAACGGTCCAATTTGTGAGACCCAGAGAAGGAAAACATGCAGGGAAACCAATGTCTCACAATTGAGATTCAGGAGAGCTTGTGGAAGGAGGGGTATGGGTGTCTCAAAGCCTCCCATGCACACCAACAGGCTCCCCAGGGAACCTGCAATGGTGAATACTCACATTTTTTTAACACGATTTTTTCATGTTTTATGCCAAAAGGCCTTTTGTTCAGACAGTGTACAGATGCCTGGGACAAGAGACAGGGGACAGGGAAAAAAATAGTCTGGAAGAAAAAAAAAAGAGGCAGAGTGCAGGAAGGGAGGTAATTTTCAAAATTCATGGCTAAAAATTAGGTGCCACAAAGTCTCATCTTCTCCTTCACCTTTCGATTAAATATTTGTTTTAGGATTCCTGAAATAAATGTCTGCGTGAAATGCTAGCACTGTTTAAACAAGGACTCATGGAAGCTATGTGTGGCTCAACAAGGTATATCTGACTTTTATGATACATATTCCACACCAATGAGCTATGGAAAGTCAGATAAATAGTGAACGTTAAGAAGCGCTTAAAATGTCCATGCTGAAAAATACAAAGAGGAAAACAGAAATGAGAGGAAACCTGCAATTCCAAAAAAAAAAAAAAAAGAGCTATGAATAAGGATTGCTGTCTTATCAAATTCAAACCTAAAGGCTTTCTAAATGTTTCTAAAACAGAAAACAACCCACTCTTCTACTTAGATAAGCTTTATGAGGCAGAGGAGTAGAATGTTAACAGCTTCATTTTCTGGTACCAATCTAATAAAAATGCCTAGCTTTAAAATATGTCCATCTTAAAGCCACAAATCAAGCAGTATGGTATATTTCCTACAAATATTTGTAATTATCATGAAGTAGTACAGGAGCCTTAAGAATGCAAAACAAAAATAGCTTCTAAAGTAAAGCCTAGTGATGTTACCTCATACTTCACCGCAACATACATAATGGTACAATATGCAGCTTAACTTCTTGTACGTGTCCAAACTTAAAAGGCACGATGTACATAAGAGAATGAATAAGGTCTGAAACCTGATGTCTAAGAAATCAAACCACTAGGTTAAAAAGGCTTTCACAGTACTTTCAAATCAACATATCTGGAGAGATTTTTCTGTCATTAAGTGTATATTCAAAATAAACTTTTCTGGAGCTGCTGTAGCTGAGTCAAGCATTGCCTATGCACTATTCTTTTTTTTTTTTTTTAATGACCTCCTGATCGTTATACAATCTTGACTAATTTCTGCAATTAGAGAGGCTCATTTTCAGAGACTGAGATGCTAATGTGCTTGAATTAGTTTTTATGGTTTGGGGCTTTTAATTTGAGATTTAAAAACCATCATAGCTCACAAAACCAAATAAACTGCAGCTAATGAAATTCACAGAAGTGGAGTGCTCGCAGAACATTTCTCACTAGCTTTCCTGGATGATTTATTGACAGCTGGTTGTAAAAACAATTTTATTAAAGGTCATAATGTTTAGTTAGAAAAAAAAAAAAGTTTAATTTATGGTGTAATTAGCCTTCCTGCTATAGGCATGATGCCAGACCCATCACTTACGAACTTTGGGTTTGAAATAAGCACTCAGTGTTTTTAATTATATCTTTGAGAACACGTTCAAAGGAAAGACTCCAGTGATGTGGTGTTACTTTCTCTCTGTAGCCACTTTATGGCCATTATAATGGCCACAGTAATAGATTTACTTCTACTGCTTGATAGGTAGCGATTGTACAGCAGTACCCGAGGAGCACAGTCAGGATGTACACACAGCAGCAGGAGCTGTGCTCCCTGGAGGAAGCCATTTGGGATCTGCTCTGTGTCTGAGCCTGCTCCACGGGGCTGGGATAATTTGAGATGTGCAAGAACGACCAGACTTACTAAATAGTTACATTTTTTAAAAATATCCTTGAAATGTTATCTCTTCCCCACCTGTTTTGTGGCAAAACACCAAACAGGAGCCGTGGGTCCTCCACCTGTGAGGGGGCACTGTTTTTCCTCTGGAAAGAAAGACCTAGCATTGAGATACAACCCACAGGCTTTCTTACATTTCTCCATTTTATTCCTCAGTTCCCACCTTTATTTTGCTGTTATTTCTTTCTGATCTATAAAATGAAATTTGTGAAAAAAAAAAAAAAAAGAAAAATTTCTATGGGATTAAGGGAGAAGTTTGTTGTAGGCCTCCAGGAAACCTGTGGCCTTTTGCAGTTGGGGTTAAGCCGCTCAGCAAGAACAGGGTGGTGGATACTGACCCAGCGCTTACACACAAGGTGTCACTCAGCAGTAATCAACCTGGCTGTGAATTTTTATTTCCACTCCTTTTCACCTCATTATACCATCATTGTCACAGAGGTTTCTAAGATCATACATTGTTCCGATAGACAGCAGAACATGTTCAAAGACAGAACCCATGAGAGATTGCCAAATCCCTCTTCATTTAGGGAGAGCTCCCAATTTGAATTTCAGACAGAGATTTAATTTCTATTTGTAGAACCAAAGTTGGGAGAGTCAGCACTGGCTTTTCTTTCACTAAAATCTGGAAGAGCCAGTACAAATTTCCCTCCAGAGGAAACATCTTGGAAGAAGAGTGCCTGCGAGGGTAATTCCTCTGACAGCCATTAGTAGAGCATTAGGAGGCCCAGATCCTGAAGTGCCAAGTTAATCTTTCCATCCTCCAAGTTGTCCCACACGCATTATACCTTTCACAGCGTCTGTTGTCAAGAAATGTTTTCGTGAAATGCAAGTCATGAAAATCTGCCTAACGCTATAGAAAAATTACAAATCTAATATCTAAAAATCTGAGACCTGTATTTGTTTTCTTACCAAGAAGCTCTGCACCAGATATCACTGCACTGAGTCATTCTGCCAACTTTTATCACCCATAGCTCTTTTAAAAACTGATCAACACATCCAGTCAACTTTAAGTGAGGCAAAACAGAAAAAGAGCTTGAAAAGAAAACAGTTTTGCTGCAGAAACTCTCCCAGGAGGGACTTCAATTATCTCCCAGTGGGAGTCTCAAACTGTGCAAGAAAGGAGCCATGTTAAGCCAGAAAAATCAGAAATGTTAAGATAAACCCAGCATTAATTCCACTTCTTGACTAAAATGCTGTTGAAAAGGAAAAAGGTTCACAGCTGTGGGGCACCTGAAATCTAACACAGAGTTGTCCGATCCAATTAATGTTTTTCTCATTTGTGACTACATTTGAATTCTCTACACAAAACATCTTGGATAGGTTTATCTGTCAAATCAACACAAACATTGAAGTATCGCCTACAATTAGTAGTGAATATGCACCCATGTAGTTTCAAGGGATAGTTGCATTGTGTGTGAACATCCTGTCCCGGGGCTAGAGGCATTTGGCAGTACACATGAGCAGTGTTCAAGATTTTGTTTTCAATAAGCCAAAAATCACACTGCTAGGTCCTGCCAAACCTGATGCTGGAAGTTTTGGTAGCAATGCCTAGTACATCCTTGGAGCAAATGCCTCAAGGAGGCATTAATGTGGGGCATTACTGAGTGAGATGACTCTCCCCTGGGCTCTACACTTACCATTAAGCACATAAAGCTGTGTCTAGACACGGCTGAAGCCAAAGCAAAAGGCAAACACATCCCTTTCTGTCTTTGAAAAGGTTTCCTTGTGTTTTTCCCAACTCACTGAGGAACCATCATCCTCTTTCTGTTGCTCTGTTTTCTAAGACACGTCATCACTTGCAAGACATGAGCAGGGCCAGGAAATGTGAAATTGTTCAAGAAAAGTAGTTTCTCCCAACACCATAGAAAATGTGAGGTTCAGGTAGGGGAAAAGCAGTGGAACAGACAGTTGAGTAACTGCTCATTAAAACTGTACTCTGGCCTTTCTTAGAAAGTCTGTGATCACCAATTAATTCTTTTTGTTTTGCTTTTACTAAAATAATGTAATATAGGTTTACAGAATTTCATGAGAACATGAGACAGCCCTTGCAATTTAATCTAAGAAAGACACATACTTCATCAAAAGAGCAGTTGGTTTCAATGATCTACTAAGAGTCCCAAAGGGTTCTTTTTCTAATTTTTGAATACAATTATTAAATATTATTTGGCAGCATTGTGCTTTTTCTGGCTCAGCTTCTTCAAAACAAAAGCTTTATAACTAATTTTGTTTCAGTCCAGTTGAATAATCTAGAGTTAATTCCAGTATAATTAAATCCTTTCTTTGGAATCTTCTTGCTCCAAGTCTCCCCCTCTGTGTCCTAAGTCTTCAACTTTCCCCACCACCTCCCTCTAAACACAGGTCAAGTATAATTTTGTGAGGGCTCAGATCGTTCTACTAATATAAAAGAGATTCCTCGACCTCTTCCAGGTTGAAGCCCATAGTGAGCTTAACTCTTTCTTCTAGAAACTTACATTGCATCAGTTTCAGTTTTTCAAAGTTAATAGACATGCAATACATAGCCTGAAAGATTTATTAACATAATTAAATCAAATTAAGTAAACATATACAGTATACTAAACTTAATTAGGAATCAGCTAATCAAGAAAACAGTATTAATTAAACTATTTCCCAAGGAGCCAAGGGATATCCAGAGGTAATAAATTACATGGACTGCTCCCTAAATCAAATAACATTTCATATCTGAGATTTCAAAATAATTTACCACCACTTCTGGCAAATGCAATGAAAATGAAATGTCTATGTTGCATAGTCTAACTGTCATTCATAGCACTGCAAGCAGCGATCATCTCAGTAATTTTACCCTAGGGTTCAGTGCACAGACATCTACAAGACTGGTATGTCAGGGGCCCATACCAGGCGGCAGTATTTAAGGTGAAGAAAGTTAAGTTCTTCAATGAGTGTCGTTTAATTACTGAGTGTTAAAGCTGTATGCTGAGCACCAGTTGGTATTTGGTTTTGCATAATGTCTTAACGCTGCATATTTGTATCATGTATTAACACTGGACTGCACATTTCGGATAAGGCATATTGCAATTAGAACAGGTAGCATTAATACTTGTTAAAGCCCAAAATACAATGCTTAAAGAGGTGGCAATGAAGCCAAAATTTGCAGATTTTGCTTTGTCAAAATGTTGCAAATATTACATATTCGTGCTGATTCTGTCACCTTCCCTGTACCTACAAAGCTGCAGAAAACAAGTCTGAAAATGCACTCGCTATATGAAAACGGGATAGCTATTTTTAACCGCAAACTCTAACACACTAATAAATGTCATGCTTGTTCCCAGCTTTAAAGAGTGTCTTACTGTGACAAATTTATTGCTAATTGCACAAACAGTTTATTATGAAGGACCATAAGAAATCTTGGGGTCTAAAAGACATGTACCAAGAAATTATTTAATCTGGCAAATACTGATGAATCAAGCCCTTATTTTCCCAGAATTTGTTGAACTCGGAGCTTTATGCCCTGCAGTAATTCTGTAGGTGATTACAAAAATAAATAGGCTTTAGGGCAAAACGTTAAAATTTGGTTAGTTAAAACTAGGCAACTAACATACTCTGATTTCCAAGTAGGTTGACAGATTTTCAGATTCAGTGAGAGCTTTCACCTCCCAGCACAGAGACCAACCACTTTCGACTTGCATACCCAATCTGTTCACTGTCTCTGCATTGACATGTAGCCGTATGTTCTGACCTACTTGCCCAATCTGTCCTTTCCAACCCAGCCAGCCTTGCCTAGTTTGACGCAGAGGAAATAAGCCCTGTGTGTTCCTCCTCTATTTCATTTTGAAGCTCATTGCTCAATCAGAGGTGAAGTTTTCTAGCTTGGCTGCTCCTAGCTAACTTCTCCATTTATGCAAACGTCTGAACTGGTGGCCTCCTGTGCCCTCTAGGGAGAAATTGGTGTGCTCTGCTCGCTCCCTGAAATGCCCGTACACCAATGCGCGCAGCACGGGGAATAAGCAGGAGGAGTCAGAATCCTATGTTTGGTGGGGAGATTATGATCTGCTGGCAATTACAGAAACATGGTGGGACAGTTCACATGACTGGAATGTGGTCATGGATGGCTACGCCCTTTTCAGGAAAGACAGGCCAGCCAGGCGTGGTGGTGGAGTTGCTCTCTATGTGAGAGAGCAACTACAATGTACTAAATTCTGCCCAGGAACGAATGAGGAGTGAGTTTAGAGTGTATGAGTCAGAATTAAGGAGCAGGCTGGCAGGGTTGATACTGTTGTAGGTGTCTATTACAGGCCACCAGATCAGGCTGAGGAAGTTGATGAGGCCTTCTATGGGCAGCTGAGAGTGGCCTCACAGTCACAGGCCCTGGTTGTTGTGGGTGATTTTAACTTCCCTGATGTTTGCTGGAAGGACCATTCAGCCAGCCAGCCACAGTCCAGGAGGTTCCTCCAGTGCATTGATGATAACTTCCTCATGCAGATGGTGGAGGAGCCGACTAGGAGAGGTGCACTGCTGGATCTCATCCTCACTAACAAGGAGGGTCTGGTCGAAGCAGTAAAGGTTGAGGGCTGCCTGGGTTGCAGTGACCACGAGATGGTGGAGTTCAGCATCTTGGGTGGCAGGAACAGAATACCGAGTAGAATTGCAACCCTGGACTTCAGCAGGGCTGACTTCGCCCTTTTCAAGCAATTGCTGGCGGAAATCCCATGGGCAAGACTGCTTGAAGGAAAAGGGGCCCAAGAGAGCTGGATTGTATTCAGAGATTGCTTCTTCCACGCTCAGGATTAGAGCATCCCCACACGTAGGAAGTCAAGGAAGGGAGCCAGGAGGCCTATGTGGTTGAATAGGGATCTGTTGGGTATGCTCAAGCAGAAGAGGAGAGTTTACAGGTCATGGAAGCAGGGACTGGCCACTTGGGAGGAATATAAGGCTGCTGTTAGAGGAGGTAGGAAGGCAGCTAGGATAGCCAAGGCCTCCTTAGAATTACAGCTGGTGAGAGGGGTCAAGGACAGCCAAAAGAACTTCTTCAAATACATAGCAGATAAAACTAATACCAGAGGCAATGTAGGCCCACTGATGAATGGGGTCGGTGCCCTGGTGGCAGAAGACACAGAGAAGGCAGAATTACTGAATGCCAGTGCCTTCTTTGTCTCTGTCTACTCTGCTGGAGGCTGTCCTGGGGAGCCCTGTACCCCTGAGACGCCGGATGAAGCCAGGTCAGTGGAGGAGTTTGCTTTAGTCGATGAGGACTGGGTTAGGAAGCAATTAAGTAGTCTGGACATCCATAAATCCATGGGTCCAGATGGGATGCATCCGCGGGTGCTGAGGGAGCTGGCTGAAGTCATTGCTAGACCGCTCTCCATCATCATTGCCAGGTCTTGGGAAACAGGAGAGGTTCCTGAGGACTGGAGGAAAGCAAATGTCACTCCAGTCTTCAAAAAGGGCAAGAAGGAGGACCCGGGTAATTATAGACCGGTCAGCCTCACCTCTGTCCCTGGGAAAGCAATGGAACAGCTTATCCTCGGTGCCATCTCAAGGCATATCAAGGATGTGAAGGTTATTAGGGGCAGTCAGCATGGCTTTACCAAGGGGAAGTCATGCTTGACCAACCTCATAGCCTTTTATGAGAATGTAACAAGGTGGATGGATGATGGCAGAGTGGTGGATGTGGTCTACCTTGACTTCAGTAAAGCCTTTGGCACAGTCTCCCACAGCATCCTCACAACTAAGTTGAGGAGGTGTGGTCTAGACAACAGAGTAGTGAGGTGGGTTGCAAACTGGCTTAAGGAGAGAAGCCAGAGAGTGGTGGTCAATGGTGCAGAGTCCAGTTGGAGGCCAGTATCTAGTGGAGTGCCTCAGGGGTCAGTACTGGGGCCAATATTATTCAATATATTCATTAACGATTTGGATGAGGGAATTGAGTGTACTGTCAGCAAGTTCACTGATGACACCAAGCTGAGAGGAGTGGCTGACATGCCAGAAGGCTGTGCTGCCATCCAGTGAGACCTGGACAGGCTGGAGAGTTGGGCGGGCAAAAATTTAATGAAATATAACAAGGCCAAGTGTAGAGTCCTGCATCTGGGCAGGAACAACCCCAGGTTCCACTATAGGTTGGGAAATTACATATTAGAGAGCAGTGTAGGGGAAAGGGACCTGGGGGTCCTGGTGGACAACAGGATGACCATGAGCCAGCACTGTGCCCTTGTGGCCAGGAAGGCCAATGGCATCCTTGGGTGTGTTACAAGGGGGGTGGTTAGTAGATCGAGAGAGGTCCTCCTTCCCCTCTACTCCACCCTGGTGAGATCCCATCTAGAATATTGTGTCCAGTTCTGGGCCCCTCAGTTCCAGAAGGACAGGGAACTGCTGGAGAGGGTCCAGCACAGGGCGACAAAGATGATTAAGGGAGTGGAGCATCCCCCTTATGAGGAAAGGCTGAGGGAGCTGGGTCTCTTTGGTTTGGAGGAGACTGAGGGGTGACCTTATTAATGTTTATAAATATATGAAGGGTGTGTGTCATGAGGATGGAGCCAGGCTCTTCTCAGTGGCAAACAATGATAGGACAAGGGGTAATGAGATCAAACTGGAACACAAGGGGTTCTGCTTATATTTGAGAAAAAAACTTCTTCACAGTGAGGGTGACAGAGCACTGGAACAGGCTGCCCAGGGAGGTTGTGAAGTCTCCTACTCTGGAGACATTCAAAACCCACCTGGACATGTTCCTGTGCGACCATTCCTGCTCCAGCAGGGGGATTGGACTAGATGATCTTTTGAAGTCCCTTCCAATCCCAAACATACTGTGATGCTATTCTGCAAACGCCCACTTCCTTCTCTGCCTGCTCCCCTACCAGCAGTTTCTCAATGTAATTGTCCTTCCACCAAAGCCCATCTGCACAAGACACTGTTTGCCCTTGCCCAATGCTCTCCAGCACAACTAGAATCACAAAATGTCCTGAGTTGGAAGGGGCCCACAAGGATCATTGAGTCCAGCTCCTGTTCCTGCATTTGTCAACCCCACAGTTCACACCATGTGTCCAAGGGTGTTCTCCAGTCTCTTCTTGAACACTGTCAGGCTTGGGGCTGTGACACCTCCCTGGGGAGCCTGTTCCAGGGCTCTACCACCCTCTGGGTGAAGAACCTTTTCCTAATGTCCAACCTAAACCTCCCCTGGTACATCTTCCTGCCATTCCCTTGGGTTCTGTCACTGGTCACTAAAGAGAAGAGTTTGGCTGGGAGCTCTGCCCCTGCCTACACAAGGCCGAGAGAGCCCAAGTGTGACAGACAAAGGGATGCCCCCAGTCTAACTTTTACAAACCTAAACACAGCCTCAAAGTCAACACCAATGCCCAAGGTATGGTGACAACAGATGCTGAGCCCAGTTTTAGGTTTGACTTATAAGTGTCAGTTGATTCCCACAGCACAGATTTTGTGCTGAAGGACTATTATTGAGGACATAGATGTCATCCCACACCAACAGGCAAGAAGATATCAGAGCGTAGCTATTTTCAAATGCAGATCTGGGGTGGATTTGTATGTGACTCCAAAGCACAACGCCCCATTTCCCCAAAGCCACCACTGCCACAGGCTGACACATCTCTTTTAGCTTGGCACCAGTTTTAAACAATCAGCATTATTCCTAAATTCAGTGTAGTCTCATTTCCTGAAGAACTGTTGCAACTGAAAAGCGGAATTTGTTAGAATTCGGATCCCAGTTTGCAACTGATTGAGAAAACAACTAGTAGGTGCCCCATCTTGAAGCTGCACTCTCCACAAGTCTGTTTCTCTTATAAGAGGTGTTTCTACCTAAAATCCCATAATGGCAATGATGTTCTACCACTGATACGAGAAAAGGAAAGCAACTGCTAACCATGAACTGCAGACAGCTATCTCCCACACTTACAAGGTGGACTTGCAATATTGTTTCCTATTAAAACAAGCCTTCATTTCAGTGAACTACAGTGAGCCCATTAGCATATAAATCAGCTTTCTATAAAACAGAGAACAAATCTACAGTGGCCATTGGAAAGGCAATACTGAAGGTAAGAAAGAAAATATCCATAAGGCACACTTTTCCCCAGGTACATTTGCATAACTGCTATTAGTGGTAAAGATGGCAAACCCTGTTTTCTTAAACTATTGGATCTCAAGAGATTTCACAAGCAGCCTGGAATGTGCTTAATGAGCACTTGTAGAGATGGCCTTCAAAGACAATGTCCATCGATGCTTATGAAATGGCAGTTGCATGTTTCCTTATGACTAAGCATGTAAGTGTTGGTCAAATCTATTATTAAACCACAAAGCTGAAGTGTGACAAAAATCAGTGACACAACCACACTTTGAGGAAACCTTTCTTCCTTTACAAAATGGGGATGAATAACACTAAAACATTTTACATCTTGATTCCACCAGCATTTAAAATGAAAAATTTAAATACAGTTAGACATATTTTAATGTTATTGTTAATATTTTTTTCCTAAATAAAATTCTGAGACTGACATTTCATTTCAGCTCAGAATGAAGATCTGAGATTCCAGCTGCCATTCCAGTTTGAAAATATATCTTTCAACTAGCCCTATCCATTCCTTCTGCTGGTTTAAGATGTTTTGTATTTACCAGTAGCAGCTACTCTTAGCTTCAATTCCATGAGCAAAGACAATTCCCAATTACAGTATGTTTACTAAAAGAACCATATGTTTTTTGTCCAATTAAGTTTTCTTCTCTCCCAAAATATGCTGTTTGTCTTTTGCAAACAATTCTTGAATAGCTCGGGTCAGTAACAAAGAGTATTATTATTTGTGTTTATCAATGACATGTATGTTAGGCAAACAGTCCAACGCAATGTGTTTTATAGTGAACATCTTGATCTTACCTTGTATGATGCTGGGTTAGTATTGTGGTGAGGAACATAGGAGAGCCTGGCTCTCTTCCGCATCCTGTGACATTCATCAGCCCTGACCTTGCTCAGATCAGGGGGGACCTCCTCCAAAGACCACTGAAGTCAGCAGGGATGTAATTTTGAAAGCCTCAGGCTCTCTTCCTGCCTTCTCATTTGTAAATGAGGGTTTTGTTATTTATCTTCTCTCAGAGGACTTACATGAACTGATGTAGGCTGAGTTTTCAGTGAAGTATTAATATTTACAGAGCATGTTTTCTTCTTGGTTTGTAGTTGTCGTTTTTGGAATTCCTTCTGTTTTTCTTTTTGGCTCTTGGTCCCTGGAAGGACCATCTGGGTAGTCCAAAACTTCCAGTGGAACAAGGGAGGGAAAACAGTTTTTTCCTTACCAGTTATTTTGCTCAATTTTTTTAAGAAATATCTAGAGTATATTTACATCTGCCAACTAGGAGAAGTAGAAATGGAGCTTCAAGCTGTGTTTTATCCCTTACAAACTTGGTCTGTGTGAAAGCTGTATTAACAACAGTTCCATCCTGAATGTCTGCTTGCCAGATGGAAATTTATCTTTAAAATCAATACAGTAGTGTGATATTACTGACATGTTATTTCTGTGCGGTTTATCTGGGCATTGGTGTTCTCTCAGAAAGGAATAATCAATCAATTTTAAACTCAAAATATAATTGTCCATTAATATCGCCTTATACTCTGAGAACTTTTAATCATGAGTAAACATAGAATAATTCATTCAGAAGTTTGTTTTTTCTTAGTTAATAAAGCAAATAATAAACATAGCAAGCCATGAGGTTGATGCAGTTCACTTACAGAGACTGCTGTATTCATACATTTGATTGAAGACACTATTTTAAATTATACATTTAAAATAATTCAACTATTTCATTTTAATTAAATCTCATTATACTGAAACTTGTGCAGATTACTTAGTCATCATAAAAATATTTCCAAATATGCAATATTTACAAATAAGTAAAAATTTTAGGAAAAATATATTTTATTTCACACTTTCACACAAAACACCCAGTATAATCAATCCCAGATTCACTGTTAGATTAATCTCTCCCTGACTTACCTTTTCTGGTATCCAGAACTTCATGAACTCACAAGAACTTTATCCTTTTGTATATCAGTGCACTAACACGAGAATATCTACCAGAGCTATCTCTCCCCAGGAATACTCACAGCCTAAAATCCAGCTCTGCCTCCTTATTCCACTGACCAAGCCCAGGTGAGAACAAATTTGCTTCTGTTCTGGCTTTATCACAAGAAAAATGCCACTAGGAACCTGTCCCATCAAGTGGTGCACAAACAACAGAGCCAAAAAGATTCAGCATTGCTATTGATCTCACTGAAAGAATAATAGGTAGAACTACAAAATTCACCTCCTGACAAAAGACAAGAATGCCACTAACCCCGTCACTAAATCCAACTATTTCTTCATTTGGCACAGCTGGATATTTAGTGCTTATGTGATGCCGCCTGGTACTAAAAGAGCGGCTCCAAAGGAACCACCTATTATTCATCAAAAGCAGGAGAGATGCAAATATCATCAGCCCTATAGGTAAACACTGGCAAAAGCCTGAAATAGTTTAACTAATAAGATGATAATAGGATGTAGCAACAGGATTTTTGAAAGAGAAAATGTGATTTCCTCTTAATTGGGTTTCATTGCTGACATAAATCTTCTCTGATGTGCGACCTGGGCTCTGTATTCAAATAGAACCAAAGTTTCCCCTGGCCTAAAATCTTTATAAGAATCCTCTGTGCTGGTTCAATTTTGTAGCTTAACGTGTCATTTTATTTCATAGCTTCGTCTCTGAACCTTGTAGTCACTATATGTATCTTCACTTGAGGTGAGAAGAGGCAAAAGGAGTAGTATTAACAACTATAAATATTTCCCTGGGAAGGAACGCAGGCATTGATTACAGTAGCTAAGATGCTGATTTCTGACCATTTATTGTCCCAGTTGTGTTGAGAGTAAGTTTTGCAATGTTTGTGCACAGGAACCGTCCCAAACTGAGAGGTGGATAAAAACCCCTGTGCTGACTCTGCGCCTCTTGCTTTTACACTTCTGGGTGTATCAGAACAGAGTCTCTGTATTCATCTATGGCACAGAGGAGAGAAGAACAGGACCTCAGCACAGAAGGAAAACAAACAAACAAAAACCAGCTAAGAATTGAGAATATGCAAATGTTTCTAAAGTCAAGCTGAGAGAATGACAAACTATGAACCTTAGTGTCTTTGAGGACTGATTTGTCTGTGTTGTGACTTCAACATACAAACCATCTACACAGCTTAAAGGCTAACCATCTGCTCTTGGATGTCTCGGGAGATCTACTGTCTCTCTTCCCAGCATAACTCTTTTCTAATTCAATAAATCTGCACTGTCTGGCTGCCCTCTATCAGGATGTGTTGCTGAATTTTTTCGCGTCCCTCCCCTCTTCTCTTCAAACTAGGCTTTTCCACATGGCGAAGGGTAGGAAAGCACACAGGTTGAACCACATTGGAGATGTGTCACTGCATCAAAGTTCCAGATTAGCCTCAAGCTCTCCCTGAACCATTTTCCTCTGGCATCATTTGGTGCTAGGAAAAATACCATAATCAGGCAGAAAGGTGTTCTTATGGAAGTTAAAAGGGAGATAATTGTAATAGAAAACAGGTTAGAAATTGTACTACAGAACCATTAATTGCACTTCCATAATGCACAAGCCACAGCATTCAAGTGTTATACAAACTATCAAAACCTGCACAAGTTTCCCATCATACGCGTCAGTAGGTAAGCCTTATGAAAAGCATTTTCCCATGTAGTTATCAACACTGCTCCTCTTATTATGTCAATCACAGGCTCTTTATTTAAAGCGCCCAGTAGGCATCTTCCTGCGGTTTTATTTTTACTCTTCTGGTGCCCTCCAGATTATAACTAAGCCCCTGCTGCTGTCAGACCTCTCCTTCGTTTTTTGCTGACAGCCAAACCTGCCCTTCCTCCTTTCTATTTGATGTAGAATTTATATCAACCACATGGGAAAAGGAGGAGCAGCTTCCACCACTGGCTTTAATCTCCCCGTGAAAGGCAAGGTAACGATGGGGCAACACGGAGCATTGAAGTCTTCAGTGTAAATGTTGTTGCTCATTACAAGCTCCCTCTCTAGGGATTAAAAAAAAAAAACATCTTCAAAGCCCAACTGCACCAGTCTCACACACGCCAGCATTCCCTCACATACACACACGCCTTTCACATCTCATACATGTGGTTTCCACGCAGGAAACAATTATTGTAATTAATAGACCCAAATAACCCCACTGTTCATTTAAAAATGCAGTTTAAATTGACAGAGGCATGAAAAAAGTGGCTGGGTGCTTGGGTCTCATTACCCATGTGGACTAAAAACCTGGTTGTGTATATAGGCTGTCAGCTCTATATTTTTCCAGACCTATCACATCAAATTCAACCCCAGCAAAAAGTAAAATATGCTCAGGATGTGAATGTTCTCCAGGAGCCACTCAGATGCTGTTGTTTCTTCCTGTGACATCCATTTTGTCTACACTGAAATAAATGTGACTGACACCGGCGAAAGGGGTCTTTTGTGCATCAAGAGGTGGTGGTTAATATTTGGTAGGGATTACTGATGTATTTCCTACAGAAGATCAAATTGAGGATTCTCATTTGCTCAGTTGGAGACATTCACAGCTGCTTAAAATTATTGTCATTTAAAAAAAAAAAAAAAGCAGCATATGCTATAATTTTCACTGTGTTTACTTTCTGCCGTATCAGAGATGAAACCATGGTTTCCTCTTTAATTACCTTCGGTAAGAAACATATTATGATCACATCAGGGAATTGATAACTAATATATTTGTTATTCATGATTGCTTTCTTCCTCCTGTTACTTGACTGCAGAGGCTGCTGTATCCCTCACACTTGCAAGACTCCTGGCAAACCCCAGTACGTCCCTTTCCCTGTGACTGAGTTTACATGTCCCAGCGTTTCCTATGGATGGGACAGCAGCCTTCTGCTGCGCTGCACATCCTGGAAGGTAGCAGCAGGAGGGAATAGCTTTATAGAGGAATAACATATGACCGCACTGCTGCAGCTGGAAGCAGTAGGGTTGCTACCGTGAGTAAAGGCTTTGTAGGGCTACCAGTGCTGAGTAGCATCCTCTTCCTACGGACCCTGTCCAACCCTCAGCTCCTCCATGCCCAGGGGAGACAAAGGAAGCAAAATTTGCCTCTGTAGCCATGAGGCTAAATGCCCTCACCCTTGCACAGAGAGCTCATCGTAGAGGGTCTGGATTGCTGCAAGCCTTGTCTTTATTGCTTTGCGGTGACGCTTGTGCACGTGGAATAAAACAGCAATCTATTTTTTTCACCTCTTGTTTCTTTTCTTTAATGGTGCTGAGGAAACACAGGCCATTTCAGCTGGTACAACAGCTCGATGTGTTGTTCAGTTCACATATCTCACATGAATCATCCATTTAATTTTGAACTCTTACTTTAGCTTTTCAAAATAAAGAGTTTGGGGTGGGTTTTTTAAAGACCCTTGGGAAGAATATGTTAGATTTGACTTCTGGTATTTGTCTTTCATATGTTTCAGTGAAATTAGTTAGATCTGGAAAATGTTGCCCTTTACCTGGTAATTCAGGAAACCAAAGAAACTAATACATTTATCAAATGAACAGAAATGGCCCTCTGGATTTCAACAAAGTTTCCTTTTGTTGTGTATACTAAATTCCAGTTAATCAATTTTCTACACATAATGTTTTAGAACAAAGGTTGAAATGACAGTGAAACTTTTTTATTATAGCTCTTTGCCTGCAGAAGAGAGAAAAGAAATTAATATTTTATAGTGTCTATGTACATAGAAATAAATTCAAGAGCTCTTTTTGACAAGAAAGGCCACAGTATTTCAGTTCAGACAGTTATATCATTCTGGAGGCTATGATCGAGGACACATTAAAAGAATTAATAATGAAAAAAGATAACATAGGAAGGTGAAAAATTATGTTTTAATTTGCACTGAAGTGAAACGACCTCATAATAGAGGTTGACAAAAGAATTAAAAATGTGCCTAATAATGCGCATATACTCCAGCAGGCATTCCTAAATCTGCCTGTCATTTGTGAGTAGAGAAATGCTTTTTCTCTCCCATTCTCACTTGTAATTTGGACACACGTAGTCATATCTGCTGGCAAAACAGCTCACACGTATTTGTCAAAACAGCAGATGGGGAACTAAAAGCCCTCGATATATTCACTCATTAGGGGATCCTTTCAATCTGTCTCTTTGCTGTGGTTGCTACGTTTCTTAGAAAAGTCTGCGTGTGCTCTCTGGAAGCTTAAACCCACTGGTTTTCTGCAGGAGCGTGCACTATATATCCTGGTGTAAGAGAATAGCAGCAACATTGCCAGATCAGTGTTTTACTACAAGGCTTAAGCGTTTGGTGTTTTCTTACATCTTCAGCATCCAGAAGCAAGAGCAGGTTTTTGGCTTTGTCTTTATTGCTTTACAGGAATTTAAATTTTATCCAATGTGGTAATGCGGAAAATTTGATTATATGATCCAAACACACCTAAAGGCATCAGAAGCAAAACAAATAAAAGGGATTAATTGTACAATATCTAGCTTCCTAATAAAACACTGCTAAATGCATACTCTCGTATAATCTTACTGAATCCCTTCTTAACAGCTTTATAGCCCTCTGACCAATTTCACCCAACTTTGAAATAGTGGGATCAGCCCAATGCTCAGCCCCATGAGCTATATGTCTGATCTACCATTCTTGCTGTCCTGGTTTTGTTAAAAAACAAGTTTCTCTTTTAGTGAATTTGCCTGTCATTTAAAGCTTTCATATTAGCTGCATTTTCCTGGAGAACCAGATACATGTTTTGGTAAACCTAGCAATGGAATGCAAAGCTATTGATAAGCATGGATGGACATCTCGCGAGAGGGACAACGAGAAACAAGTGACCAAGAAACTGACCAACTGTGTATAACATTCCATTCACATGAATACTTCATATAATCGTGGGAGATCACGAGGATCTCATCCATTTTTCCCTTCTTCCCTTTTTCCTTATGGCTGACATTAGGAGAGGACCTTGCTGATCGTCCCTGCGAACTGAGGCCTAGTGAGAGACTGAATCCAGCTCTGGTTGGCTGCAGAGTCTAATCCAGGACTTTGGGTGCCGGCTCTGCAGTTGCTGAGACTTTCAAGATTGTTTTTTTATATTTTGTATCATTTTCTCTATTCTTATTAGTATCATTAGTAAAACATCTTTAATTTTTTCCAGCTCTCTTCTCTCTGTCCTTCTTTCCCTCCCCATCGCCTGTCCTGAGTGGGAAGGGGGGAGAGGGAGGGGCAAAAGCGGGAAGTGGGGGGGCAGCGGAGGTTAACAATACATCTGCCAGGGTTTCTGTTGTCACTCCACGATCTAAACCCTTGACAGTTGCCAACAGTGAGATAATGAGTTCAATCACTGAGCTGAGCTCAGTCATAGCTCACAGGTAAGCACACAGCTTTCTCATAGGCACACCAGTATAAATACTGTGTGTGTGGACTCAATTCTGCATGTCTGGAGCTGAGTCCCTCCTGAAAGCCCACATGGCTGAGCTGTTAAATTTCTGTGATTTTTGCAAAACGCAGCAGTGTGGTAGAAGAAAGTCTTCTAAAGAGAGAAAAGTTCCTCATAAGGTTCAACCACAGCTTCATGAATTTATATCAGAGAGCACCACAGGTTTGCTAAGTCCTGTTGCTCATTGAAATACCTGTTTTCAAATCTCATAACTCTGTGTGTCTGAAATCCCACAATGGCATATGATTTTGACAATATTTCTGGAACATCAAGTCTCCAAAGACTGCAAAGCTATGGAGGATGAGAAAGGTGAGTAAATGCACGTACTGGCAGGGAGTGATGGCCCCATACCTGGAGAAACCCTTGTGTGATGGCTTTCACTGCACTGAACATGTCAGGGGATAGGAAAAGGAGATGAACAGGTTCCTCAAGATTTCCCCGTGTTACCCCTGGGAAACGTAGCATTTTCCTCCACATCATGTAACTCAGGCAGTGAGTGCCCCAAAAGTAAAATTCATCAACCACCACAGCATGTTTGTCCAAAGGTCTGCAGACACACTGGAGCTTCAGGCTCACTTAGCAGCAATACAAAACACATACAACGTACATATCTATACAAGTCCAGGCTTTCTGCAGCTCTGTGAGTTTAGCAGGGGGAAACTCAGGCCCCCTCCACATATGCACAAGCCACTACTATAAGCCACTGCTGAAGGAATATGTAGGAACTGAACTTTAGCCCATAAAGTTTCCTCTCTTTTTACAGAACATTCCCACACCACAGTTCAAGTAACAGCTGCGAACTGTTTACAGAATTAAAATGAAAGAAAATGTATTTACTTTTATTTTTGTTTCTTAGCTGTTGATACTTCAGTGATAAAGCTGCCTTATATAAATATGTGTAGATATGAATAACTGCAATGCCCCTGCAGACTCTTGTATTGGAAAGGAACTGTATCATTTCAGTCCTCATAGAAACTTGGATGCAAGCTTCATTTTATTACTAATTCCTGGCAAAGAGCTGTATCTTCTTATTTTGTCTTCACTGGCTTTCCTATATAATGCAGCACTACCCACACAGTTCTGGTTTCCTACTGAGGGGAAGTAGGTCCACAGGAATGTGCCAAGCTCACAGGACAAATCCAGCAGCTCTATGGCCTAAAAACTTGAATGTACTTTAACTACAGGGTTCCTGAGTTTTTGAAGGGACATTGCTAAGCAAATATATAGGTCTTTTGGGGAGAACATCTTCATATACCACAATGTAAATATCTTCAAAAGGAACATTTTCTGCCCTGGTGGGTGAAATATAGCTTCTTACCTCCACCTTCCCTTTGCAAAAAACAGGGGAAGGGGAACACCCTAAACTCACAAGTCAGAATACGCAGAAAGGATCATATTTAACTATATCCTTGTAAAACCTTTTGAACACTAAAGACACTGGAAAAGTGACATACATTCCTTTGGTCCTACCCTTAGGAGGTCATTCAACATAGCATCTGGAAGAAAGGGCTGAAGTTAGAAAATTCAGTATAAACCTCTGGAAAGCTCAGGCAGGAACAAAGCAGCTTATCTTCAGAGATAACCATTACCACACTACACCCAAAGCTTCAGGACTTCCCCAAAAGGAGAATCGAAAAGAAAAGAAAAGAAAAGAAAAGAAAAGAAAAGAAAAGAAAAGAAAAGAAAAGAAAAGAAAAGAAAAGAAAAGAAAAGAAAAGAAAAGAAAAGAAAAGAAAAGAAAAGAAAAGAAAAGAAAAGAAAAGAAAAGAAAAGAAAAGAAAAGAAGAAAAGAAAAGAAAAGAAAAGAAAAGAAAAGAAAAGAAAAGAAAACACTTTAACAAAACCAACCAACCAACCAACCAAAAAAAAAAAACTCGGAAAAACTCAGACTGGGAGAGAAAGAAAAAGGTTACAGGGGAAGGTTGGCTGCTATGAACTCCGTATCTGGATAAAAAGTCAGGCTGTGAAGCAACAAGACTCAAGGAAATGAATTAAGTTCAGAAAAAGGAGACACAAAAGACCTAAGGCAAAAAGCTGAGCAGCATAGATAATGCTCACTCTACCAAGATAAACAGTTTCAGTGTCTGTATATGGATGTCTTTTTCAAATAAGTATCAGGTATGAAAGGAAACAGGAGGCAGAGAAAGGGAAGAGAAAGGACACGGTCCATGAGCACTAGGGAAACACACACAGGGGAGAAGAAAGTTGAGTATGGGGGATGAATCTTGCCCCATTTACTCAGGCAACACTATTCTTAACATTCCAAACACTTGTCTGAGGAGCAAACATGATCGTTTGCATGTCCTCAAAAAGGGTATCTCAGCCTGAGCAGCTCCTCTGTGCAATGGGGTGGGGACTTAAGAGAACAGGCTTCAGGAGAAACAGCTGCCACATGCAGATGCTCAGAAACTCCATCATAAATTCTGGCTATATGGAGGACTGTATCAGACAGTGGGATCCATTCCCCTGATACTCACCCTGCTTACACCCTGCCCATCACTGAGTTCAGTTCATTTACTTCTCAGGGAAACACTTCCAGTAACATTTTCCACAGATTTATTCCCAGAGAACTGGCACAACTTCATGCAGTAATAAACAAGCACTTCAGTAGCAATTATATGTTTGATGTGTGATGAAACTAATGAATACAGGTCTATGACAAGGCATCAGTCTCACCACCATTGCATCTATGACATAAATCAGCACAAAGCAGTTTCAGCAGCAGATTGAAATCTGGACAATCAAGAGCTATGGAACAGTAATCCTTATTCACAAAAATGGGTAATGTTTTTTCCCTAAAATATGGGACTAATAACATGAGCTACAGCAGCCAAGAGCAACAGATTTCTTAGAGGATGTATATATCTGCAGAGTCAAAGAGAGGAAGGAAGAGGTCACAGTACTCAAAGTATATGTCAGATCTTCTGATCCACAAGTCAAAGCCTCTTCAGCAGTGAGATGGTATGACAAGAAAAGCTTCTTTTAGCTGTTTTCCTCCCCAGGGCAATGTGGAAGAATTTATGGAAACACAAGTGGAGTCATAGACCAACCATGGAATTAGTGATTGTATGGAGAACAACTTAGCCCCATACTGGTAAATATCTGAGACTACTTCTATACCCTACATCATTGCATGGAGAAGACCTAATTCTTCCACAAAACTCTGAAAAGATTTCTGATCTCAATACAGCTATTTTTAACATTGTACTTGAAACTGATATCAAGATGGGCTTTTTGCATCATGGAAAACCTCTATCAGCATAGACACAAACCTTTGCCACTTCATTTTATGCCATGTTGAAATAAATATGCAAGTACAATCTGATTCAGTCTTACAAAAACGTGCAAAATCTACACAGTAGAGTTTCTGTGCATAAATGAAGGGAATGGGTGTTCTTTGGGAGGTCTTGTACTTCATGTCTACTGCATGAATGGCAGAAAACACGAGTTCTGATGATCAACCATTTTCTTCTGGGAATTAAAGTTATTCAGTACTCAGCAGAGTGGAATTGCTGCCACAGTTTTTATTATTTAGGAAAAGGTTATCAGCTCCTTTACCACTAAATACAGCAGAACTAACCAATTTTTTGCTGCTCCTACACCAACAGCATTCTCTCAGAACCTCTTTTAGGCAGAACTGAAGATCTGGCACTTTAGCCTGTGGGTACCCCATGTACAATAATGCCACAGTCCATGTTTCCCACACTCAAACGATGTGATCCCTGAGCTCTCCAGAGCAGGCTGAGATTTTTATCTTGTAATTAATATCAGACAGTCTCGTCAAAAGAGGCAGGATGTCAGAGAGGCCAGCGATCAACCTGGCCAGAAAGTCTGTAAATCTTTCCATGGCATTACTGTGAAACTTCCACCCGCACAAAACTGCAGAGGCAGGAAGAGTCTACAGGGTAACTGCAGTAAAAATGAAATCATACTCGTTCTTCCATCCAGCATTGCAGAGACATATCATGCTAATTCTTACACATCAGTGCTCAGTTATAATCATTTTGTTTGGCTTGGCAAAATAGCTGGAAAAACAACAGAGAACTATCATTGGGGGAGGGAGGGGACTTAGATCGTGTTCCCATGTCATTTTTTTCATGATTTCCATTAAAAGTATAAGTCCTGCTAATAAATCGTTAAGACCTATAAAAACCATGCTTGGAAAAAATCTACAAGATGGAGAATGAGAACACAAAACCCTTCCAGCAAAGATGGAGCTTATATGTATAAAAATGTTAGTGTCACCATTTCTTTGCACTTCTGACCTTCCTCTGTTGATGTAGTCATAATACCTCCTTATTCTGAAAGATACATACAAATAAACACATATATATATATAAAGTTCTACACGTGAAGGTTTATATATAAGGAATACTCTTAGATTGGGTATCAGGAAAATTTTTTTCACAGAAGTATTTTCAAGCACTGGAACAGACTGCACAGGGAAGTGGTTGAGTCACCATCCCTGGAGTTGTTTAAAAGACACATAGATGTGGTGCTTAGGGACATGGTTTAGTGGTGGATTCGGCAGCACTAGGTTAACTGTTGCACTCAATGACCTTAAAGGTCTTTCCCAACCTAAATGATTCTATGATTCTAATGAAAGCATATTTTGGTGCTTGGTGCAAGAGGTCTGGGGAACATCTAATAGATCTGAAACTGGACAAGGAGCAGTACAATAATATATCTAAATGGTGCTTTTATACAGGAGAGGTCCAAGGACTCATATTTCATTCAAAATGTAAAGAAAATGGAAGTTCTCTTTCAGCAAAAATCCCGAGCAGCACCTATTGCCTCACGGAGGTTGTGAATCATAGGGATGTGAAAGCCAATGCTACACATGAGAAAATGTCAGTAATATTTATTTTTATCATACTTATCTCTATCCAAATGTGTTATTCTTTGTACTTGGCACAGGAATGTATGTGGAAGGAGACTGTTCAAGAAAGGATTCTTGACATCTTCACTGGCAAGGCACACAAAGAGTAAAAGTCCCCAGAAAGGTAAAGAAATGGCCTGAGTGCACAACAGAACTGCAAATTCTTCAGGAGGAATCCAATGCTCTCTGCATTGAATCATTCAGTCGTCTACAGAAACCAACCCCCCTGTGGGTAAACTTTCTTAGCATTTCCATCCATCACTGCAGTGTTCTTTGATTAAGACAATAATAAAAGTCTTGGGGGACGGGAGAAAATGCTAGATTTTTTGGAACAATCCTCCTAGGCCTACCTCATGTCTTCTAGCATGAATAAGGTTTGCAACATTTGGTCCAAAAGTCTCTTAATTCATGTACACTACTGTTTCAGGTTCCTTAAATTCTTTTTTAGAACGCAATTCATACTGTCTACCTGAACTATTTTATGAACACCTTTCTTAGTATGAAGAGGTTGATAAACACTGAAAATTTGCACAGAATCAAGAATCAAGTTGTTTAGAGAATCAACTATATCTACGTTCTGCTAACAGTAAATGCTAATTAACAGAATCTGCTAGCACTAACATAAATCAAAACTGTCCCTTTGCCTCTCCTGGGCATTGCACTGGAAAATATCAGAACAGCCAAAATACTTGGAATGTTTTTTACGTTTTTTTAATTTTATTTTATTAATGATAAAATATTGGATGTCAACATGCAATGCTTTGTGCATTGCATCAGACAGCTTGAACAGTAATTGTGATGAATGGGAGTGGAAGGGCCAAGGTTACAGGCATTTAAGAAGGCTCTGTGGATTGAAAATATTAGGATTGATTAAAGGTCAAATACTTTATGGATTTATCAGTGTTGTATACATTTTCTCATGACACAGAATCATTTACACTATTTACAAAATGAAATAGAAAAGAGCTGCAAATCAGATTTTTTAAAGTCTTTAACCCACATACAGGCTTAGCCATTGAGCTTAATTAATGGCACTGAAATGTTTTGATTAGTCAGGCAGTAAACCAGCCAACCCCTGCACACCCCCACACTCCAATAATTCCTCCAGCTTCACACAGGTTCTTAGGTAACAGTCTTTCTCAATTAATGTTTAGCTTTTGCAATAATACATTCTGGCAAAAGACACTTTTTGTAATGTTGTTTAAAACAAGTATTTATTCAAACCAACCAGTCAAGAGAGGAACTTCAACCTGATAGTTCACCCATGCTCCATCTTACATGTTTTTTTGAGAAAACTAAGTTTCAGATGGATATTTATATAGTATATTTGATTACAAAAATTTTCTAGGACCCAGACAAGCAAATGGTTGTCTCTTTTTGCTTCACAGTGGATTCAAACTGGCCTTCTGGAAGTCTGTATGTCAATTAGAACAGAGCAGAAGAACCTCAAAGTGCAGGAATCTGTGGGAAAGGACCTTGGATTTGGAGCTTTTCTTTAAGATGTGCAAGGCAACTGGTCTCACCAACATCAGGGCTGAACCTTTAGCTCAAACTCCACAACATAACCCAGTAGAAGTATTTACTTTAAACAAGTGAAATCAGGTTTCCTTCAGTGTCCCCATTCTTCTGCTTCAGAGCCTGACTGAGTTGCCCTGCCAAGTTGTCTTTGTTGCCTTCAGTGAGCTCTGTGCAATGCAGGTCTACATCAGTGGCACATCTCAGGGCTTTTTGGTGTCCTCCCAGCACAGCACTGTGGTGCTACCTCCATGTTCAAGTTCTGACCTGGTATTTGGAATACCCTCTCTTTTGAACTTTACTGAAAAAAATGGAAATAGAAACTTGATAGGAATCTCACCATAGTCTTGCAGCTGCTTTTTAGGATCGTCTTTGCTATATATGTCTTATACATCTGCATAGTTGACAGACATCTGGGGAAACCGAGCAAAGAGAGAGAAAAGAGAGGGTTTTCTAAGCCAAAGCTTTTCTTTTTGTAAGTCGTGACTCCCTTCTGTTCTGAAAGGTGCTTCTAAAGCTCATTTCTTCCCACACTGCCAACAGCCACATTCACCAAATAAACCTTCCACATGTTTCCCAAAAGATGCCATAAATTGTTGTGTAACTTTATCACTCAAGGCTCAGAATGGAGAAACAGTCATCAGCTTAATCAAAGGATCCCAGAATAAAGGCCACTGTGGGATGGGTCACTGGTAGCTACATTGTGGTTTTCAACAACTGAGCAAATCTTGTTCTCAGTTATCCTGAGGGGTGTGAAATCCAACCCTGAAGGCTTCGCACACAGCAGTATGAAAGAGCTGTTTGAAGGCGCTGTCTGTCTCTTCTCTAGATTGATAGTGAAGAAAAGGCAGAGTGTGTTGGCAACATCCACAGACACCTCTGTTAGGGAAGAAAGATGTCTTTGCATTTGAACAACTTCAGCATTTTCCCATTCTGTCTCCTGCAAGGAAGCCACTGCTCTTACTGGTTTCCTAAGAGTATGGACATGCATTTTCCAGTCCACAGCTTTTGAATCATTGCATGACAAGAAAGATTAAGGCAACAGAACAAAGGCAACCAAGTTTAGATTTTGGCATCTAATATGTGCCAATTTGTCAGTAATTACAATTCTATTAAGTTTGATAGCAACCTTTAGTGGGTCAACATAAGAAAACTCAAACCTGTTTCCTCTGCAAGGAAGCTTTAAAGAATAACACCCATTTAGTAGTATAACATTTGATTAAACTAGGCTCCAATATCCTAACTGTAAAGGTTAAGCAAAGACATGTGTGACACACATGATGCAGTGAGTAAATGATGTAATGTTGATAGACCCGTAACGACGAAAAACATTCCAACCCCGCATTTTGGCAGAAAGTTTGGTACCATATAAAATACAATTAAATGGTTGTAACTTGCATGGCGTGAGAATCAGTGTCCTGTTAAAATAATATAATATTTATGAGAAACTTTCCAAAAGTTAAATTTCAAAACAATTTCTCTACTTTTAAAATTGTAATTCCTTAAGCAGGTTTATACTGTGCAAGCTAGCTTTTGTAGTTTTATTTTAGCAGGGTATTGTTAAAGGCTGCAGGCTGTTCAAAGTGCAATCATTTATCATATCCCATAAAAGAACCTCGCTTTTGCAGCAAAGGAGGTGGAGCTTGACCTTGTTTTTCTCTAAAATTGAAATTTAGTTGATGTCACAGGATCCCTGCACCACTGAGAGTCATAGAGTGGTCCAGATACTTACTGGTTCATGGGTACCGAGGAAGCTGTAGAGAAATCTAGAAACCATGGTAATAAGCAACATGTTTTTACCAAAGATAGATCATCCAGACAAACCTTGTAGTTTCTTTTAGAAAGTAAACCAGTCTCCCAGACAAAGGAAGATCTCCACTGTATGTGCTTCTATAAACACTCAATACAGGGTCAGAGAGTAAATTGGGGTGGGAGGGGAGGACGAGGAGTTTGTAACTGAGACGTATTATCATGTCTTTGGACTGAGCATGTGTGATGTCTTCAACAATGTTCTTAGCATAAAAATGCGAAACTGCTGACAAAATTTGTTGATGACCATGATACTGGCAGTACAGAAGTGTCAGAATACTATGATGCCAGAAGGCCTTGAGGCCACCCAGTTAACAGAAAGGACATTAAATCGCACTGTACAAAATATAAGATAATGTATAGAAGGAGAAATAACAAGAACTTCTGATGTAAGTAGTGCATTCAGGTGCCAGAAATAGGTCCTCTTTGATTGTTTCTATAGACCCCTGTGTTCAAACCAATTACACAATGCTACTGAGCTGTCACCGTGATGTAACCATTAAAAAAGCTAAACAAGATGGATCCAAGGCTTATCCACAAGGTATTTTCTACAGTTAAGCGGAAACACATTGGCATTGCACAAGCTATTGTGGTGACCTCTTATCTCAAAATGTAGTCTTCTTGTCAACAGTGCTTAAAGAGCTTGCCAAAGGAGCAGTGTACAAATATCTGGTGGGCACGACCTTGTGGAAGAGCGTGTGACATCCTGTGAAATCACCTCTCAGAAGGCAATAATTAAATTACTCATATTCAGGGAGAGATCAGGGCTGGTCTGTCTGCTCAGTGCAATGCAGGACAGAAATGAAACTCTTTGCACTGAATGAGGTGACCTGGTCACCAAGCACAACCTGTCTACAGCAACACCAAGATTCTCAGATGAAAAACAAAGTCTGCCTGAGTTCTCAGCTGAAAGAATGTTTTTGTTATAAAACCAGGCTCATTTAAAACTTAGCTGAGGTAAAAATCTTTGTAGTAAGTACCCGTAGAATAATTAATATCTTATTAGGTGTCAGTAGCTGAAAGATTTTGGCTATCCATACACTAGAGAGCCAACTTCTAGATTTTAACCAAACTTAATCCAAAATGCATGGGGACAGGCCAGTAGCAGATACACCCCCTGCCAGTGTGAGGCCGTGCCTGGAAATTACAATATTCTTTCTCCTGTTCTATCTTTAAGCAACAAGCAGACCCAAGCTCAGTTTGGCTTTGTATGAAACAATTTTGAAATTCAAACAAATTTGAAAATTGCTCCTAATTGTTTTCTGTGCATAGCACAGTTAAATGACAAGGAAAACATCCAACTCCACAGTTAACATGCCGCTTTTACATGTGCTCATAAACATACGAGATATACATTTAAAGCTCTATGGTAATGAGAGAAAGAAACAGTGACAAAGCTAGCTGTGATAGAAAAGTTGTTGAGGTCTTTTGGCTCCTCGTTTTCAAATGAAACCTACAGAACATTCTCATCCCCAAGCATCTACAAATGCTGATACCAAAATCTAGAAAACGGGCATAGTGAGAAATCCACAGCATATGTCCAACACTAGAACGGAGATATTAGTTAGCACAGAAAAACAAGGAGTTTTATTGTTCTGCTCCTATCATATGGAGCATGTTTAATTCAATTTTTTTTTTTCTAATAGTCTTATCCTTTTATGTTATTACAGTGCTTCAGAAAATCTCAAGGTCTAGAGGGAAGTTTAATGTTTGCTGTTCTGGGATCATTTGAAGCCATGCATTCAAAGAGGACAAAATCACTTTTAAGTCTGCCTGTAGGAAATCTATCTTGGCAACCAGACAACTAGAATTAGTTATTAAAGGCATGTCAAATGAATAAAGACACCTCTGTAAGGAAAACCGCAAAAGCATTTACTTTTTCTAATATGAATAGTGGGCTAATACCAAATCAGCTTTCATTTTCCACTCTCTCTTCACCCCCTAGACCAGAGGTCAGATCCAATAAAGACTAACGCAACTGAAAATCATTTCAGTTTTTTGCATCTATTACATAGCAGATGTATATTAAATAGCACTGCCTGGAAATGAAGAAAACTCACATAATCTGATGTGGCAATCTCCTTGTGGAACTGGTTCACTGCAAGGCAAAGAAGCCTGAGGTATTATTAAAATTCAGCAGGCACACCAAAAAATATGGGGCGTTTCCCTTCCAGAAAAAAAAAAAAAAAAAAAAAAGGTAGACCTGTCTAGTTCTGTAATGAAAATAAAGATACTGAGAAAACTACATTCAGGATCAGAGTCTACACTACTTCCTTACACTGGGCAACCCCCTGGAATCTCTTAGGCGACCAATAGAGACAAAATAAGCATTTTCATGGTAGCCAGAGTCTGGAGGAGTGGGAACAGTTCCTGGTTTTAACAAAGATTTCCTACCCGATACTTTCTAAATCACTTTGATCAAAAGAGACTTGGGGATTTTCATCTTTACCATGCCTGTATCAGAAGGCAGGACCTCTGTGTCGTTTGACTGTTACATCTGTCTCCGCAGCTTTGCTTGAAAATGTACAATTTATGTACATATTTACTGCTTTAAATCTTCCTTATCAGAATATGGTCAAATTTGATGAAGGTCCAAAAGCAAGCATAAGCTTCTTCTAGACTTTTTTGCTAACTGATGTATAATGTCTAATAAGAAAGGAGCCAGAAAACCCATGAGAGGGCAAATGACTGTCCCGAGCTGGTACTTGTTAAAAGAAGCAACTACAGATTGTGGTTTTATCTTGATCCACTTAGTCAGGAATATTTATTTGGACTAAAGTAGCCATAAAAAACAGCTCTAGCTGTAGCTATAAAAGACAGGTAAGTTGTTTTGACATCAGGTAGCATGCACAGTTACTAAATTTGTCAGATCTGAGCACTATCAAAGGCCTTCTTTTTAAGAAAAATATACTACTTATACACAAAGTAATTCACCTGCTTAATCAGACACAGGGAAAATTGAACGAAAACCGGGGAAAAGTAAATCTTGTGGATGGAAAAATACTTGTACAACTTATAGAAGTTGCAGGTTAGCTATCAAACACTTGTTTAGAAGACTTTGGAAAAGTAAAAGTTCCAATTTTTTTTTTAAATAAGCACCTTTCTGTTAATGCAATTCAGTAAAATATAACCCAAAGGATCTTTGAGCCTAGAGCCTACGAATCAGAAAAGAAGAGCTCTCCACACTTGCTAGGTATTAGCCTTTTCATCACTTCCCAGAGGAGAATTTTGCAACCTTCTTTATTTACTCCTTGCTTAGTACTAAAGCCTGCTGTCATATGTGCTACTTGCACTGCCTCAGGAAGAAAACTTCATTCATACAACATACCAAATTAAATATTAGAAAAAAAAACATACCTGATTTCTCATAGCATGTGTTGATTTTACTTCACATTTCACGCAGAGCCCAGCTCCAATGAATATCTCTATCGCTCAGTCTAGACAGAGCTAACAGAGTGAATTCAGCTGAAGTGCCTATTGAAATTAACTCTTTGGAGCCCTACACAACCGCCGAGAAGGGTGATGCAAGACCTCGTTTCTAGAGGCTTAACTTCAGTTGTTGTCCACATCCTGAAAAGGCACAATGCCTTATTTCTGAATCTTAACGTTTCGATAATATGGTATTCACTATAAAAAGGATCCAGTACTTACTGCAGCTCCCATGTTGTTAGCAAAGGCAGGATGTATTTTTGTCTCTTGGAAGTATCTGGAAATACAATTCTGCAGTAATTGCCATAGAATGTCGTAATAGCACCCCACTGCTCTTATATAGTCCATCTTTGACTTGGATTTGAGGGAAAATAACACAATTTTCGGCAGAACATTGTATATTTAGACTAAAGATGAGTTCCATAGAGACTCTTCTGTGTCCTGAAACATGAAGATTTAAACCTTCTCTGTTGTAAATTTGAATATATTTTTATTCATGTGAATCTTCAACATTTTGAAAACCTCACTCATACAGGGTTTTTTTATACCGTTCTAGCACACGAATTTCAGATGAACCATAGGTATGTAAATAAATGTCCTTGATGAAATTTTTCTTGGGCATCATTGCATATTTACTTGCAAAATACAGAGCTGGTCCTGGATGTTTCTGAAATGCCTTGCTATAACAATGAAGGTCTTTTTTGCTTTGAAAGTGCATACAAAGTCTGCTGTATACTGGCAGCCCACACTGCTATTTTGCTATTTTGACTTCAAAGAAGTCACCTTTCAAAAGTTTGGTTAGTTGTGCTCACAGGGAGAAATGTACTAATACTAAGGAAAGAGATATCCCATTTAAGGAAACCTGACGAAGTATGTTTACTGAGAGGAAAAAGAATAATCTAACTTCTCTTATGAAAATTAGTGTAAGTAGTGTTTTGCTCTTCATAGCTATCTCTTCATGAAATGACTACAGTACAAGGCTTCAAAGGAGCAGCTGCAAAATTATTTTGATGTTAACATACGGCTTATCACACATTTATTTTTTCTGTGAAACTTGATTTACAGCCAATCAGATGTAACACATGAAACCAGGCAAGGGGAGAGGGTTTCTCTCTTTCCCTCCTTTGACTTTCCATAGGGCACAGCACAAGGAACAACACTCTTTCATTTCAACAGATTACACCAAACTTGCATGTTATTACAACTCCACCACTGAGCATATGCTTAATTTCCTGTGCATCCACGACGTACTAGGGTCTAACAAGGCTGAGCAATACAGCCTGCAGTATTTTCTCGCATACCAAGACAATAAGGAACCACGTAAGTTGTCCAACAGATGTCTGCTGTTAAGATATGTTTTTAATCACAAAGGACGAATCTAATAAATGGAGAATTTTTATTATGCTTTTCAAGTTGTTGTCTCCAGTGCCTACAATGGCACTGCATATCTGCTAGGTTTTTACTCCATAGCAGTAAATTAGAAAAGAGACAAAAGGAGTAGATACAGAAGTCACTGCTATTCCTCTCGTTAGTATTCAGTGGGGTTAGAAAGAGAATAAAATAAATTCATGTGAAAAAGCATATATACGCTATCTTGGATTAATAAAATTATTTTCCTAGCCTTCTGAATCTCTTTTACTTTCACTGATATTCCTCTCTCTAACAAGATTAAACATTTTTTTTATTATAAGCTGACCTGCTGAAAATGAATCCATCCTTGAATTTCAGACTACTCTGCTTCTAGTTTGTTTGTCAAAATAAAAGTAAATAATACTAAAAGGAAGAAAACGCACTTGAAGCAATTTGTTCATAGCATTATTGGTTGAACACGACACCTCAGAGAAGGAAGTACGTTAAGAGCTAAAACCTGGCTTTTAATCATAAACATTAAAATGTATTCTGTATCATAATTTGTAACACAAATGAGTAGGTAAGTACAACAGTGTACCATTAGGGAAAGAAATTGCAGCATCATGCACTATCGGAGCAATAAAAGAGCAGGTAGGTACAAAAGTGTATCATTATAGAAAGAAATTGCACGATTATGTGACATCAGAGAAATAAAAAAGAGAAGGTGTAACCAGTTTTTGCTCTTCAAGTAAAAGGGAGAATGTTTTTACCCAGGTTTAATAAAGTGGCCTCTCTAGTTTTAGAACTGAAGAATTATTTCTATTATTCTCATATCAGCTTTCTTCAGTTTTCTTTCAGTTAAAAACTGGATGGTTTACGCACAAGAAATACCCGAGTTTTTTAAACACATACATGGTCATATTTCATACCCACAACCTCTTGCCACTGCCACTGGAAAAGACAAACTATCTCTGTAAACTGTAAAAGAAGCTGGTAATGGTAACATGAAGCCAGCACTGACACCGATGTGATATCAAAGGATTTTATATGTAGAATGCTTTTCTCACATCTGTAATCACAAATTGTAACTGCAAAAATGTGTGACTGTTACCAAATAGATTATTTCTGTTAAACTTTATTTTGAAATGTTTGAGGTACTGTGCATTCCCTAAGCAAAAGACCAAAAGAAAACAGTAGTGATAACTGCCACTGACCACAGAAGTCCCACAGAAGAAAAACATCCACAGATCTGAAAAACTAGTGATGAATGGCCTTGCCTTTGGGTCACCCATACTATATTTCAGGAACTGTGATTCCAGCACAGTTTAACAAAAGTTGGGTCGTGCAAAGAGTGTATATAAAGAAATCATAATACTTTCATCATTTTAAAGTTAGCACTGTAACCAGAATGGTGGATTTGTGTACGCATTGCTCTCTTATGGCTAAAAGGAATTCTACCCTACTGTTGCTTTATTTTTTTCAGAGTGGTACTTTATTACTGAAATATAAAAGAGCCCATAATGGTAACAGACCATCAAAAGAATTAAATTTTCCAATGCATGGGTACTCCTAGTCGGGTGAGTTTTTACAAACGCTGTGCAGTGACATGAATTTCCATTAAGCAGGCTCCGTGATACAGCTGGGACTGTCACACATTTCTGACTTTTCACAGACTACCACAATCCCAACAGTTCCCAACAAAAGGCTATTATTGCCACTGTATGCTACAGTCTCTATATTTTTGTATTTCTGAGGCTTATTCCTAACTGATTATTTCACTTCAGCCCTGGACCGACTGTACATTGCTACATTTTCATTTAAAAATATCATATAGTAGAGTTATTTTGCATTTCAGTTCAGTACTTCCCTGCTAGTGCACCAACACTGGCCCGCCTTGATGCTGCAGGGAGAGTGGAGGAAAGACGACTGCTTCAATTCAAACCATGTGAAAGTCTATAGCTGCACTGGTGCCTCTTGTTCTGTTCATCAGCCTGGTTTCAGAAGATTGTTTGAAGAAGGAATGCAATCCATTTGCTCAGTTTCTGAATAATGAGAACTGACAGCCCTGCACTGCAATTGCTGTACATAACCCTGGTGCTGAAGCTTTACTCACAGCAACGTAGCATGGGGCAGGTGGCAGTGAACCTTACTTTCAAGTAGCTCGACTCTGCTGAATTAATTGTTTTTCTTCCCTTGTATGTGTTCCTTCCTCAGGAAAATGTTAGCAGCCTGCCAAAACTACAACACAACATGAACATAATCAGGGCAGACCAACACTGCTGGCAAAGCCACAACAGCCGAATGTGATACTGGAGAACCATCAGAGTTGTTTTAGCAGGTGAGTTGGAGGGATGACAGCCTTGCTTCAGCACCTGGATTACAACGCATTGCCTGTTTATACGCATACATTTTTCTTTCCCATGTTCCTCCCTGGCAGTTTCTCCTTAGCATCATGTGTTTATTTTCTCCCATTATAGGACTTTATTCTGAAAATATGCATTTCCTAAGTTGGCAATGTGCTACTTTACAGCTGTTTTAAAGCAGTATTATATCAGAAATCACAAAAGATGCTATGAATAATAGTCTGGGGAAGAACAGCGAATTAACTCTAATGAGAAACTAAAAGTGCTTGAGAGAATTAAGTATTAATAGTAGAATATTCTATCTTTGACATTTGCCATCTATAATAGATTGTATTGCATCTGTCATTTCATAAACACCGCAAAATACAAAACTGGGACTGTCCTCTCATTTACAATTTAGTTTTTCTGTTCTACTGAACTGCAATATTTCTACCATCTCTATGTATTGCTTTAAGATTATGCAAAGTCATATTTATCTGTAAATAGCTTTTGTCATCCAAATAATTTAGATTAACTGCAATAATGCCAGCAGCACCTAAAAGTTTCTGGAGAACAGTATCCGATGTTGAATATTTCTCACTGTTCAAGAAACGATGCCACTTGTCTGGTTCATTAAGACATTCTTTATTGTCCTACAGTCCAGGTTTATGTGTTGATAACAAGACGGTAAAGGCTGCTGTGAAGATAAGCTACGAATGAACCTTTTGCCAGGCCCTGCCCATGATGTTCTTATAAATCAGTATCACCAGCTTTGAGATTTTGTTGGCTTTCTATGGTTTTCTGAGCAGAAGAGGACATATAGCTACTTCCTCTCCCATGTCATGTACTGTATGTGAAACAAGTCTGGAATTACTTATACCCACTGGCTTTCCGTCAGTCATTCTGATGTTGAAAGACTCAGGTATGCTCTGCTTCCTTGCATTTTCTGCAAGTCTTACCTTAGCTGGTTATACTAATAAAGCCATTGATTTCCAAATAGCTACTTTGGACATCTTAGAGCCAGAAACTGGAAAATAGATTACATACTATGCATCTCAACCTTACTGTAACTCAGACTAGGAGAACCTCATTACCTCCAGAGTTACTACTAATTGACACTTGTGTAAGAGGAGAGACCAGTTTGTTTCTATAATTTGAAAATGTCTCTCTCATTGGGAAACATCAAAAAGATTATCTGAAAGAGAAGAATTTTTTAAATCCAGCCTAGTCTCTGGAAAAGATTTGCACACATTCATCACACTACCACTTTGATGGAGCAATTCAGACATTGCAACAGTAATGCTTTTTGACCTTTTAATGAATTCCATTTTGCAAATACTTTGTCTGAGAACCACAAAGGGTATTTACAGGACCCATTCTCTGGAGCTGATGGAAACTTTCTGTCAAATAACCATCTGCAGAGACAGATAAAACACATAATGACAGGATATGTTTGTGGAGAATCTGAATGTATTGAAAAAATAAATCTGGACCTGAAAGCAGATGAGTTAAAACAAAGGGACCCAAGAAAGATGTAGGGCAGTAATTAAGGCTAGAAAATTAAAAATACCAAGGATTTTAATCAAACAGGACAGTATAATCAATGAAAAGTATGCCACATGCTCCCTGGGTAATTGCATCCCTCCCCCCCATTTTTTGTGGTGGTAGTAACAGCTCATATTTAAGATAATCTCATTCCTATAAAACTCAGAAGCCTAGGATTACCATCATTTTCATATTTGTCACATGGGACTTCATGCTCATTCCCCTGAAGTGAACAGCAGCTGTCAGTGATTTCAGTGGAAGCAGGAAGAGCAGTGATGATGGACAAGTAAGTGACAAGGGGAGTTCCAGCACAAACAGCTCCACGAGCTTTTCTTTTACTGCCTTTCCATAGAATTAGCCCATCTGATGACACAGACAACCTGAGTGCTTCTCCATGGTAGTGTGTATTCAGACACTATGCAAGCAGGTCTCCTGTGCACTGCTCCCGTACTCAATGTGATGTAACTATTTCACTTACCGAAAAGTGGTGAGTAGACAAGTATTAAGCATAAATCTTGAAGCCAAGTTGGACAGAAACATGCAATCAAATCCATTCATTAAACAACCACATCAATGACTCTTATTTACCAGTTCTGTATTTCTTGTGCTTATATCAAGAGAGACAGGTGAAATCCTTCAGAGATGCTTCTGATCTCACGTCTGAATCAGTATTTAAAGGTGGGATTTTATATCAGGTTATTTAGCATAAACTAACTAAAACTTAAAGGAAAAAGAAATAATTTTATTTGTGTATATACGAACAGTTCCCAGCACTACAACTTATAGGAGAAGATACATCTATGTTTGGTAAATGCATCTTATACACTTATCTGGTGTTTATGTGCCAATAAATTCCACTAGTTCAGGCAACTCTAGAGTGACACAACCTCAAGGCATGAGGAGGAGCTAGACCAGTACAAGAGCAGTATTTTGTGCAGCCTTTAGGATTTGAGGCCCAGTATTTAGAAAGAGTTATAATTGTTATAAACACCCACCACACACACACACTCCTGAGTACATTGGGGTAGTCTTACTGTAAAACAACTTCAAAATCTCCATGCCTTTGATCAAACACTCCAACAGACAATGAAGTGCTAATAACAAGGATACTGTTTGGACTTAGCATATTTTCCTGGCTACTAGGCTAATGCCATTTTCCTGATGGGAGATTATAGAGATTTAATTAAAACTACTATGTTGTAATAATGGGCTCATTTAATAGAAAAGCTGCTTTGGAAAAGGACAGTCAGTCTAAATGCCAGTCTGTGTCTGGGACCTTCATGAAGTTTTTGTACTTAATACTTGCAGCCAAAACAACAATCAAGCCTTTGTTAATAATGTCTGTGCAACAAAGGAGTGACAGTGAAACTGTAGAAGTTAACTCCTTCATTCTATACCTCATTATTGATTCCCAATTCAATGCTTCTTTTTTCAGCTGTAGTAAAATAACCTTCAGTGAACCCTATAGCTACCTCCACAGAAAGCAGCCTGGACCTGACCGTTGCTTAGCCAAGATTTAAGTAAACAGTTCCAAACTGTTTGCAGGACTAATCAAAATATATTAGAGAGAAAATTACTATTAGCTGTCATAATTTTAAGAAATATCTCTCTTAAAACAGTACTTCATCTTATAATCAGTGTACTGATATGTAATCAGAAACTACTTTGTATGAAGCCTCGTATTCTTGAATGATAAAAGGCAACATCATTGGGGTACATTTGTATGTTTTAAGTTCAAGAATTTACACCTACAACTACCTGGAGACCGACATTTGTACAAAACAGACTCCAACATCTAGAAAATCTTGACAAACCTCATATCTCCTACAGGTTGCTTGCCCTAGAACAAAGAACATTATGCAATGCCACTAACTGACATCCAAAAGCAGTTTTGATCTCAGTTTCCTCTCAGCCATCAACTGTTTTTACTTCAGTGTATCTTCATTCATTAATTACTCCTCTTTTCCTTGGTCTCCATTTGTCTTTGGTTTTCCCACTCTAATGTGCTTTTTAAAAGAAAGTTGCTTCTCCCTGCTGCTCATTCTGTTCCATTGTGCAGTTTATATCCTGATAGTCTGACAATATACTTATTCACATACACTTCCCTCATCTGGGATTGTGTTTCCAATAAGCCTCCCAAAAGCACTGTAACATTTACTAGCATACATTTTGGCACACATGAAATGTGTGATTGTATTTATATTCATGCCTTTTGCATATATACATCTATACAGACCTTGAAAATATTGCAAGTGTTTTTCCTAAGCTTTTTAACAATCTGACCCTATTGGTGTTGCCTGCTTTAAATCCCAGTATGACGCTTTTTTCATCCATATCATTATAAAAATAACACAGAAACTTTAGAATAACCAGATGCAAAACTGAAAGAATACTTAGTTTGAAGAAAAAGTTTGAAAAAAATATACATATTCTGAATTACTTCTTAACTAACTTTTATTACCATCTGTATCAGCAGCAAGATAATTTGCTTTGAAAAGAAGCATGGTGATTTAGTCTCTGTGGTATTTATAGATATTGATACTATTAGCAATTCTTCTAGATAAACTTTTAAAAGATAGTCTCAAGCAAGGCCATATTATATGTAGGATTTATGAGAGGAATGCACTAAGGGCAAAATGTGGCATTAAAATAACGTTAAGTGTAAAAAAAAAATAAGTTAAAGCTGAAGTTCAATTCTGATGACTGTTCATTCTTCCTTATGTTTCTGAATAGCTGCTTTTCACAGATAGACCCTATACAAGGTTTAATATCCAGAAACACCTAGAAGTGTGTGTAAAATAAGTAGAAGCCAATCTGAGTGGATGCTAAAGAGTAAATTTTAAAAAGCATGTGTTTCACGGTAGCTTTTCAAACTCCCTGAATCCAAAGAGAATTTAAAGACTTGATTCCAAGACACAATAGAAGAAAGACAGCTTTGGTGGATAAGCTTAAAGTCAGGCCCTTATCTCACAGGTTACCGAACCTTTCTCAGGACCCTGGAGGAGCAGCCACCCCTCACTGGAATAGCAAACACCTAGAGCAGGTCATTTGGTTAGGTAAGTCTTTGAAAAATCTGTTCAGAACATAAAATAAAAGTACTGACACATCCTTTTAAAAAACTGTGCTGCCTGTATACAGTCAGCACTGCCCAGTTGTATAATAGATATACATAGAGCAGCAGAATAAACCCATTTGGAAAGTGCAGCAGAACGATATTAAATTGTGCAAAGTAATTATAACTGAACCTTTGCATTCTTTTCAGATTACCAAACCATGTATGGCTATTCAGTTTTTTTCAATTACAACATTGTGCAGAACTATATATTTCAAAGTGCTTCTCTAGGAACTAATATATAGTTCAACCAGGGTGGTATCCACAGTGTCACCACTAAGGGCAAGTGGATAAAGTTACCAGCGGAATTATTCTTTTGTGGCAGGTTGATTTAGTCTTTTTAAATGACAGCAGCTGAACAATCAACTCTTATTTGTTTCTGCTACTAATAGGGAGGTGTTAGGCGGGTCAGCCTTGTAATAAAGTTTTTCTGTGAGATGAAACTGCTAGTCTTGATAACAAAATTATAGCATTGATAACAGTAAATAGAAAGACCAAGCAGCCCCCAGAGGCATTAGAATCCATCACTGAAAATAATCTATCTGATCTGTTTGGGGACATTGCTTTAGTCAGCAAAAACATTATTTTTTTTTACAGTTAATCAATTCTAATATTACTTTTAAATAAAGACCGAATTTTGAAAACAGAAATAGGGGCTTCAGAAACCAAGGGTTCTGTAGCAAATGTATGTAGCATTGGAAATGAGTCCTAACAGCTAGAGATTTGAGAGTAATAACATATCTCTATTTACATATTTGAAGAGTAACCATAATGTTGTATGCAGAGCACGCAATGTAATGCTGTACCACCGGGACAGCAAATAACAACAGGCAAAAATAAAAAAAAAAAAAAAAAAAATTAAACTCTCAGTAAGATAATCACAAACAGATCATCAGAATAACAATTGCCAGTTCATCATCAGCTCGGAGTGAAACAGTCACTCTAATCAAACTTGCCGTAACCTAAAAAGCAGCAGTTTTGCAGACGGAGGTTGCCCCAGGGGGAGCAGAGCCCAGCAGGTTCTGGCCACCCTGTGTGGCGGTGGGAGCCAGGCGCACCGCTCGACCATGGTTTGGCACATCGGGCCACTTCCCGCACAGACTAGGCTGCAACTCCCACCAAACATGCAGGGAAAGGGTTTTCAGGCGATGTTTCTGTGCAGGAGCACTGCAATGCTGGCAAAAGTTTCATCTCAGCACTCACGAGTGGTCCTCTGAGAAAGGTTGGACCTCAGAAACCCCCACCCCCTGCTAAGGAGGTAAGCTCAATTAGTCTATTTCTGTAGCCAGTGGAGCCCAAATCCATCACTATGACACCACCATTTGTCTACTTGATCTGCGAGCTCTGACCAGCACACCTACCAGGCTTTTCATGAACCCACCTTCATAGTACAGGAAGTGTTCCATAGACAAACCCATTCCACAGACCACTTCATACCCTGCAGGGAGCATCCTTGTTACCTGAAAGATGAGTCCAAAGGCTTTAGTAGGTTATATCTCCTGTCTTCCCAGCAAACATGCCTTCTTGATGTGGTTGACATGGTTTTGGTCTAGTAAAAGATGCTTTTTCTCCAAATGCAATGGCAAATTTTATCCTCATCAAGATTTTTTACCCACAGACACTGAGAAAACCTTAGTGGTAAAGCTTGTGTTTCCATTTCACCTGTTGTTGCCTATAACCTTTCCTGAAACCCCAATATGTTGATCCCACCATTACACTGGCTATATTTAAACTGAAAGTGTTCCAGTCCTCTAAAATTGCCCCACAGACAGAGTTGAACACAGAGCAATATTTCATGTTTCTCAATCTGTATTTCACTTTATATAGAAGCTTTGTATCTACTTCAGGCTCAGAGGAGGCTCCTGCATCACATTTTATGCAGCTACATAGTTTGGCTGAATAGAAGCTCTTGCCTTTGGATTCAGGCCTTGCCTCAGCCATACCCCCAGCCAACAGCTAGCAAATTGTTTCCAGATTAATTTACCTGCTGTGCTGGTGTTCAGTGCTCCCTAAGGAATTCCTCTTGTTTAGTGGCACTTTTATCACTCCCCATTCTGCATGCTGTGCACTCTCCGCAAACACTTCCAAACTCTCTCCAGGTGATGGCAGCTCCTCCAGTTCCTACACCTCCTTCCAAATGCCAGGCATCGTTGGGACTCAGGATTGACACAAAACAAGTAACAGGCTTTGGGCTTCACCTGCCTTGTGATTTTCTGCCTTTTCTTTGTAAGATTTTAGATTCACACAGGCATCGTTTTTTCTCCAAAAATTTCATTCTGAAGCCTGCCCAGCAAATTCTGAATGCTTCCCTAGGATCTCTTTCAGACTCTTGCTTCTCTCTCAGCTTTTTCTCCTCAGTGTCAACATGGATGTCATTTGCAATTGCTCAAGGCAAAGACTATTCTGCTAGAGTTTTGCTTCTTTCCAGAGAGGATTTTCTAACTGTTCACAAAGCAAGTTTACCCATTGCACAATAGGCTGTGACAAAGGACACCATTCCCCACAGCCAGACCAGTGGTTAACACATTCACAGGGAGCAGGCTCCCTTCCCAGCCACCGCTGGCAAATGTTCTAACCACCGCGGTGACTAACAGGGTGAGGTCCTTTCCCTTTCTTGCCTTTTGAGTGAGAAATCATGTCCTGGTCTCATAAGACTAAAACCTACAAGTGAGACATCCCTGTGTTGTGTAATCCCATCCAGGATTAGTCAGAACCTGGGGAGAGAGAATTAAGAACACTTGTAGTTCAGGACTGGTGCTTCCAATAAACATAGTCTTGGATTGTGTACACAGGATCTATGTAGTTCTAGCTCTTTCTTTTTTATTGTTTCCAATTTTTTTGAACAAAATCTCAGTTTGGGGCTTGAAAATACACTGACATTTCAGTGAATCACTTAGGACTCCTAGACCTTGCCCAGTACTTGCAGGATTGTATCAGGTTGGAGAGTGCAGGAGTATATTGGGTTAAAGAAGGATATTGTGAAAAGCAATTTTGCTTAAATCGCTGAAAACAGAGAACTACAAGAAATCTGTAGTACTCGCATCCATTTTAAGAACCTGGCCTTACTAGATAGACTTTACTCAGAGGGGCTTTAGAGGTGTGATGGAGAAAGCCAGGCTCAGTTATAAAAAACTGCACAAGCAGCAGAGGCTGAACAGGCATGGCCTAGCACAATGATTCACCCTTACCTGTCTGCTGAGCTGTGAAGCAAGAGTGACACCGTTTCTATTTAGTGGTTATAAATAAACTGGCAAAAATGGAAGAAAATCAAAACCAAGGGTGAGAGGGTGGGATAAAAATAAGATATAAATTGTGAAAAAGATGGAATACCAGAGGTTTTATTGCTTGGTAATGGATTTAACAAACTCAAATATGTGACAGACTAGAGCATCTCTGTTGCTTAATTGTAAAACCATATACTTTCCAAAAGCTAGGGAAAGCTACTATAGATATATAGCACTATTGTAGTCTTTCCTTGTAAAGCAATTAAATTGCACCATGAAGAAATGTTAACCCTGGAAAACTAAATTTATACAGAGAAACGGGTGTCAATCTGGGGGTTGAATTTTCTTCAGTGTCCTAAAGGGATGATCTTTGAAACCAAAGCCAAGCTTTATTTAAGCATTTCTGTCTTGTTAAAATACTTTACAAGGTGTTACCATATCCAACTGAAGTTCCCACACAAATGATGTCATATGCAGCAACACTTCAAGAAAAAGACAAAAAGAAAAAGAGAAAAAAGAAAAAATAATAAAGAAAAAAGAAAAAAATAGAAACAAAGCAAAAAAAATTGTTTAAGTGGCATTTGATGATAAATTATGATTCAGAAATGCAGATGACCACAGTAAAACACCATAATTACTCCATTCTTTTCCAAAACCCTCAAGTGTCAGTAAAACATTGAACAAAGTGTGATAGCACAGAGAAGATTCCACAAGGCAGGGTCAGGAGCAACTTCTCAGTGCATTAACTGTTCTCACAATAACTGCACGTGTACCCAGCACTGTGCGTAGCTGTGACAGATTTTTCTTGAGCACAAACATGGGGTGGGAGCATGTGATGGGGCAGTTTAGAGGAGAAGAGCTGACAGGCTGTGTGCTGTCACGTTCGGCACACAGGCACACTCACCCTGTGACACCTGGTGACCACAGGTACCTTTTGCCACCCATCTGGAGCTGCCAACCCGAGCCACAGGGCAGATCCCTGCAGCAGGCATTGGCCTGTGGCCTCTGGCCACCATCCATGGTGGTAACCTGGGGAACTAATCCAGGGCATCTCTGTCCCAGACAGTCACAATTTGTCTTGTTCCTGTACTTTTTGCTGCATGGCTGAACTGTTTGGAGGTTTCTGCTTTCAGGATCTGGTGGTTGGGGAGTCCACTGCTGGAGGCTGATGCAGTGTCTGGATGATAGGACCTACTAGACAAGTGGGTGCTTGACCAGCTGAAAATACCACAGAAATTAGAAGTGTAGTTGCAGATGAGTTCTAATTAGAAAATCAATGTATAAAATATCCTCCTGCTGGTCTGTGTGCCAGCAAGCCTGTTTTTCTTCTGATCTGTAGCAGACCTTCAGATCCCAGGAACAAAGCAGGTCTTTCAGATCTAGGTATTTTTCTTCCATTCTGCTCAGCCCAATCAGACTCCCATAGACAAAGTCTGTTCTTCAAATTGAACCACACTTGGTCACTTGCTCTAATAGGCTTCTACCTGTCTTTTCATAATTTATATGCCCTCTCTCAAGTTCCCACCACTGTAACCATCAAATACTCTAATTATGCACTCCATTGTCCCTCTGACGATTTTAATCTTAAAATAATTTTTCATTACACCTGGTACTTCTTGATGAACCCATAGCTCAACTACATATTTTTCATTTAAGGCTGTAGTTTGTGGTCCATGGAGTAATGCTGCTAATTCACCAGTTTTATAAATTTCTTCCTTTTTTTATGCCAGTGCAATGCTTTTCACAGCCAGCAGTGCTGACTTCTTTGTAGCTCTATATATTGCATATCTCCTTTTATCTGATAAATGTCTACCCTCTCAATAGAAGCTACAGCAAAATGGCCTTTCTACATACCATTTTTTTAAATTACAGTTGAACTGATGCTTCATATCAGCAGTGTGCGTATTGCTTTTCTCCCCAGATGAAGCCACTTTGTGGCACCTAACATTTAGTGCAAACCTAGACCAGCTACACCAAATCTCTAACACATCTGAAGAGCATTACCAGTAACTTGAACATCCATGATGTAATGCAAACCACATGACCAAAAAACTCAGTCCTTGATCAGACAGATGCCATGCTTTCCAATACAGTAGTCACCATGAACACATGGTGATTTTTGAAGACGTTTGGAAGACTAAACTTCACTATAAATTATAGAAAATGCTTCCCTTCCTAATGAGAACCTTACTTGTTTTGACAACAGGCCACTCATTGACCCTACAGTGTTTCTTCCTTTGGAAGACAGTAAAAGTCACAATGAGAAAGCAGCTGGGATATGTGGACATGAGTGACATGGTTAGTAATCAATAGAAATAAAGTATCCAAGATCACAAAATAACAATTATCTCACTTTGGTGTTTCACTGTTTTGTTCTGCCACCATCTTCTTCCCTTAAGGAGCGGAGATTTCTTCCCAGAACTTTACTCAAAACTACACTGTTGCCTGTAAATGTGACTTTTTTGGAGCAGCTTTGGGTAGGAGAGGTTAACGTACAGACGCCTAAGTGCTGTTCCTTACCATCCCAGATCATGAGATCACCTGATAATATTGGATTCTCAGTTCCTTTTTTAATTTTTCAAATTATTTGTTTATCTGATGTACTGTGGTCTTCTTAAGATCCATAATATGAACACATTAATTCATCTCACCTATTGCTGCAAGGTATCTTACGGCATCACCCCAATAAATGACTGATCAAATATAAATACTACCAGGAGAGAAGTGCAGCAGGCCAGGCCAAGCCTTCAAAGCATGGGGGAACATAGCTGTCTGTCTTCCAAGAAATTCCCTGTCTGCCAAGGAAAAGGAATCACTGATGCTTCCCAAGAGGGAAGCCTTCCTCCTGCTGCAGTTCCAAGAATGTGTGAGGAAAGGAACGAGAAAGGGGTCAGGAGAAGCACACAGAATCTGTACGCTATAATGTGCTTCAGGTTCCAAACAGCCATAATCTGTCCCTTGATTCCAGTCTCTTAATTCATATATGTAACTTGCATCAGCAAAAATCTTGAAATATTTGCAGTAAGTTCTTTTACACATTTGGCTACTAAAATCAGTGACAACAAACATCCAAGATGTACCAGAAGCTTTCTCAACATGCGGTGGGTGTTTCTGAAAGGGAACATCAACTTGCTGTACGTTGATTTATAGAATTTTTTCATTAACATTATGTTTCCACAATACTGAATACATATTCTGGCTGGTTTAAATTAAATAGACTTCAAAAATTATGTTGTTACATGTACTGTGCAGAAAAAAATAAACATTTCTGTCTTCTATGTTTCACTACAACAAAACCAAAACCAAACTTGTTAAATACTTTAAAAATGCAACAAGGCATTTAATTATAAGTAATTCAAAACTTCTACAGCAAAGGGCCTTGCAAATCATCAGGTAAGATACTTCAGGCCAACATTTACTCAATTGTTAGCAACTTGTTTATGGCAAAGGATTACTTGTATATACATGATACAAATAGCTCACAGTCCAATGCCAGCTGAACAGGGCTATTTTGATTTGCCTGGCAGGGTTGGGTTTTCTTTTTGTAATGGTGGCTTTCTTTTAATTAAGAAAACAGAGCTTTCCTTGCAATTCATACTCCTATAATTTATAAGGCTTGCAGCCTGGTAGTCCTAAGTGGCTATCAAGGGGTTGAAATAAAAGGAAAATTATCTCAGTGACATTGAAACAACACAAATTTGTGGTCTCTGCTACAGCTTTATTGGTTGGAAACACTCCCAAAGCTAGAAGAACATAAATTACATTTCATTTTCCTAACTAGAGTTAATAGCCAAGATGTGCTTAAAATAATTAGCTAGATTTAAAATAATTTAGCGCAACAAATACAAAGTTGTTTGTTCCTAGGTTAAATGTTCGCCTGTGATGTCACGCAAGCCAAACAAACCACAATTGTGAAATATTTCACTGTTCTGTCTTTTTTTTCTTACCACAACACATCGGCTTCTTTGGAAACTGCAACACTGAGCGTGATGTTTTGTTCCTCAGACTAAGGAAGTGTTCTGATTGACTGATGATCATTTTAATGTGGGGCTTTAATCTAGTTAGACCACAGGGCTCAGCCAGAGCAGATGTTCAGTGTGTTTCTGAACTGACAGCCCTATCTCCTTTCAGCAAAAACATAGACACTTTTATTCCACTCCCAGAGTCTCCAAATACAGTATTTTAGAACACACCAACCCAGGTTGCAGCTAGGACATGGCTGCACTCCTAGCAGCCATTAGATACAGATTTCCTCATCCGAGCTTTCAAAAATCCCAATGCAGGCATCTTGTTATAAACAAACATCTGGTCATGTCTCAGTAACAAAGAAAGATAAAGTGGTTTTGACAGAACTGTGCCCTCTGGTCAAACTTCACTTTTCACTGGTGTCTTTCATTTATTCCTTTTTGAAGACTGTTTGCACAGGATGTCAATAAGGAGATTCACTGATATGGAGAAAAGTGATCCAATACTTTGAGCATACTTTTTAGAGCAAAGAAAGAAAATTGGAAGCCCATAACAAACAAAAAAAAATACAGAGTCAAGTACAACAAATCAAAGCTGATGTGATGTAGTGACAAGAAGGTTCTTGCTGCTTTCACTGACATTTAAACATGATTATTTTATCTCATACGGGACAAAGGAAAGCCATGGACATTATCACAGTGCAGCTAGGTTGCCACCCCTCCACACTCTCAGGTATGTCCTCTTACCACGAGCACCAGAGGTTTCTTTTCTTGTTAATCACAGCAAAACAAGTTGGCATTTGGAAGCTCAGAAACAAATCCCGTCTTTGCACATTAAACTTTACATGCACTCTTTCATCAGCCGGACTGGTATCTCAGATGTCTCTGCAGAAGCTGGGAGGGGAACTACAGGAGAACCACAACTAGAGGTGCTGAGCTGCCTGGGAAAGTGTCCTTCCACATCGCAGTCCTCCACTCTGTTGCCTGAAGCAAGAAGCGTAAGGCAACCATAAGCCTCTGATTTGCCAAAGAGTATTCACCAATACAACGTGCAAGTGCTGACATTTTACAAATACTTGTTTAATACATAGGCTAGATAGAAACAACATACATAGGGTACCCTTGAAAAAACAGGTGACATCAAGCATGTATCAGTTTCTTTAACAGTGTGAAACAGCAGATGTCAATAGTTGAACCCAAATAGATATTAATTAAGGATGCTATCCTTAAATAGCCCCTGAAAAGCACCTTACAATTCAAGTTCTTCCAGACATTAGGAGGAACTGAAGGAATACATCAGTTTGCACCTTCCAGAAGACACCACCAATTTCACAGAAGAGAGATCAAACTAGAAGTTTTATTTTAAGTGAAGTTCTTGGAAGCTGCAAAGGACTAGGAGGGGTTCTTGAGATACAGGGTGTGTTGGGAGGCAGTACTGCTACTGTGCTAGTCTCAAGAGATTCTGTACACAGAGTGGGAGGAGAAGCCCATTTGTTTTTACTTTCAGAGCCTTCATTGCATACCAGCAACTATCCTCTTGGCTCTTGGAAGTGTTTGGAGAAAAAAAAGAGAGAGGTTGAAGGCACAGAAATTCTGGAGCAATCTGTAGACAGAGCACAGCTGGAGAAATTGGGGATTATGTTTTATTGAGTCAACATATTTTTAAAAAATACTTCTAACACACAAATTTCTCTGCTTAAACAGCCTCATTGGCTGCTTTCTTAGCATCTATCTATAGATGCAGCCTGAAAAAGCAGTCTTTTTAATGCAAATCCATACTCTTGATATCCCTTGTGTCTAAGCTGCACCACTGTATTTTGTTTTCACCTTAAGGAACAAAGTAAACGCTCCGCAGCAGCAGATTGGCTAATGGTTGTAATCAAACCACTCTGCGAAATATAGTTCTTGGAAGGTAAATATATTCCTCTTAAAACAACAAATGAATTATTTTCCTTGAATACCTTTCTCCCAAGAGAAGGGATAAAAAAATTCTTGGATTGGCATGATGCTGAGATTTCTCTCCTGGGCTCTGTAAATAATACATTATAAGAGGTTATCCACATGTACTGCAAATACAACTTGTTTTTACAACTAAGCTACTACCAGAACATGAACGATAAGGAAGTTTCTTCCGTGTATTCCTGACATTTCTTTTTAGAAAAATCAAATTTCACTAACAATGAAAACTTATATTTTAACCAGAGGTGATTTGGCCTTTGGGGCTTAGTGAACAACATCCAACTATCTGTAATATTACACTGCTCTGTGGGTTGGCAGCTCATATTTGAGCTTGAAGTGACTGAATATAAAACAGCCTCCAAATGCTCCCCTGCCATAAACAGGAAGAAAGAAAAACCCCATCTAGCTACATAGTCTGGGGTCCAGCATTTCCCAGTGGAGTAATGTTCAGTCAGGATTCGGAGGTTTAGCTAGTCCTTAAACAGATGTCCACTCACACAGCTAATTAACATTAAAGCTCGTACAGTAGCAAAGCAATTTAATTCAATGTCTTGAAGTTATTATTCTCACAGACCTAGATGCAGAGACCAGGGATGTTAACTCCTCTACAGGGACAGCTGCCTTCTGGCCAGTCGTGACATCTGTCTTTTGAATACAGTACAGCACAGCATATTAACGTATAGACAGCTGACCAGGCTCCAAAGAAGCTAACGCGTGGAGAAGAAAAGCAGTTTAGCTACAGCGACGTGGAGCCCTGCATATGCTATCTACACCCTCGTGCTCTGCCAAAGACCTGGTGATACATAAGGTAGTGCATTTAAAGGCAGTTCTGGTATATCCACATGGCTGCAGCGTGCAACATCCCTTATCACCTTACAGCCCTCTGACATTACACTGATGGGCACCAGCTGAGAGTCTCAAGCCTTGCTTCCAAAGAAGGCAAAAGGAAACCTGCATTTGACTTCTTCAACGCATATTTTTTGTATTTTTCAAGCCATAACTAGAGGTAGATATGCTCCTGGAGAGATGAGAAGCTTTCCTCTGTAACTGCTTTTATGCCTTTAGGTGTCAAGGTAGGAACACACTTTCCACCACCAGCTACAGTACAGCTGACAATGAGTGTTATTTCCTCTCTGGAAACATAGAGGCTATTGCATTAGTGAGCTAAAGTTTTAAAGCTCAGAAACTGCAGCCAGACATCAACATGCCCTACAGAGGGTCTCAGGTGTGCAGTAACCCACCTTCACTGTTTCTGACACAGGAAAATGCATTAATCCACGCAGCTGATCCACTCTTGAAATATCAACACTGCCATACAACTGCTCTTGTAGCTGTTGCAAACTGAATTAAAATGCAGCTATTTCAGGATGCTGTCCCAAGGAAAGGAATATATTTTTGAAAGGAAAGCACATTGTTTCCAAAAGTCTTTCACCCATATAAACAGACTTGTAGCCTTTAAATTCTCCCTTTAGTTTCCTTGCTCTATTTAGCTTTGCAGCATCTGATCATAAAGTACGGATAAACTTCAGAGAATCCCTGGAAGTGGTAGAGTCACCGTCCCTGGAGGTGTTTAAAAGGCATTCAGGCGAAGTTCTTAGGGACATGGTTTAGTGCTAGAGTTAGGTTACGGTTGGACTTGATGATCCCAAGGGTCTCTTCCAACTGAAATGATTCTATGATTCTATGAATTATTTTCCTATATTTCTTTGGTTTATGATCACCTTTCACAGATGTTGAAAAATAACTGCAGTATGCCCAGCAGGGACTCCCAGATCTACAGTTGATGTTCATCAGTGGTATCTTGTCCAAACAGGCTGCTTTTGCCCTAAACAGAAACCCTTATTGGAAGCCCCACAGGACACAAAGTCTTCAAACTTCCTATCTGCATTGCAGTGCCACTGGGGACAGAAGATGCCCAAAGGGGTAAATGCCACCAGGTGAAGGAGGTGATTAGTCACTCGTTCTTCCAAGAGCTCCTTTTCCTGCCAGGGAAGTCCTCTTAGAGCATACTAGTCATATAGGACTTGCCATCTGCTTGAATAAATTAGCCTTTAAAATAATTTGTCAATCCATCTACATCAGCCTCATTTATTTCATTAATTGGAAGAATTAGCTCTTTGTAACAAGTCAAAGATTGTAGAGCCAAAATATACTGTACTTTCTCCCAAGTGGCCCAGAGATCCTTGGACGAACTCTCAGGGTGCCATTAAAATGAATAGTTATGTAGAAAAAATAGCATTTTAATGTTTATTTAACAGAGCTACCTTTCCAAAAAAAAGGAACTTTCAACATTTTTAAACATCTGGTTGCCTTCTTTTTTAGTTTGTTTCTCCAGTAGTATGAGCAGAACGTCTTCAATTTAGAAAAGACAAGTCTGTATTCTTAGCCACACGGATGTTCTCGGGTTACAAGCAATGTGGAGGAGGAGATATATAAATATCTTTTAAAATTATTTTCAGACTGACATATTAAATTTTAGAGAGCCAAATTCTACTGTCCATTATGCTTCTAAGATAAATGAAGCTAGTCTAGAGCTATAGTTGTATGCACAATACTAGTCACACCAGATACTGCTGTATTTTAAGCATAGAAGTATTGTATAAGGTAAAGCAAGATGAATTACAGCAGCTTAATAAAAGAATTCATTTGATCTTTTAAATGGCTAAGATTTTTACATGGACACTATTATAATCGAGAAGAAGGTATGTTACCACAAATCTCCCGAACATACACACACACATATACATGCTTCTTTATACAAATACATATATAATAATGGATAAAATTATAACATCAAAAATACTGGTATATATTATGTGCTGTACATGTAAGTTATATACTGTGTACTTGAGAGTCTTAAAGATCCATAGTATTAATAGACTTTCAGAGCATCCTTGGAAATTTTTTCCCATATTTCATGGTTTATAAATCCCTTTCTGAACAGGCATCAGAAATTTACCTGCTTTCCTAATAAACAGTGCATCAGTCCTATCTGTGAGAGTAATCACCTCTCCAATTCTACGCAATATTCTCCTACCTGCTCATACAATGCCGTAGTCATGCTCCTAAAAGCAGCCTAAAAGTTCATGTTAATTTAGGTGACTACCATGAACTTTAAAACTTTCAGGATCACTGATTTCTAGCATGCAGAAATTTCACATGCCTTCTTCCTCCTAGATATAGACCTTTGTGCCCACATTTTCCTGTGAAAAAATGCCTATTCTTCTAAATATTCTCTATCAAACAGAACCCCCATTTAGTAAAAAGCTATTACCAGAACAAAGCGTGATTACATCAGGATATTTTTCTAACAACTTCATACTTTTCTCCAAATAACTAGAAAAGTCAACTGAATAACACTGAGCTGTCAATCAGCCTGGCTGACTTCCTGAATAAAAAAACCCTCTCTGCCCTTGTGATGATGATAATCTTTTTTACAGATACTTTTACAAAATATTTTTAATCCTTGAAATATGTAGTGAGTGATTTTATCTCCTACTAATTATCTTAATCCAATCAGTTTAAGCGAGCAGCTTGCCATCACATGTAACTTTACTGACAATATTTGAAATTTTATCTAATTATTTGGTGAGAGCAAATTTAAATTAAACTGTCTTCATTGGCAACAATTACTTTACAGCCTTTAGCTAATTGTATGTCCTGAGAAGATTTTAATGATTTTTATCAGAACCAGTGACAGCTTAGCCTGCCCACAGTTACACAGATTACTCTGTTCATTCTCCTGAAACAGAGCCTTTCATACGCTTTTGGGGTTTATGTGTTTGAATTTCTTTGATGTTTCAGAGCTAGCATTTACACTGAATTCCACTAAAATAATTACAATGAAATAGCAGTTCCATCTCACTCAGAATCCCAAGACCTAGATTTGTTAGCATTTGTAATTTTATGGCTGTTTCTGTAAATTTGCACAAAATCTCTCCAGGAGCCCATTCTTGCCAGATACAAGAGGTATAGAACCACATGCTTTCTGGTTCGGTTCTAATAGCTCAGCTATCATTTTTAGAAAAAAATTAAAACTCACACATTAAATTATCTTCAAGGCCTTAAACATCTTACATTTCTGTTGAGAGTTAAAATCAGGTAAATAATTCTTGTTCTCTGCTGCAAAAATGAATAGTCTCTTTGCTGGAGTTACTTATAATGCTGTGATAAGTAAGTGACATACTTCATGGCAACTCAGCATACAACTTTATAGCTGGTTAAATTGTAAGGCAATAACCACAAAAAGCTGTTTACTGCACATACAGTCCACTGCCACTCTATTTTCATAAGAGAAAGCTTTTTTTAAAAAAAAAAAAAAAGGGAAATTTTAAAAAATCAATACAATTCTGTCAAGGCAAGCGGTTTTCTCAGCAAAAAGACTCACTAAGCCACCACCAGCTGTAGCCAGGAGGGAAACTCTGCATCTCTGGGCTGAGTGGGCTGGGATAGGGACCATTCGCTGTGTCAAAGGCATTTGGCAGATGAAGCAACGATCTGCAGGTTGGTACAGCAGGCATAGGCATCAGATGATGACTTCATTTGTGCAAAGAGAAATGGCATTTTACTGTTAATTGGACCATAGAACAATACAGCCTTGAGATGAACTAACTACCTTAAGGGTAAGGATTTTGTGAAGATGTGTATGAGTTTGTGCTGTTCTGATAGCACTGCCTATAACAAGCTGTGACCCTGGCTGTGTCATTAAGTGGGAAGAGAGAAGTGAATTGATGTTTTACTAACAGAACAAGACAACCTGAAAGTATTGTGGTGTATGTAACCATACAAAACTTTAGATTAATATATAAAGTTGATAAAGAAAGCTATAAAAGGACATGTTTAAAAAATTACTCTTTGAAATTTTTCTTCAATGTGAATAACATCTGTTGGTCATTTTGTCTGCCAGTCCAAGGAGGTTCAGAATATGAAAGAGATAATGAACTGTGAGCAAGGCTTTGTTTTGCGAGAGTGTTTCTTTGATTTTTTTTTTGGTCATAACTGTAGTGGCTTCTGACCAATCACAAAGTAAAAATCATTAATCAGGTCCTTTTTGTTCTCAGTCTAAGCTTGCAACCAGCAGAACCACATTCTCCAGCCCATCCTCATCCACAATCAGCAGAGTAAATTCTGCTGCAAGGACAACCCACTTAAAGCCAATATCTATTTAGGGCCTGTTATAATCTCTCATCTGGAGTAACAAAACCCAGGTGCTCCACATAGCAGCTGCTTGTCACCCTTCCTGATAGCTTGGCAGGTCTGAAAGTGAAGAGAGATCTGAAACCTCATGCAGACATAATACATTTCATTCCCCAGAAAATGAAACCATACTTGGACTTTCCCTAAGCGATGGTTGTAACAGGAGACACGGCACTGTCAGCACCTGTGTGGGAGCACCAGTTGATGGAAACTGGGAACCTTTGTGTAGCACTGACTCAATTCCCGAAGGCCAAATGCGATCAGCCTCCTAAGAATAAAACATATCTTCCTCAAATCACTGCTTTTTATGGGTGCTTTATCACCTCTAGACTATACTAAAAGATTGCAATAATGGTGCTCAGCTGTGCCAACTAATCCTACCATTCTCTTGGATGACTTGGTCAAGCAGATGAAAAATCCGAGGAAAAACTGGTCTTTTACAGAAATATTCCTCCATAAAAGACATAGGATTTGCCCAGTTTTCTTCTAACATTTTAACCCACGACACTGTAAGGGCTACTCCTTTGTGTACCCAGGGAACCTCCATGCCCAAAGCAAGTTATCAAGGTCCTTGCTACCCCTCTTACCTTTGCCTCCACCGCACATTTCAGAGCTGTCGACAAAGCTCCTTGTGTGGTCTTGAAACTGATGCTGTTCAACAGCAGCCAAAAGAGAGGGGAAAATCTGCTTTTTTTATTTATCTAATTCTGGCTAAGAGTTTTTATTTATTTGGAATGGAGTTTAAACTGTGCTTGACTCTAAATAAATAAAACGCAGTTATTTTCCCTCCCGACTGGTTGCCACCAAGCCGTGTGAATTTCCAGGACCACACAGACAGCGGGGGCTGTGTGGTGAGATGGGGAGCGATGCAAAGGGAGGCGGCACACCAGAGGCCGGGCTTTGCAAGGCTTGCAGGTGAAGGAAGCGCTATGAAAGGCACGCTTTAAGAGTACAGGTCAGCAGAACTCTGAAAAAGACATCAGTTCCTTGCATACTGTGCTGGTGCAAATCCTTCTCCTTCCCTACCTACAAATGTGTTTCTCTTCCACAGGACTGAGCCTTCCTCACATCACTCCTACCCGTCACAGTGACAGCTCTGTGAGCGACATCAGCCCTGTGAGAGCGCAGTGGTGGGGGGCCGGGCGGGAAGAATGGCAGGACAACACGTTTCAAGCTTCAGTTACATGGAGAGGAAAGGAAGAAAACATCTTTAAGATTCATTCCAGGCTGGCCATTGCCAAGGATAAATCACCTTCAGTCAGATCCTCGAAAAAATAAATTATCAGGGAAAAACCCCACAGAGGTGAACATGATGGGACAAGGGACTGGAATCTTTCTCCTCTCCAGTCTGTCACAGGCAACATTTCTGTAACATGTCTCCTTTCTAGCCCTTAAGTCACAAATTCAATGGACCAAACACAACTTATCTTTAGAGCAGCCCCTAGGATGAATTTATACCTAGCTTTAATAGAAATAGTGTCAGATGAAAAGCAGATGAATATTGTGCAAAAAAATCCTTCATACCCTGCTTCACAGGTGAGTTTCATCTCAGGGATCAGCAAAGACACCAACTCCTAGTGTTCCCCACCTGAACGTCCTGTATCTTTTCTTCACAACAGTAAATGACAACTTCAGACAAGCTGACAAGTTCAGACAAGTTCTGTTCAGATCTTTTGGAAACACGAGGTTCCTGAGATATCTATCTGCCAAAGGAGGCACCTGCTAAAGTTCCTAGTGTTTGGAGAAAGAGAAAAAAGCAAAATAGAAAAGTGGTAACTCCTTCTCATTACAGCATCCAGCTGAAAATAAATCTATTTGCTGCTCCCATACCACCTGCTTACAATGAATGCCGTATAAAGCCATGAATTTATGAAAAGCTCGCATTTTAAACCATCAGACAAATAAAGAATAGATCCATCCGACAATCCACTTGTACCTGAACTGCTGCACTATTTCTTTGCCTTCTTATTCCTCCTCTCTTTCCAACACTTCTCCTTTCAAAAGCCAGCACAGAGGAAATCATAAAACCCATCCTCTTGGCAGGCATCTTATTGTCATTGACCAAGGACTCCACCATGCCAAGGTTTGCTCCTCACTTTGTGGTTCACCAGTTAACTGGAGGAAGAGCTGATTGCAAAGTCATCTTCCTGGTGGACTGTGATCTGCATTTGATCTCAAGGGCTTAATCTTGATCTCATTGATCCAACTGAGAGACCAGCATTTGCCTCTAAAATCATATTAACCAACACCGTCCTGACAAACGTGCTCTTGGAACACGATGATACAATAGATTATTTCTCAGGGAATGTCTATAGAGCCTGCTTGCAAAGGGCTAAGTTTAGCAGTCTATGGCAAAATGCAGTGGACAATAGTTCTGTGAGGTAGATTTTTCCATACTCATGGTTAAGGTAGGATATTTTACCAGTTTCATTCAGTACAATCCTCAGCAACAGTAGATGCTGACCTGGTATGAATGTAAACTTGCAAATGTCTTATTCCTGGGATGAACATCAAAGGCCAGCAGAAGGACTGGGACACAATTAGCAGCAGCTACAAAATTTTCTATTTGTCAGAGAAGGCAGAGATATCAGTGAACTCTTACATGTCAAAGAGAGAAAAAAGCTTAATACAAAGACTGGCAAGGAAGAAACAAGGTCAAAGTAGAGCAGCAAACTTACTGGGAGGTCAAGCCAACTGAAAAGCCTACTTTTTCACCAAATAAGGCAAAAATTCAGAGTCCTTAGCTTGTGAGGCACTTGGCCAAAGTCAAAGTGAGACATACAAAATTCTACCACAAGACAGACAGACAGAAAGAAAGAAAAACATCCATATATCAGCGGAGCAGCACAGTTGGCTCAGAATTTACTGTTGAAGGAAAGGTCATCAGACAGCCCTTATCCAGTGATGATTGCTGAATATGAAGAGACATAAGCAAGCAGCAGCTAAAGAAGCAGAGATAAGTGCTGGACAAAGTACATATCTCCCTGTGCTTCCATGGATACTAGAAACCAGAAGCAATTCTGAGAGGTGAAGAGACCAGTAACCCTCTCTGGATTCACAGCCTCTTTCCAAATTCAGCTGGTTCAGATAACGATGCAGCACAGATTTCTGCAACTTGACATTCCAGGTCTGTCTTCTACTGACAGGCATAGAGAATACGTTGCTGCATGCTGGCTGCAGGGGGACTACCAGATTCCCATAGGAATATGGGACTCCTGCCCCTCAGTTAACACACCTGGCACGTTTCCACCAAATCTGCTCAACAAGAAGGCTTCCTTGCGTTTTATCTTCTTATTTTCATCCTCCTCCACTTTAACATTCTAGATGTAACATTAACTGTAGGTCTACCTCTGCCCAGCAGTACCCCTTTGCCCCTATCTCTCACATCTTTCACCTCAGGCAAAATTATTAACACAGCCAAATGTAAGGACAAACCACAAACAACAGGTGCTCAGAACAGCTGCAGAGAACAGATGTAATCCAGAGTTCCCTGTTAACCTGAGTCTGCAAGACCTTTCCTGTTGTATCACTGGTCTTTGCAGAGTAAAGACTGAATTCTTACTGCCAAGGACAAGGATGCAGATACCACCAAACTCAAAATGTAAGTCAGTCTCTTCTGCTCTGTGCCTTCTTACTGGCTGTTACAGTAATACCCTCCCAAGCTACTCAGACCTGTTTCCAAATTGATGTTCAATATACTGTATTCTAACAGACTGGGCTGAACGTGTGTGTTTTAACTTTCTTCTTTTTTCCTTTTGTTCAGTCATTATTCTGATATCTAGGTGGAGAGAATACTTACATTTAAAATGCTTTAGAGATCCTATGAGAAACCTCTTTATATTTATGTGTGGTCCTGCGGTTTTGTTAGTTGTCTGACATTTTAATTTCCTGTCCCCCTCTTACAGTGGGATTCTGATTTCTTCTCATTCTTTCTCCTTTCTCTATTACAAAACCTGATAGGCATCTCCATTTCTAGCATCTGTTTCCTATTCACTTTTATAAATATTGAAACAAATAATTAATTTGGCAAACAGGCATGATGTACCCTGGCTCATCTTCTGTCAGTATATTAATCCAACTCCTACCATTGCTTTCCAGTCTTTCAACCTCCTACAGATATTAGGTCCTTTGCACCAGGTGATTCATGGTCAGATTCATCAATGAAATTGGTCCAGTCTTAAATAGTTTAATGTTTTTATAGTAGAAACGGCTATTCAGGGTATTCCGGGTCCTCATAAAATACTGTATCAACAGAGTCAGGTTGCAAACTGCTCTTTGAGAAACTGTTTTTCTGTGCTTACACAACATAAAATAACTATCCATGAATCATGTGATAGAACAGCCATGCTGAGCAATATGTACTTGGTCCTCAGCAACTAAATACGTATAGTCCCCTGCCAGCATGGATATGATGTTACTGGGAGTAAAAAGTTTGGGTCTACCTTTAAAGCAATCCCAAGCTGATCAAATGGATATCATCCAACGTCTGTCTATTCCTGTTCCGCACATCAGTGCAGGTCTCGGTGTATCAGGAGTCTCAAACCCATGAGATTCCTCCTGAATATCCAGTTGCCATTTCCACAGAGCAGAGACACTCCTTTACTTCTGTGGCTGGCTATGACTTGTGTCAGAGCTGCTCAGTGTCTTCGTACATCATAAACCAAACACAAACTCCTAACATAGTACCCAGGAGTACTCCTATTGCAGCAGGAGCATACATGGCCTGAATGTCAGGGGCCACTTTAATAGATTTCAATTGCTCTTTACTGCTAATGAAATACTAAATTGTGCCTCTCGAGGTACAAAATGAGCTTTACTGTGAAAGACGACACTAACACACTACCCATGCTAGCCAGAGACGTTGCATGATATAAAAAACTCCTCTGTGTCGCAAAATGCCAAAATCCCTTCTGTATTATTCACTTACTCCTCACACACTGATAAATATTAATGATTGCCAGAACTAAGACAGATCTTAATGTCTTGTAGCTGTTTCAGCCCTCAGCCAGGAGTCAGTGCAATTTCATTCCTTTCTGTTTGTCTGCTCTTCACCATAAAACTCCTTGGGAATACATCATCCTTTTAGCATCAACCCTGCGAGGCCACAGGGGCAAGTAGGGGCTGGGTGCTGAGCTGGCACAGCCAGACTTTGCCTGTCACCCATCTCCATGGCCAGGCTGTGGTCATGACTCTGAATCCATCTTCCGAATGTTTTCTCAGATGATCATGCCTGTAACTTTTCCTGGGGGGCTTGAAAAAGACTTCAATTCATTTTTCCATATCACCACACACTGCCCTGGAGATATCTCTGAGGTAGATGTATGGTGAGGTTACACATTCCTAGTCCTCACCAAGAACAGAATTGCAAAAGAACATTCCAGTTATTTTAGGTTATGGAAAAAGTAATCAAATATTTCACCCACCACTAAAATGTCATCATTTCATGCATTTCACAAAGAATTCCCTCATTAGGTTAGATAGGCCTGGAGAGACTCCAGTCTCTGTGGGTTGCACGCATTCGCCTGTTCTGTTCAGAAATTAAAAGCCTTAGTCTGTTTTTCAAGAAAACTAAGTCACTTGGTGCCCTGCTGCTGACCCAAAACTTGATGGCAATACACCTGATTTCCCTTACAAAATGACTTGGCCTTTTCTGAATTCATTCCTCACACAGCTGTGTGCACAGCATTCTCACCACATGCTTCGATAAAAATAACAATTGCACATGAAGAAAAAAAGAAAGCCCAGAACAATAAAGACATCAGCAACCACTTGAGAAAAATTGAGTGCTGCGAAACAGCGCAGCCATTCACTGACACTGAATAAATAAGACAGCAAGTCTATAAGACCACTAGTACCCACATTTTTAATTTAACTACACTTCTTTTTTTGTTGTGTTTTTTTTTTTTTTTATTTTGGCACAATGCTGCAACTATACGACAGTGTTACATGAACACTGCAGCATCAGTAAGGAGGCTCAGAGTTTGAGCTAAGAAGTATGTTAGCAACACAGACCTTATGAATGCAAGTGAACAATTCTCACTGCAGGAGAGAGGCAAGTGTATCATTACCTCTTACTCTCCTCTATACCACCGTAATGCCTAGAAGTACAGAGAACCAAAGATGTCAGTGACTGAGCAGCATGCAAACGTGTAAAATGACAGTCCTAAACTTACATTCTACAGCTCTAAGACAGCAACAATTGCATGAGATACCCAGTAGTGTGGTAGATATAAAGGTCTGTATTGAGAAATACATTGCTTTTCAGTCTTTGTTGCTTTAATCTGACCTCCTACATCACTGGATTTTATGTAATAAAATGCATCTCCTGATAATCCGTTGCAAAGCTTTTCCTTTTCCACAAGATCTTCATAAAACATCTTCCTGCAAAATCAGAGAAATAGAAGAGAAAATCTCTTCAAGGAACAAGTATAACACATGTTCCAGTTTATTTGAAGGACCAGGGTAAGAAATGGCACTGTATCTTAGTAAAAATGTAATAGATTATTTTGAAATTGCATGGATTTCTTTTGAAAAGAAATACGTATCAGGACAACACACATTAGAGAGGCACTAAAGATCCTTGTTCAGGGTGACTAATGTAAGTACAATAGTAGCTTTTAGTGCAGGCATTGGTGCTTTGTCCTAGTGATCCTATAATGATAATAGAAAGTATCAGATACTACATCTGATCCTACAGATGACACTCATATGAGCAAATCCCAGTGTCCTGGCAGGTCACACTCCTGTACTTATCTCACTGAAGAAAGGGTGTATGACTGAGAGCAGTTACTGACCCCCTCTACAGTTGCCTTTGATGGAAGAGCAGGGAAGAAATTGTGAATTATTCACTATTTTCAGTTTACCCCTAATCCCTTCATCCTGTCTTTCTGAGGGTAGAGAGTTTGGCTTAATGGCAGTACCAGAAACAACAAGCTAGAATTGCATGTTTATGAAATTGGGTGTTATTTACTTATTAGGATCAATTGGGCTTGAATTAATGTTGGCTCATATTCAAGAACACTGAGTGGACTGAATAAGCATCACAGTTTTAAAATTTTTTAATGATTGGTTGTTGTATATATTTAACATACTAGAAACATTCAAGCATGCTAAGCCATAGTTTTCCTATAAACATAGAGACAAAGAAAAGTATTGCTAATATAACACTACATTATTTGGATTTGTAGCTCTACTTACACTGGTGACTGACAGGTTAAGACAATCCTGAATATAACAGGACACCTTCCACTCCCAAATTTAAGTTGGGCTGGGTTGGATAGACACATCACACTGTTATCATCTGTGCTTTTATCTTAGAATGTGACTATTTCACAGGTGACAAACCGAAACAGGGCAGAAGTAGAGTTTATGTAGAAGTGAGGGTGTAATGTAAGTGAAACATAATCCAGACCAAGCAAAAAAAGCAGACACCATAGACAGCATGGGGCTTTGAAAAACTTATGCTGAAGGCCACTGAATACATGAAAATCAGTCCACATTTTGAACTGACCAAAATTGCACAGCAGATACTTGACTTATAAATGATCTGAAGCACAGACAACCATTCACACAGTTTTAATGCACATTGCACAGGACTTTTACAATGCTAGTTTGTTGTTTTGGTTTTTTTTCTTTTAATGTGCAAAGGCCCATAATGTTTAAGTTTGCATGAGCACACAGCTGCATTTCGGAAGATTTAACCATGCAAGGGATATTCACATAGAGGGTAACATGTCAGGAATCACTGAGCACAAGAAATAAAGGAAGTGTAATCACGCTAGTTTTCCATTTCAAATCAGAAACAAGCTTTTGAAGAAGATGTCCTCATCATGCCACTTACCATGCTTTGTTTTGCACTTCAAACAGCCTTAGGGCTCACAAACCAGATTATGAAACTCAATTGGAAGATCTGCTCCAGCAGCGCACCTACTGTACTCCAACCAGTTACGGGTATGCAGCCTACAGGACTGGATTAGAAATAGTTCAAGGCAGAGCACCTGAAACATGATTCATGTGGACACCAGCTCCTCAGCAACAATAGCTCTGTTCACACAAGCAGAATGTGGGAGCAGAGGGAGAAGAAAACAAAGAGTGAGCTGCCAAGGAACTTCTCTATTCTAAGGCCAGTCCTGAAATCCTGACATTTGAATCAGCCACCTCCTGATCTGATTTCATCCCTGTTGAAGGACAGTATGTTGCCAAACCAGATCCAAAGAAAGAAGAAATCACTTTCAAATTAAGGTCCCGAGGCAAAAACTTTCATCTGAAAATAAAACTGAAACAAACTCACAGGCTTGACTGAAAATTATGGCAATAACAATAACACATGGCAACAACAATAAAATAAACATTACAGGACCCGATTTTTCATCAAAACGTTGGAAACTTTGACTAAAATTATTAATCTTGTCTGAGCACAGAGTTTTTCTAAGTAAGAAAATTCTTTTTGAGCAAAAGAAATCCATCTGTCATACAGAACCACAAAGTAATGGTGAGTCAGGCCAGACTTACCTCAAGCTGAGATGCATATACAATTAACATGATCCAAACAAGACACAGCCCTGTCATATCTAATCTTGACTATTTTTTCCCAGAAGCAAATGACATTCCACTTATTCTAAGCCTTACAGCCAGAAGCTTCAGGGAAAGAAATGTCACCTGCCTCTCCTGGTAAGAAAGGAAACACGTTACTGAGGACAGGTTGATTGCAAAGGCTTTCAGCCAGCATCTCTGGTAGGAATACTATCATAAGCAGATATCATTTGGGCTGTGGGGGAGAACTCACCTGCTCTCACAGCCCTATAGTAGAGGACTCCGTAGCAGCAGAGAAGTTTATCATGACAGGTGCAGGAGAGCCAAGAAAAAGCCACCGAAAGTCCCAAGTCTAATAAAGCCTCATCAGGTTTTGATGGTCCCAGCAAGAAGGCGAGAATCAAGTTTGGCACAGGGTCACGTAGATTACTGCCGCTAACCGATCCCAAATGCCCGCAGGTTTTGAGGATGGGTGAGGCACAGCAGTGAAGCATGACTGGGGCTTGACAGGTGGGAAGGAGGTCTAGTCCCAGGCAGCCTTTCAGCAGCTCATCACTGGTCTGAGGCTGCAGCACATACCCCAGCTGCATACATGCCATGTCACTGCGCTCTATGAGACACCTACTACGTGTGTTACATCTGTCTGGTGGTGACTGCCCATCACACCTATCTAATGAGGACCAGCTACTTGCAAATGTTCCCAAAGCTGTTGTAAGGTAACCTCCATGAAGGTCAGCTCTGCACTGTGCAAAGCAGACCACTTCATCACTTTACCAAGAAGTCAAAGACATTTGATGGCTCATGTACTGTATCAGCTAGTTCTTGGATAGGTCAAAACTCCACTGAGGTCAAAACCCATTAAAGATTTTTGAAAGCCATCTGTGATTTCAGATCCCTGCTTTGCATCATCCAGCAGACTTGAGATTGAGACCTCAGAAAACAACACCTGCTTGAGGTATCTCAAGGTTTCAGGCATAGTACATGATGCACTAGTTGTTCACAAAAGTACACAGACATAAGGAGAAAAGAGCCTAGTTATAAATATCAGATAGATTTACTTCTATAATATAGGAAACACTCACAGGCAATGAAAATCAGAAGTCATGCTATGGTACCTTCCTAAATGTGAATAAGTGTACTATGATTTGAAGGTTGTGCTGTCCCATTTTTCAGCTCAAAGAATTTTTTTGCTTCAGCAGATTAACGATGTTTTCTGAGAAAACATAACAAAACAAAAGTTGGTTCTCCCCACTATTCCTCTGCCTGCTTCAGAACTATAACCTGAAGACAGCAGCTGCAGAAAGTATTGAGAAGTCTGGCAAAAATGGCAGAAGCACACATCAAATTATAAATACAAAAAAAACACAGTAGCTTTTAAACTAATGTATGTTTAGCAGAGCAAGGCAAATAAAAGTTGCTAATTAATCTGAAAAAAAAATGTAAATTGGTTTGGTTTATGCTGCCAAAGGAACTAAAAGCAACATCATTCAAGTTTCTCAGCAATTAAAAGACATCATGACAGCAAAACCTAAGCACATGCAGAGGATTGCACAAAACACAAACATTAACACTAAAAGAAGGCAAACATCACCTTCTCAAAAATCATTTAGAGACTTAAGGCTTTTTGGAATCAGAGTGGATGAGATATCCACTCAGCAACTTCTGAGTAAAGCAGCAGATTTCTGGCGGTTAAAGGCTTTCAGACCTAGCAGATTCTTCAGACCTAGCATAATTTTGCAATCCCACATAACACTGATTTCTTCATAAGCTTGTCTTGATTTCCTCATGGCTTTGGCTGCAATAAATCACAGCAGTTTAAAAGAAGGTCATGTACATATTTTTATATTTCATAAACGAACCTGTTGCACAAAACAAATTATCTGGCATACTTTCCTTGAGAGTTTTAAAGTCATCATTTCACTTTGGGTTGGTTTTAATACATCTCCATGGAATAATCTCATCCTTTTCTCCTTCAAAAGGACCCTGTACACTCATTTGTTCCTCAACTTCTTTCAGGAAGGCAAAAAAAACTCATCCAGAATTTAACAGAACACAAAGTTTTCTCTTACGGGCAAGTGCAATACACAAGATCATACAATCCACCTCACTTCTGACTCCTAAGCGGGGTCTCTAACCCTCACTAAGGCACCTTGGCTCCCTGTGTAGTTTGTGAGGAGGTACAAGCACCTGAGAGTAAGAAAGACATAAAACCCACACACACCTAACATACACCTGCACCATGCTGGGAACCTCTGATCTCCAGTGTTGCCCTTCAGGAGCCTCCATCTGTCTGCTTCAGCATGCTACAGCCCAGCAAATCCAGCCCTCAGCCACCTCCTCAGGGCATACCTGTGCTCTTTCTTTCCCTCAGCCTGCTCAACAGGGCTGCTCTGGTTATTTTACAAGCCCAGCACAAGCCAGAGCACAGGGGAACATGGTACACAGGACCCACAGCACCACGAAGTGATGAGGTTATGCTTAGCATGGCTGGTTTGGGACTAGCATTAATAATTTCACCTGGATCAGACCTGGCTTCATGCTAAGCCAATGTGATGCCTTTGCTCTCTTTGTGCTCAAGGGAATCTCTGTTATTCTGCTTTTCCCATCAGCCATGGTACATCAGCACTTCATTAGGAAGAGCTGCTTGTGGTAGTGTGCGTGTGGTAATAATGGTTGGTATCATAAGGCTCCTATAGCAAGGTCACTTCAGGACAGAGCCTAAACTTAGGCATATCCCCCCTGACATGTTTTCATTCCTTTTTGAGTGTAGTTTTAATTTTGCATCTTAAGGTGTTATAAATGCTAATCAGAGGTGATTACTCTGCATCTTTGCCATTTACTAGTAATTTCACACAGTCTCTTACAATCATTACTGGTTTTGTTTGGAAATACAGTTGCATTTACCGATCTTATAAAAAAATATCAACTTCTGCCTAATTAAAAATACAAACCAAATTGCTGCATATCAGGAGCTTATTCTGTAGAAATATATCTGCTTACATTTTCATTACATTTTTAGACCTATATGAAAATCAAACTCAAGACAATACAGAAATTAAGTACCAGTACCTAGAATAGGACCTATTTTAAAACAGCTGTTTGGATTTCATACTTTATGCTCGCTTTTTTATGCCAAACCAAAACATTTGACATGCTACTAACTTGAGCTTCAGCTTTTATTGTGGTTGAAATCCTGACCCTTCCAGCACAGCTGTCATGATTCGTTCTATAAACCCCAGAGCTAGCAACAGATATCGATTAGCAAGAGATTAGGGGCCAAAGGGATTGCTCCAGGTCCCATTTTCATGCTTCGGGGAAAAGCTATTGTATTATTTCTGCTACTGCTGCCTGCTGTCTCCTTGCTTCACACATGGTCGAGAACCCTTTCTGCTCCCACTCTCTCATGCCTCCAGCCAGGCAACAACTTGTAATAAAAAGCTGACGCCAAAAATTAGAATCATAACTGTACATTGAAACGCTCCTCTGAAGTGCTTACATCCCTAACACCATATGGACCCAGCAAAGGATCTCAGAGAGAGAGAGGAGGAGAGAGAGACGAGAGCTTCTAGCTGAGAAGCACATGGATTCATGGTAGCAGCAGCACAGCAAGCCCCTGGAACCGATATACCACTGATGCTGTAAACCAATAACTGACTTCTTCCAATTATTGGTTTCACAAACAATAATCAGGTTAAAATTAGTAATCTGAATATAAAACTTTTCCTAAAGAAAAGGGAGTGCTGTCTTTCCAGGATAGGGGAAGAGGGAACGCTCAGATATGGGAGACATGAAATAGCGTCCCGGAGGTGGGAAATGTGTTTTGTATCAGGGCAGAGCAGCAGGACATCATACAGCACACTTTCAGCTTCTCTCACCTCAGAGACTGCCAAATGCCACTGTGGTGACAGTGGGGAAGAGCTGGGAGCCAGAGCAGAGAGTATGAGGCCTGGGGACATGTGTGCATGAGAGAGGGAGGGAAAGAGACAGAGAGATGGGGATTCAATGGCAGAGAATAAAGTCTCAAATACATAATCCAGTTTTGTATGGCTTTTCCAACTATATTCTTAGTTTGCAATTACAGACCAAAATTAACAACCTAGTTCACCGTGTGCACATTTACTTTATTAGATTTAACCATTGCATTGCAAACATTTACCAAATGGCCAAGTCTGTGTTAAGAAGCACAGCATCATTAAAAGTTGATGGATCAAGAAAAAAAGGCACAAAGATAAGAGACAACATTTTCAAAAGCAAGGGGGTCCTGATTTTGGGGCGACCATCTTATTTATCGCAAGCCATAGACTTTTTTTTTAAAGCTTTAATTTTGGTGACTGCAGCCAAATACAAGAGAGAAAAATGGAGCCTGAACACAAATATCTGGCTCCTATCCTTCTCTTAGACCACCACGCTGGATTACCACCACTGCTAACAACACTTCCACTCAGAATTGGTGGCTGGGCCCCTTGACAAAATACGGAGATATATTGATGGGCTCTGGGTTGAAAACACTGAAGTGTTCACTCAATTTAATAAAGAAAAGCATCTAAATCTTTTAAGTCTAAAACTCTACAGGGAAATAAGCAATAGGCGTTGCTGTGTTCCAAGTGTCAGGACTTCCATCCTTCTCCTATAAATCGTAGGCAGAGCTCAAACGTGAGGGGTGAAATTCCTAGCACAATCCTGTATGCTGCGCAGACCAGAGTTCTGGAAAAGGAGAATGTTGAGCAATGGTGTTGTTCAGATAGTTTTCCAGCCTTTTCATATGCCCAAAGTAAAAAAAAAAAAAAAAAAAACCCCACCACACCAAAAACACACCATAAGGCACAAGGCACAGGAAGTTATTTTACTTAGCATAGTGGAAATTAAGATACAAATCATGGGAAATACTTGTACAGGAAGAATTCAGCTTCCTACACAATTTGGCAGTATCACTGACCAGGAAACAATAATAGTAGCTGTTCAGAGATTGCACCACCCTTTCTAATAACTTTCTGCAGAGTGAGAGGTTTCTTCCAGTCTGCAAAACCCTGTACAATTTTGAAGCATATTAGAAGTGAAAGAAGTGAGGACCAATGGCTATAAAACACAAAGGTCAAGATACAATCCCTACTCCAAGAAGTCCCTACACTGTGGATTACCAGCTGTTTCAACAGTGTAATAATGACAGCATCTCTCTAATATTGCCCTGGTTTCACACTCTTCTCAGTAGATCCACTATGGAGCACTGCATCCTGGGCTAGAAAGGAAGGTATTGGCATTTTTCTCAGCAGTTCTTGATTTTTTGCCCCATATATTTTTGCTTTTAGGTATATTTTCTTCCTTTTTCTGAAAATAAAAAACTTTCAGTCCTTAAACAACAAGAATTTCACAGCTACTGTTTTAAAAAGCACATAGGAAATTAGGATCTAAACTCCATATTTAAGTAATTAATAATTCCTAATCAGAGCAAGTTCTAATAAGATTTGCTGATGTGCTGAAAGCCAAGATAGGAAGTACCAGTACAGCCAGGCTGACCTAAACTGATCTCAGACGACAGACTTCACAGAAAGCTTGTTGCCCACAGTGTCACCACTTCCTGCTCTTCTTTGTTCCACAAGCTAGGATACTTCAGTAGATTTGCAACCTCGAGCTCATTCCCATGGAAACTCATGGAACAACAAAACATAAGACATTAATCATCATCCTCAGACTTCATCAGGAGAGAAGAATCTGGGCTGTAAGCTGACAGAATTGCATGACTCACAAAAAAAGTAAATGCAACAAGGGAAAGCAGAAGTGTGATAGCATGCTACAGTGCCCTGGGGATAAAGGGGATCCAAACCATGCTGCGTACAGCCCCATCCGGATCTGTATTTTAGCTCCCTCGCTGTTTGGCAATAGTAAGAGTCAGTGCTTCAACCGTGACATTCAGACTCAGAAAGGGATGAATCTGGGCTCCACAAACATCGTGTACAGTCACATTCCCTGGTCTGCTCCTGCTCAGGGCAGAATCAGACCTAAGCCACAATGAGGCCCAGGGTCAACTGACCCAGAGTTCAACTGATCCAATTATTTCTTCTAATTGCACCTCTAGTGAAAATGTTTCCTTATCTGAAGCCCCAGTTGAAAGATCCTCTTCTGAGGGCATGTGAGAGAGGCTGTTTATTCTTATGCTTCACTCCTTTGAATGTTTTCATTTCCACTGATAATCCCATTTTATTGCCTGGCTTTTTTCTCTCTCTGAGATAAAGCCGCATGAGCACTAGCGTCTTACTGCTGATGGTGACCTGCTTTCAGTGGGACTTCTCTGTAAAGCATTTTCAGAATAAAAGATACTGCGTTACTCAAATCTAAGCATTTCTTGAAGTATGTAATTTTGCAAACTGGTATCCAGTACTCTGGCTTCAAAGGAAGTCATAACCATTCTTTGGATGGCAAAATAAATATTATTGATAGAAGGACAAATGCAGAGGAATGATGCATGTTTAGATAAACTGAAAAGGCTTCAGACACTGAACATTTGAATCCATTTCATACCTATACCGCAAGCTGAGGTTAAGAGTTTGATCTGTGGGAAAGCCCCCAAAACAATCTTTGATCATAAGAAGTTCACTGTGCTGTATCCTTCAACTAAGTATAATTCCCCTGGTTCAGATCTCCTTGAATCTTGTGTGTAGAAGCTAATCTTCTTGTATGTGCTATGTAAACACAGTTGCACATACCAGGTTAAGCATATCTAGGAAGCATTCCTGCATCCTGCTGGCATGGACATTTCTCCTAAGCTATTACCTCTAGAGCATTTGTTCATTAATACCTTTCTCCTGGCTCAGTGCTCCAGCTCACTGGTTTCGTTGGGAGAAAAAAAAAACTTTCAACAGAATGTTCGTACAAGTCGAATGAGTTTGGAGAGTGTTTTTATTCAAGCATACTCTCCAGGAGGTGATATTTTAGTAAGACGGAGTGCAACGTGAAGTAAGATGTGCAATATAAGTATGCCAGACTGGAAGTCTCCATTCACAGGGACTGATGAAAATCATTCCTTAAGCAAGAGCTTTCACAGCTTCGTATCTATGAACTTCATATGCCTGCATGGATCCATACACAGAAGAAAAAGCTAGCCAAATTTCAAAAGTCTGGAAATCCCACAAAATTAATGAATCCCACATAGTTCCTGTTCAAAAGTATAAATTAACTGCAATTTGAGAGTCGTGTCAAGAATCTGTGAATAAGCCCAGTCTGAACTTTGCAACAGACATTTCATGCCACTGAAGGGCCTTCCAGCAGTACTTAAAGTTTTGAAGAGACCTCAATATGTCGCTGCTCCCACAGAGAGAGGCTGATGAGAGCCGCTCACCCCTGCTGAATGCAGAGTTCTGCGGAAAACCCAGGAGCTCAAACCGAGTGCTGATGGCTTTCAAATTCTTTTGAAAATAAAACGAGCTCTTTTGAAAATTTATTTGAAAATAAAACTAGTTTCCCCTGCAGTGGCAGCAGCTCCAAAGGCATAAATGTTTGCTGCTGTGGTAACACAGTCAGAGTCATTTCATCAGCATTAGAAGCTCAACTTGGGAAAGCATTTGGGAAGTAAGCTTTAGATTTATCCCTTGTAACTCCAGGCAGCACCAGAAAGCGAGCCGGATCTGACAGCGCAGTCACCAGCCCTCTCCGCACAGGCTGGAGAAAGTACTGAAGGCTCCTGATGGCGGCAATCCCCTCGGTGCCCTGAGGCAGGTGACAGGGGCAGAGGGCATCGTGTTTGCAGACCTCAGCGGTGAAGCACGTTGTCTCTTCAGGCTTGCTACCAAGCTCCTAATCTGCATGTTCACCAAAAGCAATTTGGTCAAATATTTCTGTAGCAATTAATTTTGTCGCATCTGGACTGACACTGGAACACAGGCCCTATGTTTTCATCACATTTATTTCTTAGTGAGTGTAATACCGCTGTTATCCCTGATACAGTCTAAAAAGGACAGAAGATATGAGAGTCAGGCCAGGGTGGCACTTTGGGGTGTTTCCAAGCTGAAGAACCCTCAGGATACATGCCAAGGCTTCCTTATGCAATACAAGAGTACAAATTTGAGCCAGTGATAACTGTGATGGATGATGGGGTGTGTGGATAGTTTGACAAAGTAGCTAGAAATCTTGTCTCCATTCCTCACTCTGCTGTGGATTTCTTACATTAATTTATACTAGTAAAATCTTGCAGCAAAAAAAATCAGCTAGTGCCTTGCCTTTGACATCAGGAAGTCTATGATGTTATTTTTGGTACTATAAAGAATTCTTTTCTACAGAATAGAGATTATAAACCACTCCCCTGTTTCCCAGAGGTCTCCATAGATAAAAATCAAGAACTCAGATGCTGTAATTATGAAGTCAGACAAGGAAAAAATTACTATGTTCACTTCTAAAAACTTTACAGAACGAACACAACATGTTCATGTATGTGTTTATCTAATGAGCTTTCTTTTATTTTTATTGCTTTGCTTACTATAGATCAGTAATATTGATTCTAGTGTTTTTTTGCAAGTTATCTTCATCTGACATGAAAGATGCCATTAGAGGCAACGTCAGGTTGGATAAAGTCATCTGTTTTCTAGCTAAATCCTCCTACAAAGACAGCAGTTAGCAATTGGGATGTATACCAGCTGAAACCATAATGGTGCATATAATGTTTAATTGTGCATACGTGATACATGCTATTTAGCTTTTTCTTTTTTTAACACAGCGCATAGAAATTCTCAGGAGGCTGGAGAGGGTCATATCCATGGCTGAATGAGAAAAGAACATTAAAATTATCGTTATAGGCCTTCCTCCCTTTGACTTAGCTGAGTGAACCCTAGAAGATTTAGAGTTCAGGTTCAGTTCAGATAAACATCCAAAAGTTCACAGGTTTACCCAAACTATCTGAATCTCTAGAGCCACAAAATGAGCTGGAAATCTCCAGAACTGCCTTTCTTGGGGGATTTCCTGCACTTCCACTTTTGGACAAAAATCAGAAGTTCGGGAGGAAAAAAGTAAAATACACTTGACATGAATTAAATATTGCAGAACTTCTGCACAACTCAGCTAAGTTACACTCTAAAAGTCGGAGCCTATTCACAAGGATGTCTTATGAAGTGTTTTGGTGATCTTTTTTAAAATATCAGCTTTTACATCTGAATCAAAGCATATTTACTTTTTCACCTGACTTCTCAGTCTATTCTACTCATTTTACCATCAGATTTTTGTGAGTGAAACCCAGAGCAGGTGGTAAAAGGAAGCTCTGTTCTACACATTTACAGTACATCTACACAGCACATTTAGGTCTTGCAGAGAATATCTCTCCATCTAAAATATTTATTAAAGTGAAGGCTAAGAGGTGAAGGGAAGAGACAGGGAGTATAGTGAAGTAGTTTACAAAGTGCTGACATTCATAACAGATAGCTCTCTCATTGGCATAGGAGCTGCTGGTTTCCCTCTTTTGACACTGATATGGAAAAAACATCAGCAGCTGCACTATCAGCAAGAACGTGACCCTCTGATCAGCCGTTGTTCACTTTCCCAGAGCAGATTCCCATCTACCAAATTAACTATGGCCATTCATTTTATCTGTTGTAAAAATGTGTTTTCAATCACCTTTGGGACTAAGACAGATGATCCGTATTAAATGAAGCGCATGTTGCCTTGTAGTACTTTTCATCATCCCCTCCACTTGTAAAGCCAGAGAGGAATGTGGGCACCCTTTCCACGAGCACGGTTCTCCTGGCACGCTGCGGGTAGCTCACCTGTTCACAAAACACCCTTCCCATTCACTCGGTGATGTGTTGTGCCATTTGTACAATGCTGACAAAAAGTTGCTGCTTATGCTACCAAGTGGGGAAAAAATATCTTTCATAATCTAGCGCTGCCATACTAAGTCAATCAAAGGTCTATGTAGTCCAGTCTAATAACAGCTATAAGAAAAGGCATATGTACAGGGTAATTCTTGCCCTGCTGCTTCCATCCAGCTACTAGCAAGGTACCAGCTTAGAGACTTCCTGAATTGAGAGTTTTTACCTGCACCATCTTGTTTAACAGGTACTTATGAACCCATCCTCCTTTAATATACCTAATCCTTTTCTGAATCTGCTTATGCTTTTGTCCAGGACAACATCCTGTGGCAATGAGGTCCATGATTTCTTGCACTTCCTTTTGTTTGTTTAAAATCAGCTACCTCAGAATTCAATTTAGTGAGAAGCAGTAAACAGATAAATAGCTCTTTATTCACCTTCTCTATCATTCTTCATTCACCCTCACTGCTTTTAAAGGTAATGATCTTCTTTCCCGGGCAGTCACTCTTTTCCAGCCTAGGAATTCCATCAATCTCTTTGTCACATAGAAACCATTCCATAGCACCCTTATGATCCATCCCTTCAGTTTTTCTTAACGTCCTTAGAATTTTTAAAATACACCTTTTCCAGAGTTCATCTAGAAGATCAGGTGTGAATACTCTGTCGCATGATGGTCTATACTTTTGTTGCAGTTTGATTGTGGGGTGACAATAAAACTATGGCAGATGTATTGTTAACCCCCTCTCTTCCCTTTTCCCCTTCTAGCCCCTCCCTCTTCCCACTAAGGACAGGTGATTGGGAGGGAAAGAAGGACCAAGAGAAGAGAGTTGGAAAAATTAAAAATGTTTTACTGCTACTGATAAAAATAGAGTAAATAATACAAAATATACAAAACCAATCTTGAAAGTCCCGGCAACTGCTCCGGCAGATGCAGGGCCGGCACCCGAAGTCCTGGACTGGACTTTGCAGCCAACCGGAACTGGATTCAGTCTGTCACTAGGCCTCAGTTCACAGGGATGACTCGTAAGGTCCTCTCCTAATGTCAGCCATAGGCAAAAGGGACAAGATCCTTGTGATCTCCCAATTTTATATGAAGTATCACATGAATGGGATGGAATACTTAGTTGGTCAGTTTCAGTTCACCTTCTGCTTGCACATCTCACGAGATGCACCATTATCAAATGACTCTGCATTCCATTGCTATGTCTACCAAAACATGCTTTAGCTGACAGGGAAAATTCACTAAAAGAGAAACTCTGCCATTGTTTTGAGGTGACATTGTCAGAGCCAGCCATAATGTCACCTGAGGTGCCTCCCCCACGAATGGAAGTATCCATCTCTTGATAGTCATGGCATATATATAATTTACATTAGTTTCTTCAGTCTTCATTTACTGCAATTAGAAAATAACCTGAGAAAATCAGCCATTCATCATCCCAACAGGATCTGCAAATCCCCAGGGATGATTTGAGTTTAGATTTTCGTGAACAGTTTTGTGTCATTAACAAATCTTGTCCTTTTACTGCTTGTCTCCATTTTTAGATCAGGAACAATTAGAATAACATGGAACAGATTTTTGTCAGTAACTTCCCCCTCTTGTGATTGCCATCCTTCTATTACATCATTGTAATGTTCTAGCTAATTGCAGAAGTGTTTTCTACATTATTTTCACCGATTTCTTGGAGGCTTGCCACATTCATCCTCACAAAAGTATGAGGTATCTTTTAACTGACATGAGCTATGAGTTAGTAAAGCAACATGTTTCTCTTTCTTACCTCCTTGCTATGATTCCATCAATGCTCTGACACATTAGCTCTTTCAGAAAAGATCTGATATAGGCAGGCCAGCTTCCTATTTATTTTTGTTTTTCTTGGTTGTTGGGGTTTTTTTGTTTTGTTTTTTGTTGGTTTTTTGTTTGGCTGGTTTGTTTGGGGGATTTTTTTCAGACCAGTGACAATGCAGGGTTTGCCTCCTATCACCATTAATTCAAATGCCTGAAATTACCCAATATCCCCAAGCAATGTTAGCAGGTTTTCAGCCCTGCCCTTCCTCCTGCACAGTAAGCCCAGAGCCTGCTGCAATTTCACACTCTACAGAAAAACCTGTCAGTCAAACTAGCAGCTGAAACTCATGTTTGTTGCACCTTTCCAGAGAAAGGCATCTCATGGGGTCTGTTCAGCTGCTGATGAAAGACAGGCTTAGCATGAAATCCGCTGCAGCTCCATCGGCAGCTCGGTGTCTCTGTCCCTGGTGCGTTGACGCTGGGGCAAGAGGAGGGGCACACCGCACATGTACAGCCAGGCACACGCAGTGCATCTTCTTACCAGATGGTGCATCAGACCTGTTGGAGTTTAACTTTTAATTAAACTAAAAATTAAGTGCCACATTCAGTCACAGCATCAGTTTCCTCCAAACCAGATGTCTGCAAGATACCACAAAAATTGTATCCATGTGAGCCCGAACCCAGGCTGTGGGTGGCCACTGCCCAAGCCTCATACCCCATCTCAGTCAGGACAAGAAGTCTTCTCCAGTAGCAAGCTGACAGTCCCTTTGTTCTGGGCCACCATGCCCTGAAAGCCTCCTCTATCCTTCATGACACACGTGAAACGGACACTCCTGCAACATGTCGCTGTTGCTAACCAGGCAAAGAAAACAGGCTGGCAGGACATGCTCTGTAGGGTTTACCCAAAGCTTCCCAAGGCAGTGTACATCTTGCCAAGACATCTAATAAATGTGCAGTGCATGCACAGTTACCTTAATTTTTCCCGACAGCTCAGCGTGCTGACCAAGGTGCCCTCTGTGCCAAAATCCCAGGCATGCACTGTGGTCCTGGCTAAGAGCAAACTGGCAGAAGGTGTCTAAATCAATAAGCCTACTATACTTTGGCGAAATAATCCATGAAGCCTTCGAAAGACCCTGGATAACATTTTAGTAGGCGTATGGAAGCAAAATGAAAAAAGACCCAGGCCAAGCTGCATGGCAGCACTACATCTTTCCTGGAGCCCTGCCTCTAGATCTCCTTCCATGCCATATAATGATTTTAGAGAAGTAAGGTCCATAAGGCTCCAAAGAAGCAATAACGATATAATTTATGTGGGTAAAACCTGAAGCCAGCAGCCTACCTGTAATGTTATTTGTCAAGCAATGGTAACAGACTAGCACAGATTTTTACATCCTGGGCATTGACTCAGTGTCAAATATTTAATTAAAAAAAAAAAAAAAGGAACCTGATCCAATAACTGGCAGTGGCTGTACTCAAGGATCCAATCCCTCACTTTCTTCCAGTCCCTTCTCTATGTTTCGACCTAACTTTCCCCTCCCTCTATGCCTTTCTCACTTGGAAGATGTTATTGTTTAACATGGCACATTCCCAAGCTGCTAGACCAGGACAGTGAAATTATTCACTGACTTTACTGTACTCTTCCACCAGTCACTCATTTTTAAGCTTTCAGCCCTCCTTCCCTCCACCTCCACCTCCTCCACTCCCCAATGAAATTCTCTTTTTCCCTTCTCTCCCTCCCTCTTCACTAGGCAGAATCTGGAAAAAAGAAATCAAGGCCAAACTCAACAAAACTACTGCTGCGTAATAGCAGTCCTTTTTCACACACAGATGGTCAGGCAGAAGAATGAGCGCTTTATAAGACAGACATCATGCTGGTCTTTGCAATCCAGTTCTCCCAGACCTCAGCGGGAGTTTTTCATCACCAAAGTGGATAATAACTCTGTCAGACACCTCATACACACAGGTATTAATAAAAAGAGAAAATACTGTAGTGACTGATTTTACAAGAAACTGGGAATCTAAATGTGATAGTTGAAAATGCACACGATGATTACGCACAACCAACAGCTATGTCAACGGGGGTTTACAGCAGGTTGCTAATAAGCAGGGAATGCACTTATGTATGCATCTATGCTTTTGCACTTTATCGACAACGTTTCCACAGCCAAAGTCCGTGTACCATTGCACAGTCACAAACGCGCACACGCCGTCTGCCTGTAAACGCCTAAGTGCCCATAGGCTTCTCCATGTTTGCATACGGAAACTCCATTTGCATGGGCAATAGCAGTTTACAGCATTGCCATCTGATACATTGCAAGGTGCTAGTTACACATGCATTTATTTCTGAAATTTGGCTGAATCTATAAATAGGTTTAAACATGTTATATTTTTTTTAAGAAAGTTTCTTTTTCCCAAAACTGAGTTTGGGTGACAAAGAAGGTAGATTCCCATCATCATTAGTTAGAAGCCGAAGCCTCCTTTTCCCTTGTGAGATCCAGAGTGTTAAGATCTGATATGAAGACACAGCAGCAGCGTTCACTAACCCAGAAACACATCTGCCCCTGTTTAAAATGGAAAAATATTTTCAGAAGCTCCACATTTTCATACAACAAAAGAAGCCATGTTAAAGAAAATCACTGCAGTAATTTTGAAGTAGGAACTCTGTTCTGTTAGTCATCTTCCTCTTTTTTCCACAAATACAAATTCTTAGAACTTCTGTAGCTCAGCATTTTCAAATTCAACTAGAATGAAGTAATGTGTGAACTCTTGCACTGTCACTTCATTAGTCATTTCCTTCATTAGTCAAATGAGGAGCAGCACTTAATGCTTCTGCTCATGAAAGAAGTTTTTGCAATAATGTATTTGAGAGCTATTCTGCATTGAAGTTAAAAAAATAAAATGTGTTTTGTACTTCAATAACAGCATAAAAAGAGGGATCATGCCATCTTAGACGATTTAGATCCCAAACAGAAACAAGTTTGCTGACATCCTTTTGTTAACAGCAGACCATTGCACACTAAGCACTAAACAGTTATGGTGTATGTAGAAGGACAAATTCCTGCTAAGGACGTGCCTTCTACAGGTTAAGCAGTACCCAGTTTTCAGACCTCTATCTCTATTCTTTCTTGGACACACTGCTAAGAAATACCCCTTTTTGTATTCCAGCTACCCCATTTCTCCTATTACTTCCTCCCATAGCCTATGTTTCAGAACCATTTCTTTGCACTAATTAAGTTTCTGAAAAACAAACACCATCAGTCTCATCACACTGATGATTTGTACTCTCCCCTGGATGCAAAATTAATGCAGGGTTTTGTTCAGGAGTTGCCAAAGAGCAGCATATTACCTATCATTAAAGAGATGCATGAACAAAGCTGTAAGTGAAGATTGCCAAGAACTGGGCTTTGCTGTGCCCACCTCAGTTTGGTGCTGTCAAGCTTTCAGCTTCATTCTCCAAACCTAATAAAACAAATTAAGTCAGCCTTTTCAGCATCATTCTCATCATTCATAAATTAATTTTTAGTGGCATTTTCCCATGGATTCAATCCGACTGACCCAGATTCCATGCTTCTCTTTTACACGAATCACAAAAATTAATAAAAAACGAGATCTCATACATATGGAACACAGGATAAGATTTAGGAAAGAGAGATTAAAATGTTTAGTTACTGGGGGTGAGGGGGAAGGAAGGTAGTTTAAACAGCAAGTCCCTGAAAGTAACAAAAATATATTTAAAACAAATTTATATGATACCGTAGTACAGCACAAAAATCATGTACACTCCTGTTTTCAATCAGCCTTTTCAAACTTGTAGACACTGTATTTTAATTATTATTAATGACAAGCAACCAGACTTCACCGTATCAGCAAAAGTCTTACTGAAGGGGGTGAGAAGAAAGAAGAACGTTACCCTAAAGACAGGTTTTTCAGCAATTTCTATCTCAGTGACTCGTGAAACTTTCTCTGGTGTGGATGGTGCTGGCCCCTGTGAAACAGAACATAGGACTGGGCTGGGGTGTGAGATTCACAGGCCACTCCTGATAGTGAGCAAAACAACTTTTTAACTGAGGACCTTAAACAGGGTAGGACAAAATAAAGAAGACAATAATTTTTTTCTTGGACAAGAAAAAACGTGAAGAAAACATGAAGGAAACTGTTAGTTTCAATGTACATTCTCACCTTCTCTCTCTGGATACCTCTGCCTGATAGACTGAGTTTCTAGTCCCAAAAGTATCAGTTGCAATGATTACCACAGCAGCAATTTTTGGTGGCTAAAGGTGGGGAAAGTCTAAAAACAGACAGGGCAATGCAGCCTCAATCTCCTAGATTTATCAAGCCAGCTTTGGAGAATTTTTATAATCCTACCTGAGCTCCAGAGTACTTAATGGGAACTAATGTGTTTTCTTTTAGAATTTCACTTTTTCTGAGTTTGGTTTCAAAAAGTTTCCATCTTAGTATGAAAAAAGAGAAGGGCATAAACCAACCCTGCAATTCTCTGGCAACCTTGTGCAAGTCAGAAACACACATGTGCGAATGACCTGACAGGGGCTCAAATCCCAGGCTTGTAAAACCAACCAACACACTTCAGTGCCTTCAGTGTAGGCAGGATTGATCCCTGGCAATCCAGGATTATTAAAGCTGTATTTTTTTAAATAGAACAGAGAATGTATTTCAGCTGGATTTTTACTCCAAGAAAACTCTTCTGATTGTAATGGCCTTACTACCTTTCTATTTCCTCCTTCACTCCTTCCCTGCTTAGTTCCCACTGCCAGCAGCTCCCCACCTTGCCCTCCAACACACAATGCTCTTTCTCCAGCTCAGCCTCAGACACATAAATTGCTCTGAAAGGCAGAATCCCCAGGCTCTCATGAAGCTCCTGCAAAAGTTAATGAGACTTGGCACAAGATCTTCTTATAGAGAAGTATTTGAAAGAGCAGCACCTTACTTACTGTTGGAGACAGCACAAAAATCACTTCTGCACTGACAGTTTTCATCCTCAGCTCTGATTTCTACCCAAGTCAGGAATATTTTTTGCTTTATACCTGACTTGACAGTTATTAATACTACTGTGAGTATATACCACCTGACTTTATATGATTTAGAAAGAGGATAGCAAAGATAACAGTTTCATTATAAGTTTTAAGTGCCCATAAATCTTTCTACATCAAACCATTCCTGATCTCCCAGGAGAAACTCTCCAAACACTGAAGCCATGCCCATTTGGCAAGAACTACAGACAGGGATTTCTTTTTTAGACTCCTTCATCTCTACAGAGGGCAAAACTCTTGGATAAAAAACTTTGGTCCAGAAGCCTATTTCTTTTCCTGCAGCAGTTAGAGGCACAGTGATGGTTTTAATAGAGTTCTGTAATGACTCTATTGCTACTTTTTATGACTATTTCTTGGAGTAATAAAGTGACAGAGGCAACGATATTGAATCACTGACTTTTCTGCAGTGAAGAAGGGAGCATGCAGAGTCCATGAAGTTATTTCCATTCAAAGCCCAGCATTCAATGTGTTTCTAGCTCCTACAAAACACTGAGTAAAAATTCCTTCTCACCTGTGCGCTCTCCCAGTTAATGTCAGGAGATGAACTCACACTGCCCAGACACTTGGGGAGTAGTTTCAAAAGTTCCATCTTGATTTCTGTGCTGTGATATTCCAGTGACTGTTCCTTAGAATGCCTGCAATAGAGCAGATGGATGCTTCCTTGAGCACCTGAGGATTTTGTGCTCTCCAGAGAAGTGCAGAAGTAATGGGCAGCTCCCCAGCCTGGCTTATCCCATCTGTGCAAGGGAGCACCCTCCAGAGTCACCTCCAGAGGATAAATCAGATCCCAGATGAGATAAATTGCCCCATCTCTCTTGGTTGACCTTGAAAAGGTTCCAGGCTCCTGATTCAGGCACTTTCATTTCACTCCTACTTATGCCCAAGCAGCTAGGTTTATTAGCATGAGATACCCCTATTTATTCAGTAGAAAACTTATCAACTTTACAAGACTGTATCTAAAATTGCTATCTAAACCTATTACAGCTGAATACATGTACCTCATTAACCAAAACCCAATGTGTTTTCCTCTACAGTTCAGCGCTTGCTACAGTTGTATTTGCTGGGCTGGAGCAAACTCAGTGACACGGTTCTGTGTTATGCTGTATTCTAGCAAGGCATGTCAAAAATGCAGAGTGAAGGGTAAAATTATTTCATTTCCAAAATAAATAAGTGGTTTTGGTCAACACTAGAACACAAAGGACAGGTATTTTAAATTAGAGAAGCTGCAGGGAATTGATACCTCATAAAACTTCAATTAGCTTCCAAATTATCTCTTTCACAATGTTTACAAATACTCCTAACCAAACTTCACTGAAAAATGGACTCTCAATACTTTTATTTACCTAATAGTTAACACAAGGATAACAACACACATACAAATTTAAAATAAAAACATATGTGGTCCCAAATAAGAATTTGAAACAGATGTGCTCTTTTAACTGTATTTCTTCACCCAATGCTTTTTACCGTTTGTATTTTAATGTATTTTTTTTCAAAGGTACAGTAAGATATAATCCTAATAAATTATTCCCTCTTTTATCTGACAAGCAAGGCTTTCAAACAACACATTCTATCTTTATTTCTTGCTGGTATAACTCATTCATATCAGTCGGTGCGTTGCACAAAGGCAGCTGACTGCAGCCCGACTATAAGCAGGGATACTGTTTTCTTTAGAACTGTATTTGAAAATCAACATTAATATTTGCAGGATGAAAACATTACAATGTTCACCCCTGTTTCTGCCAGTCCTGTATTCTCACATCTTCGCAAACCCATGCTTTTATTGGACACTGACACCTTACTTTTCTCCTCATGTTTTCAAATAGCAGCACCTAATATTTAGAAGGGTAAATTAGCTGTATCAGCTTTTCAGTCCCAGAATCAGAAAATATTGGAAAATTTATCTGATATCTCATTTTGTCCTCAAAACTTTATCTGTAACTTCTGCAGAAAAGCATCAAAAAGCATTTTGGTTCACCATATTCTAATTCCAAATTACACACCTATCCATACAATTTCATTTTCAGATGCTCTGAAAGTAGATTTATAACAAGGCCTGTATTTACCAGAAATATATTTAAGGTGTAAAGCCAAGAACTGGTAAGTTAGGAAATGTTCCTAAATTTCTACTGGGTCTAAATGGCTGCAGGGACCCTGTGAGCAGGAGGTCTGGGGCTGGTCACCTCAAGGTCCTGCTGACTTCTGCACCACTGTGAGTACCCCAAAACTACAGCCTGTCAGGGAAGCCCACAGCACCTCTGATCAGATACAGTTAAAGAAAGCAGCTGCTGGGGCTGGAGACACGTGAGGAAGAAAAGTGTTTTGAGAAAGAAAAGGAAACAAAATGGAGGTGACATGTGGACGATGCCATCCTTGAGGATATGGCTGGAGACACACTCAGGGAAGGAGGCGCTACCTGACATAGAAGAGGCACCCCCACAGGACTGAGGTTGCCTCACACCACAGTGGATACATCCGTGAGGGACTGTGGCCCATGGGCACCCCATACCCAAGCAAGCACAGCCATGGGTGACTCATGCTGGTGCAAAGGAAAACAATCAAGGAGCAGCAAAAAGACATTAGGCTGGTGACACCAACCTGCTGTGTCACCTCACTGGTGGGACTGGGAGGCTGTAGTACCACGTACAGTAACACTTGGTATGCTGAGACCAGGAAGAAGGAGGAGTCAGACTAAAGCCAAGCCTGGGGAAGGCAAAGGTGATTCCATAAATGTTCATTGAACTGCCTTTTTTTTTTTTTCAATACTTGAATCAGTAATTAAATGTTTACATTAATTGGCAATAAATTCAGTAAAATTCCTCAAGTCAAGACTATTCTGCCCATGACAAACTTAACATTTAGGAAAATCTGTCCCTTTCCAGTGTTTTCATTCAGCTTTTCCCATGTATTCATTACATGACAGGTTCTTCACCTGCACAGGGCTGTGGGCCACCTTCACCACCAAACCACAACCAGCGCAAGTAATTTAACCATGAGCCAAGAGAACGGGTCTTCATACGACAATGGACTTTTTATTCTTTTTTTTTTACCATGCTTACTTCAGAACTTCCAGAAATCAGAACTGGGAATTGACTTCTTAGCATTTTCAATGACACTCCTAGTACCTTCAAAATACGATATCCAAAAACATATTACCACATGGCATCAAAGAAGGAATTACCTTGGTAATAGCTGAGCAAAGCTGAAATTTTCAACACCCATGAAATGTCACTGTTTCATATAATTCAGACTTTATAAGCCAAAGCATTTCAAAAAAAAAAAAAAATTCCGATATAAAAAAAAAGAAGTTATACTAATAATTTCAGCAAATGTAAGACTTTTTAGGGTAGATGTCAAAAGATATCTTTCTGGCCCAAATATTCCAACTTCTGACTTTCTCAGGTCTCTGATTCAAAGCATATGGCTACAAATACTTTTTTAATCTTTTTAATACTTAAGAGTTTAAAAATAAATGGAACAGTGTTTGTTGTTTTTTTTTCCTTTGCATTACTTTGGAAAATGCTAGAATATGTTGGTATATTTTTTATCCAAGCAAACACATTCTGTTTGACACAGACACCTGACAAAATTTAAACCTAACTGTAAAAGTCTGGCAAAGCTAAAGTGACTGAAAATAGGGTCTTATTTAATGGTGTCTTACAATAACAGTTTTATGAAAACGGACAGGAGAGTCAGGCAAATTCAATAACCAAGGATCTTATTAGGACTAGGATTAATTTGGATACCAAAGAGTAAATTAAACAATTTTGGGAGCTCTGGCATCCTTAAAGAAATGCAGTTTCACAACCATCAGGTAGAAAGGGAAAAAACAGGACCATCTTGTAGACCTGGCACATCTTACTGAAAGTTCACAATAGAAAACCAAGCTCAAATGGCCATACACCAATCAAAAAAACCTATAAAGACTGGGACTGGGAGATGGCACTATAAAAATCGTAATAAGACTCAGGAACCAGACTGAGTGAATTACATGTTGGCCTTTGAGTAGCAAATCGAAACAATCAGCAGAAAAATCCAAGCAACGATTGAACATTGACCACTGGAAACCAAGAGCAGCAGCAATTCACCAAGATTTTTTAAAGTGAACTCAAGTGAAGCTAGTAAAACTCAGCAATTGCTAACATACCACCATAACTACAGGTTTAATAATGTCCCATAAACTTTAAGAATTTGAAATTCATTGCTGTGGAGCAGCTTATGCATTTGGTTTGCAACACACCCATTTTCACACTCAAAGACATCAGAAAAGCAGATGAAAGTTTATTTTTCTTTTGATAAAGAAGTTAGGCTGATTTTGGCAGCTTGCCATCAGTTCGACCCTGTCCTCCAACTTCCCCCCTGCCCAAACACTATAAATTAATCTTACACTGGTTGGGGGGGGTGGGGAAGAAACCTGAAAAACTTTGGCTGAACCTCTCAAGGGCATATCCCATAGTGACAATCTTTAGTCTCGACCATCTCAGCTGGCCTCTTCCCCAAAACTATACCTATAAACAAACTGCTCCCTTAAACTCCAGTTCCATTTTCTCTTGGTCTTGATATTATCACCAAGCAGAATTTCTCATTCAGACTCCCCAGAAATGCCCATTATGACTCTCTGCTTCTGGACTAGCTGCTGATCTCCATACAAGCACATTTGCAGAGTAACTTCACTTAGCTGAAGTCACTCCAGGTTTTCAATATGAAACCGAAGAGTCGAATACGAGCCCTGCAAAGTTAACCTGACAAGTTAGTAATTAAACCCAGGAATTATGCAGGGTGTAAAAAGTTTTAGTTGATTTTGACTGCAAGGCAAACTAGATGAAGATTTTTGTAACTTGTCTGCATAGCAAAGAATAATACAAACAGTGAATAAATAATACAAGGGGAGTCCCTGTTTACACACACAGAAGCACGATGCACACAGGTTATCCTAGGTCAGATTTTAGCTTATTACTAAGAATTCTGTCATCCCAACCTTCCTTCTTATGTCTCAACCATTTTTAATAGCAATTTCTGACAGTGATTTTGTAATAATGATTCTGCAATAATTTCCCATAATGCTAAATCCTCAACTTCTTCACTTATATAAACGATCACCTGAAATTATTTTTCAGTGCAGACTGAAAAGGAAGGAAATTTTCAGAGTTTCTAGTAAGTCTAAATTTTGTGAACCAAAGAAGCTGGTTGTTACATCACTCTATGAAAAAATATTTATATTGGCTCTGGCTTTAATGTTACATTTCTCAGTTCATGCAAGTGGCAGGAAACATGCAGAATCAAATCAAGAGATACTCCACAAGGCTTGTTAAATGAAATGTTAAATAAAGACTTGTTATAAAAATAAAAGGATGTAACTCAGGAAATGAGCTTGGTCATCTCACAATTCTCTGTTGTTCCACAGCCAAGCATTGGCTAAACATTAAATTATTTTTATAAACAATGCACAGAGGAAAAAAATGCATTCGAGATTTACCCTAAAAGTAAATTTGAAGAACACTTAAGTGACTTAGGAGCCTCAGCTTTATTTGCAAATCTGACTTAAAAGACTAATTCAGATCTTCATGAAAATGAGGGAATGTAGGCTTCCAAGTCTTTTGAAGCATTTACCTAAAATACAAAACAGTTTCATGCACAAGCCAGAAAAACCTGCAAGAAAATATATTAACAAAATATGAACTTATACACAAGAAAAATCTTCTCACATGGAAGAGTCCTGCTTTGAGGAGGAAACTCTTTTTATTTTTCAACACAGAAGGTCGGTGTTACTAGAAAATAAATAACATGAAAGAGGCGGAAGAGGACAGGGGAAATTGCTCTGCAGAAGAAAAACAAAGAATAGCAGTCACAAACTTCTCATGAACTCCTGAACTACTGAGTTAACCACGGTAATCTATTGCTATCCTCCATATTTCTTTGGCCTCATTGCTGTAACTTGCATACATCCATAAGGGTGAACATGACCTCTGAGTTTCCATTGCGTTTCTCAGACTGGTATACATCAGTCTCAGACCCAGTATTTCTTCAGATTATACAAGTGCAACAGCAGTGTCCTGTATTAAGATTGTTGCCTCTGTTTTTATTTGACAGCATGATTGCATTTACATTTCGGGGAAAGCCTGTACAAAGGGATGGCTTTTGAGCCTGGCTCCCGTATGTGCTCTTAGTTCCCAACATGGTGAAATTAATAGCTATTTTTATTTCATCTGGCAGGGAGTTTTGCAGTCAATGTAGGATTGCATCTCCTGTGACCACAGGGTGTCTCAGATTTCCCACTGGTTTAATTGCTCTGTGCTACGTGAGGCTGCATTTTCAGCGAGAGAAGGAGCTATCTCATACAGCCAGAGTTCTGCAAACCAGCCAGCATTCTTGAAATACAGTCTTTATTCCCTGACTAGTAGGAAAAGAAAATTAGTAAAGTTTCATTTTGTAAAGAACCATAACCAAACAAAGACCTCATGCTTAAAAATTACTCTCAGTCTGATATGATTAAAGTAGTGAAGAAAAGGAATTTTAAAGTAAAAACTAACATTTTCAGCAAAAAATTTTACTATGATGGAATGATTTGTTCAAGTATCTTCAGTATCTTCATTGCTGACATTAAAATTCCATGACTCCTTGATTTCTAGAAGGAGGAAAAGGGGAAAGAAAAAAGGAAAATATAACTAATTGTGTTGGTTTTCAACGAAAATAAATACTTGGTTTGTTTTCACTTTCCTCTCTTCCTAAATGAATTAATGAAACTGTTGAACTTTGGCCTCTTCTTCAGGCTAGAGCAGCAAGGAGACTGGCTGACTCGATATCCCCCACAGCAATGCTGATGGAAGATTTTAATGTGAGAACACTGTGTGCTCGTTTGGCACTGCATTCCCTAGAGGGAATATGGTAGACAGCGTATAGATTAAATTTAGCTAGAATTAGACATTAAGAAACACAGACTTGGTGCCTTGATGCTAAATATCAAGAGGTCACTCTACACTTGGTTTCCTTTGTAGGTTTATAATGCGTTTGCATTTCTCTTTCCTTCTTTATTTTTTTTTTTTTTGGCGTAATTGTTGCATAGCAGGCAACCATTTTGTCCTTCTTAGTGATCCAAGTTACACAACATAGCAAGCTTGTGACAGGAAAATAACCAGGATTCTCTGAAGCGGTCTTGAAGACCTTTCTGCATGCCCCAGAATTGATTTCAAGTGTCTGATGAAAAGTCAGGCCCTGTGACACAATTTTTCTTTGGCTTCGAAAGCAAATCAAGAAAAATTCCTCCCATAGGAAAAATCTAAACTGCAGGTCTGAAATGAGAGGTTTTTTGGATTTTCTTTTTGTACATGAAATGCCACTATTCAGAGGCATACTCAGCATTGCATCAGCTAATAATAACACAAGGATAGCAACCTACAGCCGCTGCAGACAATAAAAGGGTTTGTTTTTAAAGTGTGGTGCCAACAACAGTTTCAGGTCATTTTGCAACTGGCTTTTCATGTCTGGTGTGCCTTTCAGAGTTTTGGCTCTGTTGGTGCTTCAGGTTAAATGAAACAACAAAAAATTCAAACAGGAGCCACAAAACTCAGCAACTCAGCCTTTTTGATCTACCTAAGTGTTTTTAAGCCTGCTCATCACCATGGGATCCAAGTGCCTATTTTCACATTTCAGTTTTTCCAAAAGGGTCAAACCATGGTAAAACCGTAATGCTTGAGTGGTTGTGGCAAGAAAAGATTGATTTAGAGAAGAAACAAGTTGTCTTCTCCTGAAATAAACCTGAACAGAACAAACTAAAGGTGGAATGGGGCAGAAAGGAAATGGCTGTTTCTCCTTGGCAAAAAGATTAGTACAGTTGGCAGCATATGGAAGCCGAGTTGCAAAGAGTTGGAAGAAAATACTTTAACCATCAAGAGCATTCAAAAGGCTTCCCTTGGGATAATGTGAATATGGACTATGCTGTATTTCATGGATTGAATAACCATCTGAAAGCACAATAATTTGAGATAAAGTGAGATTAGTTTCTTTCATTGACATCTTCTTGGAAAATAACATGGAAAATCTAGTGCAAGGGTCATTTGGCTTGCTATGTTAATGATAATACTGCCAACATCCAGTACCAAAACAATGAGTAATTTGTAAAGATTTGGCATATTACTTCCTGCTTAATAAATTCAAAGGTTTGAACATGACAGCATATTGTAATGTAACATAATATTGTAAATTTGCAGAGCCAGATTCAACCCACAAGCAGACCCAACATTGATTTCAATGTAGATGCTTACCGCAACCTGAATGAATAATCTGGATACATACTTGGCTGAATAACATCTTAACTATATATGCAGTGGGGGGGAGGGAAGTACTGCTTCTTTCTAGTTATTTTATGTAGCCATGTAATAAATGTATTTTTTCATACATATTTGCATCCATATTTTGGCAAGGAGAAAAGTATACATTTAAATGCAAGGCAAGATAATTGGCCTTGGAAGACCTCGCAGGTTTGTATTAGCTAGCATAAGCTTACAGAAGTACAGTCATGCATTAATTCAAAAAAGGCACAGTAACTTTGGGATGAAGAGGAAGAAGTCAAATGAAAGATAAGACCTGTCTGAGTAACTCAACATAACCAAATAATAATGGAGAGTCCAAACTGGTCAAGGGGACAATGGAGAGAAGGACAGGATAACTAAGCATCAACTGTGCCACGGGAGACATGCAAGTTAGTGCTGATTTCTTGATTCCAGCAAATCTCTAGACTGATCTGCACCAGAGTGCCTGAAAAAGATCTCTCTGTCCATCTTGTGCTTTATTCAGGGAGTCAAAATGAACACCCAGGATAAAAATCCTGATTCTGGGAGTCCCACTGGCAAGATTTTATCATATATCTTCCCAGAAAGAGGGAACTCTCCCATTATCAGAGAACAGTCATGGCATTTTGGCCAGGACTGGCTAACCACCACTGTTGTCTTCTCCCTCTGACAGAACACCTGATGAGAGTGTGGTCAGAGCAGGAACTCATCTAGAAGGACCATGGACTGGACATAACAACAGACAATCCCTGCCCTCCTGAAAGATATAAATGGGGAGCCACAAAAGAAAAGGACAGAGGCTAACAATTCCTGCTTTTGCTCTAAAAATGGCTTAATTTGGTGTGTGAAGAGTGAAAGTTTCCTCTAATAACAGAGTACCTCTGCCAGAGGCAAACATGAGAGAAGAGAATCAATGCTACTTTGCTCTCCAAGCCCCAAGCACACCTCCTCAGCCACATAGAGAGAGCTGGTGGAGGCAGCAAGGGAAACTGGGCAGTGTGGAGAGATGGCTCGCTAATCCTGTCAGGAGAAAAAGTGGTTCATGTCACTCAACAGCATCTCCACAGGGCAGTTACAGGAGAAGCGCTGACAGCCTCTAAAAGGAATCGCATCCAGTCGTCCTCCAGCAGGAAGAAGTTGGCTTTGACATGAAGTTTATAGGGTGAGTGAGATGAAATAGGGGGGAAGGGTCCTCTGGGCTCCATGTAGGATTTTGTCTTCCCCTGCCCCACGAGGAGATGGAAGAGGAATGCATTAGCAGTCCCAACTGCTTTTAGCTAGTCTATCCTTTCTGACCCCTTCACCAAGCAGTTCTGTATCTCTCTCATTCCCCGCCTTTCAAAATTTAAACTTGCTAACCCTGCTGCCAGAAATAAAGACAGAAAAAAAATCAGAGTTGAAAGCAGTTTCAACATAAGGAAGAGTTGTAGGGGCAGACAGGGGATTCTTGCCACGTGATACTGAGCACATACCATACCACAGCACACATTGGTAAGTACATTTTACAACCAATTGTACAGACTTGTCTTGCTTTTCTTCAGAAAGCTTTTAGTCAGGCTTTTTCAATAACTAGTGCACTTGAATGATTTTCAGCAGTACAAGTAGTAAATAAGTGTTGACAAAAAAGTGAAGCATCTACAGAAGGAATGAAGCCACCCAAGACACCAACAGAGTTCAGTAAGAACGCAGTTAAATTATAGAATAAATGTCTATATTAGCACAGAGTTACCATATCCAATGTACAAACCAGAAAGAATACAAAATGAACGTAATTTACGTTCCACCTAAGAACTCCTTACTGAAGGATTCACCATTCCCACCCCACGCCAGGGCACTCCAAGGAACAGGACATGCAGCTGTGACCAAGGACCTAAATCCTTCTCCCGGAAGACACTTCTAGAGTCATGTTTATAAAACACAGAGGTGTCTAGGGTTGCAGATGGGCATCTGGATTTTTGCACAAGGTATTCCTAACTGTCTAGGAGGTTTATACAGCATTTTTACTGCAGCATACCGCCTACAGTCTGCCATTGCCTCTGTGGCAGCAGTCACACATCCCTCTCAGAGACCCTCATCTCTCTCTTCTAGGCCCTCTGCACTCCTTTAAGAGGCAATAACTCTTGCCTTTAAAAGCAAGTGAAAGTTGTTTTTCTTCTGATACTGAATGAGAGAGTTGCCTTGCCCATCGCTTACCTTGCCCATCGGTGGAGAATAAAGTTCAGAGGTGCGGCTGCTCCTTTGCTTCAATTGTACTACAACATCACGTTTTCCCCCCTTTAGGTGGATTAAAGCTGAAAGGCTTTACAGGAGACATGTCTGTTACAGTAATGTAAACAATAAATAATAATAGGAAAAAGAAAGAAAGACTGATTTATTGAAGGCTATTCACTTCTATAAAGTAAATAACTGAACTTTCCATTTAAGTGGACATTTTTACTGCCAAATAAATCTCCTTGCACAGATATGAGAGGAGCAGAGATTTCATGTAGTACCAAGAAAAGGAAAACTTAGAGAAATTCAGATAATGCAAGCACAGGGCCAGACTCGTGTTGAATGCTGCTGTTTTACACCAACTTAGGTTTGTTTATATATTCATCTGCCACTGAATGATAATATTATACACTGAGATATAGCAGAAACAAATTGCTTTTGAGTAAACAAAAAAATAGCCACATGCCGATTCAGCAGTGCTCACATCATGAAAACTCCAAAGAAGTTGATATTTGCTTTGCCCAAGTAAGGACTATCAAGATTTTTGAAGTGAGCCCCTGAAGTTAGGCATTGCTTCTATTTTTATGCTTCTAAATGTCCTGCTCTGAAAAACATGTGAGTACCCAGCAGTTCCTTTGGACCACAAGGAGAAGTGGCACTTTTCAGCAGTGGACCACTGAACCACCATTGCAGATTCTGATGGAGATGGGTCTGTGGACTGACATACACATCCAGAGTCAGAGTTCAGGTATGTTTGATGCTGGCCACTACTTGCCTCATTGTAGAAGTTGTCCCAAAGCACCAGAGGCCAAATTACTGTTCCTATACATGAGAATGGACTGATAGGCCTGATGGACCACTACAAGAACAATATTTGCAACTGGCTTATTGCCTGAATCAGGTGCTATATTTGGACCCATCCAGTTTCTAATGAAGAAGACAGTGACCTGAGTTTCTTATCACTTCTGATAAATGTTCAGGTAAAAAACGGTGGTCTTCTCCTTAATATTCTTTGCTGATTTCTGCTCTGCAGTTTCTGTATGATGCAAGGGTAGTAATACAATCTCCTCAGTCTACATGGATTCTTTCAACAACTCAGAGGACGGGAATTTAAAGTCTATGCTCCTGAATTTTCACTGGCTCCACTCTCTCTCTCTAACTGGCCTTTTCCAGTGAACCAAATCTTATTTCTTTTTGATCTGGTTTCCCACAAAGTCAAAGTAGCATTGACACTCCCTGAAGTAACATAACAGACATGGGCACACCTAAAACATAGCAACACATGAGTGATTTGGAAAGTTTTATGTATATGAAATAATTTAATCCACACACCAGTGACTTTTATCTCAAAGGATGGCCACAAGAAATGCTGAGTGTGATTCCTAAGTGGTGAGATATTACTGCACTTATTAGATTTCCATCTGATCTGGTGGACACTCTTAACAATTTTATGGAATGTGATATATCCCTCAGCTTAGAGCCAACTTTTATGGGTCCCAATTTTAAAGCTCCAAAACTTGAATTTGCAGAACAGATTTGAAAATCTAAAAACTTTTTTAGACAACCATGGGAGAAGAGAGGAGAGAAATACGCCCTGTAGCTTTTATATTTATTTTACTGATTTACTTAATTTTCTTTTCAGTTAGTTTAAAAACCTGCCTGTGAGGCTTCTTCTATTTGTTTCCTTTAAAATTAGTAGTCCTTACTTTAACAGTGAAGAGCTAGTTAATATTATACATTATACATTTCTGTAGCCAAATCAAGCAGATTGTGAACTTTCCTCTAGACTTGAAGCTGGCTTTGAAGTCAGAGAGTCAGAATGATTAAATTAAAATGCAATAGGACATTAGTTCACTGAGTTCATGTACCAGTGAAAATCTGTTTTAAGATTTGAAAATGAAGTTAAAAGCACAATAAAGATACAAATTCCTGCTAATCTGAAACTTTCTCTTTCTCACCTTGTCATAAAAGCCCTTTGTGCCTGTAACCACAGTCCCTTATCTATCCTGCAGACTCTGCCAAAAGGAAGCTGACACCTCATCAGAAGATATCTGGGGAGAATGGTACTGCTTGAATCCTGCCTCTATCTTCAGAATGATATTTTAGTCTTCAAGGGATGGCAAAGGATTTCCACAGGGAGATGGATCAGCAGAAAACGTAACCAAACAGCTCATAAACAACATGTCCTCCTCATAACCAGCTAGTTGGTTTTTTTGTTTCATGTTCTTATTTCTAAGAATTCAGCTGTGACTGTATCTTTGCCTAATACCTGTGAATTTCATTTCTCTAGCTGTTACTCTGGAATTGGAACTGATTCAGTAATTATTGTAAATGAAAATAGGTTCTCCCTTCACTGCCAATACTACTCAGGTTTTGCTGTGGTAGTTGCATAACTTTACAGTATTAAGTGTTAGCTATCCCGCTTAGCAGAAGATAAGCACTACAGCTTTTCTAAGTGATCGGAGCAGGCCAAGTCAGTCACTGCCCAATGCAAGAGAGTTAAGCCTGCTTAGCTACCATGTGGCAGAAATCTGTAATGCCTGTAGGACCTTGCAGGGTGAGACCTGGCAGGCACCCGTTATGCTGCAGTTAAAAGAAGTACCCTTTTGCATTAAAAACATACACATAGCCACTTCTTTCCTGCTTTCTTATTCTATCTCATTTTTCCACATGTTTACATAGCATTTTTGTAAAATAAATGGTAGACTTTTAAGATTTTTGCTCAGTTGTTGGCTTTGACTATTTGTTATATCAAAGTGCAACTTTTCATTGATGCCACTTTACTACAGTTTTTGATCTGAGATAAACAGTTCAGCAGGCACACAGGTAATGACAAATATAGAATAATGGAAAATTAATGACAGATAATAATGCTCTTAATTCAAGAACATTTTTTATTGTGCATGGCACAGTCATTAAAAGTAATGTTGTCCTAAATACTCAGGAAAAATGAGACTAGGAGTTAACAAACCATTTTAGCATGTGCTCAGCTTTAAGCCTATAGAAGGTTGTACAAATGTTAACTGGAGTAGTCATGTGCCTGGAGTTAAACATGCTTAGAAATACTTCACCAGACTCAGAGCCAAAACCTGTTTGCATTACAATTTGGGAATAGCAAAGGACTGAGAACAAAAAGAATTGTTCAGTTGTTCAGAATTTGGACAAATAGCTGTAAATACACTTTTTGGTGTTATTAAGCCATTATTGGCTCTGCTCAGAATGCACTGACTGAACACACAGTCCTAATAATCACAGCTGAAAAACTGAGACCATGGACGTTTATTGATTTAGACAAGATCACTCCTCACAGGAGAGCGAGCCTCTAGTTTTACAGACCTTTTAATTCCCTGTGCACCATTCTTTTCCCTTTTACAAATCTCCTGCTGTGAAACTCTAATGCACTCTTGAGACACTAGAAATCATGGAACTAACTCTGTAAATCGTCCATCAGCCAAAAGCGGAAGCAACTCCTAAGACTAAGGAGTTTAGTTGTTGTTATCCATACTATATTTTTGTCCAAGGCATAAAGCAACAGTCACCACATACCCTCAGAATCTGAAACGCTATTGCAATAGAGATAAAAACTGCATATCATTATTTCTATTGGTGTTATTCTTTAGCCACCTTCCACCCCTGCAAAAAGGTACTTAATATCTGGTACTGTCCACTGGCCAAAACATCATTTCTTATTTTAAGTAAATCCAACATTCTGTGCAAAAGGAAGTAATTTCTGCAGCACAAAAAAAGCCCTTTCAGAAAATGCCAAACTTATTAGTATTATGGAAAAGTGAAACTAATTACTCTAGTGATAAAAAAAAAAAAAAAAAAAACCTAAAAATTGAAGTCATACAATTCTTGCAAAAATGATTGTATATTTCCCACATACACAGTCTTTATGCATACTCATCAAAAGGTATAAGCAAGATAATCATACACCCCCCATCTAAGCTATAAACGCATGCCCGTTTGCAAATCCTTAAGGACCAGGAACGTATCAAAAACCAGTACAAAATGCTCATGCCTAGGCTTGATTGCTCTTTAGGAGCTCACCAAAAGGTCTAGTTTACTCCCTAAAAGTGAGGTTTGCTGGCACAAGCCCTATCTATCAGTCAAGCCCCATGCGAGCCTGAGGCAGAGACCTTGTGCTGGCCCTTCACTCCATGGTACATTTCACCTTTGGAAAATAGAGGCCATGGGCTCCTCTGAACAACACGTGGCCCTTTATTTGAAGGAAGACTGTCAAGGCCTCAGGGCCAACTCATTAACCTACCCCCCAGCAGTCCCATCTGGATGGTCTTATCTGTAGGAATTCAGTCGTTCATTTATTTTTTCAACCACCATTTGTGACAGAGTTTTTTAAAAAGCAGACTCATGACTTATTATTAGCACATGGGCAGGTCAGCACACAGGTTTATTTGCTGTTAACCAACATCCTAACATGCTGTGTTTAAAATTTCCAAAGGGACTACGAATAGGTTGTGAAAGTAGGAGGTTGAATTCCTGAAGGTAAGAGCTTATGATGGGACCACTGTCAAATCAACTCATATTTTGCTCTGATAACGCGGAAAAATCGGTATACAAAGACAAGCAGTTCAAACACACGTAAATTCCTGACAATTCCCTTTTTAAAGGTGCTTTGATGACCGGCCTGTAATACATCAGCCATGCCACTTAGGGAACAATGGGAAAATAAGCTAGCATTAAACTTTGAAAATGTACAATCAATCCAGAAAAGGTAAAAGAATGGTAGAAGCTAGGGTCAGGAGAGCAGAAGGTAGGAAAAGAAGTAAGAGAAGAAAATAATATTCCCACTAAAACATATGCAGCACAATTCCTGCAGGCTATCAGGAAGAATAAATACTCCCCTCACTCTTGTCAGGGGCAAACCCCAAGCACAGGGATGTGACCTGTAGGACATTGGCAGGAATGCTTTGAAGGGAAGGTCTCATTTTCTACCTGGGATGTCTATCAGGTCCTAGATTAGTCAGAGACTCACCACTGGAAACACTCCCCGAAGTATTTGTGTCTCTTATTGTTGACATACGCTGTGTGCACACAGCTGGATGTCACACCTCAGGAAATTATTCTACTGAAAGATAAAAAATACACAATCACCTCCAGAAAAGATTATCCACTTGCTTGCTTTCATCTTGTGCAGAGCACTGAAAAGTCTGGAAAGAGATAAATGTCCGTTATACAGGGATTTACACATTTCATCCAGACAATTGACTTAAATTTCAAGCATGAGGCCAAAATTGATCATTTTTCAAGTTAGTCTTCATGATGTATTCAGTGTCTAACCATAATACCTTCAATTGCTTTCACAGTCTGCGGAGCACTGGGAGAGCACCTGTTAAGAATCAAGAACTGAAAAATAGCTTTGCAGTATACTGGAGTTGTAAATATTGGCGCTGATCCTGCAAACCCTTGGCATCCACTGAGCACCAGTGTGAATGAAACTACAACTGGCTGCCTTAGTGGTCTGATGATTGTCTATCTGTTTGAAGTAAGGACCACCTTCTGAGTTCATTGAGAGGCATGCAAAAGGATTAAATGCTCAGTGCTGTCCACTGTTTCTATCCTAATGAAACAAAGGAGCAAATGAAGGTAACTTGATTACAGCACTAACTTAAATTGTTAGGATATCCAGCGGCTTCCTTTCACCACCAGTGCCTTGATGTTTAATCATCACTAAGGAACTTTTTTGTTTGATTGTCATGTTTTGTAAAGTTCCTGCCAAAAAAAAATTTTAAAAAATATATATATATCAGATCAGCATCCATCCACCCTCCCACACAAGACAGCTTTTTAAATCATGAGCTCTTCTGGCCAGTTAAGAGTCAGAATCTTACTTTCTTTTTTGAATGAATGAAAGAGGACATAATTTCTCAAGTAATACTCTGACTTCAGCAGCACTAAGTAAAACTGTAAAAGCTCTGATCAAAACCAAATATTTAGTAAGAAAACATCCTTAAAGCTAAATTAGTCACTTCCCAGTCAATATTCTGCATCTTAAACTTCAAAACAGTTTGAAAATATTTTGGTTTTGTTAAACTGAAGTACAAATAATACAGAAAACATTCAAAACTCTATGTGGGGTTTAGAATACAAATCCTACTGACTTTTGATAAAATCTATGCTTCTAAATCCATTGAGTGTATTTTCAAAGTTTTGCCTGCTTTGTAAATGACCACTGTCTATTTTTGACATTCGCTTTGCGTTTCCAGATAACCTTTCTACATATTTCATCTAATTTAATTTTCAATGACTCTTTCATCTAGATCAGTTTAACTTTCAATGAAGTGGGCAAATGGCTAATTCTTAAAAGCCAAGGGTTCTGTCTCTGCCATTTCAAGTCTAGAAGAGCAGACCTACAGGCCAGTTTCTTGGCTGCCTGTAATCATCACACATCAATAGCTGTCACTGGTAAGGTGCTGAATTACAATACTACATGCTGGGGGGGAAAAAAAGACCCCTTAGATCTCTAATTAAATCACCATCTTCCCTCCCTCTAGCTCTACCCTTTTGTTTGATGACCACTTCAAAAATCAGTGGGAGGAGTGGTACGGAGAAGGATTGTTGGGTTATTTTCCAACCGCCCTGTCAAGAGAGGTGATTTTTCATTCTAATTTTGTACAACACTTTGACACAACAGAATTCTGGTTAAAGATGGAGGGTTTTCAGCATTCCTGTAATCCAGTAATTCAATTAATGGACTTGGAGGTCATTGAAGTCATTCTTTGGTATCACTGTGTGAAGAGTTGGGGTGCTGTAGCTCTACGGTCACAGATCCAGAGTAACACAATTCTTTCCATTCCAGACTTCAAAGTTTGGCATTTACATACTGAACAATTGTAAGGGAGTCTTTTAATTACCCAAATGAATTAGATGCTCACATCCAAAATCATTGCTGCATGGATTGTGTAAACTGTATTTAGACATGGCATTTTGCTTTCAGCTCAGTAAGCCCAAGTACAGATCACTAACACGTGTGGAATTCAGAAGCATCAGAGGGAGACCAAACCTGAAAATTTGCATTTGTAGATTTTTAACTCTCTGAAGCTGGTTCTGGGTTACCTTTGATGGGTAAAAAAAAAAAAAAAAAAAAAAGGAAGATAAAATGATGACATCAGAGTAAAAATTCACACATCTGGGTACCAGCAAAACAATGCTGTTTTGTCCATTTACACCCAAGAAGGGGTTTTAAGTCAAAATGAATAAAAAAATAAATAGGATCTGTAGTAATTATTAGTGATTTGAAAAACAGAAATAAGTACAAGCTAGGCTATACAAGGCAGATGAAAGCTACTTTGGCCTGACTTTTGCTTTCTTTTCTGAACTGCCGCTTCACTAAGTGGCAAGCAGCGGAGGTCAGAGGCCAAACGAAAAGGATAAGAGTCAATGGGAGGCCCTGTGGTGTGACACAAGTGCATAGTGGTATATTGTCCACAGCCCATGAAGAACTTGTCAACAGCTCAGTGAGGATCCCTCAAAGGACCGTCTACAGTTTCATTGCATCCTCCTCCCTGGAGGCGGTGGCAGATACCCAGAGAAGGAACAGCTATATAAGCAAGATGGCCCTCTCAGAGCTTTGCTGTCTTCTAGTACTTGTTTTTATTTATCAGCATAAAGATTATCAGTAGAAAAAGCTTCCAAATAACTGGAAAGTTCTATACAAGAAGAACTGATAGAAACAGGCTAGACTAAAAATTAATTCTGCTTTAGAAAACTAGCTGTGAAAAATAAATATAAATAAAATTCACTAAATTGGCTCACACTACATTAAGCCCCCGAAAAAAATTTTCTTGTGACATCTCTATGTCTGGTCTTTTGTTCTGCTGTGAAGCCTGAACTTACCCAAGCAGCAGACCAGGCTTTGAGGAACAATAATTTACTGTAAAGGAAAGAACTAAGATAGAGTGTCCTTTTTGAGAAAAACTAACTATTAAGGTATCCTCTGAAATGTAACCTCTTGCAACAGGTAAGCTCTCCTTTAATTCATTCTCAGTACTGAAATTATCAAGGACAGCACAAAGAGCATCTACTGTTAAACGAAATTGGTCAGATTTTTCAATTCTTGTGTAGAGCTAATGGAGTCAAACAGAAGAGAATTTGTCTCACAGTTAAGAAGAATTCTTGCATTTCTGGAATAGCCAGTTAATAAGTATAAAATATGCACACACGTCACCTCTGTTCTGGTTTTATACAGCTCCTAGAACAACTGAGTAAGAGCCCAGAAAAGGGCTTTTAGGTTTAACATCATACAAGTAATAAATCATCACCCCTATTCTGTTTTGAAAACAGGACATAAACTGAAGAATCTTGAATTGTGTCTGTAACAATAGAGACATTGAAGAGGTTCATCAGGGAAAGAGATCAGAAGAAATTAAACAGCATCTCTTTGCTGAACAAGACACATCACAAAAGTGTTTGTGGATAGACATGCAGCCAGGTTTATTCATACAGAAACCACAAGACTAATCAGAGAGCTAAAGTATGCAAAAATTTAAAAAAAAAAAAAAAAAAAGAAGAAGAAAAAGAAAAAAAGTGAAAGCAAGCAACATTTTGTTCTCTTGGCAGGGAATTTTAAAGAAGATGCAGCTTGTGCTTCTGCAGAATGGGTAAGGAACCTGTCTGAGGCTGCAAAGCACATCTTTATGAATGTCCTCTGGCCCCTAATGAATTCAAGCATTCTGTATTTTCTACCCTACCTTTGGACTCTCGAACATCATTTTTAAAAACATTAAAATATGCAAGTAATGAAGATGGATCCCAGTGTACTGGCCACCTAACTTTAATGCAGAGGAGGAATTTTTGCCATCAGAGAGTCTAAGTCAGCTGGCTGTATTATTTTTAACCAGTTTTAGTGGTCTACGGTCATTTTGTCAACTTCTTCATCACCTATATCATTCCATATCAGCTGTGTCAAAATAAAGGAGGTTATAGCATCATGAACATAAACACAGAGATGAACCAGACCCTTGCACTGTAAATGCTATGTCATTTGTGGGTTGTAATGTTGCATGTTTATGTCCACTGCTCCCAAGGCCAGAAAAGCTCAAACTGTCTTACTGAACCAAGCAAAAACACCAAGTTTTTGGAGAAACAACTGGCAGGGAACTAAACCATAACTTATAGATATTAGAAGATGGGTTCAGCTGCTCTGAATAAAAGAGTGCCCAAGTTACAATAAAATAAATATATTATGATTGTTAATAACAATAGTAAAGGAACAGTTGCGCAATACCCTGAGGAGTCTGAAAAATATCAGCAGGTATCAGTCTGCCCACCAGGCCTGACAGCATCCCAGATCCTCAGCAGAAGTGCATGGACACTAGAATCAGCATTTTCAAGTGCCAATCTGAAACCAAGAATATCCAACTTGAATCAAGTCTTGCTGTTCACCAATATCAGCACCTGAACTGTGACTCTGTCAGATCTATGAAAATTGGGGTTTCAGACCCAACCCAGCTCCTGGGCTGACAGGCCACAACTTCCTAGTCTTTGGAGCCTGCTACAAGTGTAGCAATCATTGTTACAAGCACTAAAAAAAAAAAAAACAAACAAACCTTGGCACTTTCTTGTCCAGAGTTATAATGCAATCTCAGTCTTTATATTAAGCTTAGCTAAAAATAATCTGCCTAGAGAGCAACTGGACAGCACAGGCTGGCATTCAGCCATGCCGCTGCTGCTGCAAAGCAACTTTCACCTGGGTGCATGTGAAGCGTGTTGTGCTCTCTGCACAAAGCCACGCTTTGGTCAGCTGCCTTTGGAAACCTGGAGGAAGCCCCTGCTAAACCCAGTATTTGAACCTTTGGCAATAGGAAGCTTTTTGTCTTTTTGTCTGAACATTTCCCAACAGGATCCAAAGACTTGGGAAATCAGAACTAGACTCATCTTCGGAGGTCAAATTTACTGGTTTTTGCATTATGAGCCCATTCCCCATCAACATCAACAGGAGATGGGCACAGAAGCTGAAGACCTTAAGGGATCACTCTACTTCTGATCCCGTAATGTTTGAACCCCTAATAAGAAGGGCATCCAAATTAAGTAGACACAGCTTTCAAATCCACTTTCAAAACTGACTTTAATCCAGTTTCTCCCCTCTTCAAAGACAAAAGTGGCTTCAGTTTGTGCAAGCAGAATCAGGCTGCTTCTCTGTTCCCACAGAGACGGCAGATGTGTCACCCCTCCTGTAACAAGACATTTTAAAGGCGTTATCTTCTCCTCACACAGAACACGATACAGTTGGATTTTGGCCTTTTTCAGTTCCAAGTAAGAAGTCAAGTTTATTTTTCTATTTTTCTGTGGGACACTGATCTTTCAGAGGAGAGCACGTATTTTTAAAACACCAGACTTTTCTCCCTCCATTGTGGTGCTACTCCATCATCAATCTGTATCACCATATTGTTCCAATGCTTGAGGAGCTACTCATCCTATAGCACAACGGCATTGGCCCTGACCTTAAGCAGCCTGTTTCATATATGGCACACGTGGGGCAATTCCCCATGGTCACACTGTGCCTGGCTGTGTGACACAGCAGCATGCTGTCATTTGTTATGGGTTGTGGTTCTGAATGCAACTGAAATCACTCTCCAAGATATTCAGGGTGTTAACAGAAGGGAAAGGAAAACAGAAACTTTTTTCTGCAAATCCCACAAAGTATTCCAGAGCACTTTCATAAATGATAGAAATAGTCATTTGCAAACCTCAGCAACTGTGAAGGGATCACAACATCGAAACAATAAGCTCTTCAAATTTCTATGTGGAAAATGGATGAGAACAGTTTTTTGAACAAAAGGATAATTATGTGGTCTCTGAACATAGAAAGCTGGCTGACTTGAGAGAAAACCCCAAATGACTCACTTTTGCTCCTCTATCGGACCAAGGCTATCCAGCAAAGAGCCACTCTTGCATCACTAAAAGCTGTTTGACTTCATTCATGATGGTCAAGGTAAGGAGATGCAGAAGGGAGAGTGACCAAGCAGAAACAGAACAAACTTTGAGTTTTATTCACAGACCTGCCAATCCCTGGACAACCATAGTGTGGGAAACCGAAATAACACACTGAGCTCTGAAGATGAAAACCATGTTGAAAGGACTAAATGTCACTGTAAAATTAAAAGATAAACAACGTCTTTCCCTTCGATGGCAGCAGTACCATGTGACTCTTAATAAATTATGTGAAAACAGATTTACAGGCTCATGCCCTAAACTTACTCCTCCTTTGATAAGAAAACACACAAACATAATGATGTGGAGAGGAAAATTAAATCCCTGGGACTGGATCATATTCGGAATAAAAACAAAGAGGTTCTTCAAAAGCTGATCTCTCAGAAGTCTCAGTACAACATGATACTCTCTCAAGGTGCAGATTTCTCTACCTTGCTGCTTAAGTATTCTTGACTATGCAGAGCGTAACAACAAAAAGCATTTTTTAAAATTCAGTTAAAAGGTAACAAATTATCTTAAAAAGAGGAAAAAAAAAAAAAAAAGACCCTAGAGCATGAAATCAGAAGTGGTAGGAATCAAATTCTCAGACAAATACAGAGATGTCACTCTGATTATTGGCTATTAGATATATTTATTTTCTTAAAATCTACCGTAATGTTTTCTTTATCAGCTACTATGTCAGGCATTTCTGAATGAACATATTCAGATATTCAAAGTAACCCGTCCAATGAAAGGAAGTGAACTTTATCATTACACTGACCTGTAAACGAAGCCAACTGCCAAGGGTGTTTCAGAGAGCATCACCCTAATGAAACCGGAGCTGCCAGCCGCCTTCCTGCCAATTTCTCAAAATCCATAATAATATCAACTGTCCCCCAGGATTTACAGACTCCCTCTATCAGAAGTCTCCCCACTCAAAGCCTTCCACTCTGTTTTTAGCTGGACAAAACATTTCTCCTCCCCATAAAATTTGTCTACCAAAAGGACCCCTTAGCTTATACCACCACCATAAAATGGGAAACACACCCCGTTGCAAGAGGCCACCTGTGGATTCTGAGATCTGGTCCAGTTAAAGTTGCCACTGTGGAAATACAGAAACTCTGGCTGCTCTGGATTAATGGATACACAGGAACCCCAGTAGCAACAAACTCGCCAATTTGCGTTTAGCCAGATTGTGACTTTAGGGCTGGTAGTGAAGACAGACATGGGAGAGAGCTGTAGATGTCATATGTTCACGTAAACCAAAGGAGTTTCAAGTCCACAGGACTTCCAGTGAGGAAGACTTACATAGGCATATCTTGCATTCTAGAGGTGTCAGGTCAAGCACATCATTGATCTTACCCCAGCTGGTCACTTCAGGCCAATTACAAAAGTACAAACAAAAGCTGCTTTACCTAGTAAGAAATTATGGTGTTCATAGATTAGAAAGATCCATCTTTAGCACACTCACACTTACATTGCACCTGTGGAAAACTTAAGGATACATAAAATATATGCAGGCTGATATGCCAAAAGCCCATGCAGCTGCATTTTTTCCACATACAGATTGTTCTTCAGGAGGTAGTCACTAAAAATGGGTAATAGGGTAAATATATGAATCCAGAAACTGATAAACTCTTTATTGTGTTCTGTTATTTCTATGTATATAGGGCCACACGGAGGAAACTTAGATTTTTTTTTTTTTTTCCAATGAAAGCTCATTTTCTCACATGAAATCTCTTATATGTACATATACCAAAAATTTCGCTGTCCTGGGATACACTGATGACTGCTCTTCAACTCAACTTCAAAAGTTAAAATTGGTTTTGACATTTTCTTATTTAACTTGTGTATTTATTGGTAAAAATCCCACATTGTTCTAAGGAATTTCAGAAATAATCAAACATGACTGCAAAAAGACTAATACTGCTTTTATTGTTTCAAAAATAAAAGTGCATACACATGATGCAAAAAATTTATTAAGTAATCCAGTGTAATCTGGATAATTATTTTAAATGCATACTCCGAAACCCTGGATGTGTCAGCCTACCAGTCCACTTCCTATGTTTTTCTGTCTGCAAGATCTGCAAGTAATTTAGTCTTGTTTTCACAGAACGCAAAGACATTCCATTTGTTTACACTAGAGACAAATTTTACTCAATTGACGCAATTCCAATGATTAAATAATGGCTTTCTTCCTCATTTTAGGCAATTTTGGCCTTGTATCATGACATAAAAGAGGTAAGTGATTGTCATCTCTGTTCATAGTATGTGGCGGGTAGATTATCAAGTATGAGCCTTACTGGCTAATGACAGGACCTTTTCAAGGACTGACTTAAGTCTGAATGCTCATAACCTGTTCTGAAAACTAGGCAGATGATTAAATAAGTCAACAAAGGGTCAACTGTAGGCCAACTACAGGTGATTTAACTGGAGGAACCTCTAGTAGGTCAAGTGAAATAAAGCAGTCACAATTCATCCAACTTATACATTAAAAACACTGGTGAAGGCCAGCTTCTGTTTTTCTGCCATCTTTGCAATAACTCTTCTTTAACAAGGTTATCCAATATTCAGCTCCTCTTTATAGATTTTTTAAAAAGGGAAAAAGCACAGAAAAGTCAGCATCCTCCTTAACAGTTTGGAGTTTTGTTTTAGAATAAAATGCAGAATTAGCTGTTGCATTTGGAAGATAAGAAAATACAATTCTTAGCAATCCTGGTAAATAGAGCACAGCTGAAATACTTTCACAACAAGAGAGGCATTTGCCCTAACGTGCTTGCACAGTGCTAATCCCAAGAAGTGTTACTGTACCTATCCACAGGCTCCTCAAAACCTTGACATATAACATACTCTCTTTTTCTGGTCTTAAACTCGTGCCACCGCACACAAGCCCAGGAACGGGTCCGTTCCTCGGGTCACCAAGGGATGTCCCTGCAGAGGCTCCTGAGAGAGGGGCGCAAGCACCGTGATGCTGCTCACCTGCACATCTTCTCTTGAACGACCGACCAGAAGAGGCTTTTTAAAATCCTATTTCAGTGAGGTACCAGTGACATCTAGTGGGCAGCTCTTCTGCAGTCACATCTCTAACGGGACAAACCCGGGGAACCTCCCAATTTCTTTACAGGAGGCTGCAGAGCAAGGCTCAGACAGACAATGGTAGATTCAAAAGGAAGCAGTAAAGGTTTTCTAGTCCATCTCCCTGCTTTAATGCAGAACCAACTATACCTGCATCGCTCCTAACAAACATTTGCACAATCGGATCTTAAAAACCTTTGTGATGGAGCCACAGCTGTAGCCACACTTCCTCCTGGCTGCTCCAGCAACAAGTCAGGCAGTGAATTACTTGCTGCACTACAACACCCTTACCTTCCCCCTCTTGTCCTACTCACGACAGGCATGGGGAACAGTGAGTGCTTATGACTTATCCAGTTACCTGGGTGAGCAACTGTGGTGTGATATATATAAGTGGTTCGGACAGGTTAGTTACCTGCCTGCCAAGTCACTCAGCAACATATGCAACCTCAGCTTCTCAGAAAAGCATGGCTTGTCCAAAACTGGGTGAAATTTCACAGAGGCATCAAAATAGCACATCCCTGGCAACAGGACTATGCTCCGGGTGATCCGTAATATCTTATTCCAAAAGGAAAAGCACAGATCTCGATTTCTCAATCTCATTTTCAACAACAGTTTCACAAATACCCTACTCAAAGCACTCTGCTCACACTGAAGCTTTTAGCTCCAAAACCTAAAGTTTAGCAGACATGCGCAAGAGTAGCAGGGATTTTATAAGGTACAATACTAGGCAGCTGTAGCTCTAAGTACAACTTACCTTCATTTGCCTGTATATAATGTAACAGCACCTAATGCTTTCCTAAATAACACTGCTCAAATGATATTTCATTTCTCAAACCATGGTAGAGAGTTGTTAAGTTTCAGCAGTAATTTCAAACACTAAAACCATCAAAAAGCTATAAAAACAACAGTAATTTATTTTCTGAATAAGATTCTACGTAAGCATTTTATAGACACTCCTGAAACTTGTTTAAATAACACGAAGATATTTTTTTTCTAAGCCAGTATCCAGACCTTGGCGGTTTAGGTTGCTGTGTGTGCTTCACAGCACACAGCAACATCTGCTAGCAGTTAATTTGGAAAATGGGAGACTGTCACCACAAAATGTAGACCTTTTAAAATAAACACAAGAAAAATATTACCAAGCAAAATAAAACTGCATAATAAATATAAGTGGGTGGTAGCTACACACTGGTAGAGAGGATTTTATAACAGATCAAACAAATCTCCTTACTGAAACTGCCCACCACAGTGCCGCTTTCAAGAGACTGCTGTTGTCAGGCTGAGATCTGGACCTCTCATCCCACCTTGTCATTTATTTCCCTGTAAGAAACAGTACTAATTATCTATTTACATTCATGGGATGGTAATATTAAAAATACAAACCTCAAAACCTATGTTTCCAAAGTACTCTGTCAGCAAGAAAAGCTTGGACTTTCTTCTTTATGAGCTCTAGCTACAAAGAAGCAGATAAGCATGCTCCCTCCCAAAACTAGATGAAATATGGCTTAAAAGCAAAGTCGGAACTCAGTTACTGGGCCTTGATGAAAGTAGTGTTCTTGGGTGGACAAAACTGTTTGCATTAAATGATGGGGTCTGGAGAAAAAACAAAGTTTTTCCTTATGTCTTTTTATTCCTCAGTATGAACAATAAAAAATAAATGTGCAATTTTCAGAAATAAAACAAAATGTGTGGTGAATAGATAATTTAAAAATCTAGGGCAACATTTCCAGTGGTCCAGGTGGTATCAACTGTCAGAGGTTATTTCGTAAGCCTTGCCAAATGAGGCTTAGTAGATGTTATTGTCAGGATCATATTGAAAGAAACATTCCGCTCTCGTATGCCATTAAACCTCGGTCAGGAATCACAAGCCCCCCCTCTTTTTGCATTTAACTGGAAAGTCCATTGGCAAAATAAACTTTCCATCTACCATTATCATTGCAGGGATTGGACCTCTTATACCAACTCTTTTCACTATTTGGTGCTTTTAGGTCATGCCTCCCAAGGTTTCAGAAAGACCATAGCATCTTTAGTCTAAGAGCATATTGTCTCCTGTGAGGCAGGCTTGTGCTCAGCTGTAACAGTTCAGACCTGTTGAGTGATCGCATGGGAGTCTGTTCCCCAGGAATCACACTAAAAAGAGTATACTTTAAAAAAAAAAGAAAGAGAGAGAGCATTAAGGTTCTCAAATTGAGCACTTAGAGTGTTTTGGTGCACAAAATGACCTGGATTTGGCCCAGTAGGTTTGATAAAGTGCTAGCTGAAGCTACTGAGAGGGGGAAAAAAAGTATGTGTTATCATCAGTGAGGCAGAATAAAATCCCTGTGGAACATTGATACTGCTGGTGGAGATTTTAAAAAAACCCACAGATGAGCTGCCTATTTACCATTCACAGGTTTTTACATCTCTGTTCCTTTCTTCCTCATTTGGCCCTTTTGCTGAGAAGACTGGAAGGTGCAGAGATAATAGAGAGACAGCCATTTTCACGGCTCCAGTGCACAAATGTAGTAGTTCAAGCTTATTCTTGCCGATGGGCAATGCTTCCAGGTGGCTCAAGGCAGCTCGGGTGTTCCCAGCTCCCCAGAGACGGTCACCAATTCTGGAATCTCACCTTGGGATGAGAGTCTGAACAAGATTTGTCTAGTGAGCTAATATCTCGCAAAACCAGCTGAAATTATTTGAGACTCTCAACGTGACTGTTGCAGTCTTAATCCCCTCACCTCACAGGGGCAGAGTGAAAATGACTGCACTGACATGAAAGTCTCAGATAATTTAATGATCAGTACTGTAGAGAAGTCCACAAGAAGAGAGAGCTTTATACATAAAGGATACTTTGGAAACAGGTATGACCCAGAAGAGCTGGCAAAAAACATGGAATAATAAAGTGAGAGACAGTAAATAACTGCTCATTCATTCAGTGAGGGCTATCCATCCTGTCCCATGGGCAAGGCTGGGCTGCCCTCAAAGGTGTAAGCTACACATGAGCAAAGAGGACCTCTTCCACAGTGGAAACAGGCATTTCAGACAGTCTCGAGGGGAGAACCCTGTCCAGTGAGTTCTCTGGCCCCTTGGGTCTGCCAGGAGCTACAGGAAATAGTACTCCCTACAGCAAAAACCTGGCTTTTGTAGGCAATTGAATGTACTGCAACTGATAGAACTCAGGTCAGATGTCAAAGGAGGACTGGTGCCAGAATGGTGATATATGGCTGGCATGAAATGGCTTGAGGCGTCACTATCACCTTCCATCTGAAGATATCAAAGACACAGTCGGACATGAACAGATAACACCCACTCACACTTAGAGAAACAGGAATTCCAGGGCTTCCAAATATTTCTATCCCCAAGGTAGTCCAAATGAATTAACCCCTGTAGGACTTGTAAGTATGCAAGTATATTTGGTTATCAAGCTAGAAACAGGAAACATAAAAATAAGATTCTGACAAGCATTTTCAGGTGTGCTAAGTGAACAGTTTTGCTGTTTGATCTGATGAGGTATATTAGTCTAAGGTTCCACTTTCTTCAGCATGGGTAGATCTGGCAAACACAGCTCCCTTTTCTATGGGGAGTGAGAGGCGCTGCTGCCACCCCCCCTTGCCTCAAGTCTGTCTCTCTATACCCCAGACAGCCCTTGATTAACCAAGCCTGGGTTAACCCCAACAGACCTAGGCTGTTTCTCTGCTCCCGCTCTTTTGTTGCCACAAAGGTACCTCCTCATCCATCTCCATCTGTGTCAGAGCACAATGTCCCCTCATGCCCCATGGCACGGGGAAGGTTTACACGCAGGAATCACTCTCTGCTGTCAAACCAAACTGGAATAGAGCTCACTTGTCCGGCACCCTTGTGTTTAGTTCATAGTGGAGATTTTGAAACCAGACCTGCTCATGTGGGAACTGTGCTGTGCGTTGGCTGCAACTATACCCATAATCTGTAGGAGTCACAGGTTGGGAATAGCACATCATCTGACTTTTACTGGAGGTTCTCACTAACCTTCTACTTCTATTACAACATAAAGTTAATGACACAAGCAGGCATTTAACAATCTATTTGTAATTGTCTAAGGCATTCACCTCTCTCACATCCATACTGAGGACTGGGAGCCTTCTCACTGTGGTACAAGTGAATCCCTGGTGGTTTTTCAAACTTTTGCAGCACCACATCTCCATGTCCCTGCATTGCATTATTTCTCCAGAAACTGAACTATTATACATTTCATAGTTACAAGATATCTTTTGCATTCTTCTTCAGTTATTCAAAGCAGTCAGTTCTCCCAAGAAGTATTTAAAGGGAACATTTAAAGAAGCATTTAAATTTATATTTACATAGCCTGGTTTGAAAGTGGTAGGCAACAATGAAGACACACACAAGCCAATGTAGCTTTTGCTCAGATGCTTGATTTGCTGTTCAGATTCCAGAGCTGGTTTTTACGTCTGTCTCAGGGTCTCTGTCATCACTTCTCTTCAGAAGCCCAGCAGGGTGTCCCAAACAACACCAGCCTTGCAATGGAGAAGAAGGTTCCTTTCTTCCCAAGGCTTTAGTGGCAAATCTCAAACAACAGAGTGAAACGTGTGTCAGAGCCCAAACTGGCAAAACAAATCAATCAATAAATAACTTTTTTAAAAACAGCTTTTCCACCTACCCATCTTCGCTTTGAGCCCAAACTGTCCCTGACTTATGGCAAGCACCCTAGAAAATAAGATTTTTCCAAATTAAAAGTCCAATCACAGCTTCTTTCCATAGAAAACCCTCCTGTGTTCACAGTCTACTCCAGTGGGAACAAGAAATTCTTGCTTGCCTCTCCTCCTAGGATCCCATGGGAAGAATGAACAGTGAGTGGCTTCAAGGAAGACTACATGGTACAAAGCCCCTGACACCATGACACCATCAGCACCACTAATTTTTCAGCCTTGGGATCAGTTGCATTCTGCTGGTACCTGTCTTTTGTCTGCAAAGAGAAAACAACCAACCAAGGTTTTCTTGGTTTCAGCGATTCTCTCTCAGATCAGGGTATGTGCCACCGCACTTCTGCTTGCCTGCCCATCAGACTGCTGTTGCCCCAGCTGCTGGCCCCTCTGTCACAGTCATCCCAGGATCCCAAGAACCAGAGGGCCACAGGTGTCTGTCTCCTTCGTATGCAGATGTGGGCACAGGACCAGGTGAACATCAGCTGAGCCTTCACATCAACCACTTCACCCATTTCCTTTTTATCTGTCAGTTCCTTCTGGTGGCGCCTGTCCCACACAACAATAAAAATAAATAAATAAATAAATAAGCCAACAAACAAACAACAACAACAACAAACATCTTGTAGTCATGAAGGGGTCTCCCTGCTGCAGAGCTGACACCACACAGGCCAGAGGACACAGGACCCACAAGCTGGTGGCTTCTCAGGCCAGGGAGAAAATGCTCCAGCTCAGCACCACTGTGTGGCTGTGACCCCCACTCAAAGAGCCCCCCTCACACCTTCACCACCTGTGCTGCAGCCCTGGGAAGAACATACAAGTAACTCCAAAAAGCTCCTCTGCTTTCCCCACAAACCTAGCCCAGATGCATGTTCCTTCCAGAAGCTTTTTCAATCAGCTGCCCATGTGGGGTCCATTTAAAGTCCCCTTGCATCGTTTCTTAATCATAACCAATATCTGAAGCATTGTGTCTGGGAACTGATAAAACAGACCATGGCTTCCTGAACTACAACAACTTCTTTGCAGTGATTTGAGGCTGTCTCAGCAAAGGTTTTTTTTTCAGGAAGAATGAGGAACATCATTTTCATCTGTGGGCTCCTGATCCCTTCAGACCAAAAAATACTTTCAAGACTTTTTTCCAATTATTTTCAACTTCTTTGATTAGATCTTGCAGGAAAGAATCTACAGAAGATCTTATCTCAAGCTTGGTATGCAATGACCTTGTTGCTCCATTTCATCACTGGTTCTAGGGTCAGTGTATTAGGGATAACATCGGGAATTATGGGATTATTTTAGGCTTCTGGATACATTTTACATTGACTAATTTATTCTGTCTTCCTTTTCATGAATCCCTGATGTAATATATGAGACAGAGGGTTTATAAGATTCTAAAGGTATGTAGCTTTCACCTAATCACTATTGTTTGAGGTCTTATGGAAACTCAGTCTGATCTGCAGTTGGGTGTTACTAGTATCTGACCCCAGACATGTGATGGTACATTAAAAGTGCTAGTAAAGGATCTGCTTAGCAGATTCATGAAGGTAAAGTCAGTGAACTAGTACTATATGCACGCTGCTGTGCGTGTAAGCTATATCTGGCTGCCATGTGTGCCCAGAAGCAGTTCTTTCTCCAAGTATGCTGAAAAGATCTGTCACTACAAGTCAGGCACACCCTTGATACTTTTCATAAGGCTCCAGAGGAAATTAATGTTGGTTCTTCCAGGTTATAGCTTTTATATGATAAAAAACCCTACACCAGCTGTATCATATGGAAAACAGAAACAGATCAGAACAGAGACAGGTAACATAATCCACACACAAATGATAATTCGAGTGCAGGTCTGATACTCAGCACTTGACAGAATGATATATGAGGCCAGGGTTTACCTCCTTAAAACATCCAATATCAGTGGGAGAAATGTATGCAAGACAAAAATGTGGAGCCTAATCATGACTGAAGGTGCGCTTCCTTTTTAAAAAGGAGTAATTTTATTGAAGGTGACCTTTCAGAGTTTGTAGTAAAGTCCCTAGTTATTTCAGTGTGCTTTATGCTAGGACATATGTGACCAATATGCAGGTTTCAAGAGATTTTCTCTATACCACCACGCTCTGAACAGTTTGCTTCTGAACATGCAGTGGATATACGGTAGCAACGCACACTCTACCCTTATCAGAGTTGCCAGACTTATGCACAGGACTAATAGGCACTCAATTAGTAAGATGACCGGATGCTTAATAAATGCCTCAATGAGACACAGAGATAAAAAGCTTGGAGGTCATTTCAATAGTTATACATCAGTATAAAACTGGAATAATGCAGCAATGCCAGCTGAGGACATACAGATCACCGAACATGAGGGCTCATTTCTCGACACGCTGCACATGAGACTGGTGAAAGCATCAAAGTGAAGCCTGCAGACAGCATTTTTGGCGAATCATCCCTTCTACCATTCCGTTACTCATCTGCAGACCCTTTTTGTGGAGTAAAGCAACACAGACTATACATACAGAGACAGGCTTGTTTTATGGAAACGGAGGAGGTGTGCTTATAGTGAAATCCGTCTTTTGCCCAAAAATTCAGTACTAAATTTTTCAGTAATTTCAGTAATTATCTGTACCAGTAGCTTGTAAATGTACCCCTTAGTTCTTAATTCAAATGTTACAAACATTCAAGTATAGCTGTTCAGACAAAATTTCCTCTTCAGGATCCATCATTTCTACGGCATCCTAATTTGCTATTTTCACTGTTTCTAGGTTTGTCGTATCAGAAGAATTCTTCTTTTACCATGGTTTCATATCAAAGCAAGGTCTGTCTTCATTAACACACAATTTATCACAGAGAGAATGAAGATTTACGCTATCTCATCTGCCCAAAACGGGAAATATTCTACCAACAGAGCTCAGTGTGTCTGCAACTCCCAAGCCACTGAAGCTCGTTGTCCTATGATATGAAAAAGAACTCAGTTACAGAGAAGGTCCCACAGTTTGCCCAATTTATAAATCTCAGGAGTCTAACTTTTGCATGTCTGAACTACCTCACCAATAGAAAACAAAAGCCTTGAGCCGGAGCTCCACTATTTCAAGCAAAAAATGAGTTGCAGTTCTCAGATGCTACAGCAACAAGCATGGCAGATACACCTAACTTGGTACATAGAAGTTAGATAACAAAAATTTAAATCCCCATCCTTCTGATTTTTGGCTGTTTGCTGTCACCCAGCACATTACAGCTTGAACCTTCTCCCACATGTATGATGCGAGTAACCCAGCTTGGTAATAAATGGCATTTGCCTTTCACAAGGTATCAAACTGCTCCGCGGGCAGGTCCTGGTGACAAAGCAGAAACCGGTTCCTTTTTCTTTCCAATTCCCTTCTCTGCTGAGCAAACGGAAGAGAAGCGTAAGAACACTCACATGGAAGATTAACATGTCATTGGCTCCATCTTCCCTTTCTTTTCCTGACTGGATGTGTGCTGCCATTGCAGCCCATTGGGTGGATGAGAGACCGTGTCCGTGGCAGGACCTCCAGCAGCACGTGGTGGGAAGTCCAGGGAACCTGTTTGTCACCTGTTCCACCAAAACTGGCACGGTCTGTGGAAATGAGTTCACCGAGTTAAAAGTGAAATAAAGTGATCTGAAGTGATCAAGGCTCTCTATATCCACATTTTTAATGGGATATTTAGACTTCTCATTCCCAAGTGAAAAGATAAAAAATACCTTCCCCCCATCAAATCCTAAAGAAGAACCTTTTGAACCTGCTGACAGCCTCAGAAACACATTCTTGATTCAGAGTAGTGACAAAGCAATTCAGAGTTCAGAATTCAAACTAAAAACAATTGATCAAATTTATGCCTGGCCTGATGCAAGATTTCCTATCTCATAAATGCATGACATGTGGTCTATAGGAATAAAGCGTTCAGCCTCAAAAAGCAAGAGGGAACATATAAGAATGAAACCTTGCATGGGAATAGTCAGTGCTGTGCTTCCCCACTTTGCAGTCTGGAAACGCTGGTTCAGCTTTGGCTGTTTCCTCAACTTTAGCTGCCCTGTGACCTCAGATGACCCAGGCTGCGATGAATCTGGCCACTGGGCATTTGATCCAGAATACAAAACAGCCGGTGTCACTTGCAGTCAGTGTTAAATCCAATCTGACCTAGATAGAAAAGCCCTTACATCCCATTGCTAATCCCTCTGGTTCCATCCAAGCAGTGAAGCCTGTCAGCAAATGGACTTTAAGAAAAGTGGGTGAACAAATCAAGTTTCACAGAAACCTAAAAACTCAAACTTCAGGAGATTGGCCCAAGTAATATCAGTTTCCATATTCTCTAGAAGCGTATTTCTCTGTATTGCCCAAATGCTTTCAGACCACTTTGTGAAAGCAAATAGGTTTTATCTTTCTTCAGCGTCCATCTCTCGAGGACCAAACTGGAGCAAGAATTTATTCATTTTCTCTTTCTGGTCTTCTAAAATGGTACAACTTGCAGAAATCTTACAAGAAATTTAAAAAAAAAAAAAAAAAATTGCTTCAACATGCCAGACATTCCCCTTCACATTTTTTCCCTTAAAATCAGGATTCTCAGCCACAGCCACTTCATCAGTATGGAAATAGACGATTTTCCCACAGTCTCTCCAACACTCAGACAACAAAACTGCACCAAGATGGTTTAATTTCATTGGAGTCAGCACCTACTGAGCAATGTGGTTTAGGTTTCTTTTAAGCATTCAAGAACGTTTTTCTTAATAATTCCAGATGGCCTTGCAATCATAACCTTCGGATTCAGCCCTTTACCTCCAAATTCACTGCTGATAGTGTGTGGATTTGAATTTGAGTATACAATATAGAAACTGTTTCAGATTTTCTCAAAAAAATGAAACAAATTACCCCTGTAGCAACAAATTTTCCAACTGCATTAACTATTCTCTGGCTTCTACATACATTCTCAAATACTATGAGAAAAAAAGAGAAAAGAAAGAAAAATTTCTTGACTACCATCACAAATAAATTGTTCCCTAATTACAAACAGGACACTCTTAAGCCAAGAACTGAAGAGAAGGGCAATCTATGTGACCTTTCCCCATCATTTTGCTTTGAAATATGAGGTAGGCAGAACCAATTGATGTGAACAGATTTAGTAAGATAAACACCAGTGGCAACTTTTTATATTTAACAAGACTAGGCCTTCTCCGGGACAAAGAATAGGAATGAGAATACTTGTTCCATGCTCTTGTAAAATGTACTGTATATTTAAAAAGAAAATATTTGCTTATAAGTTGTGGGTGTATAATGTCAAACACACAAGAGCTACACGATATTTTAACCTTACCCCCAAGCAACAAGGAAATTGAGTAGATAGTTGGTTTTCTAGTGTCTTTAAAGTAACTGAACATGAAAGGTCAGACTTAGGGAGAACAGTAGATAAGCTGCCCAACAAGGCCAGCAGAGCTGAGGAAACATGCTCATGTGCAATGGATTTCCCAATATTTGCTTAGAAACATGTCATAAATGTAGCATTTAGTGATGGTTTAAAGTACCCCATGCGAATAAGTAGTGACAGTTACAGAGGAAAGAAAAGGAAGTGAGAGACTGATGCAGAGAGTAGAGAAATGGCTGCATTAACACTGAGACCAATTTTAATTAACTGTATGATATACTACCAGAGTTACTGGTCTTATGATCATGCATCGCAGTTAATATAATCGTATTTCCCATAGACAGTCTGCACTGAGACACCCAGCCTCAGAATGGTATCCTGTGCATCTTTCAGCCCCGGTGTATTAACCCTTTGTGATGACAAAGTGATTAGATGGGGAAAATGTGCCTGGACCTGCCTGGACTGGACCCAGTGATCTCTGGAATCAAATGAAGCAAGTTTTCCACAGACTTTGACAAAAAACTCAAGAAGAAACATAAGCATAATTTGAGGTACTCACCATTAGAATTTGTCAAAATTGTACTAACTGTTGAGAGGGGAACCGTAAGTGTCGCAAGTTTGTTTCATGCCAATACAGAATAGTCCAATGTTTTGGAAAAAGAGACATAGGGCCCATTCCTATACACAGGATTTAAAACTCCAGTATTCAGTGATAATACCCAACACATCTGGAAGGCAGGATGTCTCAGAGTAATGAGTTCCACCAGTCATCCACCACCAATGTATAGGTAGGATGTTGCTGAGAAAAGGTACCGTTCTTCAGCAGGTGGGTATCTCACAACAGTAGAGATCTCAACAAAGACGGTGTTGTCTAATCATGAACTGTAGAAATTATTTTTCTGTTCCAGTGGAGGTTTGGTAGGGTGGAATTCAAAGAGAATGTCTTCCCCTCATTAGATTGTTTTCAGAGCACTGGAACTCACACTGCTGAAATATTTCCACTGAAAAAGGTAAATATTTTTTTTAAATGTTTTCTTTGCAAATATGTAGATACGGGGATATAGGTCTGTCACAAAGTTTCCTTTCAGCTAATTACATAACTCTTTTTTTTTTTAATCCCATAATATCACTGACAGCTATAACTTTGACTGCTCTGTTCTGAGACCAGTTGAAGCAGCAGTCACCAACTGTTGCAGAGTTTAGAAATTCACAGTGCACAAATTTGCAATTTGCACAAGACAACTAATATTGCCATTCAAAAATTACACCTTTCATTCAAGACAAATCACTCACAGATATTGCTGTTTTCTTTCTGTGGTTCATGGAATTAAAAAAAAAAAAAAAACCAAAAAAAAAACAACTCACATCCCTCACCCACCTACAAAAAATACTCCTCAAACAACTCTGTGTGTCAAATAAGCTCATAGGCCTCTGCATCCACGATTCCCAGGTCTTCAGTAGAAGGAATCAAAGCCACTCAAGAGCTCAGCAGGACTGCAGAGGCAGCACCCAGCAGTGAAGTGGCCCCTGTCCCCAGCCACACTCCAAAGCTGTCCTGAGATCTTTCCCGTGTGCCACCTCTGTGGAACAACATTCACAGGGACACAGGAATGGGATTCGTGGGACAGAAACACCACGTGCCTCCTTCTGCCATGGCCCTGAGACAGAGTCTGTGCTACACTTCTGATAAACGATGGAGAACGCATGCTGGAAAAATCGCTAATTTAATAGAGGTGCAAGTGCCAATTTGAATAAACTCTGTTAAATCTGATATTCCCCCATTGTAGACTTGTAATACTGTACTTCACCTTAATTTTTATGAAATTTTATTTTACTCAGGTTTTGAGTGTTCCCTCTGACTTCCATAAGCTTGGGGTTTACTGTACACCAGTCAGTTCTCTCACATCCAGCATACAGTGCCCATAAATTTCAAGTTAATTAATTCACATCTAATTTTCCATAAGCAGAAATACGGAGTTCTGCAGCCAACTACTATTACTAGCTAAAGTGCTTTGTGGTCTCACTTGCCTGGGGATGAAACTAGTGCATCTTTGATTTTTAAAGCTATATTCTTAAAGTCTGATGTCTTGTTAGAAGGCCAAGGGTTATTAATTTCAAAACCAGAAGGTAGAGTTTAATGAATAATGAATAGCAGCTGTTGGAAACAAATCTTTGTAGCCTTGGGACCGTCTATCCCTGTGTTACAATTACACTTTGATTGACCCCAACAATAACTAACAAGCATGCCCAGCTGGATCATAAACCAAGTATATACTGTGTCCAGATACGGTGTAAAATTTCACATCAATGAAACACTCACTGTCAGTCTAACTTTGTCCCATCATATGTCAATCAGACTTACAAATCAACTTATTAGAGCTGAGACATGAGTTTTCCTAGGGAAAAAAGTTCTTTACTGGCAATGAACATGCAGTTTAGAAAAATCATGATTACACAGGGATGGTCCTACCTCTGAAGAAAAGCCCTTTGTCATGGCAGACGTGTGGGGTTTGTTCACTGTGTGAATATATAAGGGTTTTCAGAAGGAGAGGTGGTTTTGCAGGTTGCCTAAAACAGCTCTATCCCCATAGTTGGGGGGCTGGAAGCAGAAAAATATTAAGTTCGGGCTGATGGAGCATCTGACGTATTTTCTCTATGAAGAAATGTGCTGCACTGGGACCTGGTGCTTTCAGGGGTCTGTGGGTGGGAGGCCTGTGGAGTTCACCAGGGGTTCAGTGCCTCTCTCCGGTGGACAACCGCATAGCGCAACACCTAAATTCAGGATCTCTCTAAACAAATGGGAATAAAAATGCAGAGACAAACTATTTATACACACAAAACCAGAAAAATCTGGCTTGTGCTGTTTGGTGGATGGATTGCTCACAGTTTTACATCCTGTCTTATCAGATAGAAATTTTGGTCTACAGCCAAACAATATTAGGGATGAGCCACTGCTGAATAAAATACTCCACATTTGAGATTTATACGTATTCTCAGCTTTCTAACACCTTATCCTCCCTCTCCTGACAGTTCCAAGTGAAACAAACAGAGAAGCAACAGATCTTCCTCTCATCAAGTCATTGGACTTCTCCTAGGTTTCCCATTTAAAACAGCTATATATTATTATTTGTATTATTATTTCTACTACTAAACACAACAAATTCATTTATCATCATTTCTTCGTGTTCACGGACTACACTATTACAAACCCAAAAATATTTGTACAGGCACTTTCTTAAAGGGCACAGCTCAGCCACGCAAAATTACTTAGATGCCCAAATATCCCAGGTTTAGTTTTCCAGCTTTACTTTCCTTGATGCATCCTGTGGGACCACATCATGGCACTTCATAGGATCTGCACTGAACAAGAGTCGGCTCAGCTTGCAAGTTGAGAGTCCTGCACTGCAGAACCGCAACTGCATGTCCTACCTCCCTCCACCAGAAATCGAGGTCAAGCACATCCCATCCTTTTGCAGCTTCCCCTCTTCTGCACCTTGTTTAATAAGATGAGAAAAAAAACAGATTGTACCACAAACATCAACACAGATTTTGCCTCCCCTTATACTGTTGTTTGTCTTTGCTTTGTTTTCCCCAACTGACATTCCTGCTCTATAATGGCATGTCATTGATCTCAGTCTCAAAGAGAAGTCTCATCCTGATCTCATCCATCTTTGTGTAGAACTTATAGATTCTTATCTGATCTCAAAAGTTTTGCTGGGGGGAATAAATCCTAGTACCAGGGAACGATTTGTATACACCCACTGATTTCAGTGGAATCAGAAATGTAATTAATTAAAATGCAGTAGGCAACGCCTCGGTTCCAGCCACATGATTGCAGGTATAAACTGCAGCTATGGCGTGTTTTCAAAAACAATATACTGTTCTTTCTAGCATAAAGGAAGGGGAGAAAAAAAAATCATCGGTAGGTAAAATTACACACCACCACCAGCATAAAGCAACCCCCCAGTACCTCACATCATCCCCTACCAGGTCATCTCAAGGCAGACAAGCTGAGCTTAGAGCACATGCTAACTTTTGACAGACGCCAGCCCAGGTGGATGGATTTGGGAAGCAAATTCCAAAGCCAAGGTCAAGTATCTCTGGCTGATTCCCGTTACAAGTGCTGTGCTGCAGGAAGAGAAGCAGCCTCCTGGGTAATCATTTGGAGCTTTATAGGTTCAAACTAACACCTTGAATTCTACCCAGGAACTTATTAACAACCAGCAGAGCTGATCTGAAGTGTTCTTGGCATGAAGTTCCACACTGTGCACCAGCTCCAGTTTCCAAGGGTCTCAGAACACAGCCCCGTACTCAGTGCGTGGCGATAACATAATGCAGCGTCAAGGTATCAAAGGCATGGATAACTGCGACAAGGTTTCTCTGCCAGACAGAAAAGGCCCATTTTTCTTAATAGCAACATGGTGGGGGGGGAGCGGGGAAATGGATAGTTTGTCAAAGACTTTTCTCAAAGTGTTTTTATGCCCTGGACACCACTAATCTTGGAGCCCTTACAAAAGTTTGGTTATGGACTTGCTCTGTGCTTTGAAAATGTCCTGATCTCATCGTGATGAAATTAATAAACTAGGTGTGAAAGCAGGGTGTGGGCATCACATCAGCCCCAAAACTCCTCAGGTGTGAAGATTACCTAGGATATACTGGAGAAATTTTAGTGGATAAAACGTCTGTCTTTGTTCTCCACAGAGCTTATTCCTGCCATGCCCCATTGAAGGTTTATGGACGCCAGTTAATTTCTCCCCATTCTGAGTTCAGGACTGAATTGCATCAAGTAGTATTTTTGAAAAACCAATTTAAAATCATAATAATTGAGCTGATTTTCTCCACATTCCTTCTTTTGATTTCTAACTGTAATTACATAAACAATTCAAATTATTTCAGTACTTCTGAAGAATCTAAAGTAATAATTCACTTTGCTCTAACAGATTTGCAGGACCAAAGGCAGAAACAAACAAATAATGTAGAGTAGATTCCTACATATGTAAAGGTAATTTGAGTCTCAGATGGTCCAGGTACAAATGTCCAGCACAAAGTTGGGGACATAGGCTCTGGCACACACAATCTGTGTTACCAATTTATAAGCAATATTATGTAGAAGAGATGCAAATTATTCTATACCAAACTAGTCAATGAACTAAAGTTACTAGATAAGCAAAGTATTCTTTTAGTTTCTTGTCCAGTCTGGAAAATTATTAAATTTCCTCTATGATTGAACTGATCTATGTAAATAGGAGGCTATGTGTTGAATTACCAAGAATGCATCAGGGTGTTCACATCTAAGTATCTTCTTCATAAGCTTTGAGTCAACAACATAAGGCTCCTGGCCAAAGTAACAAAGTGGGCTAAAAAACTAGACACCAAAAGACCACTTCAGTTAAAAAGCTTTCTAAGAGAAAGGGGTCAGCAAAGCTATCTAGGGAGACAGACTGACAGAAAGAGCGAGTGAAAGATTATGGAGTGGGAAAGCTTCCTCCTCCATGACATTACAAACAGCAAGCATTAAGGAAAATACAAGTGCCCTGGTATCCTAGGGAAAAAACAAAACAAAACAAAGCAACTTGTTTCTGAAGCAAAAGAATTTTAGAGTAAACATATCTTCAAAAATGTATCTTTAAAATCTAATTACTCTATACTACTTAGCAAAACCTTTGGGTTTTTTCTCCTCTTAGAAGGACACAAAATGAAAAAACAGAGTTCGGAATCACTCCCACAGAAATGGTTGCACTTAAGAGTTAGATACACAAGAAAATGATCTTAAAATCAGAAAACTGTGTGATTAAGGGGTTCTCCCATATCTTTTCCCTTACCTGGTAAGGTATAGGAGCTGGAGCCCATCTTCACACTCGAATTTTCTTTGCATTTTCAATTCAACAAGAAATTCTAGGCTACAGAGACCTGTGAAACAAGCAATGAAATCTTCAAGGACACCAATTATTGCTATGCAATGGCTGAAGAGAAAGCCCATGTGTTCACTCATCTGCTAGTGTTTGAATATCAAGAATATGTTGTTAATGTTGTCAGAACTTTCGATAATGTTACTTTTTTTCTCAGTATAGGGTGGAATTTGTAATGCTTATGAAACGCCCCAAGAGTGCAAGTGGATGAACATGATCTTATAACTGAAAGTTCTATAGTAACACTGAACTTCCCAAGGAAATGGAAGAATAATCTTCTAAGTCAGCCTCGTGATCTGGCTGGTAGTATTGTAGAAAGCCCAATTAAAAGAATATTTTCCTAACTGCCCTGGGAAACCAGAGGCTGAGGAGCTATCAGTCCTTGTCTTGAGGATAAGGTGAAATACTTGCTCTTAAATGTGAAAAAAACCTCAAAAGTTACTTATGATTTTAAGTCCAAATCATGTTGGTTCTATTATTTATCAGTGTAGCTAAATAGGTGGTGGAGTTGTTCACCTGAGGAATGCAGAACCTTCTAACTTTTGGATTTATCTGGTTTTAACTAGCCTATATTCCTGTTGAAGTAAAGTTCCTATCTGATGATCAGGTGTCTGGGTTGTCCCTAGAGTTCAGGTCCACCACAGAGGTTGGGTTTGGGGGTTGGTTGTTTGTAGAGGTAGGGTGGTGTTTTTGCAGTTTTGTTTAGAGCAGGTGTGAATTCTGGGGGGGACATCCTAGAATCCAGTTCAGGGGTTACTCCTGTTCTGTCATCTCACAAGGATTTAGGGTACTTGCTGATGATAGCGGTCTCCGTGTTTGTTTGTGGGTTTTTTCCTGTTTAAATTTGGTTTTGTTTTGGCTTGTTGTTTTTGCTTTGGTTTTTTGGGGGGAGGGGGTGTATGTTTGTTTTCTTGTTTCTTTATTTTTTTTCTCATGTCTGTGTGTGTGTGCTTTTTTCTCATTTGTGCCTTTTTCCAGTTGAAGGCCCATAGGATGTGGATGAGAGGAAATGGCCTCAAGTTGCACTGGGAGAGTTTCAGATTGGATATTACGAAAAATTTCTTCATGGAAAGGGTTGTCAGGCATTGGAACCGGCTGCTCAGGGAAGTGGTGGAGTCACCATCCCTGAAGGTGTTTAAAAGATTAAGTTCTTAGGGACACGGTTTAGTCACAGTGTTAGGTTACAGCTGGACTCAATCTTGAGGGTCTCTTCCAACCAAAATGATTCTATGATTCAGAACTGGTGGTTTTAAACAGTATCCATCTCAGAATCTTTGGCAGAACGAGAATGGGAACAGAGACCATCCCACAAAACAAAATGATTTCAAGATATTTTAGCAGTGGCATCATGCTTCATATGGTGTAAACATTGCTTCAGGCAGTTAACCTGCAGACAGAAGTTCCTTAAAATGTGAATGCTCAGGCTTCACTGAAGTGAGCTCCAACTACTCTGTAGATTATGGGTAAACCACTAAAGAACTTAACAGAGCCCGCCAACATCCACTTTCAAAATCTCTGCACAGAGGTGATGTTTCCTTTAGGGCTTCACCCTCATAAATAATTTTAGATATTATCTGAATGCCCTAAGAATATAAAAAGGCGAAGTATTTCTCATGTTGCTGTTCACCACCTGAGCAGAATAGTCACAGATATTAGGAAAGAAGAGGTGCCTACACCACAAGCAAACCTTACAGAACACGCACAGAATTTACATGCAATACATTTAGGAATGTGAACATCCACCACTTTAAGATTTATCCCGCTCCCATTGTAACAAGTAAGCACTTGTCCCTGAGTCTGTTATTACTTTTGTTTTTGTTAAAGAAGTAAGATGCCCTGCCTTCATCAGCAAATGCTGAGACAATCCAAACATAAACCATCCATCTTATACATCCTAATGTGTCTTGTATGCTGTACCAATTCTACCAGTGCATACTCCCATTGTAGGAAGAAAACATACAACTATTTGGGTAGGATTTCACAGGACTGAAAATAAACTATAAAAATACGATGGAGATTAAGCAGTCACATAGCACTGGAATCCAGAAAGACTGATCCAAACAAACAGAAAAGTTTCCATTTGGCAAAGAAGAATTCCCTGTTTCAAACCCTGTTGAGATGCGCCTTATATTAATAGATACAGCCACAGTAAAAGTGCACAATATTCATTTTGTAGTTACAGCTCCACTTCAGAAGGACCCCGATTTTAATTGTGACAGACAGAAGCCCAAAACGGTGAGGTGTAAGGAATACTTGCCATAAAGCTGAAATCTTCCCTCCACTGACAGCAGCACTGACTTCGATCAGCTCACCAGTTCAGACTTAGCTGACTGTTTGGGCACCTAACCAAAACAGGTTCACCTTTTGCTGAGACATTAAATAACCTATCTTGAAAGTACCAAAAGACAACATACTGCAGGTTTTTCAGTATTCATGGACATATCTAAAATAAGGTCCATTTACTCCAGTCACTGGGAAAAATAAATAAATGTAGGAAATGCTACATCATACCACAGAAATATCTTGAAAGTGTTCTTTAAAGAACAATCTCCATGCTAAAAGAAAACAGAGGTCAGATGTGAATCTAAAGAATAGCAAGTTAATAAAGTATCCTCCTCCGACCTTCCAGGAGAAGAAAAACAGAAGGGGGTGTTAAATCTTTGAATAAATCTCCAGTAAAGACAGCCAGAAATGATGCTGCCTTTAGCCACATGAAAGAGAATAGAAGGATTTCTCTTTTTAAATTAGTCTTTATTGTCTGCTTCATAAATCGTGATCACATGTGGTATTTATTACAATGAAATTTTATTGTTGCTGTAGCCCTCTTGCTTGCATTTGGTGCTTTCTGTTTATTTTAAAAAGAAAAATGTCCAGAATTCCTTCAGTTCTGTGACTGAAATTTTATGGCTGTGCACATGGCAGAGGGTCACGGTGACAACTAAGGAGCCTGCATAAAATGTAAGACACACATTTTTAGGTTTAGATTCAGTGCAGTACAAGAGAATCTAGATGGTGTTATCTCATCTCTCCATTTCATCCTTGCATAGATAGCTTTTTATAGGTAGGATGCGAACTGAAGTCTAATGAGATTTTTCTGTGCCTGTGCAGCTTCAGGACTTGCACTCCTTATTCTAAAGCCGATTAGAACCATCCCATTATGCACAATTATTTAAGCCTCTCTACAACTGACCAAACCCTTTACAAACTTGCCAAACAGGCAAAGCCAATTCACAAATTGACACAAATTCACCTCCTCACTGAGGCCACGAATCACCACATACATATAACTAAAGAGAGACACTGATATGACTGAGGATAAACACATTCTTTGCATTTTTTTTTCCAGTTGGAAATGGACTCACGTTTGGTTTGAATTAAAGATTCATCACACTGAAACAAATAACTAAATGGAAAGATATGAGTCCCTTTGAAGCGTGTGCAAATCAAATTTGGGTGATAATTAGCAGCAGACAATTGAAACCTACTGTTTATTTGCACAGAACCTGATGTTACTGAAACATGGCTTGAATTCAGCCACACTGAGAGCCAAGTGACTGAGTTTTCAGGAATTAATTTAACAGTTTAATATCTGAGGTAGAAACAACATTGCTTTTAATAAAATGAGACAGATGTACATGTGCTCAGACCCTTCATTCCAGCTACTGTCCCCTACTGTACAGTTACTGCACTTTCAAGACTTTATATGCCATAATTTTTTTTCCCCAGAGTATTCCTCTCTTGGGAAAGTGATGCATAGGGATGCCATAATTGGAAAGGAGAACTAGCTCCTCATAGTCAAGTTATAATGAAGTATTACCTCCTACAACGTCTGCCCAACTTAGTCCCTATTTGTTTAACTTGGTTTGCCAAGGAGCATAAATACATGTGTCATCAGCCGCATGTTTGGCAAACCAAGCAGTTTTTTCTCTGGATGTGTTTGGCCTCAGCATAAGAGGAAGCACAATTTTGCAGCACAAGTGAAGATGAGAAAAATGACTCTCCAGTACAGAGCAGCCTAGAGTAGCAACTCCCATAAGATAGATTTGGCCAAAGCACTGAAAGGAAATTTTGGTGTATTTTTCACTTCACCACATGTTTTATAATATTTTTTTTTTCAGTCAGCCTGAGCCACCAGCAAATAAAAGAAGGCCTGATACACATTTTTAAAATATTAGAAATCATAGCAACTTTATGATGAAGTGAACTAGCAATCAGGATAATTAATTACACAGAAAAACAATGCTGCTGCAAGCTTTAAGAGACTGATCTTCCTACATCAGGAGACTGGTCTCAGTTTGAGCTACTAAAGCCATCAGAGATAATGTTCATTTCATGCTCACTTTTATTTCCTGGAGTTCTGAACTATGTCAGTCAAATTTGATTCCTCTAGTTTGTTAGTGCTTCGTTTTACACCAGTCGTCCATGATGGGATGGAGGGATGGTCATTAATGCAGCAGAAAAGGTAAAACCTCTCCTGTGCAGGTCACCACCAGTGGAGTGAGAGCAGCGCCCCAGGTCACGTAGGCTGGAGGCTGCTGGGTGGTTTTAAGAGGCACTGAGAGGCATTGCTGGTGTTCCCAGCCCTGGGCATGGACCAGTAAGGAGCCATCCCCTGCCAAGGAGAGCAAGGACCAGACCAACAGGCTGGTCCTCCTGCCAGCCTGACCTGGAAGGAAGCCAGCAGAGCTTTCTCTGCAGCTCCTCATCAGTTTTTGCTCTGAAACTACTGTTGCTGGAGGATTTGAGGCATCCCCTCCCCTTCCAGACAGAAAAGTGAGTGAAGCTTTAACGCAACTGCTGTCCCATCTTGCTAAATGTGACCTACCTCCCATGTGGGTATTGCCCAACTTAAGTCCTGTATGAATTCTAAAATAGCAAAGCCAACATAATGTCAGGTCTCTGGAGATAAGTTTTGCTGGTTCTGGGACAGGTAACGCACATAATTTAGCACAGCTCCAGAGATCAGGTATCTCTGGCCGAGGTTATGTTCTTCAGGATAAATGTGTTTTTCTTCAAGCAGCTTCCAGGGTGTTCCCATGTATTGATCCCACGACCCAGAGAAAGCATATTATTATTAGATTTCCATATTACTGAAGCAGAATTATTTCTGTCAAAGCCAAGATTATACTAATTACTACAGCCACCTGAATTTTAAGCCTCTAGGGAGGAACTGGGGCTTGATCATCTGACTCATTCACCACACTAACAGATTGTCACTAATCAACTGAGCCTTCGGCAACAAAACATTCTTTTAGCTGGCAAATCTTGACTCCTTATACTAACATTATTTAGTTTATCACAAGGTAACATACATAAAGGACCAGAGACGAAACCTAATCTGAAGTACAGATCACATATTCAAACTGTTAGAAATGTCAAAGTCCTTCCCATGAGCCAGATGAGTTACTATCATAGGTATAGCAATCAGAAGCAAGAAGGAATAATGGCCCTAACTGGTGAAACTATGCTGGAAGAAGCCCTGGTGTATTTTGGCAAAAATAAACATTGTTATTTATTTCCTTTAAGGAACTATCACAAGTAATACCAATAAAGGAAAAAAAATACAAAAATTAAAAAGAAACCATCAACTAAACCAACTATCTGCCCTTGCCCCCAGAAAAGAATAGCTTTGGGACATGGTAGAATACACTCTTTTGTATATTTAAGAACTGGTTCATGGACATTTTCTCTGACAGTAACACCGTTTATCAAGTCTGCACCTTCCTCACCTCCCACTTCTTTCCAACCTCCCACTGCTGCTCACAGATGCTTCATTTACAGCAATATGATGCTTGTGGGAACACAGAAACAAGCAGCTCACAGAAAATGTTTGGGTTAAAGGAAAGCAAAATGACTTTTTGTGCAAGCTCATAACTGCAACCTTAGACAAACTTCTGCCAAGAATGGTACAGGCGTGGAGGATCACGTATCGAGGATGAAATGGCTCCCTAAGACCCCTTTCCAGCCTTCTTTCCAAACAATTTACTATTTCGGTCTTCAGATCTGCTCCTGTGTTCACTTACTGTAGATAACCTTATTAACATCCCATTCCAATGGCTTTTTATCTTGATACAATCAAGTTAGCCCTGTGCAACTCAGAAACAAAGTTACCACCACTGCAAACACAATTTAACACCTTGAAAAATAACTTACGTGATATGCCATAAGATGATCTCCTAAAGTAGAAGCAGTGTTGTGTCATGCGTACATGAGTATTAACAGAGATCTCATTTTAAACAGAAAATAACTGAATTTTAAAACTAAGGAATATTTTATGTTTTGTGCTGACCTGTTTCATCACAGGCAAAAATAAAAGTCAGCTGATAGGGCTTAAGGCAAAGGAAAGGAAATCGCAAATTATACGGGTTTTGATTTTAGAGAGCTGCAAAGACTGAAAACACAGGACCTCATTAATGTTTATAAATATATAAAGGGCGAGTGTCACGAGGATGGAGCCAGGCTCTTCTCAGTGACAACCAGTGATAGGACAAGTGGTAATGGGTGCCAAATGGAACACAAGAGGTTCCACTTAAACATGAAAAGAAACTTCTTCTCAGTGAGGGTGACAGACACTGGAACAGGCTGCCCAGGGAGGTTGTGGAGTCTCCTTCTCTGGAGACATTCAAACCCGCCTGGACACATTCCTGTGTGACCTCATCTGGGTGTTCCTGCTCCAGCAGGGGGATTGGACTGGATGATCTTTCGAGATCCCCTCCAATCCCTGACATTCTGTGATTCTGTGACTTGGAGATATACAAGCTTGGGGCTAATTGTGCAAGCTAAGTCCTTCCAAAGCTCACCATGGCCAACCGAAAATCTAAACACTGTTCACAAAATCAGAGCCCTCAGCAGAAACCTAGTATAAGTTGCAACGTTTCAATGATGGATACCACCTGTTTTTTTTTTTTTCTTTTCCCTACTTGTATTTTATCCATACAGAACACCAAATTTATAGTGAAAGTAACCTCTAAGAGTGAAGACACCGCAGCACAGCACATCTCAGAGAATCAGGTGTATCTGCCAGCCTGGCCACGGCCTTGCTGTCCAAGCACAGGACGGGCACTGCACAGCTGCGGGACTAAGCTTCTCCGGTGGAAAAGCAGATGTGATCACACCGGCATCCTTCACGGGGCCCTTAAAGACCTCCTGGATGAATTGCAGAAAGGGTAACAACGGGGATTTCAGTGTTTAAAGGAGCAAAGCAGTGGTGCAGGGGCTGCTGGGGGGTGAGGAGGGGAGCAGGACCCCGCACCCCGGCACATGCCAAAGCATAAGCTGCTTCCTCCACCTCGTGGAGACTCGTGAAACTGATTTGAGAAAATACAGAAATTTTAAATCCAGAGAAATATCCCTTCCCCAGACCAGAAAGCTCCAGGACTTTTGGAAATACACCTGACCTATCATAAGCGGTTAAAAACTCTGGTTTCCTTTTATTAGTTTACAACATCACCAAACTTACAAGAGATTCAGAGAAGCAATCTGAGATTGCTGCTGAGAAGCGGTCAGATCTTAAAACACCTTGAAATTGTAACTCTTGCAAATTGTTTTCTCGCTGAAAAGTGCAGTCTCCGCAATCAGGGTGGGTTTTTACATCTCACTGTGCTTTAATTTTGAAAACCTTGTATCACTAAATTGCATTGCTGTTACACAAGGCAGTAATTACTATTCTGTTAGTACTCTGGAACAGTTCTATTCTTAATATAGGTTTTCTACCTTATAGAAGTTTTTTCCTTACCTCACTTGATGCTTATCTTTGTTTCATTAGCTGTCCTGTTCTCCTGTATTTCGAGTTTACATGAAGGTATAAAATTCACCTTCTCTGCATCAGCCATTATTTTGTCAGGTTCCTTTTTACTTGATTTCTTACATTTTTTAATTTCCTCTCAACTCCCTGTCTTTTTACCCTGGCTTTTTCAGGCATAACAGAAATTAACACTTTATTCAATTTAATTTTTATTGAATTACAATATGACCAGCTTTTCCTGGTTTATTCCTGCTTCCACAGCCTGTTTCTCTTTGCTCTTTGACTACTCATCTTAAACAGGTATTTTCATTAACGTGTCCATATTGACACCCACCCCAACACAAAGTGTGGTACCACATAGCTGAACTAACCAAATATATTAACTGGGTGTTAATTGCATAGCAAGCAGCAGTGAAATTCCGTTCTAAAATCAACACTCCATTAAGACAGCTGGGAGAAATTCACACTTTGCAGGGCTATTGTGTCTGTCTGCTTACAGAATCTGTACATGCTATTTCTTCCTGAAAAGCAGGCAAAAATACAAACAAAAATGGGTCTGCAAAATTTAGCTCTTCCCCAGATTCTAGTGTTTACTTGCCCCAATTCCTTCCTCCTTCTCTTGGGAAAATAAAAATTAATTAAAAACACTCCCAAATACTCATTATAAAATCATTTTGGTTGGAAGAGACTTTTAAATCCAACCATTAACCTAACATTGACACTAAACCATGTCCCTAAGAACCTCATCTATACATCATTTAAAGCCCTCCAGGGATGGTGACTCAACCACCTCCCTGGGCAGCCTGTTCCAGCGCTTGAAAACCCTTTCTGTGAAGAATTTTTTCCTAATACCCAACCTAATCATCCAGAGGTACGAGTGATTTAAGACTAAACCCCCTCACTCGGCTGAAGGTGGAGGAGGCTGGACCACTGCAGTGGGGGCTCAGGGCAGCCAGGCCTGCACAAGGGGAAAGAGGAGTGCACAGTCTTAATACCATTTTTTGCAAGAATCTGCACCAAAGCTACATGCAACTGTAAATAGCTGTTAACACTTAGCAGGGCTCGCTAACGAGCTCTCAACCAGCTTTACAGGCAGCAGTTCCCTGATTGGATTTACCCTTTTCCCTGCTGTGGCTGTGAAGGGCTCAGCCAGCTGGATGGCAGACTGCTCTTTGGCCAGAGTCATTACAGCACAAAGGCACTCAATAAATAACAATCTTTTAATCAGAAAGACTGATTCCAAGGTGCAGAAAAAAAGCAGAGGCTCAAACGTCTGAAGAAGGATCTTCTAAGTTTGCCCTCTGTGCTCAGAAAGAAGGTGCCAACGCCGCTTTCACCATCAGCTGAAGGAAGAGATCAAGATTGCTCTCGAGGGGGAAGCTGGCAGCTACTGCAGGAGCAGGTGATAGACCAGATAACTGGCAGAGACCGTGGGTGAGGATGGACATCGAGTGCTTTTAACGGGAAAACAGGCAAAGCCTGTTAAAATAAAGAGCACTCACCCCATCTAGCGAGCACTTTATGACTGCCTGGAGTCATGAGCCATAGCACACAGCAGGCTCCCCAGAGAGGACCAGCAGCTGTGGCGTTTGGGAAATCCTCAGGAGCCAGCTCCGCTAAAGACGACACATATTTGCTACCAGTTGCTGTTTTGGCTTCACCAAGATGCGTACTGGGAATACTCAGGGATCCTGGAGGTCGGTGCTGTCTTCCCGGTGGAGTCAATGGGAGGACAGAGCTTGATTCCTGGAGGAGGCCGAGGAAGCGGGAATGGATGCTCAGCACTCTGCTGGTGACAGTCTCTCACCTAGGAACTAGAGATGCTGCTCTCATGGGGCTTTGGCCTCATTATGCGTGGTATAACTTTTACATAGCATGCAGACGAGCCTTCAGATAGACCCAACTACAGCAGAAGGTACCTCAGCTGTCCTGTGCAATGAGAAAGGCATCCTCAGAAGAGCATGCATCGTGTAAATTAAAACGCTGTCTGACAGCCAAGGATAATTGCAGGTCCAAAACGCTGGAATGTGGTGTGTGCAAGCAAGTGAATGCACTGTACAACACTTGCACACTGCTAATATGTTCTCAGCACTTATCTATGAGAACACAAAAATTAAAATATGCTCCCTTTAAGCAGGATAAATAGTCTTACAGGCACCTATAATTCTGGTGTTTTTTCTAAAATACAAGCATTTGACTGGTAACAATCTTTTAACATGTTTCTGATAATGTATTCTCTGTCTAGGTCATGAAGAACCAAAAGCAATGTATTTTTCAATATCATCACCTGTGTGACCCCAAAAAGTTAAATTCAAAACTGCAGTCAGTGAAATCAAAGTTACATTTAGTACTGTACACTATTATACTTTCTTCACAATTTTTGCTAAATATTATTGGTGCAGAATCACAGAATGGTTGAGGTTGCAAGGGACTATTGTAGGTCATCTTGTCAAACACCCCTGCCCAAAGGGGGTCACCTAGAGACAGTTGCCCAGGACAATGTCCAAATGACAGAACATTGCAAGATTTCTAAGGTCATGCTCAACATCTACACAATCATTGCATCAGACATTTCTTAAATTGCCTTGTTTTCTCGTTACAGGCCTATATTTTGTAGTTGATGCTTTTGGTGGAGGAAAGGCATGCAAACATTATTTCAATGCCCTCAGAGACATTAGGCTGTGTCACTACAGAGAGAGGAAAAAATAGCCTGCCTATAAAGATTAAAAAGAAAATTACAGGAATAGAAAAAATGTGCATGCAAAGGACCAACTGACCTGATCTTGCATAAGGGAAAATAATATCTGGACAAAAAAATATACTCAGAATGAGATATTGTTACGTCTGTATAACTTTAAAAGTTACTCAAACCCTACCAGAACCATTCCATTATGCACAATTATTTAAGCCTCTCTACAACTGACCAAACCCTTTACAAACTTGCCAAACAGGCAAAGCCAATTCACAAATTGACACAAATTCACCTCCCCACTGAGGCCATGAATCACCCCACATATAAAACTAAAGAGAGACACTGATATGACTGAGGATAAACACATTCTTTGCATTTTTTTTCCAGTTGGAAATGGACTCACGTTTGGTTTGAATTAAAGATTCATCACACTGAAACAAATAACTAAATGGAAAGATATGAGTCCCTTTGAAGCGTGTGCAAATCAAATTTAGGTGATAATTAGCAGCGGACAATTGAAACCTACTATTTGCACAGAACCTCATGTTACTGAACTACCCCTGGAATGGACACACACACAGCTGAGTATTGTCCTTTCCACCCTCTCTTTTCTTTTTTAAAACCTTTTACAGAAGATTAAGGCAACTCACCAATGCCAAAGTTCCTGCAGCCTTGTTAAGTAAAGGAGGGGAAGCAAGCTGCAAGCGAAAATCCTCATTTTTCTGCTGCTCTGAAAAGCAACTGACCTTTAACAATTTATGTCTGTTCCTTGTCCTCTTTCTTTCCACACACAAAACTGGATTTCAAGTCAATTCATGCCTTTGGATGGCAGTACAGACAAACAGAACTATATTTGCCTCTAACGTTTTGAGGCTCCTTTAACCTCCTTTAACTTGGTCTCACCATTGGTGGCATGGTTAACTCCAACCTTCAGTCTCATTCTTTTTGTGCCTGGACCCTGGTACCAGAGTTGTAGCCATAAAACTGCTATTAGCACATTCTGGTCTCAAAGAGCATGGCAGAATTAAAAAATATACAATAATAATTTTTAAAAAAATCAAATTTCCAGTTTTCACTGTCACCAATAATCTTGTCCTGGTATCTGTATTAGTACCTAGCTAGCAAGGTCAGAAAGAAAATCCCTTCACCCTGTTTGGGGCGGATGCTAAACACACCTGCATGCAAATGGCAAAGGGAGTCTCTCAGCTGTAGAGTTTACAAATCAAAGACATAAAATTAAATTCCCCAGAAGTTATTACATCTCACTTAAGGAAAACGGGAGTATAGATAAAACAGTTTCGATTATTTCTGGATCTTGATTGATCACGACAGCTCTGAAATAAATCGGGCAGTCTCTGACATAACACCGCTGCAGAAACAGGTCGAAGTGACTTAAGGCTGGAAGTATCTGAGAATGCTTATCTGCTTAGGGACTTCAAATTTGATTGACAAAGGATAAAACAACAAAAACCAGAGCTGGGTGGCACCCCTCTTCTGGCTTTGACAAAATCAATTGTGGTGGAATTCAACTTGAAAAAAAAAGCAGGCCTGCAAATCCTTGGGAAGCCTTAATGCTCAGGCTGGTTGTCACAATTAAAATTGCTCTCCTTAATAGGCAAGACTAACATAATGTGTTCTCATAAATTGAATACTAATTATTACAGATGTCATAAGGTCATGTAAGTTTTCACTAAAAACTCAAGCTCTAAGTGGGGAAAATTTAACCCCAGAAAAAAAAGCAGCATAGTAGCAAATAGATTTCACATCTTCATTAGCTCTTGGTAAGGATTACATTGCCAATGATGATCATTCAGTATCATGAAAACACTTCTCCAATTCCATATTATTTTGGACTTCACTCACCATTTTTAGTCATGTTCTTGCTCAATTTAAAACCAGACCTTGTGCATTATCTATGTTCTTTCACAATCAGCATTCAAACTGTGTTGAGCCCATCCTTGCACTAGTCAGATACACAAATCTACATCCAAGTAGAATATTCACCACATTGTTAATTAATTCTTCACCGTCATCCACACATTTTCAGAGATGCAAGGGGAGGGAAAAAAGACAATGTGTTTAATAATTGTTTAAAATGTTAATTACGTGATCTAATACAGAAATGGATGCATTCCAATCTCCTGTGTATGGAATACATCCTGTGTTTCTAAAATCAAGGGTAGCCATTCAAATCTCAAAGGTCCCCACAAAATCCAACCCCCCAGACACACACTTACTTGCCTTCCTGCTCATCTTTTCCAGACTGTGAAGCCTCATCTTCTTCAGCTTCACCTGCATTTCCCTCCCTGCACACACAAGTTTCTGAGCCCTGTTCCTGGGCACTGCGTATCCAGCCCTTGGCAGGCACCGCAGACTGGTCTGGTACTGGTCCCTGTTAATACGGGCCTCCCAAATCCCCTATTTCCCAGTTAATTTTACCTTGAAAGCAAGGCGCAATTGAATTGTTCAACTCCTGTAATACAAACCACATGTATTTTTATTCCGTTTGCCATTTTCCAGGCTCAGGTTCACCTACCAACATCAGGCTGTGCAATGAAGGACAGGTTTCCAACAGTGCCACTCTCTGCTGCTGCTGCTCACACCAAGGACACGCACCACACGTGCATCAAACACAGCACGGCTGGAAAAAAAAAAGAGCCTAAAACATCTATTACATCATTGAAATATAGTTTCAGTGTATGATTGCACTTCGGAGTAACATTTTGGAAGAAGTTCTGATCTGAGACGAAACCAGCTTCAAACTGAATTTTAAAAGTTATTCAAGTTCAATATTAGTGCGGAAATATTCCTGTTCACATCACTTAAAGGTACTCTAAACAGAACAAAAATAACATTTATATACGTATTTTCTCTCTGCTGGCCCAGTGGCTGAATGCGCAGGGTAAGAAAAGCACCTAAATGCCCATACTTATACCCTTGACTTCCAATAATAATCAGTGAAGACAAACTGGGCCAAATTTTCTTTGACTGGCTTTTTCTGTACACAAACAAACACATGCTGCACGCAGCTCTCCTGAAGCTGACAGCTGCCTGTTTGCAAATGGAATTCACCCACAAAAACAAGAGCTTAATTTGTGATCGCACAGCTTTAGAAATTACATAAAAAGTTTAAAAAACGACCTTTTCCCAGAATCTTTTACGTGCCATCTGAAAAAAGTTGTCAATTTTTAATATCTCTGAAGTAATTCCCAGAATTATAAGTTGATGAGGATCCAGTTATTGAGACACAGCTCAGGAACTACATGTATTAAAGATCTGAACCTTGTACTTCTCCAATTAAACTTCACAATTTGTAATTTCTGAATTTGTCAGCTGCTGAACTTCTGTTTTGACCGCAATAATACAGACAGGATTTTGCCTCACTTTTGTAATTCCAGTCACTGTACCACTTACTTGCCATTTACTACTTGCAATAATTTCTCCCCATGGCTTGCGCATGGTTTCACACCTCAGTAGGAACATCTGGAGTCAAAGTTCACAGGAGAGAGCAAAGCCTTGTATTTTCAGAACTGTGCAGCAATTGTTAAAAGTGTTTAACATTTAGGGGAAAAAATTAGCAGCCTGTTTATTTGAAAACATTAATTCACCACCCTAAATGACACCATTAATTATATAATGCTACCTACCTAAATGTTGAGATGGGCATCACTGTAGAATCTGAGAGTCCTTGCATTGCCTTCCACCTAAGGGTATTGTATCAATTAAATCTGATGGTTTTTTAATTTGTACTTTTTAGAAGAGAAGTACTACCACCACAATCCTCGGTTGAAAATCATCTTTTCACTGAGTCGACACACTGTGGATCAGGTCCCACGTGCCTAGTGTCTAGAAATGAATGTCAGAGGTAGGTCTATGTTACCGCCATCTCAGTGGTGTGCAGAGAGAGTGGAGCTCTATCACAACAAGTCTGTCTTGGTAAAAAAACTAGAATGAAACATTATCTTCACAAGGTGTAATAAAAATTTGAAAGTAAGGAGTTCGTATAGCCAAAACGTCAGGATAATTTTGAAAATGTGGCCTCTGGTATGACTACACCCTGTAGTGAAAAGCTACATAGACATAAAAGCTAACTGAAACATTAAAAGCTGTAGAGATGTGTCAGCATGGACTAAGTAAGCTTGCTTCCCCTTCAAAGCACTGAACTCTAAAGCTGCTGTCCTTTCATTAATATAGCTGAAACAATTTACTTCAAAAGAGAACACTTCCTTTGACTTGGCAGTGTCAACAGCTGGACTCAATGATTTTAAGGGTTTCTTCAGACCTAAATGATTCTACTTCTTTTCTTTAAGCAATTCCTCCAAAACATCCCATGGTGCAAAAGCAGCAATGAAGACCAAGCATTACATTCCAGGCCAGTCATGTGCAGAAACAAGGGCACCCACCTAAACAGAAGCCAGAGGCCAAGCAAAGTGCATACTACAGCAGAGCATTCCGTTCAGATTTAGCTGCTTCTTCTGTTTGTAAAATGTTTGTCCCCACAAAACTGCATGATATCAAGCTCAGGAAAATATAAAGCAGAGTTTTATGCTCAGAACACAACAGGGCAACTTCAGAGGTTTTTGCTTTCACACCAAAAATATTGGTTCAGCAGGACACGTCATAATTCCGTAACAGAGCCAGCTTGCTCAAGTTTGCTTCTTTACCTACTGCAACTAGTTACTATGAATACATTTTTTTCAATTTCCTATACAACAATTAGTTGCAAGACTATTGGCAAAGACGAGTGTCAATCCATACATTATACACAACTACTTCGAGTATACCCACCACTACCGCAGCATGAAACCTGTGTATCGCACGTTGTATCTGCGCACCAGAGCTGCTGCTGTTCAGATCTTCACCGATTTTCTGCAAGGACCTTTTTTAACCAAAGTGACGGGTGACCCCCAAGTCATGAAGACAATTTCTTAAAGATGTCTGACAAACACATTCTTCTGAAAACTCCAAGAAGTGTGTATTAATTCTAAAGGGAAAATTCAAAGGCTTATAAAGAGAAAACTTCCTGAAGAAGAAAGGACACGCCCAAAATCTTCAGAAATTCTGCCTTGAACATTGGAATAAATGTAATGAACCCCACCACAAAAAATGCTATCAAAAGGCAATTAAAAAAAACACACCATGTTCTTGTAACAAAGATATTCTAAAGTGAAGACAGCTGCATGGTAAATTGGTACATCAAACGTTTCTCAAACCAGAAAGTTTGCCTGTTAATTCTACAGGAATATGATAAAGAGAAAAAAAAATTCCAAGGTGTCTAGCTATCCTAATCCAGAGATAAAAATAATATATAACTGATTTTATTCATGTTGTTGCTGCCTGAATCCATGTGAAAAGCATTCAAAATGCATGTTTGTCTCTTTGACAAAATGATGAATACTAACCAGAATGACTTCTACCCTTCAACAGCTTTCCAAGTTGAGGGGCAGAGCACAGCCTCCAAAAATGAAGTGTTGAAGTTCACAGAATCACAGAATGTTAGGGATTGGAAGGGACATCGAAAGATCATCCAGTCCAATCCTCCTGCCGGAGCAGGAACACCCAGATGAGGTTACACAGGAAGGTGTCCAGGCAGGTTTTGAATGTCTCCAGAGAAGGAGACCCCACAACCCCCTGGGCAGCCTGTTCCAGTGCTCTGTCACCCTCACTCTGAAGTTTCTTCTCAAGTTTAAGTGGAACCTCCTGTGTTCCAGCTTGATCCCATTACCCCTTGTCCTATCATTGTTTGCCACTGAGAAGAGCCTGGCTCCGTCCTCGTGGCACTCACCCTTTATATATCTGTAAATATTAATAAGGTCACCCCTCAGTCTCCTCTTCTCCAAGCTCAAGCTCTTCTCCTAGCTCCCTCAGCCTTTCCTCATAAGGGAGATGCTCCACTCCCTTCATCATCTTCGTTGCCCTGCGCTGGACTCTCTCCAGCAGCTCCCTGTCCTTCTGGAATTGAGGGGCCCAGAACTGGACACAATATTCCAGATGCGGTCTCACCAGGGCAGAGTAGAGGGGCAGGAGAACCTCTCTCCACCTACTAACCACTCCCCTTCTAATACACCCCAGGATGCCATTGGCCTTCCTGGCCACAAGGGCACAGTGCTGGCTCATGGTCATCCTGTTGCGCACCAGGACCCCCAGGTCCCTTTCCCCTACACTGCTCTCCAACAGGTCACTCCCCAGCTTATACTGGAACCTGGGGTCGTTCCTGCCCTGATGCAAGACTCTACACTTGCCCTTATTACGTTTCATTTCATTCCCCCCCAACTCTTGCAAGTGTAAGAGCTTTTATTAGATCAGAATCTCAGCACACCTGAAAAATTCAACCACAGCAAGAAAGGTTCATCACTCCTCTGGAAGTGGGAAGAAGCATTAACATCACCAGTAATTGCAGCATCTTCTCACAGCCAAAAGGCAGGAATGAGAAGTCCTGCAAACACAGTTATCTATAACCACATACAACTGGCACAACGCAGAAACCCGTGGCATGGGTGAGGCGCCAGCTGAGCAACAAAATGCCTCGCTTTTCTTCCACCTCCCCAATGTATCAGGAAGATGATGCCTCTATATTGTGGAAACACACTGAAAAAGGAGAATATGTCTCAGCAACCTCACCCTGCCAAGATTCCTAATGGCAACAGACAAGAATCACTGGCAACCTTGTTATCTGGAGATCAACATTATGTATGTAGTTATAATGCCACATAAACCAAGTCCTAATAGCATATGTTCAGAAAGATTTGTAAAGAGTGTGGAAAGTTGGGTACTAAGTACTTTTTAGCAGGGCTGCATTATAAAAAGGAGTAAGAATATTTTGCAACCATATTACCTAAAACTGAGAACAATCCTCTCTTGGAAACGTAAATATTCAACTTGGTTAAATCAAGACAATCACAGATAGACATTTTTTCCCAAATCTTTGGCTGTATTGCAATGGTTGTTTCAATTTGTAATCTCCAACTAAACATTTCCTATCCATGGATTAACAATATATTTACTGACTTGTGTCTTTTAACAGTATTTATCCAACATAACAAAATAAACTGCAATTTGTTATACTTTTTTTTTACAAAACATTTTATAAATATTTTTACAAAATGTATACAAAGCAATTTCAAGTGAGACATACTTTACAAATGAAGGTATTTAAGCAAATAAAGTCCATACCACACTGACAATAAGTGACACATCCTCTTTAAGTGAAGTCAGTCTGTAAGGCCTCCCTAATCTAACAGATAAATTATAGTAATATCTTCAAAACGAACATAGTTTTCTTAATTGCCAGTTTAAAATTTGTTTTAATATTAGGCAGTATTAAATAACATTGAAATCACAACGCCGATCCAGCAAAATAATGAAGACATGTTTCAAGTCATGCACATTCACAATACTTTGCTGGACTTGAGCCCATATGATTAATAAATTCAGACTTTTTTTTAAGCACAACAAAAATACAATTCTTTCATTTACTGCTCCACCACGTACCAGAATTCCTTTAGAACTGAATTCAAAGGAGTGAACAACAGAACATTAATAATCTAAGACTAATCCTGCTAAGATTGTTCCACGGGTTCCCCTCGTAAGTATTTCAGAGAAATGTGTCTGACCAAATAAACCATGATTACTTTTTGTAATTTGCCATTTTTTTACGCCATTGTCCCCCATCCTCAAATGAGATCCAATAGAAGACACATAGTCTGATACCTCAACTATGTATTTGTTGTAGAGAGGCTGGAAACCCCGTACCCATTTTGAGGTGGTACAAAAAGCAAGTGGATCAACGAATGTGCAACTTCACTTTTTTCCCCCTATAAGAGAAAAATTTAACTAGTTAACATACATCTGTGTAACTTGCTGTTTTCCTTCCAAGATAGCTTAGAATGGTTAAATTTCCAAAACGACAAAATAAAATATGCGTCACAATACACAGCCATAAGTATGTTATTAAACCTAAGAAGGCAATAGGTGAAGACTATATTGTCAGTTTTGCCAATAAGAAAACAACTAACCACCTGAGAGTCTATTCTATAGACATCTAACTAAAAATTTAAAACTGGCAATACTTATTATTACCTTGAATATTTTATACAATACTTGGGAATGTTGGGTTTTTACAAACAAGTACTTCGAAATTGGCACAATTTTTTTAAATGGCAATTAGTAACATACAAAACCAGTATTTCCATTCACGTTGAAGGGGAAATTAATTCTAAGTAAGTTAATCTTTCTCACATTGCTTCTAGATTTGGTTTCCTTTAGCGGTCAGACAGTGGACTGTAGCTCAACACACAGGTGCACTGTCGTCTTCTACTGTCATAAAGACCTAATTCTGCTTTCTTTCGTGCTGTTCAGATGGACTGAATTACGTGACAGCAAAACCAACTGTTTTCTTTCCTGGCAATCTGACTGACAACCACAGCTTGTCACGAAGAGCCTCTCTATTATGGAAACTGCAATCAGCAAGTCTGGAAAATGGCTGCTGATTCGTCTGAGAAATTGTGGAGAAGGTCTGGGGAGAACATGAGCAAACCTCAGAAATCACCAAAGCGACACCCTCCTGAGCAGACATATGTACTACATGCACGTGACAAATGTCAGCGCACTTCTGTGCACAAAAGCACTCATGACCAAAGTAAACTAGAAAAAAGCAGCATGGGCAGTAAAAAAAAAATAAAATCATAGATTAAAATAAATAAATAAAATAATAAGATTCTATCTTAACATGAAAGTAAGCCAAATACAAACCATGCAATGGTTTCACTTGGCTCTACAATATGAATTAATAATTATAGACTTTTTGATATGTTTAAACAATGGGATTGCTGATCGACTTTGGTCTGTACATATCTTGATAATTATGACTGCTACAGTGGATGATTTAACATTCTCTGACAGCAAAAACAAAAAAAAATAAACACTGGCCTTTAATCAGAGTAAGGCTAATGTCTCCTTAAAATATAAGCTACAAATATCATAACAGCTTTCAAATAAAAGTGCTTTTGACACTTGGTCTAAAAAAAAACCAAAAAACCAAAAAAACACCACCATTTATACCACTTCAGAAAGACTCAAGGCTGACTACATCCAATTATAAAATGCAAAATCTTCTCCTCAAGAGTTAACATATATATGTATTATATATATAAATTCATGGCTCTATCTTGGCCTCAACCTGTACACTTTGCCATTCACCGGCTTCCGTTCTACCTTCCTTAGTCAAGCATTTATTACTTCATATCATGCCACTGTGACTAAGATCATATAATATCATCCCACAGACTAAAGTTACCCACTACAAATATATCATCAAGTACTAGTTTCTGCTCAGAAAGCAATAGAAAAGCACTTTAAGTTTAAATTATGAAGCCTTGTAAACACACTGATTATATCCTTCCAACTTAAGAATCCTAGAACACATAATCATTAACAAAGCAAATAATCACTTCTGAATAGAGGTACAGTGGGTTTTCCAGAAAAACTAAAAATCTGATGATTTGTGTAAGAGAAGGGCAGGGGAGAATTGTTGCTTCCATCACTTTTTAAAAACATTTTCTTAATAAATATATCGTTTCAAATGACTGTGATTGTCAGTATATTACCGTATTACGTAGGGCCTAACAACGTGCAACCTTGTTAGGGTTGCAGTACTGCGCAATTATCAAAAGCACTACTGGAATAATACTTGAAGTAGTAAGGCCCTAACAGACTGCATTCTAACAAGGATTAACTTTACTTGGATATCTCACTGTAACCACAATGAGTATTGCTCTCAAACACAGAACAGAATCTAGTTCAGAAAGGTTAACCTTAAATGCATGTCAGGCTGTACTTGTGGTGTCATTCACATTTGCTTCTGCTACGAGAAACATAACTTGTCCATGGTACTGTAACTATTAACACTCTAAGATACTATTTACAGCTGCTTCTAAAATAGAGTCAGTTTCTACACCACCTTCACTGTGGTCTGGAATAAATTTTTCCAGGCAGTTTTCCTGTGAAGCGATAGGTGAAAAATTAGGAAATTCTAATTCAACTGAGCCACTACTTGTCGCCTCGTTTTGCGGCTGCCTCCCAGCTTTCTTAAGTTCCAAGATGTTTTTAAATGTAGTTTCTAAACTCTTACTGAGCAGTAAGTCTTGCTGGGGTTCGCCAGAGCTTTTCCTGTTATCGGGATGTAAAACCTCATTCTTTGGAGAGCTCCTCAGAGATTTGTCTTGGAGGGAATTATTACACGTTACCTTTGAGAAAGACTGAACTGTGTTCCTTGATATTTTATTGTGTGTTCCATGACCGCCTCTTGACACAGTTTTTGCCAAGTCTTCAGGACTCAAAGAATTCTCAGCGGACTTGGCAAGATCTTTTCCAGCCATCTTTTCTTCAGAAAGGGCCGCATACTGGCTCTCAGAAGAACAATTAGCTTTGTCAAACTTTAAAGCTTTAGTGAGGCTCTCCGATTTTTTAGTGGAAGCTACTCCTTCTTGTGGTGTCAGAATGTTGTTAGGCACTAGAGGAAGTTTACTGTGATTTGTGGACTCTGCTGAGCTGGATTTTGGTCGGTCTCTGGCTTGGCTTTTGGTAGTCTGACTTCGAGAAGGTAATGTTTTGCTAGATTGATGGTCACTTTTGCTGGACTGTGCTTCTTCCGCTGTTTTATCAAATTGTTTGGCAGAACAACAAAAATCAGCCTGATAACCATCTGAAAATTAAGTAACAACATTTTACTTAAATTACCTATACATCAAAATAAGACACTCCAATGTAGTTTCTAAGTATTAAAGTTCTAATAACATCCACAGCCTACGGATTCACATCTTTAAGAAATGCGCACATGCTTAAGTGTAGCAGAGTATCATCAAATTAAACACCGCACTACACATATGTGCATGTAAAACCAGACTAAGGGCACTTACTAGCATTCTAAATACGCAAATATGGTATCTGGAAGACTAATAACTTCTTCAATACATCCTCTGAATATCTTTTAAAATATGGGCAACACTTACTATTTGTTTAAGTGTTATCTTACACAAATAATGTGTTTCTAGTTGCTAACAGGCAACAACAGTCTGGTTAAAAGTGCTGCTGTTCAAGTGACCATGACACTCTAAAAGCTACACTTTGTTAAGATGTACGAGAATATTCGTGCTTCATACAGCAGTGTCCTTTCTGACTGCCAGCAAACTCACACATTCTTCCCTACTAGAACTGAGATCACGCAGGAGTCATGACTATTATCAAAAGAAACTCAGAAATATTTCCCTGCCAAACAGGTCAAATATATTTTTTCCCCAAATAACTGCCTTCAACCTTGCAGTGTCTCTGGATTGTTTGATCTGGGAGCTATCAAAATTTAACTTGCAACTGCTTATGCAGTATTTTGATTACTGGAATCCCTAGCAATCAGTGCCTCACTGCGGCCACAGCTATTTTTAAACACTCCATACTAATGTTGCTTTTCTAAGATTCACTTACCAGGATCCACTAGTGCAAGACGCTTATCCCGGGTCAGAGATGCCCTTTCTTCCTGGTTAAACATTCTATCAATCATAACCATTTCTGCAGAGGGATTTATCCGCTGCAGGAAAAGGAAAAAATACCACCACCTATGTAGTCACTCATATATTGGTACCAAATCAAAACATGTATAGTCTAGTTACTCTTGAGAGAAAAAGAACGTCTTTGATTAGATATTTGTGCAGAACGTTCACAGCTACACAGCATCTTCAACAGTTTTGACTGTTATCGCAACCACTACTAAAACTCAGCCAAAAATTATTATTCGCATTTTATGGTACATTTGTTAAAGAATTTAAAACAAGGAATTACTGTACCTTTTTAGGACTGAGTATGTTTACCTCCGGACCCCACAATTTTTTCTACCATACAGTATCTTCCTCTTTTAGAGAGAAAAACAGCAAAAATCTTGCAATGGGACCACCCTATCACCTTGTTTTTTCCTTGCATTTCTCTCCCATCTGTCTAACTAGTTGGTGCTGAGCTGCATTTTGCTGGCCATGCCTTCAAGCCAGGTGGATTCATACATCACAGAAGAAAGATCACTGGCTACCAAGCCACAACACAAGCAACTAGTTCCAAACCGGAATACTACGTTAAATAACCTCTTCAAAATGAGTGAATGGGATTTACCATACAATGTATCAAAATAACAGATTATAACCTCCATTTCCCCTTTGCACCTGCAATCACTTGCAAACATTTCATGGTTATTATCTTTTTTAATGGGACTGCTAGAGTCCAAAACCATATTAACTCTAAAACTTATAATACATATTCCTGTCCCTAAAGCAGAGTTATTTAAATGTCTATTACACTCAAATTCAAAACTTTTCCAAGGCTTGAAAGCCAGCATGTCTCAAGCCACAATGACACTTCCTGATCCTTGATAATACATTCTTAAAGTAACTTTGTTAATTTTCTTTTTACCTCACACCTGGGATTGTGAAAGCACTTAATTGCCAAGTATTTCTGATGGAAATGTGAGGCTACAACTAACTTCTAAGGAGAAGTAATGATGTCGCGAATTGTAATATGAGTTTACTCCAATTATAATATAGCTGGAGGCCTCTGAATGGAGCTTTTCAACATTATTTCAGGCTCTATCACCCACAGAGATATGGAGAAATCACCTGCCTACCACAGCCTGTGCAATGCAAGTGCAAAGTATAAGCAGAGAGACAAAGTTCCTGTGTCTTGAACATCTATGGAAGTTGTATATAACAGCACCCTTACTTAAATGGCATGTGAAATACAAAAGCAACCCATTTCACTGATTTTAAGATGTGTGCAAACACTTAAAAATGCAGGTTGGCCACCAAGATTGCTGGTGCAATAACAAGTACACTGGCTATATATACGTGTCTCTAAAACCTTAATGTATATATGTATTTATCACCTTTATAAGGTGGTAAATACTATCAACAAAATGAATTACAATGCTAGTTCTCACCTTCCTGTAGATGTATTTTTTTAACAAACTGAATCACATCCTACAAACATAAAATGTACCTGGGTCATACACCTTACCATTGCATCTTCTATAAGCAAACATCTGTACTTGTTCAGCATAGCCTGCGTCCTCTTCAGAAGCTGGGTAGCTACAGATTCAAATTCACTGTCCACTAAAGAGACAAGAGTATACAGTCAAATGCTGTTGTTTAGTAACCAGAAAGTTCAATAACCTGCAAGAATTTAAAAATGTTCTCTTTTTCATTGCTCCAACTTAATAAAGAATTTTCTCAATACATTGATTACAAATATATTGCCAATTCTTAAAAAGAAAATTACCTTTTCTTAAGTCTTCCTCTGTTGGCAGTGCTCCCTGGCACACATGGTATGAAAGGAGTCTTTGAACTGCATCATTCAATGATCTGAACCGACTTTTATCTGGTGTCACAGCATGCACTTGATCCTTCTGTAATTGCTGCAGAATACTACAAGGAAAATAAATAATATATAATTAACACATACTCTAACCAAAGTTTACACATCAACCAAAAAAAAAAATAAATAAAAGATCTGCAACAAAAATTACAAAAGAAGAATGACTTACAAAGCTCCTTTAGTTAACTGTTTAGCAGCAGGTCTTTTCTGCCCAACTAAATGACCATCCACCTAAATTCAAAGTAAAAGATAAATTACAATATAGCCCTTCCTTTGCAAAGCCTAAGTTTCAACATTTTTTTCTGCCAATTAAGTATATCACCAATACTAAGTGTAACTACTACACAAACACTTTCAACTATCTTCTGTTTTCACCCAGTACAGTATCAATGAGACAGGAAACTCACTTGTCTTACATAAACCAAAGGTCTGAAATGTTCTTCTTAGGCAAATGCCACTGTAATGTATATACATGCTTCACTAGAGGCAAGGTTGGTTATCAAATTCAGCAGGTGAAAAGAAGAAAAGATACAACTAAAAACTTTTCTAAACAAATCTGCTCTCAAGAACTGCCTCTGCACTTCTTGGCTGATGTTATCTTGCCTGTAGTGCACTGATGATAACTTCCTGATGCAAATGGTGGATGAGCCAACTAGAACAGGAGCACTGCTGGATCTCATCCTGACAAGGAGGGTCTGGTTGAAGCAGTAAAAGTTGAGGGCTGCTTTGGCTGAAGCGACCATGAGATGGTGAAGTTCAGGATCTCATGTGGCAGGAACAGAATAGCAAGCAGAATCACAACCCTGGACTTCAGTAGGGCGAACTCTGGCCTTTTCAAACAATTGCATGGGGAAATCACGTGGGAAAGGGTACTTGAAAGTAAAGGGGCCCAAGACAGTTGGTTAGCATTCAGGGACTGCTTCTACCAAGCTCAAGATCAGAGCATCCTGACAGGGAGGAAGTCAAGGAAGGGAGCCAGGAGACCTGCGTGGTTAAACGGGAACTGCTGGGTAAGCTCAAGTGGAAGAGGAGAGTTTACAGATCAGGAAAAGAGGGACTGGCCACGTGGGAAGAATAGAAGGCTGTTGTCAGAGGATGTAGGGAGGCAATGAGGAAAGCTAAGGCCTCCTTAGAATTAAACCTTGCGAGAGGGGTCAAGGACAACAAAAGAGCTTCGTCAAATACATGGCAGATAAAACTAACACCACAGGCAACGCAGGCCCACTGATGAAGAGGGTGGGTGCCCTGATGACAGAAGCTACAGAGAAGGCAGAGTTACTAAATGCCTTCTCTGTCTCTGTCTACTCTGTCAGAAGCTGTCCTGAGGAGCCCCGGTACCACTGAGGCCCCAGAGGAAGGCAGGACAATGGAGGAGTTCGGCTTAGTTGATGAGGACTGGGTTAGGGAGCAATTAGGCAATCTGGACATCCATAAATCCGTGGGTCCGGATGGGATGCACCCCCAGGGGCTGAGGGAGCTGGCTGAGGTCACTGCTGGACCACTCTCCATCATCTTTGCCAAGTCTTGGGAAATGGGAGAGGTGTCTGAGGACTGGAGGAAAGCAAGTGTCACTACAGTCTTCAAATAGGGCAAGAAGGAGGAGCCAGGTAACTATAGACTGGTCAGCCTCACCTCCATCCCTGGAAAGTGATGGAACGACTTATCCTTGGTGCCATCTCAAGGCATATCAAGGATAAGAGGGTCATTAGGGGCAGTCAACATGGCTTCACCAAGGGGAAGTTATGCTTGACCAACCTCATTGACTTTCATGAAGACATAACGAGATGGATAGATGATGGCAGAGCAGTGGATGTGGTCTGCCTTGACTTCAGTAAGGCATTTGACACAGCCTCCTACAGCATCCTCACTGCTAAACTGAGGGAATGCAGTCTGGACGATCAGATAGTGAGGTGGACTGTGAACTGGGTGAAGGGAAGAAGCTGTGGTCAATGGGGCGGAGTCTAGTTGGAGGCCTGTATCTAGTGGAGTGCCTCAGGGATCAGTACTGAGGCCAGTATTATTCAATATATTCATCAGTGACTTGGAAGAGGGAATAGAGTGCACTATCAGCAAGTTCGCTGATGACACCAAGCTGGGAGGAGTGGCTGACACACCAGAAGGCTGTGCTGCCATCCAGAGACCTGGACAGGCTGGAGAGTTGGGCGGGGAAAAATTTTATCAAATATGACAAGGGAAAGTGTAGAGTCTTGCATCTGGGTAGGAACAACCCCAGGTTCCAGGATAGGTTGGGGAATGGGACCTGGGGGTCCTGGTGCGCAGCAGGATGACCATGAGTCAGCACTGTGCCCTTGTGGCCAGGAAGGCCAATGGCATCCTGGGGTGTATTAGAAGGAGAGTGGTTAGTAGGTGGAAAGAGGTTCTCCTTCCCCTCTACTCTGTCCTGGTGAGACCACATCTGGATTAGTGTGTCCAGTTCTGGGCCCCTCAGTTCCAGAAGGACAGGGAACTGCTGGAGAGAGTCCAGCGCAGGGCAACGAAGATGATGAAGGGAGTGAAGCATCTCCCTTATGAGGAAAGGCTGAGGGAGCTGGGGCTCTTTAGCCTGGAGGAGACTGAGAGGTGACCTTATTAACGTTTACAAATATATAAAGGGTGAGTGTCACGAGGATGGAGCCAGGTTCTTCTCAGTGACAACCAATGATAGCACAAGGGTCAATGGGTACAAACTGGTACACAGGAGGTTGCACTTAAATTTGAGAAGAAACTTCTTCACAGTGACGGTGACAGACACTGGAACAGGCTGCCCATGGGGGTGTGAAGTCTCCTTCTCTGGAGACATTCAAAACCCGCCTGGACACATTCCTGTGTAACCTCATCTGGGTGTTCCTGCTCCGGCAGGGGGAACTGGACAAGATGATCTTTCGAGGTCCCTTCCAATCCCTAACATTCTGTGATTCTGTGATTTTGAGGGATTAGAGTATTTGTCAGGAAAGCAGGTTAAGACTGCATACTTATATCCTCAAAAGCCACAGTGGCTGGATGGGGGCTGAAAGCAGTTCTAAATATTCTGTTTCAGTGTCAGTGCTACAGATATACCCATTAGGTAAATCTACATCATCTTCTCCTTTCCTTAGACATTTATGAAGCCAAGGTTTTGCAAGGGAACACTGTAGTAAGATGGGAAGTTCTCCAAGGTGGTAAAAGCTCATGTTCCTACTGTGTGAGAGGCATTACTGCAACCCAAGAATTCTCCCAAAGAAGCCACTGTGGATCACAGAAGCACAGAATCATAGAATAGTTTGGGTTGGAAGGGACCCTCAAAGCTTCTCTAGTCCAACCCCCTGCAATGAGCAGGACCATCTTCAACTAGATCAGGTTGCTCAGAGCTCCATCCCGCCCGGCCTTGAACATTTCCAGGGACGGAGCATCTACCACCTCTATGGATCAAAGACTCTTTGTTTAATACCAAGTTGTTGGGTTTTTTCAGTCAACTAAGCTTACTAATTAGTCATAGAGCAAAAGTTATGGATGATTTTAAAAAACCTTGCATGAAAGCTCTTTTGAATTACAACATGGTTAGAAGGAACAAAATAGCATGTAGTTCAGAGCATTCTTCTTAGCAAAGTACACACAGCACAAAGCTAGCACACTGTGAGGGTATTTGCTGGCCAAAACCCCTCTAGATTCAGAGTATGAAAGCATTCACCACTACAGGAGAACGAACATCTGACCAACAATCACAAAGCCAGGTTGAACTCATAACAGAGCACTATTCTGAATATCTGCTCTACATGTATGTTGGTAAGACAGGGAAAAGAACTCCTGACAAAAAAAAACAAACAACAACAAAAACATTTCTTCCATGACTGTGTAATTTAGTTCCATCCACAACGAGCCCACACTTGCAAACTTAGGTCAAATCCTCACTTCTTGCCCTCAGCTGCTCAGTCCATGAATGTAACAACTGCTTCCTCTCTCCAGAAGTTCTTGTATTCCCTCTTCAAAAAGCCGGCCTCCCCTTCCAGCTCCAAGGCCTAGACGTAGTGCTAAATTTTTGAACATAGTTGCCCTATCTAGGAGAACTTTTAGTGGTTTAAAAAAAAAAAAAAAAAAAAACCAACAGACAATGGGGAAAGACAATGAAGACAATGCAGTAAAGAAAAAAAACAGAAAAGGCCAGATGGGTATTTTCTGCTACTTCTCACAAACCATCCCCTCCCAATCTGCTAGAGAACAGCTGAGTTTCTACAAAGCAAAGCTAAGAGTTAGTCTAACTTACATCCAACTCCATGAAGAATTGCTATGTCATAAGCAATTATCTTCAGGGAAAAGTACAGACTTCACTTCCTGAACTAAATCTCAAAACAGCATTCAAAATATCAATTTGCAAAATACTCAATGTTTATCATGTCAAGGTAGAATTTGACAAGCTTGAGTGACTTCATATACTCTAAAACAAACAAACAAAATAAAAAACACACACACCAAATCAGCGAGGACTCCTAGGTTATCAATACAGAGTTGAAACATTCCTGACTTCACTAAAATTTTAAGGGAAAGGAAAACATAAATAAAAGTATTATCTACCTGTATACTCTGTTGAACTGATGATGATCCTATTACTTTTTCTTGTGGCTGTGCTGTTCCTAGAGATTGCTGTATGATTTTTCCTCCAGAGTCCTGTCCTATAAAAAACATGTTAAAAAGACTCTGTCACCCTAAGCAAGACCAGAGTAATTTCATGTACCTATTCTGACCATTTTACTTGAGCTCTTAGCTTGGAGGAGAAAGATAAATGTCTCATATGCTAAAAGCATTAGTACAACTACCCTGTGGAGAAACTGGTTCATAAAAATGAAAACAGGATTTTTATTTTATGCTGCAAACTACAAAAATTCTCAGATATAAATCATCTCCTACCACAGCATTGCAATGCAAGAAATTCAAGTACTGTAAGTATTGCAACCCAACAATTTACTGAACATTATACAGTCCATTTTATGAAGCTTTTCAATACTAACCCTCCCGGAAGCACATAAACCTGTTTTTTCTAGAGCTCCTGAAAGTATTTGGATAGCAAGCATCATATTTTTTTCCAGATTTTCCAGATGTGCAGACTTCCTTCAATTGCCTTGCTCGGGAATTCAAACAGCATCTTATCAGCCATGCTACAGTAAAACCAACGCAAATAAGAATTCCCTTCCCCCAAAAAACTATACTGTGCTGATTGTACGAGGATTGCCTGGACAGGTTGTACATAACAGCACACAAGGGAAAACAAAACAAAAAAAAAAGGCAAGTAGATTATGGGACCTTATTCAAAATGGTTATTTATACACAAGGAGAACATGAAAGTTACTGCATTTTTCTGCTTGCTTTGAATATATTGGTTTTGTTCTTTCAGTAGCATGGTGCTGCTCGAAAAGCTCAATATTTTACCATGAAGAACACATTAACTATTCTAACTCAAAGTGACACATTCAAAAATAAACCAAGTGATGACACCCTGCACAAAACCCTGGAATTACTATTCTTCTTTCCTCTGTATCTAAAGCCACCATCACAAGACAGGGTCTAGGAGTTTCATAGAATTTTAGTAGACATCCATATTTTGAAAATCACTTATTTCTATGTTCCTGAACTAAAAAAAAAAAAAAAAAAAAAAAAGAAAGGCAGCACTATTTTGGATTTATAGAGGGGAGAAATAATTGCTTTTTGTGGAGATTCAACTCTTCCCTCTACCAAATGAAGTGCCATCATTGGGAAAAATAAAAGCATGCATTCAATACTGAACAATTTAATTTGCATTTTTGTAAAATTTTGATAACCCCTAGGACCCTATCAGCATAAGCCATCAATGCAAGTATGAGACATCGAAGAAGAACCGATTTCTGTTGCTGGAGAAAATTAAGAAAATGATTTTAAAAAGACCTTAGTTGACCTGATAGTGTGTTGCTCAGAAGACTTGTCAGCTGAGGCTGTCTCAAATTATCCTGTGTCTTCAATGCAGAAACTGGTGATGTCTGGTTCATACCTTTTTTCTGTGGCACATACATTAAAAAGCAAACAAACAAAACACTACAGTCAAATATTTACGGAAAGCTTTTAACAGAGGAAACAAGCAAAACTGGCGATGAAAATTCAACTCTACGCATCCCTTTTTCAACCTCAAACTCATAAGTGGTGAAATTTCAGACATATAAACTCCTTCTGAGTTCAATAATTTTATAAAGTAAATCAGAGAGGAATACAAATTACATTAACAGTACAAATATACACCAGTTACATTCTAGAAGACCGCTGACTTACTACTGGAAGTGGCCCTCAGAAAGCTCAGTATTTGAGAGTCTCAAAACTGCAAGATGACTAAATAAGCCATCTCCAGAACAAAAAAAAAATACATAGTGGAACAAACTGTCCAGTGTTTAGCGACTAAATGATACATGGCTTATGATAGAGTACAACATCTAAAATGCAAGTGCAAACAAAGCAAAAAAATTCTGGTAAACAGTAGAATTTGTTCTCTGTAGTTCCCATTGCAGCTCTGAAATTTCAGCACAAAAACAAAGTGATCTTTTACAGCAATAATACTGTACTTTGGTAACTGCTGAAATTCACTGACCCAGCACATATCCTACAAATAGAGGGATGTAGACACATGAAGCAGAAGTCAAGCAGGCCTCAAATCACTCATCTGCAAACAAAACGTCACAACCTGTGCTAGCAGTTTTGGCAAAGATTAAAAACACGTTTCTACAACACGTTCACCCTCGTTTTCTAAATACACATTATTTTCCAAGACACATTATTTCACTTCCACTTTGGTCTTGGTTAAAAAAAATCCATTAAACCTCTGGAAAAAGGGAAAGATCTCAGATAATTAGTGCAAATGCATTCTGAGACAGTGATTTTATAATGCGCAATGGAGAAAAAAAGCAAAGAGGAGTGAAATAGAATAATATTTAGTTGCTAATCGTGTGACAAGTCACTGAGTTAAATACTGGCAGAGATTGGAAATTCACTCAGGAAAATAGACAAACCTAAGTTGAATATATACTGCAGCTGCATCAACTGGACTAAAAAGACCAGTTCTCACCTTAAAAGTAAATTCAGAATTTTTTTTCTAATTATTACTAAGCAGACTGCTTCGTAGAAAAAATAATTCTATATGTTATGCTTTTACAAACTGCTTTAAAAGGTGTTTCCTCTTAAGGATTCTAAGAAACCTCTCTTGCCTTGTCTTTCCTTCAAGTTTGAAAACTTCTAACTGCTCTAAACTCACAGAACTACAGGCGGTAAAATGCCATAAAAGGTTAAATTCCAACAGATTAATTCTGTATGGTAAATAACAAAGAGAAACCCACATAACCTTTTCATCTCTAATTTGAATAGGTCACACCTTGAAAACACATGCATAGTTTTCACTGAGGTCAAAAAACTTTTGAGTGCTAGGAGCACTTTACATCTGGCTCTATGGTAAGATTTCCAGGAGAGCCCAAGGTTGTTTAATCTTACAATGTCCATTCCTTTAAATCGGAGCAGAAATAGATCAGTGCTAAGTAGTTCTGAAAATACTACTGTAAATCACTAATAAAATCATCTAAATCAATGAAAGTGGTAAGACTCATTCACTCGGTGATAGACTTTAGAAAATACCGAGTGAAATGCTGTCTCTGGGTTACAGTTATTTTCAGCAGTTCCACAGTATTCATAACAATACAAACTGGCAAAATTAATATTCTCTGTATTAACACCAACTTTAATACTTTGCTAAGCAGATCTTAGCACAGCTTAGGTGCACTTCTTTGGCCACATTCTCAGTTTTCATACCTGACCAAAGGAGAACTGTTGTTGCGTTACTCCAACTGACGTGTGACTAAAGGTGCTGATAGATTTGGAAGAGGATGCTGGAAGACGATGCGATGCACTGACGGGAACTTGAGTTCTGTTCTGCGTGAGCTGATCTCCAGTGAAGTTTCCTCCTGATGCGACAGACTGAACCGATGGTCCCAAGCCAGGATGTACTGAACCAGAAGAACTTGCAACAGCAAATCGATTAGAAGCTGACATATTTGAGACTGCAGACTGACCAGGTGACATCGCAGTAAAACTCGATCTACCTTGAGAAACATTAGCTTGACTAGGTGACAAATGCAACACTGTTGGTGACGCTTGCTGCAGTGGCACCTGTCCACCAACAATTTGTGAAGTTCCGTGATTTACTATAACTTGGTTTCCAGGAGCTGTGAACGTCTGGCCGGAAACAAGCTGAACAGCTGTGTTCTGATTATTCAACATCTGTCCTGAATACGACTGGTTGGCTCTTAGCATGTTTGTAGAGTTCCTGTTGAGCATTACATGATCAGCAGACACTTGGCTAGAAACCAGCTGGGAAGGCTGAGTCTGAAGAATCTGTCCATTTATGGCCTGGACATGATGAACTGAATTAGAACTAACAGACAAACTTGTAGGTATGAGAAACTGGTTTTGAGGTGCGTGAGTCTGTCCCATAGGCGAATGGATAACAATACTACCTCCAGCATTGCTAACTGTCTGAGGTGTAACTGATTTTCTTGTATTTTGTTGATTAACAATATTAACAGACATATGAGGACCAACTACTGAACTCTGAGGTGAGTTTGCAGAAGCAAATGGAATCCCTTGCTGTACGTGATGTTGCTGTATTCCCAAGTTATTCACATTATAAGCAGTCTGCTGACCCATCTGGACAGGCTTTGGTTGGATATTAACAGGAACTTTGTTTGAGTTTGGTGCCAAACCCCTTTGAATGATGATATTGTGGACAGGCAATGATGTCTGAAAATTTGTGCTGTTAAATGGAACGGTTACAGGTTGTGCTACTGGACTTGAATTTGAGTTACCAAATAGTGAGTTACCATTTGGAGTCTGCCTATGAACCAACAGGCCACTACTCATGTTTGCAGGTGTTTGCTGACCATTGCCTTTCAGTATAATCTGAGATCCATCAAGGTTATTAATGGTCATCATGGAAGGCTGATTACTAAACGAACCAATCAGCTGTATCTGCCCAGAACCACTAATCTGGCTGCTATTAGACAAATGCTGGCTGGGAACACTAATTCCGACATGTTGCATAAAGCCATGCTGCACACCAACTGTATTGCTTGCAAAAGATGCTCCAACAGGTTGCTGTACCACTTGAGTAACTCCTATAGGTTGCAACGTCTGACCTGAGTAATTAGAAACATTAGAAGCCTGAGTAAAGGATGCTGATGAAGAAGGATGAAGCTGAGCTTGTGCAAACTGTTGGCTAGAACCTACACTGGCATCCAAATATGCCTCTTCTGCCAAAGTCTGTTCAGTAATATTGGCCTCCTGCAAGGACTTCTGAAGAATATCAAAAGGCTGATCCTCAGTAAGATCAGGTAAAGGAGAAGATACAAGTTCATCTTCAAGAAACTGAAGGCTACTGGACAGCTGCAGTCCATCACTAGGCCCCTCTCCAAGCTGACCGCTTACACCTTTGACAGACGACTTAGGATCAGTGTTCTGAAATGCAAAACGAGAAATAAATCCTTTTCAGAAATTCCAGGCACTGCCTCATTTCTCCATTAAGCTTTATTTCATGCAAACTTTCTTTACACAACTATATTATTTGCGTGGTATGCATGTAAGGTGACACTCATCCCTTACAGTGGGCCCGCATAAACATGTGCATCACTTACACCCCAATCACGCCCCCATAATAGGCTGCTGGAGACACTACTCCCCTTTCCCTGCTCCATTCTCCCAAACCCACAGCACTCAGCTCCACAGCTGCACTGTTTCAAGAGTACGTGACATGCTCTTTAAGTACCGTTTTCCCTTCCTCAAGCTGAGTATTGTGTGGACAAAAGGAAAAGAGAAAGGAGGGGTGAAAAGACCTCCACTGAAACTCAATTTGGAGCAAAGTTGCAGTAGCAACAGTAGTACCAAGGAAAAGGCAGGAGAAAGCTGCTCTTTCACTGACTTGTTCTATCAAATGAGATCCATCTCCAGAATCCTACCAATCACACAGTGCATACTAGTGACCATTTCATAGCTAAGGAATTAAGAGTAATTCTTTGTTTGGAAAAATTTTAGAAACAAAGCATTAAGAAAATCTATGTTACAGACTTTGTGGTTTATGCTAGCAAAAAGACTACAGGAAACTATAAACACTGAAACTGCAGCAAACATTAACTGGCATCTTAAATGCAAAATTCATCAAATCTACATCCATAAATACTGTGACAAGGAAAATCAGAACCTGCTTTACTCTGGCCTGCTGTCAATAAAGTTTTCCTAAAATAAAACTATGTCCAGAAACTCTAGACAACACAAGTATCAGGTTTCTACACATGGAATGACAAATTTAAATGCATAATAATACCTGCAATAGCTTTATGTTAAACAGAGTACACCTTTCTAAATCACAAAATCACATCTCAACTACTAAAAGACAACATCCTGTTTCTTTCTAGGTCAGGATAAATGCAAAATGTGGGTGTGAAATTGTCAGTCACCTTCATACTCTGAGCATTCACCCCTGAAGGTCACAGATGCTTGTTTTCACCTCATATAAACAGTGTGAACATGCTGCAAACCATCATTATCACATGCAATAAATAATGCCCCCACCCTAACTTCAGTTCCCCAAGCATATTTATTCAGAATTTTACTCCAATCTATTTTTGAATCAGCCTGTGCAGTTTATGAAACTTTCGTCAGGTTTTACATATTAAGAGATTGTTCTTAAAATTCAGTAAAATATTTTCAAAATACAACTGTAAAATTACAATAAACTTTCTTTGCATTTAATGTTAACAGAAGGAACTAAACTAGTACTTCAATGTTTTGATTACTTCATCTCATAAACACCCAAAACTACAAATCGAGTCCTCGACTGTACCAAGCTACCATCAGGCAGCACAAAAATGAGCCACTAACTAGGGCATTATTACGACTCACAACTGTCAGGTTCTTGTGGACAATTCCCTATTACATCTGTGAGTTGTCTCCACCAACAAGAACCAATCTAAAATCTTTCACAACTGTGTAACTTAGAGGGCTCCAGCTAATGCTATTCCAGTTAGTACTAACAATAACAACTATTACTACCCATTATAACACCAATAGTAATAATAAATAATATTACATGCAATCAAGATCAATAGCTTGAAACTCTCCCACTGGAATGAACAAGCCCAAGTTTTGTTCCCTGCTCCCAGGACTCATTAACATCAAAACCAATTTAACGTGCATAAACTGGAACTCGGGACCTGTCAAGTTAACACGTGAATCCCTGCTGCCCAGATGCAGAACAGCCACACAGACCACCACACTAATTTCAACAGGAAATCGGTGCCTCTGCAGCTCTGGGAATCTGCTCACCAAGAGCCTTGTTCTTGCTGTTCTCCATGAATATACTGCTCCCTTAAGCTGTTCTGCTATACTGTAATAGGAATGTGGAAGTAGTTGCTGAGAACAACCCAGGTAACAGGGCAACAGCCCAGGAACTATCTCATGAGGGTTATAACAGAGACTGCTGACCACTCAAGGAAATCAACCTGGAATCAGCAGAGGTGGTACGCAATCATTCAATTTGGGGAAGGCGGGGCTGGGAGGGAAAGAACAGACTACCACTGCTTTCTTGTCCTTCTGTCAGCAGGGACTTAATCTTGTTTGTGTTAGGTGTTGGCTGAGCATGCTTACCAGCTGAGGCACTGAACCTGTGCCACTGAATTTGTAAACTCTGCCACTGAAAGGCATGAGACGGGCATCAAGACAGTCAGTCCTACTTCATGGTAGCAATTCTGAATACATACAAAGACAGAACTTGCAGTATCTGCGAAAATTTTAATGACAAAAAACTCAGAAGCCTGTAAATTTTTAGGTGTCTTGCATTAAAAGCAGGGACTGCGAAATCATCTATTAATATTTTAGATACCACTTGTTCCTTCACAATGCACTATAAGAATCTATCTTTGCAGTCAAGTCATTCTTCACTTGGGTCAGCACAGGGTTCTCATACAAGGGAGGGAGAGAATATGGCACTGGCATTCATTATGAAGACACAAAACAATGAGAATAGAGCATGAGAGGAACAAGTGCTGGAGAACAAAAATACAGTAAGCCACCTCAGGAACACACATTAAATCCCTGCTCCTCTGATCACCTGTCTTCTCAATTACCTACCCCCCCAATCTCATACACCAGAAAGCTCTTTTGGCTTCCACCAAATATTTTTATTTCTCTCAAATGCTACTCCCTGTGCAACAATCCTACTTTGCCCAGAATCTCCCACTCTCTCTGAAGATTATTCCAAAAACTCACTTGCTGAAAATACGCCAGAAATACACCCGACTCCTGCCCACCTACTCATGCTTATCAAAAGAATTTCTACAAACAACAGCTAGGTAGCCTAGGCTATAACAACTGCCTGTCATATATCAGCCTTTTTTCCCTACGAACTCATTTTTCTTCGTATGAGTCCTCAAAACCCACCTTTGCCATGCTGCATACGGACAGCTGCTGTCCAATAATGACCAGCCTGGTACCAAACTGGTCTCACTGTTCCTCATTACCTGAAAATGAGGTACACCCCATTACTGCTGGTACCTCGCTCCCCCACACTATCTTAACCAGCTTATCTGGAGAAAGAACTGTCACTCAACTTATGTTTCTTCTACAATACTTAATAATGAAATTGAAAAGGGAAGGACAGGGGAAACACTTCACATCGCACTACTGTGGCTACACAAAAATCACTAGTTCTCTAGGCACAAACAGTTTTCAGGATTTATTTATGCCAATTATTTAAGGTCCCTACACACCTACAAGCACACACAGATCTCTGTTAGGAACATGGCACAGAACAGACACAGTCAAGACCACAGCGCAACAGCAACAGGAACTGCCAAGGAGACCCTACTCTATGCATTCAAACAACTGAATTGTGGGATGAAGAATTATTTTTCAAAACACACCAATGACATCAAAGAAACATGGGTCAGAAGAGACCTCTAGAAGTCATCTAGTCCAACCTTCTACTCAAAGCAGGACTATAGCCAGCACTAGAGCAGATGAGCCTTGGCTTTATCTCCAAGGATGGGGATTCCACAACCTCATTGGGTAAACCTTGGTCCAGGGCTGCAATACACTCCTGGCAAAGAAAGAATACTGAAGACTACTTGGAACACTTAATGATTTTCATGAGTTCCCTAACACTGAAGTCACAGAAAGGGAACATCCCAAGCTAGCTATTGGGTCTAAAGAACAAAAACCCCCATTCGTTAATTGAAAAAAAAATGCAAGCCCAGATGATACTTAGAAATAAGAAACAAAACCATCCTAACATACACAGGAAATGTATGAATGATTTAACTTTTGAGGTCTACATTTGAGCACTACTATTTCTACTGTTACTAAAACTACAAGTCTAGTTTACTGAAGAGAGTTACACCAGAGAATATTTTCACTGCTCAGCATGCTGTTTCACATATTTATGAAACACAGCCCAATAGTGCAGTATCTCAACCAATTCCCCAATGAAAACCCAATTCAATACTTACAATATTAACAGCACAGAGTGGTTCTATGCTAGCATTCAGAATTTTCATATTTTTCATACCTACTTCATTCAGTTTCATAAAAGCCAACTGAAGCCACAACAGAAGCATGCAATCTCAATATAAATACGATTTATCTCCTGACTACTTACATTGGAGTTGGCGAAAATTGAATTTGAGTTGGCTACAGAATATTCTGCATTAGTCAAGTCTTCATTGCTCTGGTAAAAGACAAAAATCATGTTTAGAAATAATACACTCAATGAAGCTTATGTATGTCTAATACACAGGAATGTCACTTACAGATTTACTACTAGGTCCATGTAGAAAATAATTCAGCGCCTGTGGGTCCCTTAAAGGGAGAAAAAAAAAAGTTACCAATTTTAGGAAGCTGTTTCTCCTAATGAGGCTAATTTACCTAAGCCAGATACTGTATGCATATAAATCAAGTTTATAATAAAAACACATTTATTTCACAATGCAGAGCTCAAAGTTTATACAATCTCAGTATCTGTGTTTCTGGATCAGCACTTCAGATGTTGGTCAGATATTTGCTGGCCTTGTACCAAGGCATTTCAAGCAAGAAACTATGTTCATCACAAAATTTTAGCGGCACTCTACTTTAAGTCCCTCTATGAGGGTACTAGTCATATTCTCTTAAAACACACAGTTTTTTATGACAACAGATAGTACAAAACCTAAGGAAAATACTAGCACTAAACAATAAGAGAACCACAACAGGTACCATCTCTCATACAGAAATGAACTATAATGTCAGGCTAGCTAGTGTCCAGGTCAACAGGGTATTTACAAACCTGAATCTTTAACATGTTTTCTGCCACCCTTAACGTAAATTAACACAAACTTATGCTTGTCATGTAACCATCCCTTCACCTGGAGAAAAAGCAGCACCTTTTCCAAGTGAAACCAACCACAGAAATAACTGATTAAAATATTACAAAATACAATTTCAGTATCTTTCATTAACTAAGCATTATCACTAAATAAAACTCAGATTAAAAATGTGGTCTGATAGAACAAGTGGTGGAAATTCAAGCAAAACAAAAATACATTAATATAACTGTACACATGATGTAAAAAAAAATTTAAAGGTTGTGTTACATCACATTATTTTAATACAACAATTATACAGCATTTCCAAACATCTATCAGCACAAAGAAAAAAATGACAGAGGTGTGGTTTTTTTATTTTAAACATCTTTATTGATTAACAAGTAATTAAAAAAAAAAAATTTTTGAGACATAGGAGGTTTTCATGTAAAAAAATATTAATTAAAAATCCTTCTCTCTTGATCATCCTAGAAAATAAAGAGGGAAGAAGTTAAAGATCTTTCAGGTTTACAAATAGCCTTCTAAAAGCACCAATATACCTCTATTCCTATTTTTTCATTTAAAAAACAAACTGCATTCATGTGCTTACAAAAGATATATTAAAGAGACAGTACTCGGCAGGGACCTTAAGGTACAATTATGTGTACAACACAGAAGTGGTTACATGTACTTTCAAACAAAAACGTCATTTCATAGTGGATTACACTAAATTTCAATAATTAAGGGTAACAGAACTCATGACCTCATACAGGGCTCTACCATGATTTATGATTGCTGATAAATAACCAGGTCATTTAAGACTGATTATACCCACTGACTTTAAATCATGAAAAATGCAACTAAAAATCAAGAACATTTCATCACCTTGAATACTGTCTTTAGTAAGGAAGGGATTTTAGAAGGCACTTACCGAAATCAAAAGTCAGATGGAAAAAAATGCTGGTTTCCATTCTTGTAGATGCTTAAGACAGTAACTGCTGCCAGCAGCAGGAAGAACACTGTAACTTTTCACACAAACACTCATCTGTATAGAGAGCGCTTTATTTTCCAGACCACCTGTGAACTTGCTCCATGATGCTCATGATTCATGCTCATGACAGAGCACTTAATTGTCCCATGCAGTCAATTATCATCTTTATGTTCCAAGCAGGATGTGTTTTCATACAGCTACAATCAGTAATCTTGCAAAGTATACCTCACAGAATATAACTGTGAGCATCCACAGAGTAACCCCCACATTACAGCAGCCACTGTAGTGATATTTTGATTTTTTCTGAAGTTAAAGCTCTCACTGGTTTCACTGCAAGTTTTGAGTGCATGAGAAAGGTAAAAGGCCTGTTCATTTACTACATTTAAGACAGTAAAAAAATCTTGTAGGAAGTGGAGACGATATTTTAGTAGCTGCTATGAAACTGATGTCATACTTATTTCTGGCGGAGTTTGAACAAAGTATCGTATATGAAATGTCCCATTTTCTTCTTATGTTTTAAACGCATTCTAGCATATTATCTGTTCTTGAATACTGACATGAATGTTAGCCAAGGAAAGATCATTTGTCACATATACAATCCACAAAAATCTTGCTCATGTTTATGGAATTATAAACCTCCAAATAAATCCGTTATGGAAATAATGAAAAAAAGAGACGACTTTAATAAAATTGGGGATTTAAAATGAAGTATCTTTGAGCAAAATGCTGATAAATTATTTTTTGTTGTGAAAACAGTACTAGGTAGCAATTCTGGTTTTCTAACATTTTTATGCAAGCACATTATTAGTAGAAATTAAGTATTTATAAGTAAGAAAATAAATCTTTACTTTTCCCTTTAAAATACAAGCATAGTGTTAACAAATTATCTGGTTGCACTATTCAAAATACTGAGGTATTTATTTTTTTAAACCAAAAAAATTGTTCTTTGCAATGAAGTTCGTAACAACATCCCTAGTAATGCACTCCACCACTGACCTTATACTACCACTAGCTGAGAAGAGACTCCAACCTCCATGCACACTCACTCATTCCTCAGCCTCTCCTGAGAACACCAGCACGGAGACTGGGAGCCAGCATATGCTGGGATGGAAGACTCTGTGACACACACATCTCCATGGGCAGGAAGCACAGATACTCATTTCATTTGGAGGTCACTCCATCTTGAGACAAGACTGAGACAGAATCACCTTCTAGAAGATGATTTTGCAAAACTATTTTTCCCAACTTTTCTGAAAGAATCGCTTAAGGAAAACTTACCCAATAAGATCAAGGAGACAGGATTCATCGTCGTCATCATCCATGACAACTAGAACAAAAAGGGAGAGAATGGATATTTGATACATATCAGACAAAATATTTTCTTTCAACAATAATACTGATTTAGAATAACTCAATATTTTCATTAAACAATTTATGAAGTTGACAGATGTCTACTATTGGCAAAGTTCTTCAATAAACCTGTACTTTCTACAGAGGTCCATTGATTTATCTCAAAATCAGATTCAGCCACATGTAATGATGCACAAAATCCCATGCAACGTTTCACCACTTAGGGTGGATTTTAGAACTTTAAACTGCAGAAAGACAAATGATTAACCAAAGTGATTAAACAGAACTACTAAGTCTTCAAAAATATATATCAACACTGAATGCAATCTCAAGACTCCAACTAAAATGCTTCTGTAGGAATTTACTCCCAGCTGATAACCAAACACTACAGAACCTACAAAGACTATAACAGATTTGTGGCTATAACACTGACCAGCCAAAAAGGTAAACAAATTTAGGTCAGTATCGTGAGGGTGCTATTATAGACTAGAACCAAAACTGCAGCCAGGACACTACAAGGCATTAAAATGAACACCATTTTCTAGCACACCTTTCTTAGCTATTGCTGGGGACAACATGGCCACTTCCGGCTTCTCCTCAACAATACTCAAAGTGTACTTAAAAGAAACTGAGATTAACAGTACAGAGTTCGGACAGTTCTTTTCACAGTGGGTGGGGAATTCATTTGCATTACCCAAACTGAACAAAAGCATCCATGCACTGGGTGCTGAGCATTTTTAGCCTCACAATATCATGACCACCAACTCTCTTATGCCCTGCCTACTTGGTTGAGTGCTGCCTGTACCAAACACATTCCGGCACTCTCCTCTGATCGCTGCTCCTTCAAAGCTTCTGTTTGCATATCCTGGTTCTCCTGCTCTCAAAATGTCATCTGAGACTGTACCTTCTCCCTTTTCCCTGTCAATAACTCTCAGGACTATTTTACCCTCTCTTATTCTCTCTGTAATGATCCCATCTAATCCACCAGTTCAATTATCAACTGATGTTAGTATTTCCTAAACCTCGTGGTACCCTGGCTTCCATTTAGTTATTTAAACTCATCTTCATAGTATCTTCTAATTACAGTAAATTTATCACTGCGCACTCCATGTCTGTTTTTTTCTCCATTTCGCTTAGAAAGTCTGCTATCATACTTATCACTCAAAATTATTACTACAGTTTTGGCTTTAATTCATTTTGCTCTCTCTCTCTTCTCACCAAATCAAAACTTATTCTCCCTGACCAGATCCATGTGAGTCATTCTTCAGGCTTTCTCTCACACAGATCTCCATGATGAGTAAAGCAATGAAGGGAAAGGAGCACCACAGAATGGCTGGGGTTGGAAGGGATCTCTGGATATCATTTAGTCCAACCCACCTGCCAAAGCAGGTTCACCCAGAGCAGATCACACAGGAATGGGTCCAGGTGGGTCTTGAATGGCTCTAGAGAAGTCTCTACAACCTCTCTGGGCAGCCTGTGCCAGTGCTGTCACTCTCAAAGTAAAGAAGTTTCTCCTCATATTCATATGGATCCTCCTGTGTTCCAGTCTGTGCCCACTGGCCCTCACCCTATCATTGGGCATCACTGAAAAGAGTCTGGTCCATTCTCTGACACCCACCCTGGAGATATTTATAAGCACTGATGAGATCCCCCCTAAGCCTTCTCTTCTCCAGGCTGAACAGACCCAGCTCTCTCAGTCTCTCTTCATAAGAAAGGTGCTCTAGGCCCCTCATCATCTTCACAGTCCACCACTGGACTCCCTCCAGTAATTCCTTGTCCTTCTTAAACTGGGAAGCCCAGAACTGGACGCAGTACTCCAGATGCAGCCTCACCAGGGCAGAACAGAGCGGGGCAGAGTAGAGGGGGAGGAGAATCTCCTTCCACCTGCTGGTCACTCTTTTCCTAATGTATCCCAGGATACCATTGGTCTTCTTGGCCACAAAGACACATCGTTGACTCATGGTCAACCTGCTGTCAACCAAAACTCCTAAGTCCTCCTCTGCAGTGCTGCTTTCCAGCAAATCTGCCCCTAACCTGTACTCATGCCTGGGGTTATTCCTTCACAGGTGCAGGACCCTACACCTGCCCTTGTTAAACTTCATTAGGTTCTTCTCTGCCCAGTTCTCCAGCCTGTCCAGGTCTCGTTGCATGACAGCACAGCCTTTTTGTGTGCCAGCCCTTCCACCCGGCTTGGTATCATCAGCAAACTGGCTAAGGGTGCAGTCTGTCATACAAGAGGCTGAGAGCACCACAACTGTTCGCTCAGGGAACAGAAAGCTCTGGGGGAACCTTATCCCTGTGTACAAACACCTGGTGGGAGGCTGTAAAGAAGATCAAGCCAAACTTCTCAGTGGTATTCAGTGAACGAACAAGAGGCAAGGGGCACAAATTGAAACAAAGAAACAAAAAAAGTCACCACACCTCTGCAGGTAATCCAATACCAGCACAAGTTTTTCAGCAAGGTTATGGAGTCTGCACCCTTAGAGCCAGCCTGACCCCAGCTTGACACAGCCCTGAGCCGCCTGCTCTGGCTGAGCCTCCTGAGAGATGGTGGATGAGCTGATCTGACCTCCCTTCCCATTTCAGCTGTCCTGTCATGCTGTACCCTCTTTCCTGACATTTTTCTATACTCCACTGATTCTAAAACTGGTTTATACTGTAGACTAGGGCACCCTGTCCCCTATACTGCATAGCCTCATTCAGATTTTTTCTTCCATCTCCCATGCTTTAGCTTACAGAGAAGGCAGAAGCAAAACCAACGGATACATCACTGCAAGTATACCCCAATACCACCTCCTTGGGAGAACACGAAAACAAATCATGGCTACAGAGAACTACCTCAAATGTCAACAAAATCAGTATTCGTGAAGCATTACGTATCTTAAATAATTTCTCCCATGATTCAGTAGCACATGCGCTCACTGCTGCATACAGCCACCAGCATGAGCACTGACCACACAATTTAATGCTAAACAAATAACATGACATTTTATGATGTCACGAAATTTAAATGTGCATTAGTAGGAACAAATTAATAAGCAATTAAGTGATTAGTATTCTGCTTGACCACATAGTACTTATAGAAAGTTGCTACTTTTCTAACAGCTAAATTGCAAATCCACCTCTAAAAAGCAAGGTTTCAAAGACTCACAGCTAACCAAAAGTAAAGGGGAGGAAGGGAGGCGAGGGGTGGGGAAAGGAAAGAAATGTCTTTGCTTTACCAAACCAAGTATTGTCTGTGATTATACTTCAACGAGGGTTCAACATTACAGAAAGTGATCACAAAGAATTTTGTTCAATCATTACTCCTGTGGGTATTAAAACTATAGCACAAATTAGACAAACTTTGTAAATTCACTAAACTCCTGAGAACCTATATATAATGATTAGAAGGAAAATAAATTGGATGAAAACACCAATGAGATAAAATCTTAATGGTAATATATATTCTTCACTATTCAGTCCTTTAGCTGAACATGCTGTTGGCTTTACTGTAATAGGAAAAATAATTTGTTTTTTTCCTCATTTCACAAATATGACACAGGAAAAATCTACCCAACATACTGTAAACTCCTACCAGTTTACAACAGACAATAAAACCCAAACAAAACAGCTGCATTTTTCATAAACACCAAGAATCCCCAACAGTCCCCTCCAGAAGTACATCTTCCTAACAAGCCTTAATAACATTCTTTCCATCACTAGCAGAATCCTATGCGCACACACAAAAAACTAAATGCTATGTCATCTTAAAAAAAAAAAACAAACACAACCCCACACACATGGTTTACCAAAGAGCTCATCTGTATAAAACCATTACCAAGTTTTTATACGGCTGATCAATGTACCACCACAAAGCCAAAACCACTCCCATCATACACAGCTCTTGCTACATTCAGAAGTTGTTTTGATCAGCATTCGAAGACTAACAGGCTACGTGCTCCTGCGCCTTGAGAACTGCAAATGAAACACAGCCAGACTGCTCCCATCCCCGCAAATGATGGGTAGGTAACACTACACTAACATGCCGCTCCATGGCAGTGCTTTTGTGAAACACCACAGGACCACCACGCCATTTAAACAGCACACATAAGGGTGTGTGGTCTGTAAAAGGACAATCAAGATCACAGCCAAGCCACAAACCTATTTAGAGTAAATTCTGCTCCTCTTTTACCACAGAGACCCAAGATCTACATAACCACGTACCTGCAGGTCTAAATCTTTTTAACTGATGCATATTTTCAGTGAGGATTAGTGTCCTCGTAACTTCAGGACAGCAACAGAGGAGGTGCACAATCAGACCAAGTCCTTGCACACATAAAAGCAACTACTCGTTCAGTCTATTTAGAAAAGAGGGCAACTTCTGCAACACATGACCTTGACACAGATGATCATTTAAAAGTGTGTTAATAAACACAAGCCTGTCCTGTGAAATTTTCCTAACACGTTTTCTACAGTACAAACGGTAGAAAAGTTTGCTGCTTTACTTGCCAACTATCTTTTCAGTTTTACTATACACAAGCTATACAAATTCTGTCCTTCTTGCTGCTTTTTAACATATAGTGGGCCAAATCAATGACCAATCTATGAAATGGGTATAAACTCCATTAAACTAAGGCAGTTTGAAAACAAAACTTGACACAATGAGTGGAATTAAGGGGATTAGAGTTAACAGAACCTAGATCAGTTGTCCCCAAAGTGGAGTCTGTGCCCTCCACAGGGTGCACAGGACACTCCATTGGGATGCAGGAAGAAAATATTAAAACCTCAGTAGTACATGCATTTACTTTGTAAATAAATATACATATATTGGGGGTGCATGCTCAAAACATTTTTGCCAGCAGGGGTGTGTGATCAAAAACATGTGGAGATCACTGGCCTAGGCTCTCAAAGACTGACTCCCTTCTATGTTTCCATCAGCTGACAGAGGCTTTCCATCAGCTCCAGAGCAAGGGGGGCGGCTGGAGGTTCCAGGCAGGTGAGGCTTGGCAGGGCCATCAGGGTCCATCCGTGTGCCCAGGGCCTGGCAACAGCCCCAGACAGAGACACTCACAGAAAAATACACACTGGGAGGATTCATATAACCTGCCAGACAGTTGGTACAATGTAGCCTAACGAATACCGAGTTATCATCACTATTGTTCTACAGTGTTCCGGGTTTCCTTTTTAAAATAAATAAATAAATCGGTTTCTTTTAAGTAGGCCAAACTCAGCCCTGCTGGTGCCCTTTACAAAGGGAAAACCTTACTAATTAGTCACAACCCAGTACAGATATTCCCTGTAACTTATTAGCAAAGCCTCTACTGCTTTGTTTCACACCACTGCCATTGCACTGGTGAACCTGGTACGTACTTCCATGAGCGTCACATGTACCTGCGGAAGTGGCACTGCCTCTCCCTTTCGGGAAATAACCAGAGTGCCCAACAGAAAGGTGAAAGTAGTAAAACTGACAAGAAGTCCGGGTTATGCAGGCCAGCCCTCTGGGAACTGCTGAAACTGAAAATCTGTACCCTCCCAATGCTCTCACCTTACTACAGAACAACAGGAGAGCAGCCCTGTGCCCCTCTCATCCAGTTTTCCCCAGTCAGCTCAAGGGTTGGAACAGTTGCCTGGTACAGAAAAATGATCTGACAAAATACACTGATCTGTTTCAAGTTGGATTAGCTTGTTGATTTGGTTCCAGCTTGCCATGGGGCTCTGCAGGCGGCAGTGCCAGCACAGGAGGGAGCAGGAACGAGGGAGCTGGGCAAGCTGGGTGCCAGCACAGCAGCAGTGCTTCAGCCAGCTCAAAGCCACGGTCTGGTCACAGCCACACGCGTGCAGCTAATGTAACCACCGCTTTCACGTTAGCTACAGTGCAGGCAGCAAGCTGGCGGAAATTATTATTCCTCTACTCAGCGCTTATGAGCTCCCATCTGAAATCCTGTGTCCAGTTTCATCCTCTCCACCACCCCCCTGCTTCTTTAGAAGAAATACAGAAAAACCTGCAGGAGTCCAGCAGACTGCCAATGAAATCCTGCAGGCACACGACACTAAACCTGAGGGAACTACATTTCTTCAGCCTGGACAACAAGAAGGCTAACTGAGGCGCTACCTGCTGCCAGCAACTAGCTATAAAGAGTACAAAGACAGGCAGAGTCAGCCTCTTCTCATCAATGCACAGCAAGACACAAGGCAACGGCCAAAATGTGCAACACAGAAAATCCCAACCAGATAGAAAAGAAGTACACAAACAAGAATGCTCAAGCAAGAGGGTGGAATCACTCTCTTTGGAAATTTTTCAAAACTCAAATGGCCCTGACCAGCCTGTCCTAACTCTGAAGTTAGTTCCGCTTACAGCAGCATGCAGGGCCAGCTAAACTCCAGTGGGCCTTATCAGCCTAAGTTTCTCATCACTTTGCTACACAATCCACAGTATCATGCAACGCAGGCAGAGTCATTAAAACTGGATTTGTCCAGAAATAGTCCAACTATTCATACATGCCTCATATACGGTACATGAGTTTTATAACTTAAAAAATGGGAGTACTCAAAACCATCGTAAATACTGGATTTTAAATTCAGTCAAATTATATTCAAGTTTGTCACAAAATAATTATTTTCCTTTCTCATTTACAATTTCATACAACCTTAATACATAACTTCTGATACAAAACAGTAAAATACTATTTTCACATTTTGTAAAAAGCCTAGCATAATGGGTAGTTTCAGAAAACCAACATTTAGAGCAAAAATTCCCAAAAGTATGAGAAAATCAACATTAAAACTTGGTAAGCCACAAGTAAATAAATTTATCTGCAAAACTGTTGTAAAAATCTACTGAGTCATAACTTCCATGCAACTATGTAGCATCAATTCCTGACTGGCAGCATGCTGGCCCATGACTTCTGAGAGTGGACACCTACCTTTGGAAACCAATGCTTTAAAGCAGGGGTGTTGAACTCATTTTCACCGAAGGCCACATCAGACTCATGGCTGCCTCTGAAGGGCGGAATGTAATTTTACGACCATATAAATGTAACTACTCCTACATTTATATGGTCCTGAAATTATTTTTGGCCTTTCGAAGGCAACCGCAAGGCTAATGTGGCTCCCAGTGAAAATGAGTTTGACACCCCTGCTTTAAAGAGAGGGAATAACTGCTGTAGGTACAGATTTATGCTGGGAGACAATCAAGCTTGCATACAGTAACATATGTAGTACCTAAAGCAACTACTGTTTGAGTTCTGAGATATGCCCACTAATCCTCACAAGCTCGATAAGGCTTTGTACACATCCAGTCAGCAGGAACTCTGACGACACCTCCGTCATGCTTTATAACAGAGCAGAGCCACCAAATCTTCTGTACTGTTCTGTTGCCCTACACAATTCTTCAGAATTTAAATCTACACTGTTGTGAAATCTATCAGGAACTGTGCTCTAAAAAGCTAACAAAGCAAGAAATTTGGGAGTCTAACCTAGTAACACAGTGCAATATGCAAGTGTGAACTTTCTGTATAGATACGAAAATGTGTTTTTATTTCAAGATTCTAAATCCAAGTATTACTTTCAAGACAAACTGACAATGTTTGAAATTATCTGCAGAACTGAATTTAAGCATTGGTATTTCAAGACATATGTATGCAACAGATCACGAGAATAAATTTGTAATTTTAAATATTCAAAAGAACAATGCAAAACCTCTACAATAAAAACTACTCAAAAAAAATAAAAGAGGACTACTCAGGAGTCAGATCAATAGCAACGATCACATAACACTGAAGTGCTACCTCTCATGTTGCCAAGTGCAATAGAGCATATATTTTCATGGTTTCTAAGATCTGGTAGGAGATGAGCATCTAAGAGGACAAGCAGAGTCTTCACACAATTTTGCAGTATCAGCTCCACATACAGAAAGGCAAATAAAAACCACACGCTAAAGCACAGACAACCTACAAGAGATTGTTCATTCAACTCTTAAATTCAATTTCCCATTAGTATACCATAAAAGACTATTGATTTGAGTTTGGTAATTTTTCAAGCTTCCAAAAACTACAGTGATATTTTAATATATAAAGAAGGGAAGAAAAAAAAAAATAAAAGGAAATCTGCATTTCAATTGTTAACAGCATGTGTGATAGTAAAGGTTAACCCAGCTAGAGTCAAGCATCCTGACTACACCCGTGAACCCCCAGTCCAGCTGTCTAAAATGTGCTTTCCCCCCCACACATGTTCAGAACTTCATTTCTGATTTATTCAATACAATTTTTTCCTACTGCATCCAGAGATCTTCTTGGCAACCTCAAAACCTTGACTAGACTTTCATCTGAAGTAGATTTTTTAGAACACATAGAGAAAGCCCGGAGTATCTCACGGCCTGCAGGTCAGGATGGTTCCCTGCCCCCTGAGATCCACCAGGTGGAACACTCAGCTCAGCCCATTCCCTCGGCAGTGACAATCCTCATCACTACACTATGGCCTATTTTGGGCTCTGTCTCCCAAGATGCTCCACCGCATACATAATTCTTCAGGAATCTCAATATTCATAAAACATTTTGAAAGGTCCTGGTTTAATCCCAATAGAGGAAAAGGAGGAGGTGTAATTTCAACATTTCCTTCAGAAAGGAATGTTTGCCTGCCCAAAGGAAGTTAGATCCTCCTAAGTATTTCCAGGAACTACTGTATGCAATAACAAAGGCTATTAGCATATACTATTTGTGCAACACAATACTTCAAAAAATGTCTTGAGTCAGTTCTTCAGATGTTTTTACCTTGTTTCTACTAGAGGATATCTGTGTTGCTCTAGAACATTTTAACACTAGTGCAAGAAAACAAACGAAAGCAATAAAACTGATTGTCTCTTTGTGACAGTTAATCGTGGTAATTTTTATTTTGCCTAAAACCTCAGCGATTCTCAATTAAACCAAAAATTATACAGACACAATAGTTGGGTTTTTCCACAATGAAAGCAGAGGCAAATGAACAGTTGAAAATGAAGATATACATACTCATTTAACTACATGGTGATCTTGAAAAGCGCATCAGTTCAGGTCAGCGTTTATGCATTTACACTGGTGCAACAAGGGCTTTCCTGATACTACTTATTCCAACTTTCAAACTAGTACAGCTGTAGATCACAAAAGCTAGTACAGTTTATTAATCTTGCTGCTTTTCCATTATCCTAAGAAAGCAAAACATGCTTGTTTTTGCAGGCAATCCCTATGTCTATGCTGGACTGGTGTTTGTCACCATAAAAAGCCTTTAAAGCACAGACACAGCTTATTCCAGCAGAACTACTAGGAGAAATTATGCCAACTCCCTGAACAGAACGAACTACATTATCAAAGACGCTCTTATGCCTGGACTGTATCTATTACTTAGATGGGATGACACTTCCAGGCTCTCATTTCTATATTAAAAAGCATCAGCCATTAGACTTATCACAAGCCTAATGGAGTGTGAAAAGGCACAATCATTGACCATTACAGCCACATTATAAAACATAACTAACTGCACTTATGCAGATACAACTTTTCTGGAATCAATGTGGAAGTACACCAGCAAAACTGAAAATATAACTGGAGTACTGCGAATGTCCAAGTTGCACACCAACGCATCCAGACCTGCAAAGCTCTTCAAATATACACTATGGACCTACCTCTGGTGCCAAACTTCATGGATATAGAGAGTGTCCTTGGAGGAAACTGGAAATGCGGTTTATAATGACAGGACTTTTGTTTTCCTCTCAGTACAATTAAACTAAATATATAAACTAGTTGAAAACAACGCATGGGGGAGTGGGAAGAAGGCTGGAAAACTGTGCATCTATACGGTGATGTAAATATTTAGCTATGGGAAAACTATCTCAAGTGCACAACTATGTAGCACTGACTTAAAGCCACACAAGAGAGTATTATCAAGTCAAGAAGACAGGTGTTAATACGCAAGGCACGTACTCAAAGCACGAGCAAAACCAGAACACATTTAAAATACGTTAGCACCATACTAGCAAACAGGCCAAGGTCTACCAATGAAAGCACAATCGGTTTCGTGTATAAAGACTGAGCGCTTCTGCACTCCTCAGTCAACACAAGCTGCAAGAAATACAAAGTATTACTTGCAAGGACAACAAAAAGAAAGAACTTCTAAGCCCAGACCAAATCAAACAAACAGATCTAAAAAGAAAAGATGTAGTATATTTAAATACTCTCTGCCAAAGATCCCAAGATGAGAATACATTTTGCTCTAATGCAAGCAGGTCAGATTAGAGAATATATACATAGTCATTTGGCAAGTACTAGGCCCTGAGAGAATATAAACTCGTCATTTTTATCCCATTTTTGTCACTTGTTCATAAGTTTCACAAATTAATGAAAAAACCCACACACAATCCACCAGACATTAGTGTACAGAGAAATTTTATTGTATAAAAACACACCACTAAAAAAAATCACTACCTTGCTCTCGAGACTGTTAGCATAAATGCAAAATAATCACTTTGAATGCATTTAATGTAATTACATTTCTGAATTGTGTGAATACTGTATTCCACACTCAACAGATTTTTAAACAATGAAAGTTTTAGCAGGTGTGTTGTTTAAAAAGCTAACATGTTAACATAGTTGTCCCCCCACCAAAGTCTTTAGAAACGAGTTTATATACAGACAGTCTTTTTAGTATATGCCAAGCAATAAATGTGTACTGCACTAGAAATGTCGTTTAAAACCTTTCAACACCAACAGACAAATGACTGAAACAGCCTCAAAATTACTCCCAAATTTAAAAAAATCTCCCATTTCCTTCAGGGACGCATGGGGAAACCCTCCTATGATCTGTCAAAATGCATGAAAGGGAGAACTAAATAAGCATTCTACCCTCCTTGGTGGGCGCAGCACGACTTTGTCTGGCAGCATACTTGCTGTTCCTCAATACATATGTTGTCGGTATTAAATTAAAGTCTCGTGAGTGCTGATCAGACCGCACAGAAATGTTTAAAAAAAAAAAAAAATCTCTGATCAAAAAATTGGAGACCATTTTCAACGCTCTCCCTACAAAACAGCACCAAAAGAAAACTTTGAAAGCCCGCTAAAGTGGAGCTGCCATATTTGAGTAATTTGGAAAAGGCACTGCTTCCTGTGAGACATAAAAGTGACAGAAGATTGAATAGATGCTAGTCCCTCCCCTCGAAAAAAATCACCAAGAGTAACAGCAACACAATGAGTTCCCTACCCACCCACCTGAAATTCACTTGCCCTTGTACTTTTGCAAGCACTTTCAGAGGTGTTAAAGTGAGGATTGCTTTGCCTATTGTGCTGCACAACAGCATTTTTTAAAGACGGATTTTTAATGAAGGGCTGTATTTTGGCCATCATTCAACAAGATGTTCTTTCAAGCCTTTTTCCTGCACTGTGAAGACACCTCAAGAAATCTGTATTTCAAGAGGTATGAAATGTGATGTTTACAGGCTTTAATTTGGGAGCAGAGTCACCAAACCCGTTTAACGCTTCACAGAACCTCGGGAGATGGGGGAGGCCTGAGAAGGCCAAACAACACCGATGGGGCCCTTCCCAAAACACCCATGCGGGGAAGGGGGAAAAAAACACACAAACAACACAAAAGCGAGCAGCTTCTGGGATTCCGGGGAAAGAATTTCTCGGCTCCCGAGACAGAAACAGCCCGAACGGGGCGCGGCGGCAGTAGAAAGAGCCTCAAAATGGCGCCCGTGGGGGAGGAGAGTCAGAGCGAAACTGCGCAACAAACGCTGGCACAGAGCCAGACAGCGCCATCTTCCCCATTCTCCCACTGCCACCGACAGTGGCACCGCCAGCACCGAACACCGGCTGCCCAGCCCGGGCACGGCCGGAGCAGCTCCGGGGCACTCTGTTCTTCTTCCAATCTTGTTTCGCTCCGTGCTGCCGAGCCCCGGGGAGACGAGTGGGGTGCGGGGAGCTGAGAACCGGGGAAAAGCGAAGGCCTCTGCATCGCCTTCCTTCCCCCACTGATTATTTACTAACAGTTTTAAGGAAATATAAACGTGCCCTCTACACGTCCTTCAATCTTCCCCGGTTTTTAACATTACTAGCTCTGCTTTCTGCCGTAATCCATAAACTAATTTTGCAATTAATAGCAGAAACATTATAAATCAAGTACTGAAGTCGTTGTTCCCCCCCCCCCCCCCGCCCCAAACCAACAAAATACGAACTGTGAGGATTTCAGAAAATCCCCATCACAACCCAACCGCTTTTAGGCACAAATAAAAATTATGGAACATCGTTTCTTTTACGGAAAATAATCCCAGCAGCACAACAGATCAGATTCACGTCCTCGAGCGAACCAAAGCAAAACGAATTACTCCAGAAGAGACGATTTATTGTTAAGTTTTTAAAAGAGGCGTTACAGTTAAATATTCTCTCTCCAAAAGAAAAAAAAAATCAGTGAAAAACTTGTTCCTGAAAAGGAGGAAAAAAAAGCGCTGTTAGCCCAAACCTACCGCCCGAGCATTTCGCGCACACACAAAAAGCAGCACCGTTTCCATTCCGTGGTTAAAAGCAGGAGACACGGAGCAATTCCGAGGAAATGGCAAATAAAGAACCAAAGAAATCAAATCAGATCTAGTAGCGACACAGAAAACCAGAAAACGAGTGAAAAATAAATCCCCAGAAGGCACGAATCTGAGACATAAGCTCAAAGAAATGACAAGATTAGGGTGGTGGCGAGTGGACGGGGGGAAGGAAAAAAATAAGCCAGGAGTGAAAAAGGAAAAAAGAAAAGAAAAATCCTTCCCAGCTCCACAGCCAGGAGAGAGACGAAGTGTCTCCATTTTCCCGACGAGAAGGAAGAAAGAGTGTTTCACAGACCACAGAGCTTTAGAGAAAAGCAAAGAAACGAGGGGGGAAAAAAAAGAGGGAGGAGATTTGAAAAGATTATTTTTCTTTCTCCCTCACACACTCTCTCTATCCCCCTCTCTCCCTCTCACTCTCTCTCTCACACTCACACATAACACACACACTCCCTCCTCTCCTCTTTCCATCCCTCTCTTGATGGCCATCAAGGGGGCGGAAAATAAAAAAAAAAAAAGACAACAACAACAACTAATTTTAAACCGGCTCAATCAATGAGTCATTAAAAGAGATTTTTCTTCCCTCCTCTCCTGAATTTGCATGGCATCAGCAAGAAAAAAAAAAAACCAAACCTCTCCCCTCTCTGCAGCTATCAGCCTGGACCTGAAACCTTATCTCTCCCTTCTACCCCCCCGCCTTTATTTTAAGAAACAACTTTTTTTTTTTTTTTTAAGTGCCCTCAGCAGTCACCACCACCAGGCTCGCCGAAAACAGAAATATATGGTTCATTTCCATGTGAATCCACATCTGCCCAAACAACAGCCACCCACAAAATATCCCTCTTCTTCCTCCTCCTCTCCCCTCTCTCTCGCTCGCTCTCTAGATATATATTTATATACATAGCCCCAGAGCCAATAGCTCTCTGGGCTGAAACCTAATATCCTGGTTTTGGCAACTCCTGGCTGTTAATTTGCTCCTCTTTCTTTTCTGTCTGTCTGGAGATAGATTTCCCCCCTCTCTTTTCCCTCCCCGAAGGAAGGGAGGAAGGAGGTTGTGTGTTTTTTTTTTTTCCTTGAAATTTTTATCACAAAATTATAATACACTCAAAGGGAAACTCACCGTCATGAAAAAGCAGTGCCTTGTCAACGGGGTTTCTTCGCCATCACATCAGGGGCTGGCAGTGTAAGAGAGAGAGAGGGAGAGCGAGAGAGCGAGGGAGGGAGGGAGGGGGAGAGAGAGAGCGAGAGAGGGGGACAGAGGGAAGCGAGCGAGAGGAGAGCGCGGCACAGCGCGGCACAGCACCGCACCACGGCACCGCACCGCGCCGCGCCGGCGGGCCCGGCACCGCGCCGCACCGCGCCCGCGGGGCCCCGCCGCGCTGCTCCGCCGGCACACGGTGTCGCAGCGCCGGGCACACGCACCGCCGCCCTGGCATGATGAGCCCCAGCCCCAGCGCTCGCCTCTTGTACCGGTAGTCCCTTTAAAAACTTTACCTCCTTTTCTATATATATATATTTTTTTTTTTTTTTAGAAAGTCGTACATCTGACTATATACGACCTACGCTGTTTACTTTCGGTTAAAAGTTGACACTTGGGTTACGGAAACGTACCAAAAAAAAAGTCCCACTAAAAAGAGCATTAATTTCAACAACTTGATTGGCCTCCTTGATACTAAAGTTGTAAACGCACTTGGGGCAGCCCCCAGAAAAATAAATGCAAGGTCACCTTGAGAAATACAAGATGTGATCCTCTTACAAGTCGCAATATTTTGAATATTTTTAGATAACGTTCTCTTCACCTTCGATTTCAGCTGCTTGAAAACGTGTCTGGCTAACCTAAAAATACTATTTTGGAGTCAAAGCTTATAGCACATAGAGTTCATTGATACAATTCTACAACTTTTTTCAGCTAAAAGCATTAATAGAATAATTTTGTTGAAAACTTTGGGATTATGCAAAAGTAATGTAACTCAAAAGATACACTTTATTCATTAAAACATTTTTTATTCAGATGATTCAGAGTAGCCTAGTTTATTTAAATCAAAAACATTTTGATTGAAAACAGATTTAGATTCTCAGCACGTAGAGATATGTATGGTAATGCTTTTAAAATAAGAAAACTCTTTAAGACCCTTTTTCTTCTGGTATTCATCATTCCCAAGGATGTGCTCACAACAACCTTTTCTCTTTTTTTCGTAAGAAAATGTAACTTTGTTTAAACTCCTTTGAGGACTTTATTTAGTAGCACATTCTTCTTTCTTACCTTTACAGCGCAAAAAAAAAAGTTTTTATTTTTTAAGTACAATGACATGGAACTTCCCCAGGAAGTGGGCCAGATTTTTTTATGTTTAAAAGAAGTCAGCACCTTAGTATTGTTTTCAATTAGAACCTGGTTATATTATTTAAGTAATCAACTCCTGTTATAATACAGGAAACAAAGGTTAAGTCTGATTTCAAACCTTTGCCAAAGCCACAACTCACCTGCAATTCTTGTTTACATGTATGCCTGCTGCAGTAGAACATTTAGGTGGAGTTTCAAATCACTCCCTAAATGGAAAGGCTGGGCTTTAGAGCAGGAGTCTAACAGATCCTTCATGCGGTCCAGACTTATTAAACACAGACATGGCACTGCCTAGACCATCAGTCAATATATTAACTGCACTTTTATAAATTCAGGATGGGCCTGAATAGCCAACAATATGGATGTAAACACCACACGTCAATGGGCTCAGCATCCTTGTTGCTCTTACAGCAGGCCTGACACTAGCATTAGAAAATCAAAAAGGCCAAACTTCAAGGTTCCTAACTTCAGCAAATGCTTCAAGGGGTCGAACTCTGCCCTGAATTAAAGCCTACTCAGTATCACTGGCTTTAGAGAGCATTGCTCAAGTAGGAACTTGTGAGCTAGAAAGACAACACAAGTGTTCTTCTTTGGTTAACAGGAAGGAACTTGGCTTTGGAGGTTACAAAGCAGAGCATCTGATCAGTATAATAATAATATTATTATTATTGTCATTATTATCCCAGTCCTACAGAAACTACAAATAGGAAGTAGGCAATAGAAAGAAGAAATAGGAAGGAGGACAAATTACTTTGAATAGATTCCCTTACCATAAGAAATGCAAGAAACCCTATGCAAATTGTCCACAGTTGTACCATAATTTACACACACTTTCCCTGAAGGATGTTTTAAAACAGCATTGGTAATAACCTTGCTAAGTGGGGACAGTACAAAAATGGAAGGAGAGCTAACATCTATACAAACACCCTGAAGCAACTAGATTTCTCCAGACAAACACAAGACAGAGTTTACGACTGAAAACCCTTTACATTGCCACTAAGTAGATAAAACCAAACCACAACACACTGTACCCTCTGCAGAAGTAAACTGGCATATATTTCTATATTTGATATATCTGTTCAGAAACAAAATTGGCTGAGGTAGAAATGGTTACTAAAAAAAAAAAAAAGTTGGATATGACTTTATAGGTCAGATTGAAGTACACATTTAAGGCAAAAATAATGTTATTTTTAATACTAAGAAGTTTCAATGTAGGCTTCAGTTGTAGTGTTACCATGTCCTGATGTACTACAGAGTTTTCCAAACCATGTTTGTAAAGAAACACTGTTTTTTTGCCATGAAGTACTCATGCTTTTTTGAGAGGATTACATGGTGTTTCTGAACTGAGTATCATTGCCCCAGGAGGCTGCCCCTCTTCTCACTGCCTTACTGCATTAACACAAAAGAGCCTAATATGTCAAAATTCTTCTGCCCCAAGGTAACGTGCCCAGAGCTGTCATCCTCAACCAAAGTCCTATTACCCAAATCACATACAATGCACATTCACTTGCTGTCTCTCCTTAGCTTCCTCAATCACATTAATTCACTTTCTCATTCATTTTCCTGCAGCAAATTCAGAAAGAGTAAGAGGAAATAAGCATGAGAAGAAAGGCAAGATCAGCATCAAAAAGGAGCAGGAGAAATCTTTAACAGATGCTGGCGTAATAATTCTTAAGTACAGCTATGAGGAACACCATGTGCACCCATCACACAACATGCTACTTGGCTATATTTTGACATCAGCTGTCAAACTGCGACCATGCTATTTAACAACTACCGCTCTCATAGGTGTGCAAAGACACCAGATGACATTTGGAGTGAGCCAAGATACATAGTCCTGAAATGACAGATTGTGCAGAAGTGAAAATTAAGCTTAGATATTGATAGGGAGAAAATAAGGGGGTACAAAACACCCTCCCCATTCATTCTGTCTCCAGGTTTCTCTCAGATCAAGTCACTTCATTATTATTCAGCCAATTTTTCCATGGTATCACAAGCACTGCAATCCTCGTGCAGTCATGAATTTGTACCCCAAAAGAAGATAAAGCAGCAGCAGCAGATTCATAAGAAATAATTTAAGGACTAAGCTGTTTGCATTAGAAGAATGAATTCCAGAGTCGCCCCAAGATTCTTGCATGAATAGTTGTTTAGTAACCTCAACTCACTGCATCCTCTCTGAGGTTTAATGGATGGAAAAGAATGCCATTTCTTCAATTGCAGCCTTGCTTCCCCAGCTCTATTGATGGCACTTCTTCCTCCGATGCTGCTTTACCTCTCCATCCCTTAACACGTTTTTTGTGTCAGCTCATCACCAGACACACCATTTATCCAACTACATACTGTTTTGTTAATTACTGATTTGGATAAGAATAAATAAGCTTGAAGGCACAGAAACAGAGGTCATCATTAAAAGATGCAAGCAATAGAAAGGTAGAGTACACAACACTTGAAAAGTAGGACACTCAAATACAGTAGCAGGAACTTTAACTTGGAATATAAATGCAACATCCCACAGGAAAAATTCAGTTTGATACCCATATCAGCTGTCAAATTTTGAAAAGTTGCCACCAATACTTGGATAACCCACCAGTAAAAATTTCCTAAACATTACAAATTTCAGCTTGATACCACACCTTACACAAAACAGTGCTTACAAAACCAGGATCATAATTGCATAGTGTAACTTATAAAGCTGTATGACTCCAGTATGAATCATCACACCAAACACTGGACTACCTAACTAATACATATCTTAAAGGGTGACTGGTCAGGACATAACTAAGCGTGAACTTCAGAGCAAGAGATTTACACCATTACCAGCAGAGAGACAGTTTTCCATGACTACAGATTATGTGAAGAACAATGGGGCTGCTCTGTGACAAATCCAAAGAACAAGTGTTGAAGAACTACACTCCTCTGAGATATGGATCTGAGGTATGGAAGACAGTAAAGGAAAACGTGGTGACTGGACCTCCCATTGAAACAAACGACAACGCAAAATTATTACTGGAACAGATCAAGAACAACTATATCATGCTCCAGGTTATTTAAAGAGTCTCATATTCTTCAGCCTAGAGTAACTTAAAAAGGAGAATTAAGTTTGAGAGATTAATAGCTCTCACTTCCAATTTAGAATCATCTGAAGATACTCAGCTACTGAAATGCATTGGAAAAAAAACACTTCTGGAGACAGAACTTCACTGCGGTATGTGAAGAAAGAGAGAAGCTTGTAAAATATTCGTAGTCCATTTGGTTAGCATAGATGAATGAGAAAAAAAATTAGGTAAGTAAAGATACAGAAATACATAAGTATGTTACTGAGTAGATGGACACAAGGTTTTGAAGAAAAAAAAAAGTACTAGTAGTAATTAAAAACAGCAGCGAGGTAATGAAGCTAACAAAAGGACCATTCCTAATACAACTGAGGTGCCATGGATGATTAAAAATAAAATATCAAATAAATATTAATAGAAGGAAACTAAACAAAAATTGAGACCTAAAACATGAAACCAAGCATTATAGGGATAACAGACACAGTGGAATAGTAAGTAACACCAAAAGCATTCATGTTCAGGAGAGAGACACAAACATGCTGAGCTATACTTGTATAAGGACAAGACAAAATAGAGGAACAAAGGGGACGCTATAAATAAAGCATCATCAATGTCACATCTTTTGAGAAAGAATGGTTTTACTTGGTTGTTTCTGGGACCCTACTAGAAACAAATTGGACAAGATTTGGATATGAAGACTGCTATAAGATAAGCTTATCAATATGAATGGAATTTATTCTCTCAGATTTAGACTGAAGAACAAATGCTAATAATAGGAGGTGGTCCTCCTTCAAAACGATAGCTGACAGATTTTTTCATAAGATGAATAAAAGGCAAAAAGTACAAGTTTAGTTTTGTTAACTAATGAATATACTACAGGAAAGCTAACAGAAAAACAGTAAACTTGGATACGATGACTTCAAGTTAATTCTACTTAAACTATTCAGAAAAAAAAAAATGGAATATGTTTGCAATTAAGATTCACAATTCTAAAATGGAAAACTTTTACAGACTATTGAACTGAGGTGATCCATTGAACTGGCTAGTCCAATAACCAAACATAGTTTTCTGGAACGTTTTAAAATAAACAAAAATGTAAAAGCATCTGAAGGAATTCCAGAACTAATAGAATAACTACATCAAAGGGAGAGTGCACAAGACATCTGTAGTTTACATATTCTGTCTTTGGAATTTAACTGATGTCAATTAGCAAGTCAAGATTCTAAATACAAGTAAGTAGCTAGGCCTGGACCAAGACCTAAGTGCTCTTCTGCTCTTGAGCTTTCCTGTTTACTGTATTTGGGGCTGCCTTTATTCATCTTGAAGTGCCTCTTGTCATAAAACGTTGTGCTTTGAAGTCTGTCCCTGGTTTTGGAGGATAACTCATTTTCATAGAAATGAATTTGTTTCCCCGCCTTTGGCATTGGGAACACCAGGTTCTCAGAAAGGACCAGCTCAGACTCGTTTCAAAACAAGTGCACCTTGACTGGTCAGAATATAATTAGCATCTTAAGCATTCCCAAGGATTACATTTCAAAGCTTTTGCATTACTCACAGCAATTAAGATGTACCAAGTAAGTTTTATAACTTTTGCTCTAACTCTCTAATTAGTGATTTTAAAACACACATATTTTACATTGTCTTGCCTTTCCATATGGCCAAATATATGAAGCACAACATTTTAGTCCAAACAAAAGCTTTTCTGAAAAACAATCAGTATGCCAAACATAACATTACAGGAAGTTGTTGTTTTTTCCCAAGAGAGGAACACAGAGATACAGTGACTCAACAGTCACTTTTACCGAAGCCTCATTCCACCATGAAAACTGTACAGTCTACAGTATCTTAAGTGAATCATAATTTAGCTTACATCTTTAATGCCTGATCACAGTGCCAGAGGAGTTCAAAGCGCCCTTATTAAAACCAGCAGCAAGATAGGATGGCTGCACAAGCCACTGCAGCACCTACTTTGTAGCCAGAAGTAATTACGTTCACCTGCTAATCTCTCCTGAAGAAACTCAGTCTAACCAGCAGAGATCACATCTATCAGATGAAAGCTCCGTGCAAGACATAGGGGCCAGTAGTGCTTTTCTTGAAAACACAGCTCAAAAACAAAATAGCATTTTGTGTGTGTGACAGTGCAACATACATGCATTACACCCTTTGGAATAAAAAATGTCAGTGTTGGGAATAAATACCAATTATAAGGAATAACTATATTTAATTCCTTCCTTTGCCTGAGAGAGTGCAAATCTACATCTTGAGATAACACCACAACTATCAGGTTCTTGACTTTCACAGACTCAGGAACCTCAGGTTTACAAAACTATTATTCTGAGGCCAGAACACCCAGTTGCCTCTGTGGACCTCATGTTTACTCCCCTCTCTTCCTAAAATAACAATGGAATGAGATCTCGAACCTTCACCTGACATATGCAATACATCACACTTCAAAAGGCTGTGGAGTTAACACTGCTGAGCTAGTTTAAACCAGTACAAAATATTTCAGGTAGAGACCGTTCAAGAGGTATAACCATGTGGTACAGATTTAAACCTGGAAGCATGCATAATGGAGCGTACGTTCTGGCGTTTCACAACGCTAGATTCAAGTAAGCATGTGCCACCTACAACTTCATGTAAAACAGTAACACTGTACAGTCCAAGCAACAGCAGAAGGTCTGACTGAAGTGACTACTGGCTGCTTTAGAACCACAGAGGATGATGTAAAGCATGTCTGTGGGAAGAGGGAGGGAAAAAAATAGTAAAAAATTATAACGTAGTCAGATAGGCAGAACTATGTACCTTACTCATATCTAATATCCTCACAGAGCTAAACTGCTTACAAAAATGAGTCCAAGCCTGAGCTAGAAGGCTTATATTTTATTCAGGTGGTTACTGTTTGGGAAATTGTAAATCCTCTGTTCTCTTATGAGCATGTTAAGCAGCCATAAAACATAGAAGTTGTTGCCAGCAAAGTCAGGAAGAAAATTGTCAGTCTTCGTGTTACCACAAAAAAAAAAAAAAACCAAAACCCACATATATATATACACACACCAGTATCAATTATACCAAATCTTCAAATTATAAGTGTAAAAAGTCGATGTGGAACATAAAGATTATATGGTTAGAAGGATTTTACTGCTCCATTTTTATTTTTTCGTTATCATCATACACTTCAGCTTCTTCTATCTGGGGTTATTTTACTCCTAACCCAAAAAACATTTGTGTGCATTAGCATGGTGAAAAGATTGCAGTCTCTCCCAGAAACTCCGATTCACAAGTGTATTCGGTCCTCATTAATTTAAACCTCCCATCACTTCTAGAAAAAAAAAAAACCAAACATTTCGAATACCTAGCTAAGTACCCAAATGTAATAAAAAGTAATAATTATACTCCAGCATAACATACTTATCATTTCTTTCGAACTGTGTGCACCACTGTTTTCTTGTAATCTTTTCACATATAAAGTTGTTTTATCCATGTAACAATACAGCTGTACTCCAGTAACATTTGTTCAAAAGCCGATATTCTCACGTATGGCATAGGCACTTACATCACTATTACCACGTGTATTACCTACACTCATGGGAGCATAAGGCAAAAAAGTCTGCTATGTAAAATGAAATGTACACATCTTTCTTATGAAACAAGATAGAGATAAGGATTTGTTTGTTACAGTGAAATACACCATATTCCTGTCTAATGTAACATTACTGAAATTACTGCAGGAGTAGATTTGACTATTAGAAAAAATGCCTAAGATTTGCTAAATGCATCATCTAAAGACACTGTGGTAGGGGTGAAAAAAAAAATCGAGATAATATTTCAAGATACCTTTTTACGTAATTGAGCATTCTACCTTTCTACAAAGTAAGAGGTTCTAATTTTTAAGACTCAAAATGTATTTTTTTTAGAAACAAAATTCTGGACACATTAATATTGCAGTGTTGTTACAGTTAAGAGCTGTAATTCATTAACCACTACATTACCCATCCTGCTGCCCCCATCCAACCTGCTCCAAAGTACTGTTATACAAAAATCCCATGAAATCTCCTGATTTTATATTGTAACAATGATAAGGCAAGAATATTCTCTATTTTAGTGCAAGTCCTTTGTGGATTACAAGGATTAAAGGCATTTCACTGCCTTCTGTCATCCTAACTGGGTTGACATCATTACATATCAGGTTCAGGTGCTCCCTACCCTCTAACAATGTTATGTCCAACACAGAAATTAAGCTGTGTTTCTCAGGAAACAGCAAACAATGGCTTTGTTTTTTAATCCAAGGCTACTTTCAAAGGCTCACTGTAAGTAACAGAAAAATCTATACTTCCCAATAGGAATATTGAACACTAATGCTTTCACCAAATAAAGGACAGTTAATTCAGAATATCTACTCTGTGTTTTCATTTGTGTTTCAATTAATAGTTTTAGGTCCTGTGTTAATTTATTATAGCTAACTTCAAAATGCCAAAGCAAGAGAGATGATACTTGCAGAACTGGAGTTAAAATTATATGCTCATAAGATGGTGTTTTGTGTTAAATTTGTTTGCAAAAATTAACGTCCCATGAAACAGAGGTGCGGTTCTCAAAAGAATGTATCAGAACAATGGTTACTTTTCTACTTTGTGTGTACTTAATTTCAGGTTCCTGCTGCAAATTTATTTAAAACACAACTCCTAATTATAGAACTTCAACACATAAAGGGAATCTTCCTTGCCATGTTTCCATATAGGCCTCCGTGGATTTCTCACCCAGACCTCCTCTAGGCACAACAATCCACAGGCATTGCATTTCCCCTCAAGAACTGAACTGAACTCTCTTCTGGAACAAAGCAGTCAAGAAATCAAACAGGCGGCTAAGGACAAAAACAACCAGTCCATTTGGCGGCACCTCTCCAGCTACCTCCAACTATTAACAGCCTTAACCATAACTACATCACTGCAGAAGAGGACAGGGCAGGGAAGGTTCGTCACACGCCACGTTCCAAGCGCCTCCCGCAGCAACCGCCGCTGCGAGGCCGCCGGCCGCCCAGGCCCGCGACTCCGCACCACCGCCGGGCACCGCACCCGGCCGCCCACCGGGCACAGCCGGCGGGCGCGGGCGAGCCCACAGCGGCCAGCGCGTCCTGGCTGTGTTTAACGGCGGGCAGAGAGCCGCTCCCGCCGCCTGCGGCAGTCAGCGCGTCTGAGGCCCTCGGCCGGCCTCCCCGCCGCGACGGGGCCACCGAGCCCCCCGGCGGAGCTGCCCCTGGCCCCGCTCCGCCTCTGCCGCCCCCCGGAAGGGCCGCGGGCGGGGAGCACCGGCAGCCGCTCTGCACCAAGGGCCGCCGCGCTGCGCGGCTGCGAGGGGAAGTGGGGGGAGGGGAAGAGGTGGGGAAGGGGAAGAGGTGGGGGAAGGCGGGAGGAGAAGGAAACGGGCACTTCCGCGCGCGCGCGCAGCGGGGGAAGGGCGGGGAGGGCAGGGGGTTATTTATAGCCCGGCTGCTAATTTGGGAAGCTGGATAACGCGCCCCGCGGAGCGGCACCTGCCGCCAGCACTCACCCCATCCCGCAGAGAGTCGCCGGCTCCTTTAAAACCACCGCAGACCCCTCCCTCCGGTCCTCCTCTCCTCTCGTCTCGAGCCCCGCGGCCCGCCAATCGGCGGCGGCGACGCAACGGGGCTGCCGGCAGCCAATCAGCGGGCCGCTTAGTGGCCTGAGGAGCGGTGAGGAGGCAAGATGGAGGCGGCGGGTGAGGCGGCGGCTGTCCCCGCCGAGGAGCTACGGGCAGCAGCCGCCTTCGTGGCTCCCCTGCGGCCTGAGCCGGCGGCCGCTGCCGCCGTGGTGCTGCCGGAGCGGCTGCAGCGGCGGGAAGCTGAGCGGCAACAGGGCGTGGAGCGACAGCGGCAGAAAAAGGAGGCGCAGGTGGTGAAGGAGGAACAGAGCGAGTTCTTCGTCGCCGCCTTCTCCCGGGAGCGAGAGGCCGTGGAGGCGCTGCTGGCGGCGGGGCCACTGGAGGAGGCGGCCGCCCGCCTGCAGGGGCTGCAAAAGCTGCTGACCGAGAGCGTGCGGTTCCTGGCGCCTTACGAGCTGCGGCAGGGCCAGGAGGCCGTGGCGCGACTGCAGGGGGACCTGGCGGCCCGGCGCCAGCAGCTGCAGCCCAAGAAGAAATTCGCCTTTCGGGCCCTCAAGAAAGAAGCGGCGCCTGGCAGCGAGCCGCGCCCCGAGGAGCCCGCCCAGCCCGCGGCCGCCGAGCCGGCCCCCTGCCCCGGCACCGCCGAGGGGGAACCGGGCGGACCGCCGCTGTGCGGGTTCAGTGGCGCCGAGAACCAGGAGCTGGAGCTCGGCCCCGCGGAGCTGCTGCAGCGCGACGTGCTGCTCTCCCAGCTGCGCGGCTGCCGGGTGCGGCTCCGCGGCAACGCCAACACTGTGCGGGTGCGGGACTGCCGGGGCTGCACCGTGCTCTGCGGGCCCGTCTCCACTTCCGTGATGGTGGATGGCTGCAGTGACTGTGTCCTGGTGCTGGCCTGCCAGCAGCTGCGCACCCATCGCACCCGCGATAGCCGCTTCTACATACAGGTGACCAGCCGGGCCGTGATCGAAGACTGCACTAAGGTCTCCTTTGCCCCCTACGCCTGGAGCTACCCGGGTATCGAGAGGGATTTTGAGTCTTCTGGGCTGGACAGAAGCAGAAACAACTGGAACCTGGTGGATGACTTTGACTGGCTGGCAACTGACAGGCCTTCACCCAACTGGAGCCTGATCCCTGAGCAGGAAAGAATCAGCTGCTGGGACTGACTGCAGGGGCAGCTCAGTACTGAGCAAGAAATCCTGGTGTAAAAGCACTGATTCATAAACAGTGGAACTTCATTGCCAATATGCCATTAAATAATTCCAATCGGTATTTAAATTGTGAATTACAATGTATGACTTTTTATTTCTTTAATTCAAGAATAACCAGTCAAATATAGTTTACTGTTCTTTCACAAGTTGCTGCTATAATCTTTATGTATCACTGTGGAGTTTGCCAACTACTACAGTACCTCATTGCTAAGTTTTTCTAATTAAGGTGGGGCAGCGTGCACCAACAAACAGCAGCCCCTGTTAGAACTGTTGTGCTGCTTTCACTCACACAGGCAGGATCTGAATTAGCTGCAAGTAGTACAAACTGTGCTGAAATGGAAAAATCAGATTTTTTGCATTTTTGTAGTTCTTAGGTTGCAGATGACAGTACACTATCTTATGCGGTATACAGGAGGGGACTTTGGTGGTGTAATGGAGACAGTGAAATCTGTAAGTTTGCTTTATTTAGGCTTTGATTTCAAGTGACATAAATCTAAAAAAAAGTCACCTTGTAAACATTTAATGCTCTCCTAGTACATTAATGATCGTTTGAAATTAACAAACTTGCAGAGGCTATATAAATACTAAATCTTCACAGCCTGAAAATATTATGTGAAAGGATGTTCCTTCTATAAACAATTTTAACTTGAATAAAATGAGTGCTTTGAGTGTACTTCTGGGGGCAAACAGTAAGTTCTGATTAATGTTACAGAAGCTCAGTAACCTGCTCTACTGTAGTCTGAAACTTCAGGGGAGAAGTATTCAGGGTTGTCCTACTAATTGTTTTGTTTGCCTACCAGAAACTAGGCTTTGTGGTGCTGTGATCCTAATTTACAGCCCCCTGCTGCTGCATAAGTGAAGCATTGACACAGGCAGTCAGTAAAATGGGAAGATGAAGTGCTATGTTCCAGTTCCGAAACTGCACAGTATCTTGCATAAAGTACACGGTAACGTAAGTCCTATTTCTTCACTCCTGCTAAATAAATTTAAAAGGTAGCAGCATTGTGGAATACAATGTTTTTACAAGGCACTGTTAGTAGTGAAGTGACCACTATTCATACATAGTAGGTTTAGGTTTCCAAAACCACTCCTGTGACATTTTACAATAAATAATTGCTTATCTTGCCTAAGAATCAGCTTAGAGTTGTATTTTAAAACTGAAAAATATTTATGCTGCCCTACCATCATGTATGTGCCTCTAACAGAAGATGAATACTAGCCAAACCCGTCAAAACCTCATCATTGCTATGAGAAATACTTGAAAGTTCTCTTGAGTGCTTGACTTGTTTTGAGCAGATAAACTTTTTGTCTAAGTTGTTTTTAGCATATTTAATTCAAAAAGGTATTTTTTATATATTCTAAAACTTTCAGTTTTGTTTACTTCTGTTAATGTGTACTTTTTTTACTGAATTGGATTTTGCATTTCAAATGTATTTGGTTTTGTTAGAGTTGTCCCTTCACAAATGATTCTCCTTTGCATTGACAGCATAATAAAATGATTTGAAGGAAACAGCTTTAGTCTAGCTTTAATGTACATAATTTTTAATATCTTTTGTTAAAGGGATGTAATCAGATGAGGCTCTGATGTATCTTACCACAACCATTGTAGTAAGTTAAGTCTGTCTTCCCCACATGTCCTGGTAGTGACAAATCAATCCCCTTAGCATCTTCTAGTCCTGGGATTGTTAAGCCTGTAAGAACTACAGAAATGCCTTTGTTCTGCCAGCTAAAAGCTATAAACATTTTAAGTTTACTTACTGTGTTGATGGACTCTGGCAAATCTGGAAATGGAGATACCCCCACTGGGCTGCAGCAGGCATTGGAGATGTGTGCTTGTCAACACTTGGAACTGGCCTTGGCCTGTGAGTGCGTTCCTGCATTAGCTGTTGGTCTGTAGCGTGCAGTATTGCCTGGTTAAACAGAGCATGAGTCAAAACAAAGAAATTTAGACTTCAGTTTCAGGCTGAAAATGGTTCCTTAGTGATGTTTTTCAGAGGTCACTTACTGACATCTCAGTTCCCAGTGTTTTTTTTCTCCCCTCAAAATACTTCGGTCAAACCAAAACTATTAGGTAGTACTTTTCAGTAACATGGCTTTAGAGGATACCACTAAAGATGTTCCAGACAATTACTTTTGCTTACAGATTTATCATTGCCTCTGTAATACAAAGCAAGTAATAGAATCCCACTCTCAAGTGTGATGTGAGAGAAGAAAATTCCATGTGAGAACAGCAAGTCTGATTAAGCTTGCTCAGACGAATACTTAATGTGATTTGTAATACTAAATACTTGCCTTCGTATATATTACACACACAATTACATGTTTCCATGCACCTCTTTTAAATGTTAATTTTCTAATGTAGGATGATACTAGGAGAAATTTAAAACTAATTGGAAATAGAAGGATGTTTTATTAAAAGTAACGTAGTACGTGACCACAAGTTTTGCACTAGAAAAGGTTTGCTAGCATATTCATAGGCTCTATCAGTGTAGAAAATGCAGCTTTTTTAGGTATGGAAGAAAGAGAAACACCTAAGCATGTCTATCTAGTTGTTTTAACAACACTAGTTGTAGTATTTTTAAAATTAAAAATACATATGGGAAAGGAAGGCACAATTGGTATAAGCAGTAGCAGGCTGCCAGCTATGTGTTCCAGAACACTTCCCTGACACCACCGGTGAGGATGAATCATGCACTACTCACCTGTGCTGTAAACCCCCAGTATTCTGCAAGCCCTTGTACGTGGGAAAAAAGTAAAATGCCATGTGAGTGAGAACATATTAGCTGATATCCCAAAAGTACAGTTATTCATTTGAGAATCCATTTTTCCAGTCAAATCTAGTGGAAAATAATAACGGGGATGTACTGAGAATTATATACTCAAGAAATTTTTATAAAAGTATTTAAAAACATGGCAGGAGTAAGTATATATATATATAAACATAAATTTTTACAGGATACTTAGACATACATAAACTGCATTTAAAATATCTCAGCTATTTTTTAAACTAAATTGCTTAGCATCTATTTTCTTAGATGGAAGAAAATTATATTGACACATACTCAAACTAATGTTTTGGAAATAAGACATTAGGAGTACTTTGACATGCCTAGACTGTAGAGTTGTCTAAGTTATTTAATTGGAACTACTTACAGAGTAAACGCTAAACGTGTGAAAACTAAAAGTCTAGTCCATGGTATTTGTAGCTTCATCATATTTCTCTACTTTTTGCCTCAACTGACAAGGCACCAGAAAAAATTGCTTCCTGTCTGCAGGTAAGACTTACACTATTTGTTCAAGAGGTCAAAAATGTATCTTGAGTACGGAAGTGATTAAATATGTTCACTGAGAGTGTCTGGTTTCAACAAGTGAGGAATTTTGTGTTATCTTGCCTCTAGACGAGTTAATAGTGGATCATCTCATACATCACACTGAAGCAAACCTTCAGACAGAGCAAGGAGTGTGTCATGACATGCCCCGAGCTGCCAGCAGCAGGTGGCCGAGCTCCTGAATTCCTCTCCTGAACCTTCCAAATGAGGAATATTCAGGGGGAAGGTTGGGCAGACTTCATACAGCAGCTGGTTTGAGATGTGCCAGGCAGTCTCCCTTCTCCCGGGTCAAGGAGAGGCTTGCAGTGCAGCCTGGTCCGAGCCACTTTGTCCCCCTGCTGATACAGCTTGAGAAGGCAGGGCAGCACATGCTCGGTTTCTTCCCTCAGAGTGATAAGCAATGCTGACATGAAGAAAATACCTGCCAGCCTCTTCTCGGCCAGGAGCCAGGATTGCTTTGTGTCTAACCTGCTAGGGAGAGCTTGCAAAAATCTTCTCCTCAGGGACCCACGGGGGAAGAGGTACTTTGTTCAGGAGGCTTTGTGCAAGCCTGCGCACTGAACTGGGTTCATGGCTGAGAGGGCAGCAGGTAGAACCAGACTCGCGGTCGCGGTGGAGGGAGTGCAGGAGCAAGCTTGTGAAAATAAGCTGGTTTCAAGCTGCCTTGCCTAGTAGTAAGATGGAAACACAATGCGAGGGAGCCCCATGAATGAGCATGTTCAGGGATGGTAATTCCCCAGGCAGTAACGAAGGGGGAGCACCGGGAGGTAGCACAGGTTGCCGCCTGCTGAGCCATGCAGGCAGCAGCACAGGCAGCAGTGCAGGCAGCAGTGCACTGCCAGTCACAGCAGCACTGGCAGATGAACCACCAGCACCTCTTTGCCTCTGTCTGCAGCAGTTCGTTGGTGCGACCCACACGTTGGCCAGATTCACATCACCTGCATAACACAACACTGAAGCAAAGTCTCCTGAAGAACTTTAGCTCTGGTTTGCATTTCATTGTCACCAGAATAACACAAAGAACTCCTTTAACACATACCCTAAAGAAATGAATTTTGCTAGGCCTCAGAAGGGGCTGAAAAACTCCTGCCAAGAATGTGGTTATGAACACCTATGAAGATAGCAGAAACTTCAACACGGTAAAACTAAGTGCAAATTTGCCCTGAATAGAGGGCTCCTTGGCAGAAAGGTAGGAGGTTTCTAAGCAGTATGGGACATCGAGGTGTGGAACCATTTTCCTCAGAGAGTCACACAAGTATACTCTTGTTTTAAACCTTTTTGAAAGACAGCCTGGGTGGAGAGCCCTCCTTCAGCTGACAGCCTTACCAAACTCTTTAAAGCCAGTGAAACTTCCTTAGCTTACCACAGCACTGTAACTCAACCTTTTAAAGCTCACGTGTCTGTGAATTAAACAATACACAACAACGAACCCATAGAAGAAAACTGAGACAATTCTTCAGCACTGCAGAGGGCTCTGATTGTTGGTATTTGTTGAGGCTGTGAGAGGTAGCACAGACCAAAGCTTGCCTCCAGAGAAGCAGACAAGAGCTTTGCTGCTGCTTCCACCAAGGCCACCATCTCACCGGGAGGTCTTGTCCTGAGAGCCTGCTGCAGTCCAGGCATTTCCTGCTCTCTGCACTTGCTTCTCTGGATACCAGGAAAAAAACTGAGTCATTTGCGTTCGCTCTTTATCCTACCCTGCTCCATTTCAATAGATCCTGATGTGGGTTCTAGTAAAACTTGTGTGAAAAAAACAGTAAGAAATACATGCATAAGACAATTTCTTACATGCTTTTATGCTTTATAATATAAAGTTTATCTTTTAGAGGGCTTGGATTTTATTTTTTTTATTATGAGGTTTGGGTTTTTAAGTTTCATCCCATTTAAGTAATAGTTATATATAGACAAGGAACAAATCTCAGTAAAATACTTAGGAATTCTTTAATGGAAGCAGTTTCTGTGAACACATAAAATCCTCCTCCATCCCCCCTTCATATACATCCTACTTTTGTCTTGCCAAGTAGATTTCTTCCAGCATCTAAGAGTGGGATAGAGCGCAGACTTGTTGCCTTTGAGGACTGTATGCACACAGGTACATTTCTTTACCTCCTTTATATGTCATCCTTTTGCTGATCAGCTCTGCCCCCTTAACTCCTACTTTCCATCAGGCTCTCTCCACTTCTTGTGACTGGGGCCTTTTTTCTATGCGACCAGCAGATCTGCACAAGAAAGCTCGAATCCTGTACTGTACTAAAAAGCCAGTTTCATCACATACAAGAAAAGATAAAAATAGCAAGGAAAAAAAAAAATCTGTGCAACTTGTGGAATGCCAACATTTTCATTCACACTGTGATCTATCTGACTTACTTAAGGATCCATCTGTTGAGCTGAGATGTTCTCCCGCAGTAATAACTACTGTGAGCCTTTTGAAAGCTTTCAATTCCCAACATATTCCTTTCCTCTTTCTGCAAGTACAAACATTGATTTATAACTCTTACTCTCTGAGCGGCGAACACTACACCCCAGGCACCATAGTAATATAAATACTCATAACGAGCATCTGGGGGGGTTAAAGAATAGCTGTTTTCTGAACACATTACCCACATTGTGGGTAAGGATGGCTGAAATGCTGGGAACTACCCAGAGCAAAACTAGGCTGAAACCCTCACAGAATGCCCCAGCGTGGTTGAGGAGCCACAGGGTCCGGTGGATCACCCTTCCCAGGGCAGACAACAGCTGCAGCAGCAAATTTAGCTACTTGTCTTTGTTCCCAGCCTCAGGACCTGCAGGCACCTCACATGACACAGGAAAAGTAGCCTACTGAATTACTAGTGTACATAGGAGGTGAAAAAACGTAACATAAATAAATCAGACTTTTCTCCACCTGTTAATCATATGATGCGGTACAGCCATTTTATCACATTGTTCCTCAGGAGTGTCCCTGTACCGACCGCACAAATGCAAGCCAAACCATAAACTACAGTGCATAAAACCCCCTCTTATCTCCACACAATAATTTCCTATCATAGGTAAAACCAGACATCTTCATCCTTGCAATGAAATCTAACTGCTTCTAAGGAAATCAAAGAAAAAAAGAACCCAAGAAAGCCACTTGTTTCATGTCACAGAGCAGAGTGACAGAAAAATTGGCCCAGGAAATTAAACTTTTTACCCACTAAAAGCATTTCCGATGTGCCTAAAGGGAATTTCCCTTTTATATCTCGTATTCCTGAAGGTGTAAGGAGCACGCTTGGTCCAGGACTGGGCAATGGACTACCAGATTGAATTATCTCCATTAAAAGCTTTTCCCTCCATCCTAGCATTAACTGGTAAGTTTGTGGCTTATATTTAGGTTAGCAAGCATAACTTTTTTGAAAGGTATCAATACTGAACTGTTATCCAGATAAATTATAATTTCTTAACAGTGTTTTTAATTTGAACACATTCATGATGAGTTCTAGCAGATCAATAATCATTTGAATTTTATTCTACCCTTTTTTCTCCAAAATGGCACGTGAATTGTACATTTGAGTTTAATATGCAACCTCTGAGGCCAATATTAACTCAAACATCCTTGCTGCAATCAGCTGTTGTCTGCTACAGATCAGTTTCATATTTTCTTTTTGAAGTAGCAAGCCATAGTAAATCTGCCCAGTTAGGGGTGAATTCCACCCAAAATAAAGATTTGTAAGAAAAGGAGGTGCCAAGCAAAACCAGTTTTCTTTTCTGTCCACACCCCAAGACACTTCTCGGTGATTCCCCATAATCTTTCTCTTCTTTGGGATGCTCTGTTTGAGACAACCCCCAGCTGAGCAGTTTTTGCTGGGGCTGGCACAGGGCTTATCAGCTCTGTGTCTGAGATAAGCGGGAAGCATTAACTCCCCAGTTTTAAAAGTGTTAACTTCATTTTTTCAAAAGAAGTGTCAGATATGCTATAGCATATCATTTACTGTCACCAATCCCCTTTAAAACTTCAAGCAAGGTGAGCTGACTTGATGAGTGAGTAGTTTTTGCCCCTCAAAGCCCCCAGCTGGTGTTGGGAGTGTTGGAAGTACTTAACTAAACACAGCAAATTTCCAAATCCGGGTGTTTTGGTTGTGCTGATTGCTGTCATATGATTACTTGAAAGGTATTACCTGAAGCCTTGATGGTCTAATTAGTACCCTGAGTGTCCCTTCCTGAGCATCAGGTGAATCACTCCTCATCTCCCCAAAACATCGACTATTTGGGAGTAGTTTATTAGGACCCCTCCTCTTATCTTTATTTAAAGAGACCAGTGGACTGATGAGCCATGAAGTATATGCTGCATGTTCTGTTTCATTAGTTTTATTCCTGAATTAACAGAAAACACCCTAGTAAATACAGTGATATGGTTTTGCTCCAGCAGAAATATTGTGGAATGTTAATTATTAAGGTAGTGGGTATTCAGACTGTCATCTGTGCTCCTGAATATAAGCTTCTCCATACCCAGAGCAGTACTAGGCTTACATCTGCTGTGGGCGGGTTTAGTATTTCTTCTCTTATTCATTGCACTACAGAACATATTTCACCGTATATATATCTGTGATTCACAGACCTGATAGAAAATTCTTTTTCATTTTAACTGGAGTTTCAGTCTGTCATCACTGACAAGAAAGGAACTAGTTTCAGGTTAATTTGTCTAGAATTAACTTCAGGCTGTCAGATAAATGCAACCTCCAAACTATCTCATGTTTCCTATCTGGGCCCTGGAGGAGTCAATGAAATGCAGTAACGTGCACTGCATGGTTATGGGATATTTTGCCAAGAAACCAGGAGAGATGTCATTTCAGTGCTATGGCTTATTGCACAAAAATGTTTATCTGGCTCTCCCAAGAAACAGCACATGTCCACTTCACGGCAAGCAGAGAGAGTTGTGCGATGGATAATTGCCTTCCTCCTTTCCTCTTGCACGCTAACCCTTCCCCTGCCAGGGCAGCTGCAAAGCAACAAACAGCCAGGCCTGCTTAAGGGAAATCCCAGTTACCAGCTGCTCTCCAGGTCACTGCAATAGCACACAGACAGGCCAGGAAAGGCCCATGCCAAAAAAACACCTATTAGTGCAGAAAAAAGTAGCACCTTGATAGCCTTTGTCCTTGCTGAAGAAACCTCTGGCATCCCAGGATCTTAAACAGCAACAGAGCAGCATCCACAGCACCGTACTATCAAAATGCTTTTTTTTAAAAAAAAAAAAGTATTTAATCATTATTATTTTTCACACTTGCCTTCCTCCTGGGCAGGTCCCTCGGGGTCACGCACCATGCTGCTGGCAGACGCTAGAGGGTGCCCCAGGGCACCTGGGCAGCAGCGGATCAGGTTGGGCTGTATTGGGTTGTTTTGGGTCAGGGCAGAGCCTCCCCATCCTTCTCCTGGGGCTGCTCCTTTCCCACCTGTGGCATTAGCACCCACACCCTCACACACTTGCAGGTTAGTTTGGCATTGTTGCTTGGCATTTTGCATTGCCATAGCAGATGGTGAGCCAGCATGAGACTTTCTCAATACCTCTGAACCTCTGTGGGGCAAGGGGGAAAGCAGGAGGTGATACTTCCGAGTGTGTAAAACCCCCAAAGTGCTGGAAAGAGCAAAAGCCCAGCATCCATGCTTGCCTGAAGGGGCTGTGTGGTGTAGGGAGGGAGGCCACCACCAAAGGAGAGGTTTCACACCCCACTTTTCTGCCTGCTACAGCATGGAAGTGGAGCTTGGCTGCATGTCCCTGGTCAGACCCCGAGGACTTCGGGAGTCCCTCCCTTGCTGCTGGGTCAAATTCCTCCCAGTGTAAGCTCCCAGGTCTCCTTGGGCAGCCCTGCTCCCCTCCCCGGCCCAGTGATTATCCAGTAAGCTGCTCATGTCAGCATTTTTTTAAATAAAAGCATCTCTAGATTTCAGGCTGGGGTTTATTTATTGAGTTTCTCTGAACTTTTCCTTTCTCCTTCCCTCCTGCCAAGGCCCAGAGATGGTACATGCCCTGGAAGTAAATAGAAAATGACATGCTTAGGTTTTTTAAGTCACTGTAAACTACACGCTTCTCTGCTTCCAGAACACATAAGCCACAGAATGTCATCTTGGGTCAACACAGAAGGATAAGGACTAGAAAGGTGTAGATATGAATAAATCAGGATCAAGTATATTTTTGTATTCAAGCAGCCTTTTTTAATCTCTGAGCCCTCTTCCTTTTTCCCCAAAGGATCCATATTCTTTTGGCAACAAAGATCTTTTTATCTCGAGGCTTTCACATTCTGCCCATCCGCCTACCATAAGAAAGCACAAATCTACTAAATAGTAAAACGAGGGATTATTTCCACTCATCTGTTGACAGACATTTCTCCAAATTGGATCAAATGATTAAAGGTATTAGAATGACGTCTTGCAGATCCAGATCAAATCATTTGAAACCTTGAGACCGTTTCTCCTTCTCTTGGAAGGAACCACCAGAAATAGTTGTAGGTGCTAATTGCCCATTATTCTCACTAATGTGAAATTGTTAATTGGGATCTTTGAATATTTTACTTGCTTGAATCCTAACCGGGGGAGCTCAAGATGGAAGGACCGTGCAGTGGCTCGCTTCCCACCATGCCGTTCAGGGTCTCTTCCGATGCTTGAATGGGTTCTTCCTCGAGTCGCTTACACTGAGAAGAGGGGTCCAGGCTGTGAAATCTTCCAACATCCCACATTACGAAGATGGCACTTCTGAAAGTCAAATTCAATCAGAAGAAACGGGTAAAACTAGCGCAGGGACTATGGCTCATGAACTGGTTTTCAGTGCTTGCTGGAATCCTTGTTTTTAGCATGGGATTATTCCTCAAAGTGGAACTCCGGAAGCGAAGCGAAGTGATGGACAATTCCGAAAGCCACTTTGTGCCCAATTCTTTGATATTGATGGGTATATTATCCTGCGCCTTCAATGGTTTTGCTGGCAAAATTTGTTACGATTCTCTGGATCCCACTAAATTTGTCAAGTGGAAGCCTTTGCTGAAACCTTACCTGGCACTATGTTTCCTGTTTAACATCCTCCTTTTCTTCGTCGCACTGATTTGCTTCCTCATGCGGGGCTCGCTGGACAGCACGCTGGCCCAGGGGCTCAAGAACGGCATGAAGTTCTACCGGGACACAGATACCCCCGGGAGATGCTTCATGAAGAAGACCATCGACATGCTCCAAATTGAGTTCAAATGCTGTGGGAACAATGGCTTCAAAGACTGGTTCGAAATTCAGTGGATCAGCAACAGATATCTGGACTTCAGCTCCAAAGAAGTGAAAGAGTAAGTGACTTAGTGGGATTTGTATCGCATAGTAACATTATTTGATCAGTATTGTACTAAGGAAATGTACGTCCCAACAGGCATTGACTGGAGGGGGTTTTGTATAAAACTTCTTTTTCCCCTCAACTCTCGCTTAATAAGCATCTCAAATGATCAGCTAGATTGCTTCCTCCCCTGACAAATTCCTCTGACATTATCCAGAACATAAAAAATAAAGCGCCAAAATACAATTCTCGTTCTTTCTCTGTGTGAGGTAAACAGACTTAATGGTTTTTTACTGTCTTTTACCTCTTTATAAAGCCATTACGTAGAGCCACACATAATTACTCCCCAAATCAACGGGAAAGTATCAGAACTTCACTATTCCTAAAGCAGATTTCAATGTTCCTAAAAAAAAACACCCCTGGATATATATTGATGATACCGCTTTTAAAAATCAGCTCAAGACATTGGCAATTAATCAGTCTCACAGAAACAAATAGAAACAATAACGCTTTACCAATAACCTATGCATTTTAAAACCCTAAGATTTAGAATTTTATTTTTATATTCACTCAATGGATTGCTTCACTGCTGTGACAATATTGAACCGTCAACACCCGTTGATGTTCCTAGCTTTACATAGTGTCCCTTCTACCCAAAGGCATTTTATGTTATCATCTCCTCTATAAAAATATACTCAGTATATAAACTTGTGCCTAATTTTTTTAAACTTCACATGAAACAGCACTAGTCTCTTCTATATTCTTCAGAATAGATTGTTGGCAAGAAACACCTTAATGGCTCTGATGTCAGTGCTCAAAGAGGCAGTAATCTCAAAATCAGGTTAGGAGCAATAAGCGCAAGTAAAAAATAAACATGAGAAGAAATGAACTTTTGAAATTAAAATATGAGCATTGGGCATAAATACCCACAACCTTTTAAAAAATTAAGCATTTTGGGAAGAGATCATTATTCAGAGCTCTTTGGGAACATAATTCGTTAGCATTCATACTCTGTGGTTGCACAAAGGGTCTTGTAAACTGGAAGCAATCTGTCTTTTAAATACATTGCCTACGTTAAAAATGTCTGAAGTAATTTTGAAAAAAGCCTTGTGTGTCTCTTGGGATCCCTGCCTGACTGTGTAAATGGTATTTCACTTGTGTGTCTCTCCGCCTATTGTTTTGACTTGTTGGGTGGTCTGGTTGTTTTTGCAATTTTGAACTAGGACTTCCTAGTGAAAACTGTTACAGGCTTAAGCTATTGCACTGTGGGTTTATAACAAATACATTCACAATTTAATAATGGAGTATTTGCATGGTGAAGGTATGCCCATGAGTATAAATAACTACTTGAAAACTTAATAAGTTCACCTTGCCAGCATTATGTGGAGATTTGAGAGCTGTAACTTAATCCAGCAGCAGTGGAAGGGCAAAGCACAGAAGGAAAACAAGGTTATATTGTCCTTAATAAATGATGTCTTCTTTGGGACTGAGACTCAGAGCAATTTCTTCGTATCGCTGAGGCAGGAAACAGGACATTAAAAATCCACAAATGGATGTTAATGAGTGAATTCAAGGTCTGAACTACGTAGCAGTGCACAATCTCTGCTCACATTCCTTGTGGGTTATTCTGGCTCTTTTGAAGAAAAGTTCTCATTAATCCCAGGCAAGGTGGGAGTCTGTCCCCTACAATGTGATTTTTATGTTATTTGTAGCGGGGAGGCCTGATCCAATCTCTTTGAAACTGGTGAAGCATTTACACATCCATGGGAATTAGACCCAACTCAGAGCACGCTTTATGTATAGATATTAAACCTGAACTGCATTTGGCATTTAGATATATTTAGGTCATGACCGCAAAGTGGAGTTTTGCTTCACCAGGCTGTTCCATCCCCTCTCTGTGACATAACTTCAAAATATCCACATAAAAAGCTACAAGACACTCTCAGGTTTGGGGTTTTTTTTACCTTTCTAGATCACTGGGACTCTCAGTTCTATCATATTTTAAGCGACATGGCATTTGTTAAGAGTTGCAGTCCTCTTAGTATGGTTGTCTTCTGCAGTGACAGTGAACTATTTGCCTTCTAACTATCTCTCATCTAAACATCTCATAAGGCAGTAGGCTAAATGGCTGTTTATAGAGAGCAACCACAGTCTCAAATGAACAATAGCTGGGGAGCTCCTGCAAAGATTTGAGAAAATTTTAAACACACTGTTGCTGAAACACATTTCATGTTTTAAATACTGGCTACAATACAAGCCAAGAATAAATGCATAACCCCTTCCTGGAGCTATTCTCACCCAACAGAAGCTATTGGGTTTGCTGGATCCGTGGTCTAGCTGGATGTGATGGGTCCTAAGACTGTTGTGTGTCCTTTTCCAAGCTCTGGTCACCTCCAGCATCTTCCTTCCACCCTAACCATGCTGTGATCACTCTTTTCTGACTACCCCCCTTGAAATTTTTCTCTGCCATTTACTTTTCCTAAAAATCAGTTTATTTGAAGAAGTGACCCTAGAGGGCGCGTTTCCATCATGAAGAGTTAATTATAGACTCGGCGTAGCCTTGACATATAAAAGGGTTTCAGAGAGGAAAAACACCCAGGACAAACACCACTATAGAAGCAGAAGATGCAGAGCAATGGCATGGCCGGGAGACACGGTGTAAAATCCACATTGCCTTTGCTTTCCTTTCTCATGCACGTTTGCTCCAGTTTATCTTTTTGTGTGTGTGTGTTTCACGCTTCCTTCTGCCCTTGCCCCATAGTCGGATCAAAAGCAACGTGGATGGAAGGTACCTGGTGGATGGTGTCCCCTTCAGCTGCTGTAACCCCAGCTCCCCGAGACCATGCATCCAGTACCAGGTCACCAACAACTCAGCTCACTACAGCTACGACTACCAGACGGAGGAGCTCAACCTCTGGCGCCGCGGCTGCCGGGAAGCCCTCCTGCACTACTACAGCAGCATGATGAGCTCCATGGGTGCCGTCGTCCTCCTCGTCTGGCTTTTCGAGGTAACCCTTTCCTCCCAGCCATGCTTTACTGAAGCACCAGCTCTGGAGAGGCAGAGCGTTTTGCAGCATGGACTTCTGAGTCGAATATCAGAGCTATTGAAAATAAATTATCCACTGTGGTTCTTTGGCTGAGAAAACATCTAATAGTGAACACCTGCATAAGGCCTGAAAGGTCCCAGGCTGGACACACAGCTGGGAAGTGTGGGCTGGGGGTTACATTGCAGATCTCCCCTTCAGAGTAGTCCTACCACAGCCTCAAGTATCCCCACAGCAAGAGGGACAAAAGGACCAATCTTGTGCCCAATGCAGGGTGCTGAGCAGGGAAGAGTGTGGGAGGGCTCACCTGTCTAGATACATTAATTTTACCTGTGTCACCGCTAATGGGGAATGAAAAATATGCAAGGCAGCACGTCAGAAAGAGATGGCAGTAATTTGTGGGACACAAAGTGCAATTATGGGGTTGATGAGCTGATGAAAATAAGACTTAGAGCCATTTGCAGTGTCCAGCTTCAGGGCAGCATTTGGTTTAAGGTCCTTCATCAGCTCCATCAGTGGTTTTGGTCGCAAGAAGTGGCTTAGGTGAAGCAGATGGATTAATTTTATTTTATTCTGCTTCCCAAAACCACCCCGTGTATACAAACAGGTGCAGATACTGCCCAGCATAGATGTTTGTGGGCACCATATCCCAAAGTGCAGCTTTGCTGCTAAAATACGGTTCACCCAGTGCAAAGAAAACATGTCCTTCTGCCTCTGGGAGATGGCAAATTTTCTGGTTAGGGTGTTTGATCAATATTAATAGCCAGGGAGCGTGGGCTGGCAGCGGCACGAGGGCCGGCACGTGGAGGCGCGGGCTGTGGAGGACAGCAAATTGGGAGGGTGCCGCTCAACGTGCAGAAAACCCTTTCTAACCCTGGAAATGGCTGCTGTGAATGGCACTGCCTCTTTGCAATGATTTCACACTGCTTTCTAAAAATTTAGATGAACAAAAGTTTTTTAAAAAGGTGAATTAGATTTTTATACACGTACTGGGCTACACCGTTCCAGGAATGAAGATGATTTTTTTGGAAAATGAATACCTATCCAAGTAACCTGTGAACTGAAAGGGATGGAACTATCATAAAGGAACTCCATGTTATTTTATTTTAAAATAACTACTCCACATGGCTGAGAAATTTACTACCTCCTTGTACACTGTTATTCTGGTGAGAAAAGAGAAGCTCATGCCTCAGCCCAACTTCAAATGAAGAGAGGGGAATTTCAGCTGCATATGAAAATCAGAAAGAAATTAAAAAACTCAGGGGGAAAATGCACAGAAATACTAATGCCAGCTATCATTACTTGGAACCTGTAACATAGCTCTGCTGACTTGTAGGACAGTGATATGTTAGCAGTGATAAAAATGCAGTATTTTATTTCTAGCTCTTCAAATACACCCCAATATTTTTTTCAACCTGTGGCATAATGAGAAATACGATCCTCTCTTTTTCCTTTGTCTGTTTTAAAATATAAGGTGAGATTTCTTTCAGGCAACCAGAGGGCTCTTGGGTTAAAACTTTAAAGAAATATCATAATTATGGGTTATATTAATTGCCTCCCCTGAGTATTTATGACTTGCCTGACATTCTACCATAAAGAGTCCAAATTTGGGTCTTAAACTCCCTCTGCTTTTAAAGCAGGAGACAGACATTAATTTAGTCCCTCTTGAAATATAATAATTTTCTTTAAATTGCAGTCAGAGTAGGAAACAGTTTTATATGGAGGAGGAGAGCAGCAGAGGTCCCAACTCCTGGCCAAGGTTAAGACGTCAGCCTGACCAGGGTGCGAGTGCTCATTTTCCCTTGGACCGGCTTGCTGAGGAGTTACAGAAAAGTGCAAAAACAAAGGAACGCCCTGGTTTGCTTTGCACCTAGAGACGGTGTGAACTCAACCCAGCAGCAAGGCCACAGCACCTCCCCAGCAAAGCCCTTCTGGGGGCTGCTGGAGGACTCTTCCAGCTGGGTTGGTGGTATTGAGGTGTGGGAAGGGGGACAGAGCACGGAGGGGAACACTAATGGCAGCTTTGAGCTGTAGGAAAATACAATGTGCCAAATGGGTGTAGGCACATCAGGGAAGGTCATTTAGGTTTAACTTTTCTATATTAGGTGCAAGGAAGAATGAACCTATTTTGAAATATTAAAACTTCTATTTGAAGAAAAAGTAGCATATCATATATTCTGGAAATATATTATTAACCACATGCTGCTTTTACTAGCAAAAGCTGTAGGCTTCCCATGAGTGACAACCGGTCATGAGTGTGACAAAAAAAGATCACACCCTGCTCTAGCTAAGCCGCCTCAGGCTAAACCCTGGCAAACAGATGGGCTTTGCTGCAGAAGGTCAAGCAGAGCAAGCCTGGTTGTCTTCTTGACCTGCCTCAGCCAGCAAAGAGGAACTGGGGGGTTCGAGGGTGCCCTGAATAGAATTTCAAAAGGAAAGGAGAGGAGCAGCCAGTTCCTGAGATGTTCCAGGTCCTTCACCTGTATAAACACGTGGCTGTCACTAGGTCACAGCTACTGCAATGATCATAACCCTGAGATTCATGACACATGTGGTGCCACAGAGGGAGCCCAGCACTGAACCCCAAGAGGTGGGAACCCAGGAGAGTGATAAAACATGAGCAGGAGGTGCGTTGCACATTGTGCACTGGAGAATAAACTCTCTGATGCATTGAACACTAGGAGTGAACTCATAATGATCTTCAAAAGGACCCCACAGGCATTGGGGAGCCTCCAGAAGGACAGTTTGCTCTGCTGGCACAGATGGATGGGCTGAGCATGCTGTGGTGCAGGGGGATGCACCAGCTTCACTTGCCCATATGCAGGCCTGGAGAAGCACTGCAGCCTTGTTCCTCCTGCCACTTTAAAGTTCCTGTAAAATGACATTTTCATGACAGTTTGTCCATTTGACAGGGGACATCATAACTCAGTGAGGCCACACTAGCATTGGGACCCTGATGTCCAGGCCTTTTCTGCTGGATTGTGATTAAGCGCAGGGCTATAACTCATAGTCGCAGACTGGTTGAGGTTGGAAGGGACTCTGAAGGTCATCTTGTGCACAACTGCCTGGTCAAGCAGGGCCAGCTCCAGTTGGTTGCCCAGGACCATGTCTAGACAGCTTTTGATATCTCCAAGGAGGGAGACTCCAATACTTCTGTGGACAACCTGTGCCAGTGCTCAGTCACCCTGACTGAAAAAGTGTTTCCTGACATTCAAACAGGAGCATTTCAGTTTGTGCCCCTGGCCTCTTGTCCTGCCACTGGACACCACTGGCTTCATCTTCTTTGCACCCTCCTTTCAGGAATATGTACATATTTATGAGATTCCCCCTTGAGCCTTCTCCAGGCTGAACGTTCCCAGCTCTCTCAGCTTCTTCACACAGGAGAGGTGCTCCAGTCCCTTCATCATCTCAGTGGTCCTTTGTTGGACTTCCTCCAGTATGTCCACGTCTCTCTTGTACCAAAGAGCCCAGAACTGGACACAGCTGTGGCATTACCAGTGCAGAGTAGAGGGAAAGGGTTACCTCGCTCAAGCTGCTGGCAATACTTTGTCTAGTGCAGCCCAGGATATCATGCATCTTCTTTGCTGCAAGTGCACATCGTTGATTCACATTCAACTTGATGTCCATGAGGACTCCAAGGCCCTTTACCTCCAAGCTGCTTACAGCCAGTCACCCCCAGCATATAGGGGTGCATGGGCTTGTTCCTTCCCTGGTGGGAAGGGTTCCTTCCCAGTACTTCAGCAAAAGGCCCTGTGCTATCATGTACGGGACAAACTAATTTACCAGATAGATATCTCCGTCTTACTGGACTCTTCCCATCCAGCAGAGAAAGCAGGCTCGGGTCAGTGAAGGTGACAAGTGCTCAAATAATTTTGCACTGCTTTTAGGAAATCTTGGGAAATCTCAGGAAATCCCAGGCACCCAAAATCTTTCTGAGTAAGATTTTTAAGAAAATGAAGTCTTAAACTGAGAGAAAATGTCACAGAATCTCACCTGAGGGCAGGTCAGCTGCACAAGCAGCTTCTGCACAAGCACCTTCCTTTTTTAAAGTACAACCATATTTAGTGACTTAGAGACATCCAGAAAGACTGTAAGTGCAGCTAATTTTGTTGTCAAACAGTGGGATTTAGTAAGTTAGCCAGAAAAAAAAGCTCATGCTGACACACAGTGAGGTAGCACAAGTAGAGAGCAATGTGGAGGCCATCTTCTGCGCTCAGTCCTTTACTTGCAACAGGCATTAATATGAAAGATATTAGTCCCATGACTGAAAGCAGTGAAGCTGGGGCTGGGATGTCAAAGGAAGATGTCAAAGGCTTTACATCCCAAGACTAGTGTGATGTGATTTGTGACTTCTTGTGACCTTTATAGAATAGTGTTTCAACTGATTTAAGTTGCCATAGTATTGAGTAGATCCACAACAGCATGAGACTATTTCCAGATTCAAGGCCATTAGAACCTTCTTTGAGGACCAAAGTGTTGCAAGTCATGCATTCCTATGTTAAACAGGATGAAAATTTGCCTCTGAGTATGGAAATATTTGATGAAGCTTGTTTGTCTGACCAATGTTTTTCCCTTTCTGGTTTTGAGTGAAAGCAGAGAAACATTAACATCTGAAAATGTTGAGGGCAACCAGTGGTTACCTTCAAGTCTTCCAAGCTTTTGGAGACACTGATCGTCCACAAGCAGGATGACCAGGGTAGATAGGCTAAGGAATGGTCCACAGAAGCACATGCTTGAGCAGTCCCATGAGTCCAAAAGCCAGATGTGAATTTTTGCAATTGACCACACTATGTGGCTGAGTCCCAACTTCACATCTGTCCAGCTACCCAATGCCATAATCCTGCATGACAGTTCACAAGCTTCCTCCATCTCTATTTCAAAAGCCTCAACAGAGAGCAGCATCTTGCAGGTCCAGAGCAGCTCTCTATGGGCCTCAGCTGTGCCACCAGCAACACACAGGGATGCCGACCTCTTCAACTGTTAGGGAAGACCAGAGGTAATCGCTTCCTTGGAAATTTGGGTAGGATAACAAAGGCATCATACTTCCCTTACAGAAACAAATTCTATGCGGTCGTTAACAACAAGTGGCCTCAATCCTAGCTTTACCTAGCATGTGAAAGACTAAACTAGTCTTTTGCTTCCCTATCCTGACCACCTGCTCTATCATCTCGTCAAGCTGGCTCTTCTGGGCTCTGCCTTTTCTTTTTCTTTCTATTTCACAGTTAACCAGTTTTCTTCATAAGCACCACAGCAGTGGAAGTCAGATTGTTCTGAGTGGTGCCAGAAGGCAGGAGACCAGCTAAAATCATTCTTTTTCTCTGGAGGCAGGTTTGGGGTGTTGCCAGTGTCGGGGGTGTTACAACAGCATAGTACAGTAGAAAGAGGCTCAGTCAGGGCTACTGGGATTGGTAAATATTGTATCAGAAATAAAATTAATTTAACACTGAAGCAGTGTGAGATGCTGATCACCTGCTGCCTTGGTTTCCTTATTTGCACATACCTATATAAAAACAAAACCAGAATTTCAAGTAGACGAACTGATGGCTCAAATCCTAATGCTGTTCTGTTCTGCACAGATGCTGATTGATTAATATATCCTTGATCAGATTAAGATACTTCATAAAAATATTATGGTCAATGTGAAGTAAAAATATTTAGAGTTAAAATTAAGTGGATGGTGGCAGAGGAGGTTGTTGCACATACAAACAGCTTTACGTACATCTACTGCACAGAGACAGAGGCTTCATTAAAATCTGCCAGGAGGCACCTACCCTGTGACAGGGTATGTGGAAAGACCTTTGTGCACATGGCCACACCAAGCTGCAGTTCCACAGCGGCTGGCACGTGCTTCCTTCATAAATTGATGCATCCACTCATTGTTTATCAGCTGTCACTCCCACCCCCCATGCCACTCATTGATTTCAGATCTCCACCCTCTCCTTTCCAGCTTGTGAGGGGTCATTTTCCTCCTGCCAGTTCCTCCCCACCCTTCTTGGCCATCCAAAGGGGAAGGCTGCTCAGGATCTCCACTCGCTGCAGGATTCCCACAGCCCTCAAGCTGTATAAGCTCTTTGGTGCCTTTGGCATTTTACCCAAGCCACCAGCCCATGCTGCTGATAGCAGAGGCCGGCGGAGACGCAAACAAGGGCATAAAGGTTTGCCTGACGCTCTCTGTCTTTTCCGTTGCACGGTGCAGATGTCCGTGATGGTTGGCTTGCGTCTTCTGCACACCTCTCTGGAAAGCATTGCAAATCCTGAAGACCCCGAATGTGAAAGTGAAGGCTGGATCCTGGAGAACAACCTGAAGGACACTTTGAAGTCCGCGCTGGAGAGTTTGAAAAAGATCGGTAAGTTCAACCAGGTGGAAGCAGGCGCTGAAGGGGCCGAAGGAGAGGAAGGTGGGAAGACACCAGCCATCACAACGGTCAGTTGAGCTTCTAATTGATGTGGACTTTTTATCAAAGAGGACTAAAAACCCTGAGAATTACGAATATCTATGTTTTAAAAAGCTATGTATCAACCATCAGAATACACATTTCTACCATGCTTTTTTTTTATATAGGGGAGTAAACAACATAGTGCACCTTGGGACAATACATTTATCCACAATGTGAGCACACCATACTCATAACTTCTGGGGAAACAACCTCCCTAGGACTTGCAATATTCCCATGTTCCCCTATCAGGGACAGTTAGTTTAAAAAACAAAACAACCCCCAACCTTCTGGCATCACACAGTGACCCATTCCATCTTATTTTGAAATTAAAAGTGGAATTTGAAAAGTTAGTATTTTTTGCTCAAGTGGTTTTAACCTCATACTTTGAGTGCTTCAACTTTTAAAGGCAAACAGGTCAATTTTCTGGTGAGCAACATGCTAGAAGACAAAGGATGAAGGATTCCCTGAATTGTATATAATTTAGTATACAGGTACGTTGACAAACCTCTCATATAATGTAATTTTTGTTAATGTGCTAAGCAATGGTATTTTCTGCTGTATTCTTAAGATGTACATAGAACAAACCACAAACTTATGCTGAGAATTTATGTACTAAGTAAAAAACGTAATTTAATGAAACAACACAAATATCATGAAAACAACACTAAGGTGAGATTTAAAGGTTTTGTTTCTCGGGGTGTTTTTTTTTCAGCCACTTTATCCTGAGTGAGTGTATTGTAGACTTATGCTTCACCTTGTATTGAAACAAGCAGAAGCTTAGAAGAGTCGTCTAGTAGCGGATGGAATCAATGCTATGAGCATGTGCCAGTTTTGGTTATTCTGGACATTTTTAAAAGTCTGTAATCTCATAGCTTGCTCGAGAATGTTCAAGCCCAACTATTTTTAAAACAAGAAAAAACAAACAAACACACAAGGCTACTTTGAACTGACACTTTAAACGTTTTCCAGGGTCCCAGCAAATGGGTACCATTCATCCACAAGTAATTCAAGCCTCAAATTTGAGGCCAGGGGAAAGTAAGTTTAAATCAGTCCCCAGGGTGCAAATTTTTGCAGCTTTCACTTTTCTTCCTCAATGATAGGATACCCTTCATTATACCTGTTAAGTCAAAGGGAAGGCACCTTTTGCATATGCTGCATCTCTCCACACATACTCTCATAGCTGGAGGACTCTGTTCCAAGACACTAAGTTGAGAAAAGACACGGAAAGGGTTTGCTGTGGTGCGTGGCTTCTTGTAAGGGAACAGAGCATCATCGTGAGCTTATCTGCAGCTGCCAGATAAATTCAGCTAAAGGGAAAGAAACCAGAGGGAGTGAGCCCCAAAGCCCCTGCACAAACTATCGCAGACGTCTCAGCCTCTCAGCTACGAGCCAGGCACCACGTTGATTTTTAACTCAGCTGTGCAAAACCTCTGCTTCTCCACAATGTAGCTGGGAGAGTTTTCTCAGCAGGTCCCTTCCACCCAGCTGGTGGTCGGTCTTCCAACGAAGCCATGTTTGCAGCTGCCTAATCATTGCACAGCCCATTGGTTTTCATTCTTAACCACTTGTGCGCTTGCCCCAGCAGCACTCGGCTCCTCTGGCTCTTGTGCAAACGAATAAGCACCTCCTTCTAGGATGGACAGACCAGTTTGCAGCGGGACAGGTAGGGACGTGTCCGTACCTCAAGCTGTAGTCTACATGTTGGTGGCCAGGCTGTTTCAGGCCATCTGAACGCGAGGCTGGATTTTGACAGGTATTTGTGGCATCCTTTCACTTTTTCAAAGCTGGCCAAAGCTTTTACCTTTAGTTACAATAATGAATTAAAAAGTTAACTCTGTTCTCTCGTGCGTAAGACTGACTAGAGCAAGGGCAACTACTGTAAAAGCCAACTTGCCATTCACCACAGCCTATCGTCCCTCTTGCTTTGCTGGGGGACACTCCGCGTGGCAGAACTGCACAAACCAGAGCAACTCCTTCCTTCTCAGTGAGACATCGCTACGACTGGCTGCCCTGACCAGCTGGTCCACGAGAGAAGAACAGGATTGTGGATGGCACATATTGATCAGAGAAGCGGTTTTTGGAGGAGTCACGTATGGATAAGGAGCTTCATTACAAGGATTAATTACAGTTTTTCCTTGTGAGGCTTCAGTGTGCTGTGACCTATACCAGTCACTTGATTAGACATCTGTTATTTCAAAGAGATGTAGATTTATTACTGCCCTAGAATTCTGGCTTAGGCCACTGCTTTAGACAGGACTCTCCAATTATTTGTGGTTTCTTTTTTTTTTTCTGCCTCTTGCTAGAGTGACATAAGAAATTGTCAAATTATTCTTTCAACACCACATTGGAGAAGCCAGTTCCCAGTGCAAGGGTCTCATGGTATTAGACAGGTGGAGAGACCATCTGAGACAGGTTTATGGAGAATAGTACTGGAATTGGGGTTTTGTACAAATAAGAACAAATAGTGTATATGTTGAAGCTGTCTCAAATAAAGCCTATTGGTTAATGAAGATCTTTGTAACATCTCATGATCACTACAAGATTGTAATATGACTGCTTTGTAAAATATTACATGTAATATATCATTCGTCCAATCTTACATACTTTCTTGTGACATTGCAAATGCTGTTCTAGATGAAGATATCTCTGCTCCCTGCAAATGTAAATTTAGGTATTAAAAATTATATTGCAAGTAAAGACCTCTTTAAAGAACATGTTTAAATATATACCATTTAATACAGATTTCTTTAATTTGCATTGCTGCTGACTTTTTGCTTCTGAATTCATTTTTTGGATCCGTTTTATGCGTTCCTATAGGTGGGGAGCTTTCCCCCCCCCTATGTAATGCTCATGTGTGTAGCTAAGCTCAAGATGTGCAACAGACTCTGAAATCACTTCCCTCTTACTAGAAACAGAATTTCCTGGACCATTTTAGTAGTATCCTCTTGTAGTACATAGGAATTAAAACAGCTTCACAGGCCTTAACTTCTAGGCGTGCTAATCAGGTGAAACCACTGGCATCCTCAGGATCTTTGACAATAAGCTAAACTGAGTTTATAACTTTTTTTCCCCCTGCTTAAATCTAACTTGCAACAGACATTGAAAAGAAAGGATTGTTGTTATTTTAAATTTAAGTCTAAAGCTCACATAGTTGAATCTGCCCTCAGAAATCCAGAGCTGTGCCCTGATTTTCAAACTAATAAACTTCAGAAGGATGTGAGCTTAATTCATACAAACCAGGCCACTTCTTTTTAGGTACCTCCATATGGATTACCGGCTTAAATATAAGTACCCAGATCCGAGAGCCAGCCCAAAACCTTGAAGTGCAAACTTTTAAGAAATATCATTTATTTTTTAAAATAAATGACCAAAAAAGAAATGCAGTATTTTACTGCTGGCATTTATTTGAAGGGACACAGAACATTCACTGAAGTGCTTTAAAGGCGGAAATATAAACAGCTTCCTTAAAGCTATTAATTCCTAAGTAGCCTTAATACAATTGATAAGATTAGCCTCCATGCATTACATGAGCTTGAACATTTTATCGTACCAGACAAATGCATGTGCACAGCTTAGCAAAGAGCATGGGAATGCTATATTGGGCTCGCAGGCACCCTGTGCTTCCAGCTCATGATCAGGGAAGATTTTCAAGGCTGATGTAAAGGAAAAGGGATTCCAGCAAAACAATTACTTATTTTCACCTGGCTTGTTTGTTTTGTAAAAAAGCCAAACGCTGCTCTTGACATAATCAACATAAAATGGGGACGGACCACAAATGCTTATTCAAAAAAAAAAAAAAAATAAAGAGCATTATTAGAGATTAGTTAATTAAGAGATAAGGCCAGAAAAATAGAATGGTGCCATGTGATAACAGCCCCCTGTGGGGAGATGAAGGCTTAGGCAAATTTATTTCTGGTAACAGGGATGCAGCTATCGCAGTGAAATCTGAAGTAATGCGTACATGAAATCTTTCCTTCTTGTTTTATTTTAATTGTATCAGACCTGTAGTGTTCAGTGACTGACTGAAACAGTAAAACACCTCTCTCAAAGCACCTACATTTGCTGATCCTCTGTAATTTTACAGGTAATACTGAATTTTGATCCAAAGCACATTTGTGAGGTGGGAAAGCTGGAGGAAACCCCGGCCTGGAGCTCAGTTTTGTGGGCACGACCTCTGCAGCACCGTTCCCTGGGGAGCGCACCCCCGTTTCACAGCCCCCCTTGGCATGGTGCCGGAGCAGGGGCTGAGCACGGCACACGTCTCACATCCCACCAGCCCCTTCTAAAGCAACACACAGAACAAGTCTTGCCCGATTAACCTGTTTCTGCTAAAAACGAGCACCGTCCATAAACATGAGCCAACTATTAAGCTCATTATGAGGTGCATTTCCATAGTTCCTGCGCAATTCCAGTTTTTCCAGAGCAAAGGGTGGTGCTGGCATCAGAGGTACCAGGCAAACCCAGCAAAATGAGCACCAAAGGGCAGGTCTGCAGCTTGTCCTCTGATGGTGTCACACCCCTTCACCAGGCAAACAAGCCTCCACGCATTTTACATCATGTTCCCAGGCAAAACAGGGTCAAGCACGGCAAATCAGAAACGAGGAGACTCGGGAAGGTAAGGTACGACAACAGCTGTGGGGGATGATGGAAGGAGGACACTAAAGCAGTAAGTCTGAGGCGCAGAATTCCCCTGATAGTCTTGTTAAGAGGGTGAAAATAAAGCTTAATTCTTGAAAGAAAAAACCAAACCCATAGCAGTCACTTTGAAACATGCGACCATACAGAATTTCACAGCACGTGCAAACTGGAAGGAGGTCGCTCGCTGTGTTCGTCTGCTCCAAGGCACGCACAGTCCCCATATGCAAAGCTTTCCTCTTCACCTCCCCAGCCATCCAAGTGACCTGTCCAGGGGCGGCGCAACTCCGCCCCACACAAGCATCTTTTCAAATGGGCGTCTGCTTCCCCATTTACACGTGTTTTCTCTGACAAAAATAACAGAGCAAGGTTAAAGATGAAAAAAACCCACAGTTGGAAAATACAAATAAGGACAAGGTGAATTCACAAGTTTATATGAATGAATCTTTAATTAATTATATACATTAATCAAGAGCAGAAGGAACATCGATTCTGTAACGTTGCTGTAGGCAAATTTTAAGTAAATGATGACAGCATTTTTTGGTTTCACCCCAGAATTTTAAATTTAATTAGGACCTAAAATTTAAATTTATTCTGTACCTACGTTCTTTTTTAAATTTTAAGAGTACTTCAGACTATTCTCGAGATTAGGTAACATTAAAATGGATTAAATTAATTTCAGGAAGCATTTTGTTCAGGAGGACACTTACAATAGTATGTCTAGACTTCAAATAATTACTACCGCAGCACATCCCTGACTCCGGTGGGACAAAATGACTTTCTGTCCCCTCCCCTCTTTGCAAGTTGGCGCTCAACTGGGAGCGCTGCTCATGCAGGTAACGCATCTCCAGCGCCACATACCCTCCTCTGACATTTCACAGCCAGGTCTCTGTCACTGGTGAACACTTGCAAGTGGATCCTGAAGCTCTGAGAGCAGGAATCAGCCCCACCCTCCTTTCACTGCCATCAACGAGGGGCTTCCCACCCCGTGTTACACCCCAGGGCAACAAAGCAGCCACGTTGGTTCTTGGGTTTGATTTCTTAGACAGATGCGACACCTTTGAACAGCTGCATAACTTTCATTCCACATCTGCTCAAACACTTGAAATGTTATATTTAAACATCTCACATACGCTGGTAGTAACGGCAGTCACCTGTGAGCCTCCCAGTTGGACACTCTGTGCTTCTGCATGCTCCACGTGCCACACATGTTGCTATCACAGAGCATTCACCTCTCCATTGGAAAACCAAAACCAAAACCAAAACCAACCAAAAACATCAAAACCAAACCAACCAACCAACCAACAGAACGAAACAACCAAACAAAAAAAACCTCCACCACTCAAAATTCCTTATTTTCAGCTTCATGCTGTTCCAGCTGACAGCAGAGACAGGGGAGCTTAAAGCTTACATTGTGAAGCAGTACACAGAAAAAGAACATGTAACACAAAGTTCTTTGCTTCAGAGTTCATGCCACGTTCTGAGATTTCAGCTACAAGAGCACTTCATGAATTACCAAAGCTTGACATCAAAAGATTTATAATACACAGATGAAGTGCCTGACAACTTCAATAGATGCTGAACAATTATTCCAGATTTTCTTTTTCTTCTTCTTCTTCTGGTGTACTTGGTGCCTAATTGCACATTTGTTCCAAAAGACTCTGATGCAATCATTGCAAGAAAACACAGGCTCTTTGGAGGTGCCTTTATGGGGAGCAAACATTACTTCTTTAATGCAGGCATCTGAATTACATCAGTGAACACATTGCTGAGCTTCTCGCCTTTGTTATTTTTATATAACCTTTTCTCCAATTGATTAACACACTTTAGCATCCTCCACACTTGGAGCACTGTAAGTACAGAAATGAGTTCCACACATCAATCCTCAAATGCATGGTTGATTTAAGATGAAGACCTTGGTTTTATAAGTCACCAAAACACCTTGCAGGGGTCTGCACAGGTGCCATCAGTAACCTGAGCTTGGCTGTCCCACCTGCCCAGGGCTGACAGGCTGGTCCGGCTTTCCTGGAGAACTTAACCACCTCCGAGCTCATGCTCGGAAAGAGACTGTGAAAATATATATTCACAAGCTGAGGAGAAAGTAACACTTATTGCTGTCATGGAAACAAAGATCAGTACTTGTCATTTCTTAGCTCCTACACCTGGTACACTGTGAAACTCATACTGGCCCCCTCTTCTTTTTTTATCCAAGAGAAGTGTTTGACAAATCTCTCCATGAAGACAAAGATACAACATTTGGACATCTAATGTTTGCGTGCCAAGAGAGGGGGGAAAGGTGGCAGAAGAACGGGAAAAAATAGAGGGTAAAAATGCAACAGCCTCAAGAAAAAAAATATGCAAACCAGTTTTTACATTCGGAACAAAAATTTGTAGAAGAAATGTTAAAACTGCTACAAAGGAAGTATGAATAGAAACGTACATGTATGAAACTGCAGAATAAATGTGAGCAAGCCTTTAAAGAGCAGCATGAGTAGAGAAACAGGGATGTGACTGAAAGCAATAAAGCTGGTAAACGCTGAGAAATGTGCTGTTTACACCTGGCCTGGGAAGCCTGAACCCCAAATGGCCACAGCACTGCTGAGTTCTCTGAAGCAGACCTGCACTTTGGTCACAAGAGGGAGAAAACGAGGTTCTAGTGTGTCACCTGTGCCATGCCTCCTCCTGGTGTTATATTCCAGCTGAGACACCCCAAAACAAGAAAGAAGAGACAACGGGCAGTCTTACCTGAGATTTAGGAAGGGGGAAGTAGGATACTGAGGTGAAACACGACACCACAGTTACTGCTGAATACCTGTGGATATAAAACACCTTTCCAAAAGCCACCTGCCAACCAAGCGTCACGCTGAGGGGGACTCAGCAGCCACTGCTCCTGTCCCCTGTAGCACGTAGTCCTGGCCAGACCCCTTGGACACACACATCTCGATGTCTGTGGGTGGGAGTGTGCAGGTGGATACGGTGAACTTCGAAAGTTAAATAAAATAAAAACATCTTCTCCTTCCATAGAGCCTCAAGCTGAAGCAAGAGGATGTTTTAGTACAAGGCTACCACCTATCACAACCAACATTCAACCAATTCTTAGGGCCAGCTGGTTACGAGATGTACTGAACAGCAGCAAAACACTCCCTACATAATCAGAAGGGTGCAACACGCACCCAAGGTGTCACATTCACAGGGCCCTGCTTTGTAAACATCTGAACTATTTTACTGTAGCTTATGTTCCTGTATCAGCCTGTAGCTTGTTTAACAAAATAGGTATTGATTAACACAAGGTAGAAATAATATTATTGACAAAACTAGCAGTTGCTTAAAAGTCACACCTGAATTAGCAATCGGACACCGAGCTGACTCTCGCAGAAAAGAACCAGGAATCGCTCCTTCTCCTGACCATTTTTAGCCTTGGAATAAAATAAAGAGAATAATGAACCCATTCTCTCTCTTAATGGGAAGAGCTGTCTAACAGCACAGCTCTGTGGAACTTCCAGTCAGGCCTTTTAGGGCTTTCCAGTGGACAAACTCCCAGCGCCTGCTCTGGTGGCCAGCACTGGCAGGACAAGAGCCTCAGTCGGTCCCCAACCACCCCCCTGACATGGGGTTCTTCACTAATTTCCACAACAGCAAGCCCCCATGGGCACTGCTGGCTGGCAGCAAGGAGAGGCAGGCGGCTCCAGCTCTTGGGCTTGTCTCCAGGCTCTCGCCGCAGTCCCAGCAGCCAACCCTACTTAGTTACTGCAGGCTCATAGTAATGCCCTTCCACCAGATGGTTCCCCAAACTGAGAAATGACACTGCAACAAGGTGAAGCCACTTCCTGGTAACTCGAAGTTACCAGCAACTGGAGATGAAGGTGTGCTATACACACATGCATGACTTCCATCAGGCAGTAAACAACAGAGACTCTTTGGCCCCAGAAATACCTGTTCACAAGCAACCTTTCTGTGTGCCTGTCCCCATGCTGTGACACTGAGGAGATGCTGAAGCTGTACTTCACAGTCTGAAGCAGTTACCCAGGGAAAGCAGACAGTCAGAAGGTGACATGTTAGCTATGAACAAAGAGGTGGGGTTAGCAGGCTCCCAGGCTTTGTTCTCAAGCATCTGGAAGCATTCCTGCAGAAGGCAAGCCTTGGGAATAACTGCATCCAGTGTTGTTCCCATGAAGTCTCCAACCTTCTCCATGTTGGGTCAAGTAGGACTCTGGGACACTCCCAATAAGGAGCTAAGGAACTGAACAGCTAATGGTAGAGAAGTGGATGCCTCCCTAAAAAAAAAAGCTTTCCTTTAACACCAAAAGATCCACAGAAGCCCCACAAAGATCAGCCCAGTATCTCTTGCTGTCATCAGAGATGGCCTCCCCATCCTGGTCACACGCAAAATCACTTGAACAGTGGGTTAGTTAAAAGGCCTCTTTTGCTTCTTAGTAACTTGCTGTAAAATCACTTTCTCTGTAGAGCAGATGTCTTTTACTTTTAAAAAGCTCTCACTACAATTTCGGAGAACATCCTCATAACCAATTTGAGGAGATGTGGACTCAAAAGACTGCAAGGTGGACAGAAATCTGGATGGATTTTCAGGCTCAGAGGGTGGCAATGAACAGCTGGAAACAAACCAGTTACAAGTGGCATTCCCCAGGAGCTCTTACTCCAGCCATAATTGTTTAATACTGTCATATTTGACTCGATAATCAAAAATTTCAACAGTGGGATGGAACTACAGAGTCGCAGCTTCTTGCCAAAGGCACTTCCTAGAAAGGAGGAGAGAAGCAGAGCCCAGGGCAGAAGGGATGCAGATTGCAAACTGGTGTTCCCTACAGGACTCTGCTGTGAAGCCATTCGAGATGCAACTCCCCATGTGCAATTTAATCTTCCAGGAAGAAACACAGTTGGGATTTTGTGCTGAAGGTACCTGTACACTAGGTCAAGCTTCTCCTCTACACATTCAGGTCATAAAGAAAATCATCACAATGATGAAGCTTCTAAACAAAACACCAAGTACATTAGGCATAAGATGAAATTCACTTAAATGAGATGCCAGGGCTGGAGTGTGAGAGCTGGTAGGACTCCATGTCAAACATGAAAGCACAGAACAGGGGCTGTGCGGCTGCGCTTGCCATGTCTGCTGTCCCAGTAACTGCATATTGCAGGAACACATGGAAGCCTTCAGCCCAGGTTGTTCCCAATGCCAGAGTGGGAAATGAGGCACACATTTTACAGTCACCAGCATGAAGACTAGCTTGAGGGACACAGAAGGAGGCTGTGGGGAATTGGGGGAGAACTGAAGATATAAATAGGCTGAGAATCCATGAGCACTCCCTCTCAGACAACAAATACTCAATAATATTACAGATGAGAGAGCTGTATAGAACACTGGCTCTTGGGACATCAGAAGGCATCAGTTTTTGGCCCCTCATCATAAGAAGGGCATTAAGGTACTAGAGAGAGCTCAGAAGAGAGTGATGAGGCTGGTGAGGGGTCTGAAGCACAAGTCTGATGAGGAACAGCTGAGGGAACTGGGGCTGTTCAGCCTGGAGAAAAGGAGGCTGAGGGGAGACCTTATCGCTGTCTGCAACTGCCTGAAAGGAGGTTGTAGCATGGAGGGGGTTGGTCTCTTCTCCTGAGTAATAAGTGATAAGACAAGAGGAAATGGGCTCAAGTTGCACCAGGGGAGGTTCAGATTGGATATGAGGAAAAAATTCTTCAGGGAAAGGGTTGTGAAGCAGTGGAACAGGCTGCCCAGGGAAATGGTGGAGTCACCATCCCTGGAGGGGTTTAAAAGGCATTCAGATGAGGTTCTTAGGGACATGGTTTAGTGCTAGAGTTAGGTTATGGTTGGACTTGGTGATCCTGAGAGTCTCTTCCAGCCAGAATGATTCTGTGCTTCTATCTGGGGTTATCTTGGTTATGTACTTCCACCAAGTAAGAAAGAGCCACCTATGGAAGACTAGGGAGAGTACAAAGTGTGGTCTTGAAGTATGAATAGAGTAAAAAACATTAGTGATGTGAACCTCAACCCTCATCCCTCTATAAAACACAATTTACAATCCTTTAAAAAGATGATTAGACTTTCTGGTAGAGGTCGAAAAAGGTTTAGCTGACTGAAGCAAATTACACTAATAATATAATCATCTTACATCTATAGCCAGGGAATTGCAGATGTTGCACATCCAGGTATTTGTTAGCTTGTGATTAACAAGGTGACACACTTGAAGGAACAAGCTCAGCAAAATTCTAAAAACATTTTAAAAGTACTTATTTAATGTCAACATCCAAAGCATTTGCTTAATGCCTTCAGTTTTGTTTTGTATTCTGTTGTGATGGCTTCAGGTTTGTGGATTTGTGTGGTGGTTTTGTTTGTTTTATTTTCTCTCTCCCTCCAACCACATAGATTGTACATTCTAGATTGTACACATAATCCACAAATATTAAAGGTATAGCCAATTTATTATCCCTGATACTGAAACAATGTTATATATAAATATTTCTACATCAATATAAATACATGCAAAATCAACGAGAAAATAGAAGTCTTGAGTAAAGAGTGACTAAACTTGCAAAAAGATAAATTGTGTACTTTGCAATTATTCGTGGTCATAATTTTGCCAACCTATTCAACCCTCGCAGTCTTCAACTGTGATCCCTGAGTGGAGGCAGGGGCGGGGAAATCATACTTGCTGTTAATGTTTTGCTTTGCACAGAGAACTCTGGCAGTATCATCAATTATCTTTCCAATGTTATACAATGTTATACTTCAGGAAAAGAGTTCTGCAATGTAGTTACACATTATCTGAAACCATGGCACACATCTTAAGCAGCAAGATTCTCTGCAAATTAATAGTAATGTCACCAAAAAAGGGGGATTTCTAAGTACCATGCAGAGAAAATTGTTTATGTATCAACCAGCTTAAGCAGGGGAAGGCAGAGATGAAGCATTAATGTCTTTTCTTTTTCCTGCAACCTCTACATGTCTCTTTGTAAAAAGTGACAGCAATATATACATGATTTGATCTACAGTAGGTAGCAGAGAGAAAAGTAGTCTGTACTGGTTTTAAGAAAAGGAAATCAACATTGGCCAAGTTTCTTTATTTCATATTTCACATCTTCACTCAATACTGTTACTGAATATTTGAAAAATTGTCCTGTACACCATGAATATACAAAATTTATCTGAAGCATTAAATCTGTAAAAATAGAAACAATTCAGTCAGACCAAGAGTAACTGAAGACATGGCAGACAGTAAAGGGATTGCTTGTCTGGGCTGAAGATGTAGTCAGAAAGTAAGACTTAACTAAAGGATCAGAGATTATGAAGGAAACAGAACTATGTAAATCAAGATTTTACTAATTTGTCAGAAGATAGGAGAGATAAAGGTAATGGATTTTATTTTAAACCAATAAGCATAATGTCACTTTTTAGAGACACCTTGGCGGTCTAATTACATACAGCTAGAAAACTCACTGCCTTCAGGCACCCTCATGTCAAGTGCAAATCTGCGCAGTTATAGAATATATTTATAAAATATACTATATGCAAACATCTTTACAGAGCTTTAAATCAAGCCAGAAACTAAATAAACTTGATGGGACAACAGAATATTAAAAAAAAAAAAAAGAACTGATGCAAAACTGTGGGTAGTGTGATCTGTGGACCTTCAAAGCCAGAGGAAATCACTCAGTTTGTCTGCAACAAAAAGGAGATGGGATTTGCACCTTAAAAGTTGACTTAACAAAAAGGAAGAAAATATCCTCTGTACTTCTGCAAATTAACAAGAAATCAGCTTTCATGGCGTTTTATGTATTGTTGTTATCTTAAAATACCTTTGAAAGTACAATGTCAACCCTTGAATACCAATAACCAATCACATAATGGAAAGTGAAAAGGTTTCCCAGCTAAATTCAAATTACAAACTACCTAATTCTAAGGAGTGCAATGCTCTGGAAAAAGCTTTAAATTAAATTATTTTACTTGTAAAGCTAGTGTTAGGCTTTTTTAGTTAAAAAACACCTGGAAGCAAGAAAGCTGCAGGAGTACAAATGACAAAATCGTTTTAGATACACCAAGTGAAAAGAGTGAATTATCCACTGATGCAGACAGAAACATCCATTTGCTACATTATTTGCTTCCTTACTTCATTCCATTGCATGTACACACAGCTTAAGTATTAAAATGCAGAATAATAAATAAAACGGCTCAGATTACTAGCAAGGGGCAAAACACAATCCGTAATTGTGCTCTATCTAGTTTCTGTTTCAGCAGTCTTTTTCTCTTGCAGTTTATAAGAAAAATCATAGTCAGACTTCCAAAAAGAGTCATTCATTTTTTTTTATCAGAAACTCAAGTTCATTTGCCCAGGTTTATAACCCAAGACATTTCTGTGAAGGAAGCACAGTGCAAAATTATATGACTAATGAAACTTGCTTACATAGAAATAAGTTTACTTGATTAATGTTAACTGGTATCCTTATGAAATACATTGCAAAACAAAGATTAAATAACAGGACTGGGTTTGTTTTTTTCCTCTCAGACTTTTTTTTTCCTTAATCCATCCTTTGAAAATCTTACTGAGTTACAAAAATCTTTATAAAGTTCCAGTCTTCGGCAGATAACCATTATAAATGCTGCCAATCAATGCCAACTAGTGTTTGGTTTGCTTCTTGTGCATGTCCAATTTCCTCTGTGATACTGTGCTGCTGCCAGAGTTTTTGAATCTTTTTAAATCGTTCTTTGCAGAGATGTAAGGGATTCCCACGTCTGAAAAGGAGATAATACTTATCAGGAGTGAGAAAGCACTGCCAGCAGGCACAGACATTCAGGTGCGATGTATTAAATATTAGATAATCATTTAAAATATTAAAATACTTAGATAACCCTTTAACATTATTCTCCTGTCAGAACAAGTCAGCAGATATTTTGATAAGTAAACTGAAGCGCTACCTTGTCTGGTCCCCTACCTTTACTGCTCAATGGTTCCCTCCAGCCTCTAGAAATCTCATGTACAGCCCACAGAATTCTGAATGTAGCTTTTCAGCAATCTTTCCATGCTGAACCAGCTCATGTTTTATGATTTTGCCTTGTTTCAGAAGTAGCAAACATTAACAATATCAATTCCCCAAAGAATTCTCACAGGAAGCAGAGATAGGAGTTAAGACCAAGAACTACCACATTAAATAAAATTATCCCATAGTATTTTTACTCAGTATTAAATAAAAAAAAAAGGTTATACAAATAAATGCACTATATACAAATACATTTTTCAGCCTTAGTTTCCAGGCAGCCTCACAGATGCTAAAAAGATTAAAGTTTTTACACTTCAAGACAAATGTTTATTAACCTGGGAAAGATCTTGCATTACATATATTTAGCCTAAAAACATATTAGCATTAAAATGTTTGAAGATATGAGATGCAGCAGCAATGTCAAAATATATTACCTATAAAGAAAAAATTTAAAAGGTAACATAGAAAGTGTATTTAGAAACCAGACAGTTTTAGAATTCCTGTCTTTAAAATATGTATTTTTTAACTATTTACCTGAGTCCCTGGTCTGTCTCTCCATAGTCATCGAGATAAGGAGGAGGATAGAAGCAGCCCTTTGTTTTTCCAGCTAAAAATAGCACCTGACATTCTCGTACTCTGGAGAGAAACACAGAGAAGAGTTTAGGTATTGATTTTTAGGTGAACAGTTTCTCGTATCTTCATAGACACTGATTTTCCAATTCTCGCCTACTTTCACTCTGTATAATCTGCATGTGCAGATTTTTAAACGTCCTTTTTTCTTTTTAAACTAAAGATCTTGTTCTTGTCCTGTTATAGCTCCTCAGCAGCAGTTTAAAACAATGTAGTTTCATGTCATATTATTTGCAGTCTGTTGTAAAATACTTCATACAACCACAACAAGAAAATAAAACAATTTAACTTCTCGCTAACCTTTGCCAAAGTGAAAACAGACGTGGCTTAACCTTTCCTTTTATGCAGGAAGACAACTGAAAGGAATTTTCACATTTTCAACAGCAGCAACAACAACAAAATGAAGGTATTGACCTTCATTGTTTTCTAATACTTGAGTGGAAATAAACACACAAAGAAAGCAAATTCACTTTAAAATGAAACTAAAATTTTGTATGACACCTTATCTTCAAAGAAACAACCTCTGAACCTTATACCAAAGTACAAGGAAGTTGAATACACTCTAGTTTTTAGGTAACCCTGTTACTATTAAACCACTGCCTTTACAAAGGACTCCTACAGGCACATTTATAGAACTATTCATTTCATGTCCACGTGCATCCCACGTAGCCCAGCAACACAGACAGAGGTGTGCAGCTCCTTACCTGAGGAATATGCCCACTCCAGAACCACAAGTGTAAGTGTGTGCAGTGCAGGCTCCAACATCTTCTCCTTCTAACTCAGTCTGACAACAGTAACTCTGAGAACACAGCATGGTCCCACACACAAGGCACAATGTTGGGGCTCTGCTTTTATCACCACCTGATTTCGGACACCTTTTGTTAAGCAAAAAACAAAACAAAAAACCTCAATTGTGTGTATTAACTCCAGATAGTAAGAAGATTCAAAAGTACTTTCAAACATTTATACAGTTAACAGTTATATATATCCTTGCAATTCCTGTTTCACTGAAATACAGGGTGGTTTTGCTGGAAGAGGTAACAATCAATACACGCCATTACCCCTAGGATTCTATAAACATCTTCTTGAGGCTTTCAGGTTAGAGTTTTCCCAGTTCACCAAAAGGAGCAGAAGGCTTTAGGGGTCCTCACTGATTGCGTACAACTTACGAGAAATTGGATGCTTGGTTAATGAGGCAGCTGTAGTCATCCGGAAGGTCTATTAATTTGTTGGATTCTCTTGCATAGCTAGAATAAAGCAATCAAATGAATCACTCATATTTCAATGAATAATACACAGTGATTTCAAACTCATTCATGTTTTCCTGACTCATCTAAACAGCATCTGTGAATAATTACATTTAAAAAGTTTTCTTCTTCTCTGCCATTCATAGAGTAAAATGGTAGCACATAAAAGAACCTACAACATCTCTCAACTAGAACACTTTCAGTTTTCTTAGTTATATTTTTTTATGAATTTGAGAAAAGTCAGAAAAATACATGTCACATGTACGCTTTTAGCAAAACCTCGTGATGAGGTCACACAGGTTTAACTGAATATTTGTTGCGCTCCCTGACCAGTTTGCTCTGTATTTGTCTTTTGTCAAAAATACTGAATGGAAAATAATCTTACACTCATGTTCAAAGAACTTGTATTCTGAAGAGAACAAAATATGCATGCAATGAAAAGGACCCATTTAATATCAAATATTTATATCTTTAGAAATAACAGTTAAATTTAGTGTATTAGATCTGCAAAAAAAACCTTCTAAATAATCTTCGGCTCTGAGAATAATATAAATTGGACTTTGAAATGCAAATAGAGGTTTTAACAGAAGCAATGCATGAGAACATGCTGAGAGGAAAGAAAAAAAAAAAAATCACTGTCAAGTTAGACATAATCTTGGGAAGAGCAGTTAAGAACCAGCACCCATCACACCTAATAGGAAATAAATTATGCAATCCGAGTACTCCTACTCTGTAAGATATTGTGCTAATAGTCTGGTATTTAACAAATGAAGTGATTAATTTTTATTTTTGTTACTTGGCCTTATTGTATGTGCCACATTGAAAGAGTGACTTTATGTTGCACAGTGGATAAAAATGCAGGGATATGTTTTAGTGACAGCATTGTGAACCTCTTCTTCATTTATAATTATTTGGATAATTGATAACCACTGTTTTTACCCAGCCTTCCTAAAGAAAAACACCCCAAATGCTTTTCTGTGCACACAAAGCATTAAGTGAGTTCTGAATTCAAAATACTTGTTTAGCAAGTAGAAATGTAGGAAAAGCAAATCTCCTTTTTAGCAACTGATTCTGTATTGATTTCACTGAAGAATTATGATTCTTTAAAAAGCTCTCCAGTGCCCCATATTTTTACACAAAGGTTACGTGTGTCTTTTAGCAACAGCCTACCTCTGGAATCAGAAGGTACAAGTCTACTATATGAAACATGAGAAGAAATGTTATGGCCTCTGATTACTACAGATCATTCTAAATAAAACTGTAATATTTAAGTTTGCCTTCAAAATCTACTAAGTTAAGCAATATTTCACTTTCCTTACAAAATTTAAAAAATCTCTTTATGTATCCCGTCACATATTTCTCAGTCAATAAAGCAGAACTGATACTGTGTTATTATAAGGACCCTTTAGAAAAAATATTTGGAGAACACTGCAATATTCTCTGTTTAAAATCTCTCCATGTTTACCTGATAGCACGTCTCTTGCCTTCAAGATATCTTTTCACTTCATTGTTACTACACCAACTACAAGAAAGATAAAAATTGGCTTTTAACTTCAATGGATGATACTTTCCAAAAACAAGTAAGTAAAAATTCCAAAGCACATCTATTCACTCATGTCTGCAACCAAAATTACTTCCTTCAAAACACTTCTTTCGCAAATGCTTTTCCAAGTCTACTATTCATTTCCATAGATGCACTCCTGGGAGAACATATACATTACTACCTTGTGCCAAATTCCTTACTCTATTTAAACTAAGCACAAAACCACAACTTACCTTTCTATTAATGTATTCATAATCTCACTATTTTCTTGAAAAAGGCAAGTGAGGTTGTTTGGCAAGGAAAGATAGCTACATAAGTGTTCAAACTGGTTTGCTCCATTTACTGTAAAAAAAAAAAAAGTATAATTCTCATAACTGCTTTTTTAAAAAAATTACTACAATTAATGAAGTACAGCCCTAAATAGGACAGCTTTCTTATTTATTTTTTTAAATTGTATTCCCCCACACCCAAATGGTGGTATGAAGAGTGAAAGAGTGCTAGTAAAGGTACCAGACAGTTATGATATATTGGAAAACTGTCAGTAATGAGAAACAACTTTTCTCAATTTTTTTTTTTCTTTCTCAAATGCTAAAGAGTTGCTATTGTTAAATGAAAATTATCTACATTTTAGGCACAATTTGTCAAGAAGCTACGTATCTAGGGAACATTCTGCAAGTTCTGTAGCTGTTCTCATGTCAGCTGAGCACCATGTACCACACAGAATCACAGAATGTTAGGGATTGGAAGGGACCTCAAAAGACCATCTAGTCAAATCCCACTGCCATACTTGGCTTTAAACATGGGAATCCTGAAGAAGTGTGAACCTATTAATCATTTTAAGTAATATCTTCAGATTTACATTCAGTCTCTACGTAAACCATACACGGGGACAGTAAAGTATGTTAATAACTTCAATTATATGGGTTGTAACCTAGCATATATATATTTGGAGATTTTGATTATTAGCAGATGCAATTTTGAATGAAATCAATGTCAAGGAAAAGCACGTCTCATTTAAGACCAGTAATCCATAGATTTGAAATAATCGATATTTCACTTAACAGAAAAGCATCAGTTTCTGGTTTAGCTCACCTAAAATGGCATTTGCATTGACTTTAAAAGAAAAATCAAAAAGGAAACAATTTCTTTTTTCCTCTTTCATTATGCAGATATATTTTGCGCTGGTAACAAACCCACATTCATTAAATCAGCTTCTTCAGAAAAGAGAGTTTAAATGTAATCTGTTTTGTCCATAAATGTTTGTACATGCTGAAAAGCTGATTTAATACAAAGCAGATATTACCTTGAATTTCTGAGGGTGCTGGGACTCCATTTAAGTAATGGAAAAACAAAGCAGAACATCTCAGGAAAGGCATGATTCCAGCTTTTAGATTCCTCCACAGGTGCCAGCCTGAGGAAATTTCTTTCAAGGCACTTAAGAGAACACAATAAAAAACCAGTTTGCTTTTATTTAATCATTTCAGTCTGACAGCTGTATTTAGTAAGTCTTCAGTCATACTTCATATTAAAGTACTGACTTTAACTGAAACAAGCATCGTACAAAGTGTTTATTTCAAAGCTAATTCCAAGAAAAACAACAAAATAAGGATTCATAACGTAACCAACTGGGACAGTAAATTAAGGAAAATTTTGCATAGACATTTCATACGTATCTGCAAACTGACTAAAAAAGATCGTTCCAGAGCACAATCTTAACAAACAGGCACCTTCATGAGCACAGAGGAATTTATAGGAAGAGTTACTTGAAAATTGTATCTAGAAGTAGTGGATAAGAAACAAGATGTGAGAGTTACTAAGTTAAAAGCCTCATCTTTGACAGCATTAGTATCCAGAATTCAGTTCGAAGTTAATGTTGAGTGCAGGAGAGAGAAAATACTATACATTTTATCAAAAGATGGACCTTTTACCTTCCTGTACACTGGCAAATAAATTTATACAGTGTAAGCACAGCTACTTCTTCTTCACTGTTAGTGTTTTCTTGATCCATGCCATTCTCTTCTGAAGAAGAAACAAAAAGCAAGTTACTTGATATATACCTCTTTACATAGCAAGAACGTGATTTTTCAAGTTTTGAGAAAAAGGCCAAAACTAAGCGAAACATTCCACTGTACTACACTATGATGCAGCAGAAAAAAGTTTTCTACTGTACACCTTACATACGTTAAATTTATGGTATTGCTAACTACAGTGAGGTGCTGGTTTACTTGTGTGACCGGTTGGGTTTCTTAATATCCTTGCTTGAAGTTCTTTGCTTTTGGCTCACTGCGCCTCATCCACCTCCTCTTGCCAGAAGACACATCGATTCCTTACTTTGCTAACTGCAACGTGTTCATCACGCAATGCCTAAGCCAAGTCTCTGCAATAAATGCTTCCAGGCAGTGCTACAGTTAGCTGCAAAACTAAGATTCATGACTAGCTGTGCTCCAAAAACCTCCAGTGTTAAGCAATAAAGACAAAAGACTGAGCTTTCACGAGTACAATTTATCAATACTTTCTAAGGGCTGGAAGAGAGAGCACCAGCAATTTTATTTGGTAAATATATGCAGTTTACAGTGGCAAAGAGCACCTTAGTGGTTTTCAATAACAGATTTGAGGAATCATTTCAACAGAAGTCATAAGAAAGTGGCATTACCTGTAGGTGAGGTAAGTAAAATTTGTATTATGTGTGCCATAGTGACAAGATGAAACAGGTGAAGATCTCCAGTGCCAAGACTAACCCCTGAAAAATCCTGACAATGTATGGCAGGGAAAGAGAGCACCAAGCTTACCTGTAAAAGAACACAAGAAAGCTGGTATATTCCTTCTATTTGAATCTTCCTATTTTCTCTGCTCATGCTGCAACTCTACCCTTTGAAGGCACCATATCTCATAAGACTAATTTTTGAAACGAATTAGCTAGCCATTATTTAAAGGAACGATGATTAACTATTGGGTTTTTTTTTTGGTCTGTTTGTTTGGGATTTTTTTTTTTTTGGGTACTTTTTATTTGTGATTTGCTGGGGGTGGTTGTTATGTTTGTTTGTTTCGGGAGGTTTGTTGGTTGGTTGGTTTGGGATTTTTTTTTAAACAGCCAAAGTACACATTCTGCCTCATTTCACCCCCTTTTCATCTATAGATAGGGATATTTGCAATGAAAAATCTTTAAATTGCATTAGGTAGTGAAAAAATATACTAAAAACCTCAACACTTTGAAAGGTTCCTAAGCCAGAGAAAACAGAAAAAGTCTCCAATAAAGTTTTGTCAGTGCCTACTGGATCAAAACATTATTAATACGTAATATGGAATACTTACCAATAAATGAAACATGTCAATATCAAGTATGCAAGGAAGATTTCCGTTTCTTTCATTAGGCACCAGTGCTGAGTATTTTAGAGAGAAAAATACATTTATTAATTGAACATTAATATATGAAAGAATTTTACTGTACTTCAGTTACAAAATGAGCACCATCTCCTTGGTTTATATGCTTAAAGTACTTAAAACACAAAGCTACCTGTTTTGGCCAGAAAAGTGTGAATTTAAGGGTTGTTCAACATTACTGAAAAAGGTTCTTGCCTACTTGACTATATGTATTGAAATGATTCAAACCCAAAGCAACTATAGCAAAGTGCTGCCATTCACTGCTCCCACAGTGATATCCTTGTATTGCTCAGGTTTCCAGTGGGAGAAATGAGCTCAAACATTAATGACTAAACAGGAACACTAACTGTAGTCTGTTGGACAGCTGTTCAGAGGAAACACTTGCAATTTGCTTAACATTACACAGTTCCCTAAATTTGCCTCACGTAACTCATTCACCTTACAGGCTCAAAAATGCATTGCTACAGAGTCTCTTAAATTTGTTATTTTATAATAAAGAGCTGGTATTGGTCTCTCCATCTCTGTAGAATTCACATTTACAGTAACAACAAGATATTAAACTAAAGCACTCCAGCTAACAACAGAACTTCACACACTTACTAAATTCCCAGTAATAAACTCTATCTAAAAGCAAACAGGAGGAAAATGTCTTGAAAATGTTACAACGTATTTAAAACGACAATCAAGGAACAGTTGCAAACTTCTTTACTCCAAGCAGTAAAATCCGATTTACAATTAAAGTGCAGCTATGAGAACGGTTTTACAGTGTAGCTATAAGCATGAAGCTGCGAAGTTTAAAAATACCACTATAGTAAAAAACCAGTATCATCACAATAACTTAAACATACTTCAGTTGAAGACTCCTGCCTTGCTGGCCAGAAAACTAACAGTTGAAAAACTGTGATGTTTTGAAGCTATTTCTGTTAGCAAATATTTCACCAGCACTCAGATTTTAAATGCTTTTACTTTTATAAGCATGTAGCCACTGAACTCAACCCAAAAGACTTAAAAATGCTTCTATCAAAAATGCGACCAGAGCAAGGGCCTTCTTTTATTCAATAAGTTATCTTTATTAACCTTTGTTCTGTCAGTATTCTATGAAATATTTATAATTTTCCTTACTTCTAGCCTTGAAAAATAAAAAACAAAAAATAAATAAAATAAAATACAGTTTTCCTTCACAGAAATAAAAGCAGTGCAGTTGCTCTGCCAGCTGGATGGAAGAAAACCTTTGAAGAAACATTGATTCAAGTTTTCAAGAAAACCCAAATGATACAAAACTATGCATCCTATTCTACAAAGTTAAGGTCAAATCTCTAGCAACATATGATCCTTGTGATCCCTTCCATCCTGCTATTCTGTAATTCAATGATTCTATGATTTTTTTTTTCTGCTTCACATAGAAACCAGCTCAGTCATTACTGATACAAACTGATGTCAATTAAGGTCTTCCCCATAGAGCTGCCAACTGTTTGCTGAAGTAGGTGGCATCAATTCTACTAGTAATTTCAGTATACAATGAGTTTTAAAAGTTTGCCTGCTCTAGTGACTGTAAACATTAAAATTAATCCCTTTAATAATACATGAGAGGACTATTGTGAAAGGGTAATTACCGCATTAGGCTGAACCTTTTACCTGTATCTGCAAGTGCTTCAAGCTTGGAACATTCTGCCTGTTCTCATTAAAATTCTCAGCCAATACATGACATTACATAACAAGCCCTGTCTCATCATAGATCCTACTTTTCAAAGGCAGAGCAGTTTATGGTTATATGATAGACCTCTGCAAATATTTCAATACTGTATTAATAGCGTAACACTTCTGTGAAGAACCATGCTTCCATCACCTCTGCTCTAGGTACCTTTCTAAAAGCAGCAATATAAATGCTGGGAAGAATCAACACAACTCCTCCACAGCAACATATCGATGCTTCTCTTGAAATGCACCTTGGAACTGCAGACCAAAAGAAACGTCTTTTTTTTTTGTTCTCCACAGTATGATGAAATATGTATAGGTACACGTGTGAAAATACCAGCTCTTAGTCTATTACTTAAAACCACCACATAAAACAATCTTCTTATAATCAAGACTAACAGTCATTCCGTAAACAACTTTCTGTATCTGTACCTTTGTAAAAAAACAGGATAAGGTGGTGAACTTACATGCTAAGAGAGTACAAAAGTGACCCTGTACTGCCGAAAGAGATGAAACTGTCCAGTGAGCTGCTGCAAATCTTGTTAGTGATGTAAGACAGTCATCCTTTAAAAACAAAGAAAAAGAAACACTGCCACAGTTAACAAAGTTCCTCAATATGAAAACGTCTTTTGACTTACAGCATTCTTTTCGGGCCTCTCAGCTGCACTTTATGGGAGCAGTTTGTGTGTCTAAGTATATGACAATGATAACTGTGTTTATGCAAATATACAAGTTCCCTTCAGTATTCTTATTTTGACTGCTGCCATGAAAAACCCTGGCTTTACTAAACTATGCATTTATAGAAAAACAACAAAATAGTTTTGCTAGATTTGACTTTCACATAGATTAATAATCAGACACTGATTGAACAGCGGGATCCAACAAATAAAACTGTCAAATAACGGTAACTTAAAGTTCAGAAATTCTGCATTAAAGAAGCACAACCCCCTCTTTTTGCAATGATTTTGAGGGGATTTGCTACTTGATCCTTACCTGTCGACAAGGTAAGTGACCAAATAATGGTTTATCTTCATCAGCTAAAATTCGTTCTGGAAAAAAAAAAAAAATAATAATGTTATGCATTTAATCGAATTCTGAAATCCATATAAAAAGGGGGAAAATGAATACATTAGTACCTATAGTTTGTATTGTGTAAGCACAGCTTCCCCAGCACATTATAGGTACACGTGGATCTTCTTCATTTGGATGAACCTTCAAGCCTACTTTGTATGTTGCTGTACCAAAAGTTGTCAACATCTCTTTTATGCTCTCAGAATAAGGATTCCTGAAACAAAGAAAATATTAGTAATTCATTTTTTCTCCATGGGCAGCATGGTACTTTTAATGAAGAGCGTTCATCCCATAGCTGATTTCTAAAACTTAAGCGAGAACTCCAGTATCTTTCTTCAGATCTGGTATTCTGTGATCTCTTTTCTGTGACAGATAAACTCTCTTTTTTTTTTTTTTTTTATTATTTGACTGGAACCAATCTCATTTTTGAGCATTAAGAATATCCAGTCTTCAAAGATAATATAGTTAAGACTAAATTTAAAGAACTGTGGGTGACTGATGCCAAAATCCATCATCAGCTGGGGTAAGCATCTTGCATTTTTGTGTGCAGTTGGCAGATGTCTGCACCATGTAACAAATTTTGTTACTTTTTTCCCAAGTGAAGAAGGGGTAGACTCACACAGAAACATACCACAGTAGCTGAAATTACATATTAACATACTCTCCCTTTCACAGTCTGTCTTGACGTTTTACTTGTAGTGCTGAGCTATAATGACTACTCATTCATTCAGTTACAAGTATTATAGTAGGAAAAGAAAGCTTAATCCTGATGCTGAAATTTATACAACAGCGTCTTCTCTGCACATCCATGCATCACATTCGCCCCTCAAATTCTACTGCATTATTTACTACTTCTGGGTTGGACTTCAACATCGTCATAATAATAGAATCGGCTCTTCTAATTAAGGTAAAATCCACATTTTTGCCCTAATTAGTGACATCTTACAGCACAGAAGTCACATTCTATTTTAATGTTGCCATTCCATTATCAAGTTTTAATGATTTATGAAGATGTAAATACATACTTCGGTTTGAAATCTGGTCTAAATCCTTCAGGTAATTGCAGCTGATCCATTTTTTCTGAATTACTAGAATTGCCTGTATGAACAAGAATAAAACAGCAATAATTCACCTATAAATAATTTTTACATTATAAAAAGGTGAAGAAGCACATCACCGGAAATTGAAATTCCAAGCTATTCTCGCCACTTTTGCCACCATCTTTCAAAGCTACTGTAGTAGAACCTCAACACTTCATCTTTTTAATGAACTTGGGCTGTTCAGCCTGGAGAAAAGGAGGCTGAGGGGAGACCTTATCACTGTCTACAACTACCTGAACGGAGGTTCTGGCATGGAGGGTGTTGGTCTCTTCTCCCAAGTAGCAAGTGACAGGACAAGAGGCGATGGCCTCAAGCTGCACCAGGGGAGGATTAGTTTGAATATTAGGAAAAAATTACTCACAAAAAAGGTTGTCAGGTATTGGAACAGGCTGCCCAGTGAAGTGGTGAAATCACCATCCCTGGAGGTGTTTAAAAGACGTGTAGATGTGGCACTTACGGACATCGTTTAGTGATGGACTTGGCAGTGTTAGGTTAATGGTTGGACTTGGTAACCTTAAAGGTCTTTTCCAACCTAAATGATTCCATGATTTTCACATACAAATACGCACAGTTCTTCAGACTTACTTGCACAGTCCTCATCTCGAAGTAAATACAGTGCTTTTATTTGCTGGGATAGTGTTTTGATCCACTGAGCTAGGTTTGGTTGGCCTGAAAAGTCTAACCTGTCCAAAAATATACATAAACAGAATAACACATTAGTTAAGAATAAACTATTTACAATATTAGTATTTAATACACATTACATGTTCTTTTGTTTCTCAACAGGCTCTTTCTCTGTTGCCCAGGTATTTCTCTACCTTCAGTTCTTTTCCTGCAGGTCCTACATTTTACTGTCCTTTCGTAGTCTAAATTCCATAGTACCCAACAAGAAAGGAAGGTCCGTAAACCAAAATAAGCAGGCAGGTAATCCATTTGAGATTATCAAAACAGATGCCAATAAAATTTTTGAGAGGGGTCTTTGGGGTGCGGCTTGTTCAGAATTTTGTTTCTTAGGTTTATTAAAGACATTTACACAGCAAACAGACCTGTTAAACAAAACTCTTGGTGGAGGAAGCAGAGGAATAACGGTGTTGCTTAAACATTCACAAAGTGGGCAAAGGAATTCACCATTTTCTACATCATAACTTGTGTGTACTCGTAATCTTTGCTGTCTTCGTTGCTCTTTTGCTTGGACAGCATCAAAATACCTTCAGGAAAGAGCAAGATGTTAAAGACAAATTATTAAAACATTATTTTAACATATAAATTCATGAATTCTCACGAAGACACTGTTTTGCCTTTTCCCAGATAGACGTAAGACAATTATCTGAAGTAAAAAGCTCTACCCTGATAAAGTATTAGTAACTGCAGGCTAGCCTGGTTTTTGCAGCCAAAATACTCCAAAATGTTGAAGTTCATTGGGCTGTCAAAATCACATTCAAGTCTGAACTTTAGCAATTTTCACATAGGAAAAAAAGGGTGAGGGGAGAGGTAATGTTGAAGGATTAAAAAAAAAAAAAAAAAGAATATTATTCAGTTTTACATAAAATATTAAGGGCAGTGCCATGACCATTATTCAGGCGCATATTCCATTACAGGCCACACCAGAGCAGCCATGGGAAAAACTGGTGGCCGATCTCCAAATCCTGTATGATAAGGAACTAAATTCACTGCTTTGCTAAATGTAACTGCTATTCCACAAGCCTCTAGGACGGTGTAGAGCGTGCCTGACAACAGCCCAAAAATGGCCTGAATACAGGCATCTGTGGACATTTCCAGGAGTTAATGGCAACCACACAAGTCTGTATGTGAGCCACACAAGAAGATGAAAAACACTTCTTTAGTGAGCAGTGATATCCAAGACCACAGATGAAACCTGCACAAGGATCATTGTGTGGTTATGGTCACAGAATCCCTAGGAGTTCCTCACAGTCTTCACACACACAAGGCAGAATTTTAAATGAGGCACTTGAGGAGTCACATCAAGGACCCAAGTAAAGGCCTAATTAACGTCAGAGTTTTGAATGTTTTGCATTTGTCACAATGTATTGGCACTATGTAACAGTAAGCACGTTTATCCCCCTGCAAAAAATCCAAAAATAAAAATAACTGAAACAGGTTTTATAAAAACCCTCTAAAAATAAAGGATAAAGTTGACTTTATGTTGAAGATTAAATTGAACTAGGTCACAGACATTTCTACTTCAAGTTAAACATGATGAAAGAATTAAGAGTACAAGGGATGCACTGTCATTTAAAACTTCAGTAGAGAGCACAAGAAGCAGCAGGAATATGTCTATTACTGAACTGCAAAAACACTCCCAAAAAATGTGAACTTCAGTGTTCAGATCCATGTGCACCACAGGGGATTATGCATAGGGATAAACAACCAAAGGAATGAAAGCTGCCATGTGTGGCTTTGGATTCTTCTTTAGCAAGATGATAGAAAGTAAATGAAAATTATTTTGGACATGTTTACAGTTAATAATGTCTACTTTTTTTTTTTGTTGCCCTCCAGCAGAAAGCTGTTTTAATTGCTTCATAATGTTCATTTTAAAATTTACTACATGGTAGCAAATTTCCAATTAAAATTAGTGCCATTAGGCAAACTGATGACATGACATGCTATTGGGACTAAAAACTTAAAAATAGCTTCTTACCTTTGCCAACAGTGAGCATGCATAATATGTCCACAGCTACCCGTGTGTGTTCCACATGACAGATCTGGGTGCATGAATAACGGATCATACTTTTCTGTGTTTAAAACAAAACAAAAAACTTTGAAATAAACACTTATCAAAAGACTTAACTGCAGATAAGTCTTAGCCACATTTGCAGTATTATTATTTATATTGTTATTATTAAACTCCATCACAAAAGTGTAACTCATTTGATGAGGCATCAAATATATTCATAATCTGCAACTACTTGAACTGCTCAGGTTACAAACATCGTGTCATTTTGTTTTGAGCGTACGTACTGTTCTTAGACTTCAAACCAAGCTTTTGGAGGTGCTGGGCCCTGGTAAAAGTCCCCAGGAGCTACCTGTGGTTTTGGTGGTTCAGTACCATTAAACAATGAGTCTGAGAAGGTGAATCTTCAGAGTGAGAATGCAAAATCATTCAGTGCTGAAGTTTTCTATGTGTTTACATATCTAAAATCCAGATAAACCTTTGTAACAATGCCACTGATCATTGTGATTAGTTTCACAAAGTTACCTAAATCCAAGCATGATTTATTATCACTAAGAGGCATTTCACATAACTGAGAGGAAGGAAATGTCTATCTTGTGCTTTTACAGCATTACATCAGCACCTTTTTCTCTCTATAGAGTTAACGGCATAGTTTAGAAACACTTCTGATTTTAAAGGCGTTTTTAACAGTTACAAATTATCAGTCATAAACCACTGGCAGGACATTTAAATAATTATTTGCAGTAATTCTACATTATTTAGAAAAAGTTTTGCCACTGATTACAACGAAGTCATTCACAATTATACAGTTAACACAAGAAAGTGATGCTACTGTCTCAAAAGAAAGCAGGTGGTTGTTACAGTGACTCAAACATCCCTTAACATTAAAGACAACTACTATGAACTTTACTCACCAGGATCTGGAATAATTTTGTTTCTATTTTTAGACAACACAGTCGACCGCTGAACAAATGCTGCCAAGACCATAGCCCTGCTGTCCACTTTAACTTCTTGTTCCTCCTGACACAATATACACATAACAACTTGTCTGTTTTCAGCTACTCTAGTTTGCTCCGGTCCCAAGGCTGTGAGTTTTGCATCTGAAATTACAGGGCTAGAATATTCCAGAAATAACAGTGAGCAAATTATTTAAAAAAAAAATAATAATCACAATTTGAATGTGATTAATGAGCTTTTTAGCTTTACGATAAATCCTCTTTGAAAACAAGTAGTTTTGGCATTCATACAATTGCTATGTCCCCAGAAACAGAACATATTTTACAGAAAAAAATTCATACCATCCCAATAGTATTACCCACCCCAGCTTAACACAGAAGCTCTATTGGTGATCCTCCCACCATCACCATCCCCTAAGTGCCTCATGAACTCTGAAAACACTCTCCACCTCCCCAAAAAAATCATTAGCATGCTTCAATTCATATTTCCACCTACAAGTAGATTTTCTTCCAGATTCTCAGATATATAATCACCCATTTCCAATTTACTAAGTTTAGTAGTATAGTCTCTTCAGCATCATTAACAATTTACTGGATGATTTTATACAAAAAATTATTTGCCTCTTTATGTTGAGCACTATGAGGATGAAACAAGGGAGGAATCAATATCTATTCCACCACCTTGACAGAAAGGGGGAGGAAAGCATTCCACTTACTGCTGCTTTTTTAGTCTAAAAAACTTCAGAATAGTTTTCCACCGAGACTAAGGAAAAAGAATTAAATTATATTCCTTTACCTATTTTCATGCACTCCAGAGGTTGAAGTATCTAGCTCTTCCAAAGTTTGCTGAAATAGTTCTTTGTTTTCATTAATGAAGTGCCGCTGCATCTCAGACATCTGGGCCATGATCTTTTCCCTGCGCAGCCTGGCAATCTCAGCTTTTCGCTTCCTTTCAGCTTTGTCTTTATCACGTGAACTCTGAAATGGTATTGTTTGCTCAGTCATTTAAAAAATCTTGTCAGACAATTTATTTCAGCTGTTGCTAAGTGTAACATGTACTAACCTCCAAACAATTAAAATCTCATACAAAAAGAAAAGAAAAATCTACCAAAAAGTTATTTCGTGCTCTCTTTTCTTTAGCTCATGTGTAATGTCAGGCAGAACTGCAAATGCAGAAGGATCCTTCCCCCCTTAACCTTTAACTGCAGTTTGTATTTCTCTTCCCTTTGAGCATTCATAGGATAAAAAGGTAAGTACATGACAGATCTCATCTGCCTTCCCTCCACACCAGCTGTATTCCTAACTGTAGTACAGTGTTCCAAGATCTCTGCGTAGTATCTAGAATGACATGTTGAGCTGAATGAATCAGCAGAGCGCATAGTAAAAATACATAGATACCATTTCTTTTAACAGCTTTCCAAGGAGTCTGAAATTATGGTAAAGGCAGAACCTTTAAATGCTGTGATCAGTACTACAAACAGTTCCAAGGACTGAGCTGCAAAAAATTTGGAGACTACAATACATAAAGCACTGAAAAAGAGTCCAGGGACTCTCCCAAACAAACTCTGTCAAACAAATGTGGTTTATCTATCTATTATATAAGCTGTGAGACAGAATATCAGAAATCACTGACATTTCCCATCTTTGACTTAGAGCTGCAACTACAAACATAGTCCTTTGCCAATCACAACCTAGACATGTTTCAGATCAGCTGTTACATCTTGCTTTTACCTCCTCCATAATTGTTCCTTCTGTCTCAGCCACAGGACTTGCAGAAGAGCTTTCTCTTAGTTTCTTAATAGTATTAAAAGTCTGTAAGAAAAAAGAAAAACCACAACGATTTGTTTGTGATGTGAATATAACTGTGTATACTATCATGCTGGCCAGGCAACTCACAGTGTTGGATTCCAGAAGAAGAAAAGAGTAGGTACAACAAATCACCATGGGAAATAAAGAAATAATCACAATATAATCAGGAAAGTTCCACAGATTGTTTTTCAGTGACGTTCAGCAGTTACAAAAAATATATTTACCTTCAAAATCCATCTGATCATGTCCTTGTGCACTTCTAGATGAGGTGCATTTTGCAGTGTTTCTAGCATAGCTAGTATACTAGGGGAGTTATTGGGTGCCTCTCCTGGTCCTTAGAAAAAATTACAACAACAATTGATTATACTGTTATCTGACAAACTAATAATTCACTAACATTCAAACAAACAAAACCAAAAAACAACATTTGCAATCTTCAGCACCTGAAGAATTTCTTCAACAAATAGGCACAATACGTAACTTTCATCCCCCCCTCCACAAACATTTTCATGAATACCCTCTAAATCCTGAAAAGTTAGAGGAAATAGTCTGAAAAGTCTCACTTAGTGACTATATTTTCTTACAAGACAAATGCACTGTATGTGCTCCCTGGCTCTATTCTTCCTGGAAGCTGCCGCGCAGGACTTCCAATAGCTTATTTGCCACCTATTTTAAATGGAAGAGTCTTAGCAACTTTCATGTCTTAACAAAACTAAAGACCCTAATATAAAGATGCAAAGGAGAATCAACATTAAATGACCAATCAAGAAAGCAACTACATTTTTTTGTAATTGTAGCATCTGATCACATAGAGCATGTTGAGATACTACTTAAAGACATAAAGAAACAGATCTCCTGAGAATTATTCTACTTCTGGTTTTCTCCTCTACCATAAAATCTACGCATAGGTATAGTCAACTTGGTAAATTTTTGATGGATAAGCCAATATACTCTTCTGGTAACTACTGTTTCAGAAGAACATAATATGAGATACTGGCATTTCCAGTTATTTAAAATTTGCTGTACATTTGAAAAGAAACGCATACTTGATATTTTCTGAGTGAAGGTAAATGTTACAACATTCTCCTCACTGAGATTCTCCAGATGTTGTTTTTCTTCTTGTAGCGCCATTCCAAGCAAATGCAAAACCTAGGTAAAAAATACCAGTGTCAGTTATTTTCTTAAATAATAGCCCTTTAATGGCAGTTCACCACTTAACTTTGCATAACCCAAAAAATTACTATCAGGGAACAAGAAAAACCTACATAAACCTCCAGGTTATCATCATAAATAGTGAGGAACAAACAGCCCACTTGAGTTTCCCAAAACTGATACATTTTCAAGTCAGAAAACATTTTCTGTACTTATAATTTTTTCTGAAGTGATTTAGCCTAAACTGAAACTAAGGAACATCAAGAAACAACACACTTAAACGGGTTCTCTTTCACAATAAGCACTACTTCGACTGATTCAAGCAGAATTTTTCCCTCTCATGTGTGTGCCACTAGAAATTTACCTCCATCTTGCATTCACTTTTAAAAATAAATTGAAGAGGCAGAGGGGATTCCTTAGTCTTGTATATCAGAAAACACCATTTACTTCTCATTCAGAGTCTCCTAGATATGTTAGATATCAAGGAAACAACCCAAATCTATAAACCCATGTTAAAATGCTAAAATACATATTCCTTCCTTTAGCATAAGCATAATTTTAAATAAGGAAACATACCCTTTGCAGCATGGACTCTGACCAGGCATAGCCATTGTGTTCTACTGCCCACTGCAGTATGGTTCCCATAATGCATAGCATGACATCACATTGCAGAATATTAACCAGACTTGCAAAAAGTGGGCAGAAAGGAGGAAGAGCTGGTGGTGGAAGTGCTGAAAAGGAAATAAAAGTGTTTGACATTTCAGGACCTCTAAAATTTAAAATTATAGAATAACACAAAGTCCTGAGTTGGAAGGGACCCACAAGGATCATGGAGTCCAACTCCTGTCCCTGCACAGGACAACCCCACAGTTCACACCATGTCTCTGAGGGTGTTGTCCAGTCTCTTCTTGAACACTGTCAGGCTTGGGGCCATAACACCTCCCTGGGGAGCCTGCTCCAGTGTCCACCACCCTCTGGGTGAAGAACCTCTTCCTAATGTCCAACCTGATGTCTTACCTATAATTTGCAAGACTCATAAAATATCTGATGTTCAAACAGCTTAACAGTTTAGCCCTGGACAGCATACAGCTGGTTAATAAAGAGCATTACAGACAACAGGCTGTAACATCCAACATGGCTTGCATGTAACAGAAAAGGCAACGGAATAAACTGTTCAGAAGGCTGGTTCCATTCCTGTCTATAACCAGGGAGACATAAGGGAAATTGCTACATTTACACCAATTTCTGTCCATCCCAAGAACAGGATGTTAGTCTAATTGTCAGAGCACTACAGAGTTTGATACCAGATTCCCTCTAGCCCCATCTTCTCTCAAGAGAAATACCTGTATCTTCTCTGTTCTGTCTCTTCAGCTTTCTTTGGGCTTCCTCTGCCTAAAATAGAAAAATGATTCCAATATTACTCAAGACCTGTACAAATATAATACTAATAAAAAAAGCATTCATACTTCATTACGTTGGGTTTTTTTCCCTCTTTCCCTCAGCCTTAAATAAAACATGAAAGCTTCCATGTCTTTTCAGCTTCTCTTACATTCTACTTGTAAAGTAGGGTCTGTATCTCCAAAATTTATCTTTCATCTTGAGTCAGCCTGGATTCTTTTTCTAAGACAAGTCTGAGCTAAAATGGTAATTTCCACATAGGTAAGTGAAAATACAGATTGTTTAAATATTTCCAGTAAAACAAGACCTAAGAGAACCCACAGATGAGCTCCTGAAGCCCCACTACATTCAGCAGCTCTGTATAGGGCAGACGATCCAGTGACATGGGAATCACAGCAAAATCTTGGGCAAATTTTGTCAATATCCTCAAATAAGTCAACTTTTAAAAGTTAACTTTTAACCAGCTGATAATACTGCTTCACAGAAAAAAGTTCTGGGAGAAAAACAAAACCAAACTGAAACAGATACAAAATAAAAAACAGAAGTTAAATTACTAGGTACCTTTGATTGCTCTGCCCTTGAAAAGTGATAGAAATACAGATTGAAGTTCTTGGCACATTCTGGTTTTAGTTCATAGAGCCCTCTGCCTGTTAATCCAGGTTTCCTAGGGAAAAGAAAAAAAACTTACATTCATCTGAGCATAAAAGCCTAAGTAGAACAGCTAAAAAACCACTGTTGAACAGACATTCTAGAAATCAATTGAGTAATAGTATTAAGAATGATGCATATAAGTAAAGCCATGGGGAAAACACCATGACCCAGCATGCTTTCTTCTATTCTCTCATTTTCACTAATTTAGATATTCCATTTTCAAAGTTGAAATATTAGAATAAAGGGAAACATACTTGAAACATGCCACTTCTTCAATCACACTTTCCATTCCTGTCTCTTTGTTCTCCTACATTGAGTGAAAATGTAAGATTGTGTTACTGTAGTTCTTGGATTAAACACATTCAAGTATCATACAACACTAGAAAAGCAAGCAAAATGAACACAGTATGAAGTTATTTTACTGGGACTCGAGAACGCTGAAGGACATAACATGAAAATACATTCTGGAACACCATTTCTGCAAAAAGCATTTTTTAAAAACCATGCCATTTTGAGTGCTCAATTATTACTGTTTTTCCCTGTCATGATAAACTTGGATGTAACAGTAACAGAAGAAAACTCTGAATTAGTTTCCTCAGTCTGTCTTACGAATATACAGTCAATATTTCCGGTTTCTAAAAAATGAAATAAATAAACGAAAGCTAAAAGTACAAGTCACTAAAAAATGCTAAAACAAACACAAAAATCAGCAGGAGAGATCAGCTCAAATAGGTAAAACTACTTCATACACAAATTATGTTTTAACATTCCCATCCCCTTCCTGCAATACATATTCACAGCAATTAACAGACCAGGGGAAAAGTATTTAAGACTGACAATACAGTTTAGAACTCTAGTAAATCCTAGACTGATTTTTCATTCAACTTGAATTTTTTTTTTTTAAATCATGTTGCCCTAAAATTTGCCTAAATTTAGAATATGAAGAACAATGAAAAATATTTTGGAATTCATCATTAAAAGTATTACCAATATAGTAAAATATTAACTTTTGAATTTTCACTGCGTTCAGAAATCACGTTTAAGAGTTCTTCAAAAATACTCTAAAAATATATAAGGTCTACTATCCTACAAAACTGCTGATACCAGAATTCAGATAAATGCTTCTGTACATGCAAATGCAACATTTACATTATACAAGTCATTATACCATGTCTGATTACACATCTTTCCAATTATTGGTAGCTTTAAAATATAACAGCTAATATTTCTGGACAGCTCCAACAATCCACTTCTATAGGGCTCCTCAGGGTTTCCAAGCAGTCGGCAGAGACTGCCGGCCACATGGCCTGAGAAGAAACAGTAGTAAAAAGAGAAAAGAGCTGGAAAAGCCTTTAGACTCCTGCCCCTTTCATGTGTTGTTTCCTCTTCTACAGCTCTTTCCTACCTTCTCCATGCCAACTGTTAACCTGTACTCATGCTAACCTTGCTTTTAGCACAACCACGCACTTCCCATTCTGCCCATTCCACATTACATGGCATAAACTCGCACAAGAAAAATTTTCAGCAATCAGCCTTATGAAGTTGAAGCTGCTTTTTCCACTACCTGCCCCCAAGTTACTTACATCTTCAGGCAACGCTTTTACCAGTTCACTGTGAGCCATCGGCCTGATGCTCAGCTGATGGATGATCTCTCGTTTGATTTCATCTGTTGCATTTACCTGTCCTATTCCAGGACTGAATCTTTCGCCTGTAAAAATAAAACATAGCATTATTTTCTTTAGGATTTTAAACACTACTTTATCTTCTTCTGCAATTTAAAAGCAAAAGACTGGAAAATAAGTATCTTCCCTGAAATCTTGTGTTCACCCACCAGCGTTCAAAAATTCATTATGTTAATCTAAGAGAGTTTCAATGGTTTTCTCCTAGGAAAAGTCAGAGCTGCAGGAACTTCAAAACAGAACTGAATTGAGAGGGCAATGAAAAATGATCATTCCAGAACTTTAAAGAGTAAATTCTAAAATGAACCAAATGTATTCTGAACTTACCAACAATCATTATAATGAGGTATAGCATCTCTTCTATAAGAGTGTTATTTTGTTGAACAACATCCTGAATTAAAATAAACAAACAAAAAAAGAATTTACATTTTTCAGTTAAGGATAAAATAATTATGCCACATGCTGAAAATATTTTTCCAGTGCTTCAAAACATTGCCTGCTTTCACCCTCAGCACTCCCAAATTAACCTGTGCTGAAATGCAATTACAACTGCCTTAAACTTGGTAAACAATGCAAAAATTATGCATCAGTTTCTGACATTTACCAATTTGACAGGTAAAAATATTTATGCATATTTCAAACTGGTCAAACTAAATCAAAATAGGATAGGTTTTGCTTTTTCATCAACAGTCTGTACAGTCTCAGTATAACAGCATCGGATAAACTTTCCAAAGCAAAATTGCGGATTTTCTATTGCAGTAGTACATAAAATACCTTGTTAGTATTTTCTGTGCTAAATCTTTTGCCATAGTCTGGAGTACTAAATATCTGATAAAGTTCAAAGCGACTCAGCATTATCATCAAGAAGTGATTTGGATCCATCATAGACACACCTGTCTATTGAAGAAAAAAATAATTGTAAACAAAAAATAGATTGGGTGTTATTATAGCATGTTTGTATATTTATATATGATGTTCACAGAATATTCTCTATAAAATTCATTCCCCTTTCTATCCTGAGCATGAAGATTTAATTACTTAATTTTACTCTCTTAGGACTACAATAACACAAGTGACAGCACATTTAATAAGCAGGATCCTATGCTTTACCAATAATTTCTGATGCCCTTTTAAGTGTAAAATATTCAGGGTTCTTCCTTCTATCTCAAACAACCTAAATAAAATTCAATCAAAGGCTTTTGGTTGGTTGTTGTAATTTCTACAACCCTATTCCTGCTGGCTCAACTTTTAGAAGGCATAGTATCACTTCATATATAGCACAAAGATTTTAAAAACAGATCCCGATCCTCAAAACAAAGGCCTTTACAAGGACTTTCTGGAAACAAGAATACTACTGCTTCAATGTAGACACAAACATTTACTTCCATTTTTGAAAACTACCGGCCAATTTTTTTTCTGTTTATTAAACAATACATCTACATTAGCCAATTATAAATCAGTTCACTAATGCTAACGGGACCATCTTTAAGACAGAATTTCCAACAAAACTGAAGGATATCTACCCAAACGGGCAGTTGCAGGCTGATAATTAAAATCAGGGCCAGATTAAGCCTCAGGGAAATAGGTCTGAAAGTAGAAGTAACTCGGGACAGTGGCATCATGCTGGTAACTCTGGGTAAGATTAGAGGGATTTCCTGGGAACAGATTTTGCTGTCTATGTGAACTTCGCATCCTGAGCTGCAAAGTTTCCCTTCTGTCAGTCTCAATGCAGAAGTAATGCAGCAGAGCAAAGCAGATTGCCAAATTTGTAAAACCTCTTCTGAAGGGAAAAAAAAAAAAAAATAAAAAAAAAAATCATCACTAACTACTGTATGAGGTTCCACTTTCTATCCAGCATTTTAGATGCCAAATTTGAAGGGAGGGAGAAGAGGCAACACATACACTGAGCACATTACTGAAGACCTGCAGATTCACAACTGCCATTACAGCATGACCCATTAGTTAAAATATTAATCTTGAAGATACAGCATTAATAATGCAGTACACAGAAGTTTCTGCACTTTCCACAATATATTTTAAAAAAGCAAGTATTACAACAACAGAATTTTCTTTACAAATTACCCCACAAAGACAAAGAAGCAATAAAAAAATAGAAGAACTTCCACAAAAATTGACTTTTTTCCTTGTCGTTAAAGGATTCTGATGGAGCTAAAAACACATGCACAGATATCCGGAAAATGCTTGATAAAAAAAGGCAAATTGGTACATGTGGTTACCTGAAGCATTACTATGTCTTTGTCAAACATCTCCCTCCTGCACTTCACATTATGATAGTAATAAATCTGAAACAAACACACAAACCACAAAAATTAACAAACATCACATTTAAACTTAGTTTCATTCTGGAAAAAGAAACTTTGTTATACAGTATTAACACAGAATTGAAAAAATTATACAAATATATTTGTATGCAAAAAGCATTTTTATATAGCGCAAAACAAAGATAGTTGCTGGCTGGGTTGTATTGATGTAAAGTTCAGATGGCATACACTTAGAAGGAAAAATCTTGTGGACCTCTTTGGTCTATATTTGAATATATCTACCTGTTTAGCTATCAACTGTTTGAAATTCACAGGAGAAAAAGCCCTTGCAGTTGGAAAAATTCTTCGCTCCATGAATTGGTCTCTAATTATTTGTGAGATAATCTTTTAGGAATTGCCACTTTGAGCAAACTGTTAAGATTGTGATAGAACCATCCTTGACCCACCCTGGCAGGGAGCTCAAAAGTATTGCATCAAGCAGCAGCAACACCGCAATCACTGCATGGCACTGATATTGGGAAAGATTGATTCTACCACATTTAAGGAGAAATAAAGAGGTTTGTCAAGTTTCTAACTGGGACTCCAAACAATCTTCAGCATGCTAAACTTCAGGACTACATGGAAGAGAGGCAGGCAGCCTTCCCTGCTGTCCTCATACTAATAATCCAGAAACAGACACGCATTTCTATCTCCGAGGAAAATACCCAAAAGGAGTCGACTGAACATGAGCTCGCCATTGCCAAAGGAAAGAGAAAGGACTTGCAGACTGTGGGGGCAGTATTACCTGAACTAAATTAGGTTCTTAACTATTAGATGCTGACAACCAGAGGAAATTAACAGAGACTTATTTCTGCATCAGAAGCTTTGCTGAAATTTCCTATTTGATGCATGTCTACAGTAAAATGGGCACTGCTATAATTATACATAAATAGAGCTCCCTCTGCTTTAATGATGACAATAAAGGACATCACATTATAAAGATCTTTTAGGTTAAGAGGCAAGAAGCGTTAAAATACAGCATGTTTGAGCATTTTAACTCAGTCTCCTAGTACACACGCAATACAATTAGCTAGTGAAGATGGGGGCTTGTGGGAAGGCAAGAAGTTTCTTGCAAATACACCAAGTGAACACCTCAGAGAACTAAATCCTATTTGTGTTGTAATGTATGTCTTGCTGAGAAAAATCACTTTAGACAATCACCTTGGTGGGTGGCACTGACACTATAGTACTCATTTTATAGCTGTTATGCTTGAAACACCTAAGATCAAATTTGTAAAAACAGAGAGAACGTAAGTTTAGAGATGAATGGAGTCAGTCTCCACAAGTATAAGAGATAAAAGCCAAGACAGACGCAGTTCTACACTTCTGCACTGTCTTCGGATTTCAATTACTTAATATAACATAAACAGTATCTTAATGGTGCATATTCTATATCTGAGATACTTTTATGTGGAGCTGTTGAATGCATTACTGAAGCTGCACAGCCCTAATTCTGCATTCCATGCCGCTGTTGGACTGTACGCAGTACAAAGGCTAGGAGTCACTGACTGTATTGTACTAGAACTTCTTTACACACAGAGTACGAAGTTCACTGAGCACTGTAGCTGTCCTGAAACAAAAAAGAGACTTCTGACTAAGAAATCAAAGAGCAGTTTAAAAGCACAAATATTCAAATGATGATCTAAATGTCTACCTCGCATTGCCTTCCAGAAGATCTACGTAATGAACATCGATATCAATACAGAAAGGGGAGGTTTTGAGGTCTGAAATCAACTTGAGGGAGTTATCAGAAAATAGTGATTCTACAGCTACTATGCACTTACCTGATTAACAAGAGAGAACCCATTTCTTCTCCACATCCCTGCATGCACTTGGGCACATAGGACTAGGCATCGTAGAGGATGTTCTATTAACATAGGTGGGCTAAGTTCACTCTGCATTAAGAAAATGCAATATTTTGATATATTCAGAGAAAATAAAAGAAAATGGGACTGAAATGAAGATATTTTTGATCATTGAAATATTTTGCAATACAAAAGAAAAGCAAACCCAACACACACATTACAAAAGTTTGATGAACCTATTCAAAATCTACCAAATCACTGTTAACCAACCTTACATTCTGTCTTTGCTCCACAGAAGTCCTCCACAAGGGCTTCACTTTATTCTTAAAGACAGCAGATTTTGTATTTTAAAATACCAACACTATCAATTTAATAACATTGTCATTTGCTTTCTTTCAAAGGTTAAGTACTACTTCTTACAAAAGACACAGATTTCTTCTCCCAGTTATGTTTCCACCTCTTTTAATTTATATTGTTCTTTTTAACTTCCCTTTAAAGAAACAGCACATCAATAAGAATATACAGGAAGCAAAAAACAGATGGGGAAGAAAATCAGAACCTAGGCCAAGGAGAAGGAATCAGATCCTGCCAGCAGGCCTTAAAAACAGTTTCAATTACAAAAAGAAGCTATTAAATGAAGAACAAAAGGCAAACCTTAAGCCTGAGTCTTAACTTAAGAGAGCAATATTGACTGCTTATGCTCCGGTCATTAATATCTAGGTATTAATCCTTTAAGAAGTAATTTTACCTATTCAAGATAGTTTCTCTGAACAGAATTCATAGCAAAAAGGTCCTACACTTACATGACCAACTTCACAGTAATTATATTTAATGATACGCTACATTTAATTACATACCAGGGGTAGCAGCTCTGGAAACTTGTATGCCACTTCAGTTTTACTCAGCAAAACATGCAAGCCTACATGAACACATGAAACAAATACATACAAAATATTACACACAATATTTTATATAATTCAAATGGGACAAAACAGTTATCTAATTTACTAGCAGATCATTTTCTGGACACAGCTACAATTAAGTCTGCAGAATCATCACTCTGGAGCTACAGAGCTGTCTCCTGAAGAGACATATTACTAAGCATACATTTTAGAAGAATTAAAGTTTTCCAATTGTATCTGTATAAAACTTGCAGTACAAGTGAGATTTCTACCTTTTTTTTGACTCTGTCACATCCCCTCACTGACAGTCAAGAGTCCTTGGCCTATCAGGACAAATTATCAACAACAGATACCTCAACCTTCGATGTTTATTAAATAGCTCAGGAACTGTAACAAGGCCCCTACAAAATACACAAGGGTTCTTTGTTTTCAATCTACAATGGTTTTGCTTAAAGATTCAAACATTCAAAGCTATTTGATGCTGAGCTGCATAGTATTTTACCTAAGAATTACCTTTTTCACTTCATTATCTGAGAATTTATTTTTATCATGACTTCCTGATTCTGTAAACTAAAATTCATTAACCTTTTTTCAACGCAGCTGTTGAACAAGATAGGCACAATATGAAGAGAAAGACATAGCTTAATTTTCTGGTGACACATCTGTCTGATAAACCTGTTCTCTAACAGAAGGCTGATTAGTCTGTTCCATCCGACAGTCAACTACAGTCCATATTTTGCCGTATTTCTTTTGCATCACTCAAGTGTCAAAAGCAGCAGTAACTGCCTACAACACACCCCTCTGACAAAACCAGAGGCATGAGACAAACTCCTCCAGGCCTGACACAGTAACAATTTCCCCAGTGCTTGGGAACATTTTGCCTAGGGCTACCAAACAGCTAGAAAATGGCCAAAAAGCATCCTACTCGGGCTTTAAACAACTGTTGTGTGCTTCCTTACGTACACACAAATACAAGCCACATTTACACAACATTTTTCATTTCCTGATACATTTTTAAACTATTTGGCTCATACCTGCAAGTAAACGAGAAACTGGGAGATGAATGCTAACTTTTTCCTGAGAAACACAGTATCTGATGGTCTCAACTGAATGTCCACACATACTGAGAACAATCGGCTGTTCTCCATCAGTAAAACCACTATGGCACTGCATCAACACAGCCAGGCATTTCTTGTAAGCTTCAATTAGCACTTTTTCCTAAAAGAAAGATTGCAGTTTACAGAAATTATGAAAAAAGCAGGGCTCTGCAAAATAATACAGGCAACATTAAAAAGCTTGATGAGATTGGGGTTTTTACCTTTATTAACAGTCCTGCAAAATTAAGATAAGGAATCCAACAAAAGGAGCTGGATTAAGGGGGCACAGATTACAAAACTCATACCAGTATGTCTGATTAGAAAAAAATACCAGGCTTTTGTTTGGTTTGGTTTCTTTTTGTTTGTTGCACATGATATTATGCGAACTTTCTGAGCAATAATCATGCTAGGTTAGTAAAACCTCCACATTAATCAACAGTGACAGATTAAAGCCAGTCTGAATGTTCAAATATTCTAGGATCACTTGTTCCACAGCCATATTTAAGTTCTGTACACATAAAACATGAAATACTTAGAGTAGAAACCTGATTTATAATCAGGCAGCATTTGGTAGATCCAGGGTCTACTCTATTCCCTGTTCTCTGAAAACTATAACCAGATATTGTAGTGATGAACACAACTTTCAGATGCGTGACAGAACTCTCTCTATAATATGTTTTTTTAAAGGTTAATCACATTCTTATGAACTGGTCAGTTCAAGCCATGAAAGATGAGCTTAAATACAGAAAAGATCTGCACTTGCTCAGAGAAGATGATCTTGGCTCATGCTGCAGCTACATGTTCAACTCAATTGTTACACATATTAATGTTTGGGTTTTCCCCCCTTTCACATATTCACATGGAAAAACAGTTCAGAAGGAACTTACATCTAATGCACACCAATCCTGCATCATTGAAATAACAAGTGTTAATTTCATCTGCAATGTAAATGCTGCTTCCCATTCTGGTTCCATTTCTATATGTTGTCCTACTTGACGAGTTATCGGATCCATACCCTAGAATAAAAAAAATTACACATTTCAACAATATGCCACTGAAACAGGTCTATTAACATCATCAACATGAGAGAGCAGTTACCTGTCCTTACAAATACATTGTTGCTACAACAGGAAAAAAGAAGCTTGGGACCATCTGAAAAGGAATTATACACACCCAAGTAACAACAAAACGTAACAGGAATTAGAAGAGAAGAATACCGGGCCAAGAAAGATTTTGGATATGAGCTCTATTTATTATTAACACCTGTAGAGATTTCAGTGTCATGAGCAGTACAACGTTTGCAAACACACATCATCTTAAACATTTTTTTTTAATGTATTATCTAGGAATGTGATATTAATTGCAGCTAAGTACTAACTAAAGACCAGGTACTACAGTATTTAACCAGCTCTTTGCAAAAGCAGAAAAAAAACAGCATGATCTGAGGATTACAATATATTCAAGGGACTGATATAAACAGATTAATGAAAGTCAACTACTGAGGAAAGGCATGCTGCTGAAGTACTGAAAAAAGGGTGTGATTCTGACTTACATCTTACTAATCATACAGTCAATCGGCTCTTGTAAAAGTTGCATTGCTTTTAAAATACTCCGCTTAAGGTAAGATAGCACATGAAAAGGTTGGGGGAAAAAAGCATGGTGAAGAGGTCTATTTGTGTGTCAGAAAGCATATATTCCTCAATACAAGGAGCAATTCCGTTGACAGTTAAGTAGCAGCTGGAGCTCTCACTACAAGGGAAGGTTGGTTAAGATGGACCAGATTTCACTCATACAATTCATTGTGTCTTGTGTGCCTCTATAACTGCAAAATAAGCACAAAATTACATTTTTATTTTTCCACGATTCTTCCTTCTAGCAGTCCTCTAAAACAAACCAAATCAAAATACGGTAAGATGTTATGTTTCAGAAAAACATGACTCAAAAAGCTAGATTGAACTGAGTTATGAAATGAAGAGTACATTACATTTCCTCCATTTGTATCTCATGATAGCTAACTTCCTGCCTTGATTTTGCAGATTTCTGTGATTCACACATTTACATACCTGCATACATTTGAGTAATTCTAAGAAGGCATCAAAACCCTCTAGGAACTTCTGTCTCAAGTCGTCTGACCACTCAGTTGGTTTACTTATCAACACATACCTGGGTACATTAAAAGATACAAGTGTTAACACGACGGGGTTTTTTTTTTACCTTCTCAATTGATCAAATTAGCATATAGTCAATGTACTTACTTGAGATCCAAAATAAGGCTCTGAACACGCCTGAATTTGAAAGCCTGCAGAGCAGTGTAACGTTCAAACTGAAACCTGCCTTGGACGTCACGGTGCCTTAAGTGGTCCATGAAAGTTTTGATGATAGTGGTCATGAGATTTTCTTCTGTTATTAGCATTCGAGCCTATGCCAAAGTACATTGAAATCTGCTGTAATTAACAGACACAGCTAACAGCTTCACACTGCATCATGAAGCTTTTAAATACAGGAATTTTTATCCAAAATAGTTACATCAATAATTAGAACAGAACAACATACTGAAAGCCAATCTTCCAAACATTGACAGAAGAAAAAAAGTAATATAACCAGAAGTTAATATGATCTAGATCTCTTTCTTCAGACCCCTCTGCACATAAGTTTGACTATAGTTAGGCTCCTGCTAATCTATATACCTATGATAACAAGACACTTGTTATTATGTGTCTTATAATTAACTTGTACCTCTCTTTAAGTATGTGTTGTGTCCTCTCATGTAATTTAACTTTGAGCCCTTTAGGGGAGTGACAGCTCTTCTGTTTTATCTTTACAGACTGTCAAGCACTATGGTGAACACCGCATCTTCTAAACTGCCAAGGAACTGTATAGTGCAATTTCCACATGGAAATTACTTATGATACCTCTCAATGGCTATTGCATATATCCGACTGTTGTAGGAAACAAATGAACAGGCATCATGAAGTCCAATGAAGGTCATAATCTAACCTAACCCAACTCCACAAGAGCACAGGGGGCACTAAGAAGTTACTGTGAGCTTTGCCAGAATGCGCCCATTCTGTTGGTTCTCCAAGGGAAATGGGATGAGTTTTGCAGTATCAGATCCCATGAGGATTTTGTTATGGGCTGGTATGCTCAAGATCAGCCACTCTGATCTATCTCAGTGACACTCCTGTTGTTGGCTAGAGCTTCCAGGTTCTACAGTCGCTAATAAGACTCCAAAATACAAGTTCTAAAATGTTACTGCAGGGTTAAAAAAAATCTAATGGTTAACATTTTCCCCAAAAAAATCACAACAAACAAAACCACCCATCCTCCCTCAAACCAAAAAATCTCAGCTACTTGACAGCTCAAACTCTTAAATTACCAAGATCGGTTTGAAAATGTTACTGGGGGGTGGTGGGGTAGTTCTACATTCTTCAATGTATTCACTCAGCTAAGAATGAATGGCTCTAAATGTATAAAAAAATAATTCTTATTTCATATGGTAGGACCTTATTAGAATTACTTTCGCCTTGTAAGACTATTTTATCCTTCTACAAAACAGTAAAAAGATAATTTACTTTTTTTTGCATGCTTTTGAAATGGAACACATGTAAAAGGGACACTGCAATTATTCTCCTCTACAGAAAAGTATGAGGTTCCTTTCAAAAAAGAAAAAGTATTAATAAACATATTTTATCATTTCATCTGTCAAAGAAAAAATAATACCATAACCTTTTGAATAATATTAGTCGGTTAAGTCTAACTGTAACTCTGAATATTGGTAGCACTCTTATTGAGAGTGTCAAAATTAGAAGAGGTAACACAATATTGCCCTGAACCATGGAAACAAAAGCCTGAGGTCTTGCTGAATTCCCATGAATAACATCCACCCCTGGGAAACTGAAGAACAACTTTGCTCGGTATCATAACTGCCATGCTACTACTGAATTTTAGAGCTCAATGAAGCTGATTAAATTTGGAAGGATTCAGAAGCTTTCATTTTTTAATGAATTCTGGCTAGGAAAACCAGACTTCTATTTCCAGTACAGCTCCAAAGTTTAACTTGTCTAGTTCGTAATGCAAGCAAAGGCAGATTTACTTGGAGACTGGAGAAAAAAAAAAAGATGTTTCCCAAACAGCATAAGCTTGTAAAAGACCAGCAGAGTTAGTGAGCTGGCAGAAGTAACAGTGCCTGAAGCACTGTAACAAAAATTAACTGGAAATCTGAAAGAAGGCATCCTCCTAGTCTGGAAGTACCAAAGGAAGTAGGGAATATCATGAGACAACTCTTGCTTGCACTTGTGTTGATTGAAATATTAACATAATGTGTATCGTTTACAAAACTGCACCAGAATGGTGTGCTCTGAAACACTAATTTGCAAACCATAATGTAGATTTCTACAGACAGTAACTGTGGTTCAATACCATGAGGAACTTACGTGTGAGTCTCTAGATAAACATTTAAGTACTTTTCTAAAAAAAGTAAAAGGAAAATGCAGAAAGAAAAACCAAAAATACCCAGCCCGCTCTGGGAAGTCAAGCTTCGCAGTGGTGAACGCTTTAACTTCTAAGTCCACAGCAATATATGTGAACAATCTGCTGTGCAGTGACAGCGCCCTCCGTTTCCACAGTAACGTCACAGAAATCTGCAGTCTTGACTCAAGAATCTTGAGTGGCTTTTAACAAATAAAGATTTCCTTTTTTGGTCTTTTAGTACTTACAAGAGAAGGCACTGTGAATATCTGTATCGAGAGGTCAGCAATTGAGAACTCTCTGTCGTGGTCATCTTTCATAAAATCACTCTGCAATCGCTCATAGTTCTATTAAGAAGGAGGCAAAAAAAGGCAAGGAGTGCCAACTATCAGTTTTTAAAAGAAAGACAGGCACTACTCACCAGAGTAGGTACAGTGAAGAGTTGGACAGACAGAGCAGCCACCGATACTGCCCGTTCGTGATCATCCTCCATATAATCTCTCTGCAACTGCCGGTAATTCTAAACAACAAGGGGAAATTCACCTCTAATCCACATTGACCTGATTTTTTAATTTAAATGTCTGCTCTGGGAAACTTTAAAGCCATGATAAAGGGAAGAGTAGCTCTTACACATTATTATATAGGTATTTTGTACAAAGAACATGACAACTTAATCTGCTCACATGTAAGACCTACTCACTCTCATCTTCACAATAAAGGCTAATGTTTTATTTTCTACTCAAAAAGTTGTCTTCAGCAGAGTGAGCAGAATTTTGCAATGCTGATTTAAAGCATTTGAAATAGTAGTTACTGCAGAAATACTAATCAGCCTAACAGAATTTCATCACTATTTCTGAGTAGTGCTGTAACAGCTTACACCTCAACAATGAGAAGCGATTAGCTCTTAAGAAGCAATAGCCTGCGTGGTTGATGGTGAAGACAAAAACATCTGAACTGCTTCAGTCCTGGGGAGTCTGGAAAGACCATTTTCTTCCCAGGAGATGAGATGCCATTATAACTAATATTTTGAAGACAGAATTAAGGTAGTAGGCATTTCATTTCAACTTTTCACTTCCAAAAATAGGACGACAGTTCCGGATAAGAGTTCATTTGAAGCACTGTATGCTAACTAAACTCTCTGTGCTAGACAATTTAAGCACTGAATGTCTCTTTGTAAGAAAGATACTTACCCTTGCAAAGCGGATAGCGAAAAGTTTCTTGTATTTCAAGTCCATAAGTAGACTGCTCATGAATAACTGGTGATACACACTTCTAGCTCCTGTCAAGAAAAATGGATAAAACATTGCACATCACTATTTTCTATCAACATATTATGGACGCATTCAGAAAAGTCAACTTTTACAGAATGAGCGAAGTGTGCATTTCAGAGCAGAAGTTGCTTTGACTAAGTCTCTCAGGTGGCAGCAAATGATGACGAAGCACACATAAAACAAAATTCTTCGAGTGGTATTATTTATTACTCCTGTATAAGGTAACACTGAGCTGTTGAATAGGAACATAAATCTTATATTATAAGGCACATCAGGCAAACAACAACAGATCTCTATTCTTCCTCAGGATAAACAGAGGATTTGCATGGCCCAGGGAGAAAAACAACACACTACAACGAGAAGTCCTGGGAACCGCAATAAATTGATAGTTTTGAACAACTCTGCAAAATAATTAGCTTAGGTACCTCCAAATTTCTAGTCAGTCTGAGCAGCATCACTGAAAATATTATCAATACAAATGAGAATTGACTGTATACAGCTTGGAACCACATGTGTGTATGTACCATTTCTTTCTGTAGGTCACTTAAGTCAAAAGCTATTATATTATTTCCTTAATGCAGACTAACTATGGGATACATGAAAAAGCAGAGAAATACTGATGTTAAAATAGAAATGCAGAAGTTACTGCTTGCTTGTACGACAGACATTATCCTAACAAAACCTGTATGAAAAATGTTGTAATGGTCCACAAAAGAGCTGGTCAAAAAAAAAAAAACCACCACAAAAAAAAAATTGAATACCAGGAATTTTCTCCATAGTACATCCACTTTCCACCTTACTACTTTTATTGCTGCTCCAAGAAGTTCCCAAGACAGACCGCAAAGAGATGTTACTAGGTTATCTGTACCTCAGAACTAGAGAACAACAGAAGAATCTGGGGGAAGGTAGCATTCTTCAAAATACTACACTCATGTTTAAATAAGGAAAGGACATCTATATTGCATCATTCTCTGCCTTCTCTTTGTGCTTCTCTTTCTTACACGTGGCCTTACATGCCCTTTCAGGATAGAAAATCAGACACAAAATCCATAAGAGAAATTAACTATCTGCACTTCTTCAAAACTCCAGCTTTCTAGCCAATCCCTTTATATACACCAGACTTTTATTAATAAAGTTTTAAGGGCTCTAAAGCAACAGAACAGTAATTTTCACTGAATGTTCTCAAAACACTCAAGAATACCTCACAAACATAAACATGAGTCAAAGCAGAAAACCTCTGCCCTGTTCCTTAAAAAGAGGCATTTTGGTAGATATGATGTAGATGCCAAGATCCTATAAAGCAGGCAAACCCCAAATCACATTATTGTTTACTAAATTTCCCTTAACTATCACTGTCATCTGTATATTCAAGCCAGTCTCAATTTCAGACTACTTTGAAAAATTAGATCCAAAACAAACACCATCTCAAATGGTCTCCTTGTGTTCTTGTCCTCAATATATGTGGAGTGTATCATGAAGGGACAGATTATAACAAACCAGGCAATTCTATCTACAATACACCGCAGTAAAAATGTTCAAATATTCACAGATATGGTAAAGGCAAAACTTTTATGCATAGCATCCTTTAGTATTTTCCACAAGTTTGAGAAAACTCACCTTTCCACAGTTTAGAATCATGCAGCATTAGCTTATCCACAAGGGAAGAATTTTCACCATCTGGCCCCTCCTGTAAACCAACCTGACACAATATTCGACGAAGGCCATCTTGAAGAAGAGAAACGACGTGTGTTAGTTAGAGCTTAAACACAAACTTGCACATTATTTGGACACACTGGAACTTTCATAAGATACACTAGAAGCCATAGGGCCCCTTCTCCTTGACAAATGAATAACAATGCTCACATTTGCTGAGAGAAACACAAATATTTTATACCTTCCAAGTTTCATGCTAACCTTATGGAAGGTTAGGAACCTTGTGAAAATTACCACATACAACAATTTGTTTCATAGTTATGAAATAAAAATGCACTTTCTTAAAAGTGCCGCTGGCTTACTAATACAAAAGATAATTACAGAGCAGGCTAATTTTCTAGGTTATATTTTTCCTGTTTAGAGCCCTATCAAGAGGGCACATATGAGTATTTTGTTTACACTAACTAGCCACTATTATTTTAAAGCTTCTTTACATATTTTTTTCTAATGGAAAGCAGTAATAATTATTATGTGAACATATAACAAATGTTCGCAGAGAATCTGTATCTGGAACAGAGCACAACACAGCCATGCTCATAATAACAACGTCCAACCTAGCTTTGCACTGCAGGCAATGCATATTCATTAACACAACTATGACACACACACGCATTAGCCCTTATTTCTGCATGCCACACAGCCATCTCAGCTTCCCAGGGAGAGCTGGTAGTGGCTTAGCACCACGTATACCATACCATGCACTGCATGGTGCAGTTCTATACAGCCTATGAGCATCTATAGCAGTTCAGGGCTTTTTTTTGTTTGTTTGTTTGAGGTTTTTGTTTGGTTTTGTTTGTTTGTTTGCTTGCTTTTTTGCCTTGTAGAGTTTGACTCCAACTACTGTTACGACTGGTAACAAATTAACGGAAACTACTTCATTGTTCAACAAATGGCAAATAGATGCTTATTCCTGAAGAACTGACGTGTTAGAAAGGATGTGATAGTCAAGCTCTTGACAAAGTTCCACAGTACAGTTTTTCCCTTTATTCACGGACAGCAGCATGACTCCCGTTTCACAGCAACCACCCAGCCTAACTTGGTGGCACAGCAGAAGACCCCATCACCTGCCAATTGAGGGGCATTTAAGAGTAATCACCTAAGCAGTGCAGGTCTAGCACCCCATGTGACAGATGAATAGTAACGGGATGTTTAAAATACCGAGCAGAATGTAGATGTTTGGGTGTGTTTGATAAAAGCTGAGGGAAAAACTCTTTAAAAAAAGTACATTTCACAAAACTAGACTCCAGAGTACAGTGCAAGACTATATCCTGAGGTGTGGAAGGCATTTCAACTGCTTGAGCATGTAGGTCACAGACAAAATGTATGCATACTGCTTACCATCAAATATTATTTTTGCCCTTCTGAATCATAAAGGATGTTGCATTTAAGGAAGTGAACTCTGCAGAATTTCAGAAACACCACACACAAATCAAACTATAAATTCAATGCTTTCATCTGTAATTTTATGCTCTACTAGCATACTATTTTGCAACTGTAATTTAGAGTTGAAAATTAGTGACTTCAGTACCTGGCAAAAATGACATGGCACAAAACTGGACCCAAAGACAGTGCCTGTTTACATAATACACTGAAAGGAAAATTCACCCTAGAAATTAAATACCTTCATATCTCTCCTTTCTATTAACAGTTATTCTTTGCCAGCAACGCTGGTAAACAGTTGAACAAATTGTTGGCATAACTTTTCAAAAGTTTAAGTATTTTAAAAAATTAACTTATACAAACATGAACTACTTGTCTTTGTTGAAAGATAATATGATATAGAGATCCTGTGCCTGAAATGTTGGCTAGTTTTTCAACTATCAGTCTAATAAAACACACAGTCTCTGAAGAAATCTTGCACCTATGCAGAACACATGTGTAACATTACAGCCAAGTGTGCTTTGCTAATAATTCTTGTTAACAATTTACAGATGGATAGAACATAAAAAGTGCATTAGGGACTGTATCTACATAGCTTCAGTTTGAAACATTTTCCTTTTATTTCCCCTCCTGCTCCACATCTTCACAGCCTCATGATTCATCAGGACAAGGGAGGAACCAAGCCAAAAGAAACATAGAGCCTTCCCATAAAAATGGTACTTTGTATCTTGATTCCTTTGAAGAAAACTCCGTTTAAAGATCTGATTAATAATTCGTTGGCTTCTACACTTACCCCAAAACCTCACATATCCTTGCATTTCTTCTGTTGTTCTACTTACCAAAAAATCCCAAGCAATCACTTTCATCATCATTCATCAAATTACTTCTGAATAATTTTGTTTCATCTCATCAGACAGGTTATTTTCAGCTTACTGCATTCATTTAAAAAGAACTAAGGACTGAAAAATAGCTTGTTGGCATACAGCATTCAACAGCAATTCTCAGCTGCTCAACAGTAACTAAGCAGAACAGTATCTGAGAAGACTAAGTCAGACTGGTAGCACTTTCACATGGAAGTTAGAACTCAGAAAAGCACTTGAGTAAGAGAAAACAAATGAAGTCTGATAAGCATATATTACATATCTAAAATAACCAGATAACATTGCTTCAGGAATTCCACATGCCTCACAAATACTCTGTAACTTATCTCAAAAAAGTTCAAGTTTGCCCACCTGAGTATCCAATAACACTGCCAAGCCAGGTTAGGAGCTTCAGACCAAAGCTCTGATGGGCAACAATAGATGAATGCATAACTTGCACTTTCAATGGCTTTGTCTGACGACTGGTATTTCTCTTCAAAAGGAAAAAAGAGATAATGCATATTTAAGTGAGGACTAGCATGTACTATTTCTGTACAAAACCACAGCATTCCAATGATTACTTTCAATAATTTATCATGTTAATACATATTCTGATTACTGACACCTACATTGGGAATAAACAAAACAAAGCCTGAGCTGTCTTTACCCTATTAATATTTGAAAGACCTTATTGTGCAATATCAACATACTTAGGCCAATCTGTTTTCTTTTCTTGGCCTCCTATCAATGTACACACTGATCTGCTGCATTTGACTGATAAGCAGCTGCAAGCACAGCCTAAGACACCCATGCACATATGCTCCTCACAACATGATGCGCAAGTCCCCTAGCGGCCCACCAAGGAAAGACATCGATTGTCCACAGACTGTTCAAAAACACGAGTTTAAAACACAAAGCTAAAACATGAAAGAAAGTATTTCCCCTCATCTCTGTGTTGGTAACCTGAGTAGTCAGATGTTACACATAAAAGCCATTTGTTCTTTGACTGTATAGCTGGCAAGTTAAAAATATTGCACAAGTTTCTCTCTAAAGATATGTCAATGTTTTCAAAATACCTTAAACAGTTTAAGGCCAGTAATTCTAGGTGCAGTATTTGTTTTTCAGTGGTAGCAGTATTATACATCAACTACTTATTTCATGTGATTAAGTACTGCATTGCAGCAGTTAAAGAAAAAAAAAAAATACAAAATGAAAGCATATTTGTAGTTTCATACTTGGATTCAACCAGTAACAGTTTCCATAGTTGTCACTATGAAAGAGGCAAACAACTATATACTATAGGAGAAAAACTAAAATAGCTTGACTCTACTGATCTGAACTGACATGCAATACTGAAAGATTACATTTGTAGCTCCTGATCAAACTCCGTTTTCTGAAGGTAAAACTTTTATCTAGGAAATTATTTTGGGTGCAAGGTAGACCATAGCAAAAAGAAAAAAAGCAAAACGGAGCATAAACCTGCATTCCAATTTCTCTATTGCGCATATTGTGAATATTATCTCCAAGACTTGGTATTTAAAAATATAGTCTCATTACGGTAATGGTATCACAAAACTGTGTAGCAAAGCTTCTTTTTGTTTGAGATGAGGCAAATAAGTAGACAATATTACTTACCACTATTACTGATTTTGCTTGATTGCAGTACTGAAAGTCTCCATATCGAACAGACCTACGTCCCTTCAAATTTGTAAAGAAGTAACATTACCACCAGTTTCTAAACAAGAAGTTCAAATGTTGTGTTCTACACTATTATCCAAGACACAGTAAATGTTTCAGACGCATGTTAACCACTCCTGCTTTCATGCTATTTTCAAAGTACCATACATAGTTACATACTTAAATTCCCAAAATGCACCCTGCTATACTAAATTTATTTTGTATAATAAAAAAATACTGAAAAGTATTTAGTACTAATTCAATTATTAGTTTCGATAAAATTTGAAAATATTTCAGACATTTCAATGCTTTTTTAAAAGTAGATAATACAGCTAATTAGTCTTTTAAACATACAACTAAAGCACTTTGTTTACTTCAAAACTAGGTTTCCATATTGAATGAGTCCTTCTATATTGTCAATACATCCATTAAAATAGACAGTTGATTTAATTTATGTTGTATTAAAGACAGAACAGCTTACTGGAATTTTAGATCTGGCTTCATGCCAAATCATTTCAGGCATAATCTTATTTCTTTTCCATACATACACGTGTGCACATGTATCTACGTGTTCATGTGTGTATTTAGAAGTAGGACAGGGATCAGCAGTCAGGAAACCTCTCCCAAGTGCATCCAACAATCAACAGCATGTGCTCAAGTCAGCACATATTCAGGGATCAGACAGGAATCTTTTAGTTACTGATATCACAAAAAAAGAGTAGTGATAATACAAAAACCACAAAATCTAGTTCAGTGTTAAGTAATATAAAGCGGTTGTATTTCCCTTCCCACTGACCTTCTTGAAGTACATTCACATCCCCAAATGACACTTTCACTATGAATTTGGAACAGATTTCCCCCTCATGCTGCCTCCCCAAAAAAAGGCACGAGCAAACAAGACATAAAAAGGACACTCATTTTCACAGCAACTGCTTACAGGCTCATGGCACAAATAACAAGTTGCAGTTGTCCCTAGAAAGTATCCCTTTCTTAAAAAATTCACACAAGCCAGAATACAAACACAGCTGACAGAGCACTTCTGACACCAATATATTATTTAAAATTATGTTCAGTGTGTAGTGATCGTGAAGTCATTGCTCTTTCTAAATCCTGTATGAAATGCTTTACCACTTACTGTTGTTATCATCCGACAACTATGAAAAAGAAAATTAAATTTTAAAAAACCCCACAAATAGTTCCACAAGCACTGGAACAAAAGCAGCCAAGTAGGGATTTTAGCCCTCAGAGTTGACTGGTGTTACATTGAGAAGCATTTCCCATGCTTGGAGTACATACAGAGGCTCTTTCAATGTCAGCTCACAGGGGTACAGTAAGGGATGAGCTAAAGCTGTTGCCTGACCTTGGCAGCAGAGTGAGAAACACCCTGCCACCTACACACACAAGACTTATGGAATACAGTTACACTGAAACATATATAAAATATAGGGTCACCTGACACATAGGGCTCAACCACATTAACCACGCTCTCCGTGAAAACAAATTAAAGCATAGTTATATAAAATAAACATCAGAGTAAGTATAGGTAGAAGTTGTAACAATTAATTTACTTACATCTCTATCTACTGTTGTTGCAAAACCAATCGCTTCCTTCTGCGTACAGTTGACAGCCTTCTGAAGAGTATAAATAACTTGTTCATAGGTATGGACTTCATCATTAAACAGCATGCAGTAGTAAGTGTCACTCTTCTCACTTCAAAGCAAGGATTGAATTTATATATATTTCTAAGTAACGTAATTTTTAAAAAATCAACTTCTAGTTTAACAAAGTTTTCCACCGAGCGGACAACTCAAGCCTGGGCTTCTTTGCTATACTGCAACATATCTCAACAATTTATTTGAAAAGGACCGACTATACCTAACTTCCATAAGAACACGCACCTTTCCTGAAGAATTAAGTCCAAAATGAGCAAAATCTTAAGACAATACTTCAGCCTGCATATTATTTTTGAACATCTGTTTATTATGAATTGACAGTTTCCGACTAAGGAAAACACATTTCCTTCCAGTGTAGCTGTGTTCAATGTATTTCCCCACAGTTTCTTAGAGATTTTACCAATCTTGGCCTAACTTTGCCGCACTTGTTTCCCCAAAACTACATAAAGGTCTATTAGACAACACCAACTTGGCAGTAAGCTTCCACAGATCCAACGCAATCATTTGATTTCCATAATTTATTTACACAGCATCGTTACTCACACAATGCAAAGTAAAAAAGTTACTAACAAGGTGTCACAAATTAATCCGTGATAACTATGATGCTACAATACACTCAAATATTCTGTAATACTTCAAAATTTGTAATAAGTAGATCACCAAAAGTACAAAATACTTCTGCCATCGGAATTTCAGGAACTTCGACTGTTAGAAACTAATCCACCACTTGGCTTAGGGTACTGTATTTTACTGATACTTCCTTTTCAGTATTAACAAAATTAAGGCATCACAAAGATACTGCTTCATCATCACTATGGAAAGAAACAGGCTGTATAATCAAAAAACTAAAAAAATATGAGAAAAGGAAATCTATTTAAGTTATTTTAGCCCACTGTCTATAAAAATATTCCTGACAATTTTAGGAAAGGTAGAAAATATACTTAAAATCAGAATTAGCATTTTCTGTTGTAAATATCTGCAAACTTTAAAAGGCGGAAAACAAATACTATACTTACATCATTTCTAGGCCAGGCAATTCATTTTCCTTTTCCCATGTTAATATATCTACTGCATATTTAAGCGTGATGGCAAAAATATTATAAGCTCTTGCTACCATATCTTCTGGCAAGTGCACAAGAGGATCCTGGACAATAAATGCAAATAACAATTGAGATATCAAATTATATTCAAAACAAAAATTGTCAAATTTGCACTTCTCTTTGTCAAAGATCATGTAATACCTTTAATGATGTATTTTCTTTAAATGACTTTACATTTGAAAGGAATAGAGTCAATAATCATCCTGTTTTATTTTTCCAGTTCTTCACTGACAATCACTAAGGCAGTAATCTAACGTTCAATACCTAAACGTTAACTTGCCTCTGATCACCCACCTAAATCTTCACACACTTCTCCATTTTCACTTTCATTGTTCCCACTTCTGCACACAAAGATAGTTCTTCTGAAGAACTTTTAACCTCAGCTGTTACTAAAATCTGCTTTTTCTGTGACATGTTCAAAAACATAATTTGAAACCACTGTATCTTTTGTTCCACTTGCCAATATTAGTAAACTGCAGAATACAAACAGCTATGCATCTATCACCTTGTTTTATATCATGCATTTAGAGGCAGAAGTCTTTCTCTATCCAAGCTTATACAATATCCAGCACACTGGGACAGTGATTTATGGCACACCTCTTACATGCTGTGGTACATAAATAATTAAATGCTAAATGTAACCAGTTATTTCACAATGATCTGCTGTTCTCTCAGTCTTGTTCACAGACAGTCCCTTCTGTATGTGGACCATGCAGCAACTTGTGCCCGTTCAGCAGCCTCCAGGGTGCCTTCCCTTTGACATCTGCAGCAGTTGCTATAAACACATCCTCCTCTCTCTGCCAGAGTAGAATTGCTGCTGCTGCAGGTGGGAGAACCGAAACAAGGAGGGGGAGGAAGGGGAGTATTGCCTCAGTCTGCAAATCAAAGTGGTTACTTTTTGGAAAAGCAAATGAGAACCAAGGCCAACTCCAAATCAGGTAGTACAGGTGCCATCACCATTTTCTTCCAATCCATTTCAAGGGATTTGAATGTGAATAGAAAACTCTTCTCTGAAAGAACTCTTCTTCTATTCTTTCAAATTTTTCATGTTCAGAACAACTAGTTCTTCTTCTACAAAGCTAGAAAGGGAACACTATCTGCCCTGCAGGTCACCTGGACATGTTCTATACATTGAATCACTGACTTAATTCATCATTTGCTATCTTGAGGTATGTGTAATTGTTAGCCAATTAAAATACTTAACGGTAGCCCAACTTCTGGTTTAGGATTATCTAACACCAAATTCTGTGTTTCACTATAGCCTGTGCTGTATAAAAACAGCCACAATAATCTTTTCAGAACTTAAATCTGCATTACCTACAGGAGGCCCTTGACAGTCAACCATTCACCTGTACTTGTACAGTTTATTCATCTGCCCACCCCAAGATTAATTCGGAATATTTAGAAGCTTTACAGGAATTTTAATGATTGCCATTTCTTTTTTTTTTGCTTCATCTAAAACTTATCTAGGGTATGAAGAACTATCAGTCACCAAATGCAAAGCCAAACCTTAAGCAGCAGCACTGCCTCCATTCTCAGTGCTTTCAAGAAAAACGTATCTGGGAAGGCAGAAAATGGGCTCTGATAATGCTCAAGAAATTATCCTTGATCTGCCTCAAACACAACACTGCATAACACAAGAGATCTCAATCCCTATCACTCACAGGGAAGAAACACAAAGTCTGCCCAGTAACTTAATTTTTCTATCACTCACACTCAACTGTGTGAGTATCTTTGTCCACACAAGCAGCAGTCCGCCCAAGATTTCAGAACAGTTTTCTAACCAAGGCTGCCTGCTAGTGTAAACTGGCAAGTAGACCAAGCGGTGAGTCCATGCAGCAGTGATGGAGTCTTAGGGTTGAGAGTGACAATAGATTTCAGAAGGACTACTGCCAGTGCAAATACAGTTACAGTTCCTTCACTTAAACCACCAGATGAGCAGAATTGCTACGAGAATTTGCCTTATATTTGCACTTCAAAAAAAACCTCACAGAAATTATATTACATAAGAACAGACTAGTGGCTAGACCAGAAGCCCAATTTAGCCACTCTCATTCCCAAAATGTTCTAACGGATACATTAAGGGAAGAATATAAGAAAAGGACAGATTGTTCCTCTGGTCTCCATAATTTAAGACACTAATACTTCCCATACCAAAGATGGTATCTGCAATTTTAAACAGCCATTGATGATATTTTCCCTCCACAAATGTGTTAAACTTCCTTCTGAACACACAAAACACCATTGTTATTCAAAGTTTATATAGCAGCTAGTTCAACACCTTGAATTCATACTTTAAGAGCCAGTATGCTTTTTTGCATTTAGTATGTTCAAGTTGTTATGCTACAACAATGATGAAGATATGTTCTCTATTTACCTTCTCCATACCAAACAAGCTTTTATAGACCTCTATCTTATATCGCCATTATAGCTTTCCTGTAACAAGTTATTCTGAATTTAAATATCTGTGCACTTTACTTTGGTAAGAATGAGAACATATGCTGCACAGACAACTTGGCTTCCTTGTGCACATGATTACCTACAGATTTTTTTTTCACATGGAGGACTCCCTTCACATTTCAGAATATGGCAGAAGAACAACAAAAAGGAACTGTAGCTGCAGAGGCAACCAAGAACATACAAAATGAAGCCTTCAAGTAGAAAATGTCATTCTAAACAACTCCTTAAACTAGACAAGACATTAGTTTCGTTTAAGACATACTGTGGTTCAAATATTACTATTAAATTTCCTCCCATCTCTCACACATGGTATACAAGACTAAAAATAACCTTGCACGAATGACTTGTATATACACGCACATATATACATAGTTTACAGTGTTTCAAAACATGACACCTCCATTGTTATTACCTCCTCTTCTGCAGTCTCTGAAGTGTTAAGTTCATGCTTTTGACAGTAAGGACCTTCTTTCCAAGCTTCTGTATCACCACAGTCACAGAAACCTCCTCCACCTGACGTTGTCATCTAAAATTATTTACAAACAAAACAGTTCATGTAAATACACATATACATACATGCACATTAAGAAGTGAGTAGTCACAACTAAACTACAAAAGCACAATAAAAACACCTGACAGCTTTAGCCAGTACCCTTTCAAAAAAAGCACAGTGAAACCCTGCCTGTTTCTATGATGGCTGAAAGCTTATCTACTTCATTGGTCTGTGTGTGCAAAAGGAAAAGAAGGAAAAAACAAACCCCCAAAACTTCAGACACCCCCATTCTGCCCCCCCTGAAGGCTGTGGATTTTTCCTGACTTTCAGATTTTCTGAATCTATGACTTGCAATGCCATCTGTACTATTTCAGATTCTCCCAATTTTAATCTGAACAAAGCTAAATCGTTTCATATAGCACTATTACACAGTGAGTAAAACATATGCTGTTTACAGTAACAGAGTTTACAGAGAAAACTTACCAATTGTTCACGTAAGCCTTAGTAAGCACATAAAAAAGTATCTGAAAACTGTAATGATATATTTACATTGTTTTAATAAAATTGATTTTAAAATTAAAACCACCTCCAGTTAATAAACGTGTTAATACTCTTTTTGAACTACAACTATTAAATAATTCACAGAGGAATTCTTCTTTTACCTATTTTTAGCATACAGGTATACCTGATAGTATCAACAAAACTAGACAGACATTTGAAAGAACATTTGCTTCCACTTCCGGATGCCACCTAGACTTGTTAACTCACTAACCTTGCAAACTAGAAACCTACATCAAGATGCATGCTGATACCAACAAATTGGGTTGGGTTTCTTGGGGCAAGTTGGTTTTTTTGTTTGTTTGCCTTTTTTTTCTAAATCCTAGTGCTCAGTGAAACCACACAATGATCAGATTTATATTAACAGTGCAGTATTGTCAAAACCAGATTTGCAGTAAGGCTGCACCATGGTTTTCACTTGGCTTCTTAGTCTAAGAACACACCGAGGCCTTCTCCGTTTTGTCTGTTTTTTCCAACTAACCTGTATTACTAACAGCAGTATATTACTAAAATCAACAGCATTTGCAGTTCTAGTTCTCTATTTTAACTTTAAAGACAAACAAGAAAACCGTTATTGTACAGAATTCTATAACAATTCAGATGTTTAAAGGAAATAAATTTTAAATAAAAGTGGCTTCTTCATAAAGGTTTTTCAATACCTTTTAAAAATAGTCAAAGGTCAAAGCAAGCCAAAAAAACAACTACTAATGCCCCAAAGTTCACCAAAGGGCATGTTAAAAAGTAACATTCTGACATTTGTAAGCCTAACAGTTGCACATGAAATATAACTCCTTGATATTTTCAAGCTTAAACTTTCAGAATTTACACTCACATCAAAACACTCAAGTTCTCTACGATTATTGCAGACATGATCCCAAACTTTGTGTTCAACATTTTGAAATTATGTATACATTCTTAAACCTCAAATAAGAAGTTTCATACACACACAAAATGATTAATGACTACTTCACATATTCCCGCAGTAATACTAACCCTGTATCGGTGCTCTCTATGAATACTTCCAAGAAAGCACTCCATGCACAACACACAAGTTGGGTCAACTGCACAGTCTCTGAAAGCAGCAAGAAAAATAAGCAAAATCAAAAAAAAGTAAGTGGAAAAAAATTACACAAATGGTTTTGCCTTTAATTACACATTTTACATCAGGTGATTTTCAAATATCACCAATACGCACCTTCTGACTAATGCATATATTAGTCAGAAGAGAGGAAAGAGATGGCTTCCAAGAAGGAAGAAATAAATTAAAGAGAAAAAAAGACAAAAAACAAACAAACACACACACACAACTGTTCTCATAACAGAAGAAGCATTAAAATATTGTCTAGGTAGTATGTATATTTGGGCAAAATAACCATTGCCTTCAACAGGTGAGACAAGTATCTACGCAAGTAAACAGACGAATTACAGAACACGGTACAGACAGGTAAACAGTAAAAACCCAAGCAAGGTCTCAAGTACAAGGACTCAAGTACAGAGTATAAGTATTAACAATCTCCAGCAATCAGAAAAGACATTTTTTCACTGAACACTGGAAAGAAAGACACACACAATATAACAGACCAAACCCCTGCTTCCAAGTTTAGCCCTACAAGCTCACTGAAGAGGTCTGAGAATGCAATTTCCTCAACCAGGAGATCAGAGGCCATAATAAGGTCCTGCCTACAAGCACCGCTATATTAGAGAGAAGTAATATTTCTAGCAAAAAGGGCTAAACGAATGACACAATTATGCATTACATTTAACTGTCTCCCTGAGAAATACTAAAAATAAATCAACCTATATAATGCAACTGACTTCAAGGCACTTCAAGATTAAGAGAGCCAGGTTTTGCAATGTAAAAATAACTACCAAGAAAATGAATGTCTTACAATTGTTATTATTAAAACAAGAAGAGAAACACCTTATTTAGTTCAAAAGAAAACAGAGACCCTATGAAATATTATTGAAAATTCTCTTAATTTCATTTAACCAAATAAATTAAACCAGGTAATCATGAAAGATAACCAGGCAACTGTGACTTACTATGTATGCATAAAGTACCATTTTCACATTTGTTTTTCTCCAGAGGAGCCAGTAAAGGTGAAAATGTCAAAGTAAAATTATACAAAGTTCTTCCATTTTAGAATAATTTCTGTTCATGGCATTTTTTAAATTAAAAAAAGAAATCAAAACCACAAGATGCCCACAGTATTGGGTAGATAAGTTCTACAATACCAGGTATTGATTCTTCAGAGCCCTTCATGGACTCAGAAAACAATAATTTAAACTTCTGTGGGATACAGAAAATAAAACTCTCATTATTCTTCATTATCAGCTATAAGCCAAAGAAATTTATTAACACACAGCAGGAAACATTAACAGTTTTACATCTATGTTCAGTACTTAACCGAAAGAAGATGAGACTCCATCTTGATAATAGCAACAGCAAAAATATTCTGTATTCACTGCTGACCCTGACTTGAGCAGAAAGTCAGACAAGATGGCCTTCCAAGACATCCCTTCTAAACTGAAAACTATTATATTGCTGTATTTAAACCACTTTTCTACTGAAACAAAGACCCTGAGTAGAACAGTATGTTCACTCATTCTTTAAATCCTACACCAATGGATTGCATTATTCTGTTTTCATCATACCTGACAGTATTCTCAAGATATACTTCACATATTGAGCTGTTGGTCTTGAAAAAAGCTAGTGTTTAGAAGAAATTAGCAGAACTCCTATAGTTTTCATTAGTCCATATAAAGAGCATTTGATCATTAACATATTACTTCTATACCACAATGAAATTTGACTTGAACTAAAACACTAGTTCTGAGATTTGGCTTTATAGTTCTTTGGGACCAGATTTCATGAAAAAGTACTAAAGAAACAGTGGAAATTCTTTTCACAGTCTCTGATAATCCTCAGCCTCCTACTCTCTAATTCTCTACTCAGATCTCGCCACATTTTCACAGGTATGAAGGAAGAACCTACAAACATCTGAGAGATGGAGTTTTCTTAGTGGTTGAAAGATCTAAAGTAGCCACCATTTTAATCTCATCCATCTCAATGTTAGAGGCCTCAAAATATTTCCAAAACTACTTATTCTAACTGATCGTTGAAAGAGAAACGCAGAAGAGGCAGTTTGCTGAGCTAAGTATCTCAAGTACACCCTGAATCAGAACTTCAGCGAATAAGGCCAGTAAGGTATGATGTTTCTAGAAGAGGAGAGCACTAGAGAGTAAAATTCCATGATCATTCTCTCCTTGTAAATAAAGGCAATGGAAATCCAGAAAAAAAAAAAATCCTTCAAAGTAAGACAGACATTCCCTCCCGCATCAGTACACCAAGTGTTAAAGTGTCCAAGATCATGGTAGAAACCATACAAAACAAAAAGAATCTGTGAAAGAGAGGGTACAAACTAAGCTTAAGCTACAGACAGTTCAGGAAATAAAAGATAATGGATATACAGCTAGTAATACACTGGCTTAAAACTGAAGATTTTTAAAATATTTGTCATAGGTTAGTATCTTCCTGTCTTCTTTCAAGTAAAATGGTATTTTTAAAGAGATCTAGAGACAGACGTAAGGAAGGAAGAATAAAACTGGTTCATCTGCCTTCACATCATTTTGTGTCTGTGTGTGACATAGTGGTGTAACAGGTCACAGAAAGAGGTCTAAAATGCAGGATCAAAACTAACAGCTGATATTAAACACCTGAATTACACGCACATGTAACTGCCCACTTACTTCTGATTAATCCGCTTATATGACACTGACAATTCACCCCAACCATTTTCTTACATCTTGCATTTCTTTTGTACAGAAAACATGTTGTACTAATTAGTATTTTTCCACTTACAAACCTGTAGGGTGTTAATCTTCCCCTGGTGCCACCTGTCATGAAACACTGCAAGGTTACTTTAAAAATGCAATGGTCTTAACTTTTCATTAGGACAATATATTCTTGTCAAAAGACGTTCTATGATTTCACAAATTATAAATACTTCACAATGATAAGTTGAACTACCTGCAAGAATACGTAGGCTCTCCCACTTTAAAAACGCGGCCACAGAGATGGGAAGGCTTGTTCGCTTGCTCAAGCTTTGGAAAACCAAATGCAGGATCTTCACCACAAAGGTACCATTCCATTGGCCCCAGCAAAACGTGTTGTGACAGCATGTCCTCTCTTTGTGGGGCAGGGTTAGGACCCCTGCAGTAAATTTTTGGTACATAATAGGCCAGATGCTGGTATACTTCTTTCTGCAGGTCATTTGCTTGCAGCCATTTCTTTTAAATTAAAAAGAATGAAAACACAAATAGTTCATTAATAAAAATACCGAACATAATTCTAGCCATCAAGATAACAATTTTATTTCTAAATCAAAAAATCTAAAATGGTGTTGCAAAACTAGAAAGCCATGCTTCCTTCAAACTCTTAAATCTAGTCAATCACAGAAGACAGACATTAGGAAAGGAATAATTTGCTTCCCTGCTTTTACATTTTATCCTTTTGACACACAAAATGATTTTTAAAAACGCAAGACTTCCAAGACCAAATTCTTCAAAATTTTCCTCCAGGATACACAACCACTAAAACATCCCAACGTTAGGAATGCCTTTTAGGACAAGGCCCAAAGTATGCTGGTTGCCCTTCTTTGGAATGCAGACTGCTGCTGCCAGCTGGGGACACAGAGAAGCAGCGGCAGCCTGGAGCTGGCAAGGAACAGGCAAAGACAAAGAGCAAAAGGAGAACAACAAACATAGCGTTAGGTAACAGCCCCTCTCTCCTTTAATTTCAACAAATTACCTATGAAAATGAAGGGAGTTTGGTTTCCCCTACCACTAAAATAACTTATCTGAATTATTATTTCAAGTGTGACACTAGATCCCTGATTTCTCTTAGTCAATCAACTGAAAAAAAAAAAACCACAAAGTCGACAGAGTTTTTAAAAACCATCAAGCTACTGTACCTGCTATAAGCCACTGAAAAACCCACAGCTCTTTCTAGGGTTTTTTTCCTTGTACACACACACAGAGTAAAAAAAATCCTGTAGGACAACATATGTTTTACTTCTGCCTTGTCGATTACAATTTTATAAAGGTTTAAATTATAAATTAATAATGCAAGGTTTTTATAATAAATAAATGAGAGGAAGCACATACTGCAAGTGTGCACTGATTAAACCCTGTGTTACATAAACAGCCTTAGCATGCCATTTCTCATTGTAAATATGACAACCAGATACCCCCTGGCAACTTCAGAAAAAGAATTCAAAATCAACATAAAACTGTACATGAAAACAAAGAATTAAATATACCAAAATAAATGGGTTTGGTAATCAAATGTTACAGCTTGATTTACTCTGAATTATTTATGACTCACTCTAAAGAACTTACGTTTACAACAACACAGTTGTAGTAAGTTCTTCAGGATACAGACATACAGAGTCAGCAGAGCATTTGTGCCAGCTAAGAATGGCTGCACTTTTTCCTTTTTTAAATATACATTGTAGTATTTTCATTTACTAGACTATGTTTTCTAAAGTAGAACTTCATATAAAAAACACTTATTTGTCAGTACAGCTCTTAGTAGAATAATATGCTTTCCTCACATCTCTTTCCCTAAATTTGACTTGCTAAAATCATAATCAATCTACTAAATCTTTCTGTATTGCTTGATCTAGCTTTAATGGTCAAAGCCCAGACTTTTTCCAAGGAAGTCCATGGGAAAAGGTTGCCAAAAAGCTGTACCAAACAATCTATAATTTTACAGATAATCTCACCATTCCCACCAGGATTCAGAGACTATTGCACAAAAATGGGGGAGAAAAAGAAAAAAAAAAAAAGGTAAAGTTTGCATAACTAATAATTTGGTTTGTTTTCCTTCCTAGCTCATTAATCTTTTCCTCTCCTTTCATCATTTGTGCCAAATAGCTACTAACACCAGGAACTGACCAAATCACATTGAAGCTGACTTAGTCTCTTCCATGTTTTCTATTTAATATCATAATTTTTAGATTCTTTTCTATGTTATGTATTAGTTATTACGTTTGCATTTTTCTCAGCAAAATACCTTTAATTTTGACCTTTCAATTCATTACTAATTTCTAGCTAGAAAACACACCACGCATATTACCTGCACTACAAGCTCAGACAAATACCTAGCCAGAGAAAATTCTTGTTCCTCGAGTAAACTGCTTTCTCATCCCAAAAATCCTGGGACTAGTTGCCTGAAAGCTGGGTGTGGCAGTTGAGTGTCATCACACTTAAACGTCGTTGTGGAGCCAGTTCTACACACACAACTGTGCATACAGTTTTGAAAATCAGATCCCAACTAAAGGAATATCAGAAGGAAATATGGGCTTTCAGGACAAGGAAACTGATGTTACTCTAAGAGCTAGAAGGAAGGCAACTCAAAGTACTGTTGCACATGTAAAACTGCTATTAGAAATATATACATATGCATACATATGTTGCACTGCCTTTCTAAATCGCTACCTGGGAGGCACTGAACTTCAGCAAAACTACTCAAAACTTCGGTATTTGTTGTTTAATAAAAACATTTTGTATTTAGGCAAGTTTTCAATTAGGTAATGTTCTACTCTCTCAAGAGGGTTCTTCATTAAAGAAATGATTTGTATTCCTCTTCGCTTCCTCCCCTCAAACCAAAACAAAACAAAAAAAAAACCACCACACAAAACAGCACCCAAAAAGCACTGATCAAATAACATTTTATGTAAGTAAATACCTAATGGTCCATCGGGGTTTCTATTAAATCCACATCTAAGCAAGAGATAGCAGGAGAAGAAAACATATAATACAAATAAGCAATAAAACTCACTTTACTGTTTCAAAAGCTGAAAGATAAACTTTGTGTTTTTCTTAGCTATATAAATAAGTATTTGCAATGTATGCCCATTTTCTTTTACAGATAATTTATTCTTTTGATCGTTGTTCTTTGGAAGTTTATCATTAAGTTGTTGCAATGAGAAACTGAAGCTTAAAATGCTACAACTATTTCTTTGGGCTGGCATTTGTTTTGTTAATACTGGGCTATCAGCAAAGGAGGCAGAAAAAACAATGCTAAAAGCCAAGTACGTTTTTTACATATACAATCAGGCAGTGCCAGCAGCATTCAGTTGCCAGCACATTGTAGATTTGACAGTGATAGACCACAGAATTGCAGCTGGTGCTGGTGATGACGGAGAATAAAAATAATAAAGAATTGACTAAATCTAAGCTGGCACTTATACCCCTAGTGAATTCCTAAATGTGTTCCACTTGGTGCACGTCTGCCTTGAGTTTATCTACGGTGTGACCCCCCCAAAAATCTGCTACTCACAGAGACAAGGTAGTTTGGGCTCAGCCTGGTCTACTTAAATGTTTGATGGAATTATTTGTTTTGCTGTTGAGATAAAGGAAAACTAATCCTGGAGCTAAACTAGCTAGGATATAACTAACTATGCACATTTGCCCATGTAATCATAGCTCTGCCTGCGCTGTAGGTATACCAGCATAATCTGAGGATAATCTGAATGACAACATTGTCTTTTATTTTCTTTTGGAAAGCAGCCAACGTAATTCTCATTGAAATACACACAGACAGCTCTCCAAGGTCTTATCCCACAGATATGCACATAAGAAGTCCTAATATTTTTACATACGTCTTCAGTTCCTCAAACACACAAGTGTCTATAAATTCTGGCACCTATGCCAGAAACAAAAGTTTCTCTAAAAACTTTACCCTCAAGACTCCACTTATCTTCCCTTTCAACTACTCTTCATAAAAGCAGGGAAAATTCATAAACAAAATTAGATTATTTCAAATATTACACTGATTTTGCTACTATTTCCTCTGCAAGCGTCCCGTTCTAATAGTCCTAAGCTTAACTAGGGCAAGCTTTTGTCAGAGCTATGTCTTAAATACTGGGGTGGAAGGAAGAACACTCTAATGAAACTTCACCATACAAAGCATATTTGGGGTCCGACATTCACCTAAATCAACAGGGGTAAGGGGAGCTTTGCACATGGAGGCATGACTGCCGGTGGAGAGACGTGAAGAGACAGCAAACCAGGCAGGAGAACTGAACTTCTCAGCTGTTCGGAGAAGGCGAGGAAGCAGGAAAGGAAGGAGCAGACGCCGAGCAGTGGCCCCGAGCCCCAGGAGCGGCGCGGAATCGCGGCCACCGAGGCGGCTGCCCGGGGAGCCTCGACGCCGGGCAGCACAACAGGAAAAGCCGGCTGCTCGCTGCGCCCTAGCTCGGCCACGGCAACAGCGACGCCGGCGACACCAGCCGAGCCAGGCCAGAGCGAGAGGCCGCTGCCAGCGCCGGGTGTCCTGAGAACCAGCCCAGGCAGCGACACCTCCCCCGGAAAACCTGCTCGCCCCCCGCCGCCAGCACAGCCTCGCCCCAGCCCCAAGAACGGCCACCGGCCCTCAGGCCCCGCCGCCGGCCGGGCAAGGCCGGTGCCGACCGCCGGCCTCGAGAGCCCCCGCTCCCTCCCCGCCCTCCGGCCCCGAGCCCGCCGCCTCACCACTGCGATCTCCTCGGCGGAGCACTCCAGCAGGCTCTTCTCAATGGCCTGCACCTCCGCCTCCAAGTCCGCCGCCATCTTCTCTCCCCCGCCCCGCGCCGCCGCCGCCGCCGCCAAGGCAGGGACACCCGGAACCGAGCCCGGCCGGCCGCTCTGCCTGGGGAACCCACTTCCGCCCCGCCCCGCCCGGGCGGCACCGCCCGCGGGGGCTCTGGGAGTTGTAGTCTTTCTGCGGCGCCTGGCGTCCGCGCACGCACCCCCGCGTCTCCAAGGAGACGGCGCCCGTTGCCCGGGGCCGCGGTGCGGGACTCGGCGACCGCCCAGCCCGGCGTCGGGGAGGGCGGGCGGCTCGGCACCCCGCGCCACCGCCGTCTTCACGCCGTCGTTTGCCTTTCTCGCCTCCTGCAACGCGACGTGCTGGCCGGAGCGGGGGCACCCTCGGTCCCGGTGGCAAAGCCGGGCGGGGCGGCCGGAGCCCGCTCGTCGTTACAGGCCCGGCCTGTGTGCGCTGCCCCGGCGCGAGGGGGTGGCGAGGGTTTCCCGGGAGGGCACCGGCACCCCTCGTGAGTGAAAAGGGAAAAAAAAATCAGCAAATGACTTGAATGTGGCAACTACGGCTTTAAGAGAAATGTTAGTAAATTGCAGGAACCATAAATCCTGCGGCTCAGCCCTCGGCCTGCCCGGGCTCCGGCACGGGCCCCACACGGCCCAGGCTGCAGCCTCCTGGCTTGGCCTTGCTCAGGCAGGGCTCCAGGTGTGCAACTCTAGTATCACAGAATCACAGAATGTCAGGGATTGGAAGGGACCTCGAAAGATCATCCAGTCCAATCCCCCTGCTGGAGCAGGAACACCCAGATGAGGTTACACAGGAAGGTGTCCAGGCAGGTTTGAATGTCTCCGGAGAAGGAGACTCCACAACCCCCCTGGGCAGCCTGTTCCAGTGTCTGTCACCCTCACTGAGAAGAAGTTTCTTCTCATATTTACGTGGAACCTCCTGTGTTCCAGTTTGTACCCATAGCCACTTGTCCTATCACTGGTTGTCACCGAGAAGAGCCTGGCTCCATCCTCGTGACACTCATCCTTTGCATATTTATAACATTAATGAGGTCACCCTTCAGCCTCCTCCAAGCAAAAGAGCCCCAGCTCCCTCAGCCTTTCCTCATAAGGGAGATGCTCCACTCCCTTAATCATTTTCACTGCCCTGCGTTGGACTCTCTCAAGCAGTTCCCTGTCCTTCTCGAACTGAGGTGCCCATAATCCTGTCCTGTAACTCTTCCGCTGTAGTTAATACAGGCTCTTTGCAGTTTATGAGGTCTCTCTGAAAACCTGTTGTGCCACTGTTGTAACAATGGGTTTGCCAGCATGTTAATTACAGCTGGGCCAAAAACCCAGCAGACGTGTTTTTAACTTTGTGTGTACAGCTCCATGGCACCCGAGCGACTGGGTGAGCCATGCTGAGAACTTCACCTGAGATGCCACATCTGCCACTGCTGGCTGCAAACTTCTGTGTGGGCCTAAGCATCACATGCAAACTAAATATTATTTCCACTTCTGTCAGCCTTCACGGAGATAAGGACCCACCCTGCGGGAACCTGTACCAGCAAATCCTGCTGAGGAAGTCTCTGCTCTGGACAGTTTACACTCCCAAGTTGAGACAGTGCACAGGAGGTGAAAAAACAGGTAGGAGGCAGAAAAGACAAACTGAGTTATAATTACCTGAAGTACTAGCTGAAGGTGGCCATAAGTGTTACCTTTGCCAAACAGTACTAACTTACAACAAAACTGTGCTTTGAAAGTGAGTTCCAGTTCATAGCTTATATTCCTTAACAATTTTTAACCATTCTCACAGTGGGTATGCACAGTTGGTTTCTCCCTTTTTTTGTCTCATTTATTTCTTCTTCCTTCTCCTCATTCTCCCGTCAGCTAATAATTTAAGCATTGAGTTACCCTAGGGAGAGATATATCTGTGCAAGCAGTAGTAAGTACATCTATGGCCATATATAAGAAAGAAGGTGGGCTGCGTGCCATTGCCTGGCTACTCTCGAAGAGATTGAACATTCTCTGCATCAGGGGGCAGCACTGCACACTCGCATATTAGTCATACTATATAAGCATCGGTTTCTGAAACCTCAAGGGTTTATAAATCATCATGTTTACTTACATACTGTATTTGAGAGTTCTGGGGAATTTTGATATTAACGGAACATACACGTCTGGAAAAATGGATTGCAAGAACTGAAAAAGATGGGTTTAGCCAGTACTACGAGGGAATCGTGAAAGGGTGAACTTCAGAATATTAGTTTCACCTCCTAATATTCTAAGAATAAGATTAATTTTTCTTTGTCTGATTGTACCCTTACTATATGCAGGGTACATCTTTTGACTGTGTTTATTTTTATATCACTTGACACTTTTTGAATAGAAAATAATTATATATTCCTTAGAAGATCTGTAAAACCCACGCTGCTTCTCATTCATCCACTGTTGATGCCTGAGGAATACAGAACATAACGCTTCTTTGGAAGAAGGCAGAGGGTGAGAGAAAGCTGTATGATTTAACTGTCTCTCCTTCTGGGCTTCGTGTAGAAAATGTTAGGAAAATCCTGGGGTTTAATAATATGAAAGCAATCTTATTTTACCTAGAAAGATGGGTGACCCAAACAGAAATCTGACTGCAAAGCCATTATTTCCATATGAGCACAACAACTAATCAGGTATCATTTTATAGAACTTTGGGTAGAATTTTCCATAATTTTTAGCCTGTGCCATTAACTTCATAATCAAAGATATTATTCAAATTCAGGACCAATAATTAAGGTTGAGGAGACTGTCTTCCTTTTCTGCCATAAAGCCTAACTCTTCCCGGGTCTATTACCAGATAGAAATTGAAGAAAAGATATCTAGGGAATTTAATGTTTTAACAGGGTTAATACATTTCTCCACTCTAGCTGATATGTTTCTGGGTCTCACCTTGCTTTCGACACACAAGATAGCCCACAGAATGCTACAGACTACGGTTGTGAAAGATGCAGATATCACCTGTATCTCTTTCAACTGTTGAACTGCCTGTTTGAGCACTGCTTGCTTCTGCCATTAAAAAAAATAAAAGAAACCAAAACATAAATGGTACTTTGACTGGGGGCAAATTAACTCAATTGGTTTCCAGTATTTTTAACAAATACTGCCTCCATTAAAACACAATTTAAATAGGCATAACTGAGCAAATATTAATCATGACAGTGGAGACTGATTGTTCCTTTCTCAAAACCATTTTAGAAGCTACTAACGGAACAAGATCTTCCACACTAGGAGACTGCATCTTGATGCAAGTCCAACAGAAGTCGCCAAGCTGAAGCCCAGCTGTTTTTTGACAGATAAAGGGCCTCCTGTAGAGCATGCTCCAAAGAGGTGCTCTGCTCACAGAAATGATTGTCATCTTGGCTGAGTATTGCTTGAATGATCATCTTCAGAGCCTGTTGCATTTGTGAGTAGGAATGGATGAAATCATAACGTAAGGGGATGTTGGAGGGAATTTTTAAGTGGCTGGTTCGCTGGCGTGTTCATTGTACCTTAAATGCAGTCAATTTAATATCACTGTATCAATTTGAATGTAAATAGAAAAATATTGCATATCTAGACTGCAGGGATAGGTGTCTTCTTTATAGAAAAATAAAATGCTATTTAACTTTCCCCACATTGATGGAGTTTCCTGGCAATCATTATGGAAGTCAAGTCTTGTGAGAAGGATTCAGAAATGTTTCTATTCTCTGTGAAACGTTTATCTCCTGGTACAGTTAAAAAACATTTTAAAAGCATTTATTTCCCCTGTCTGCTCTCTAAAACAATGCTGCAGTTGTAACTTAATTTCAAAGTTTAACTGTTAAAGCAAATGATCAGCATTTTGCTGCATTAAGTTGATATTATGTACCTGTATCTAAGATCATCACTGTGCAAAAACATTTGTATCCCTTTAATCTTTCCTAAGTCAGCAACCCTTTCCACCAAATAAAGCATGTGTCTAAGTGTAGGATTCAGGTTTACATTTTCAATTACAGTAATTCTGATAAAACAGTTTGCTTGGCAGATACTGCATGACCAAAGTAGTGATTTTTACATTGTAAATATTATTTTTAAAGTCATTATCATTTACATCATTTCCCTCCCTTCCTCTTCAGTGCTGGGTGAGGTGGGTTTGTAGTCACCATCTCCTACATCGTCTTCAGATAAATTCAAATGGTAATTCTTTTATATCCGTACTGCCAATTCCAGTGACAAATTATGCTGACCAGAATAGAATTTTGCCTGTGATAATGTTAATTAAAAGATGAATTGTGAATGAGGTGAACAATGACACCCAGTACTCGGTGGATTGATAAGACATAGTTCACCAAGCATGACATTATTCAGAACAAAAGAGCACACGGTAATCTGCAAACACAGGTTATTTTATGAATTTGGTTCTAAATTGAGTATTAAAAATACTATCTGACAAACTGTAGGTGATTCTTTGATCCTTGGAGGCACTAATGCTGTAATATCAGCCTGTTTAGCAATAAATCAGAATAAGCTTATTTCTTTTTTCCTGCTTTGTCTTTGCATGATCTTAGATTATAGGTGTATAATATTCTAAACATGATATCAAGAAAAATTATTTTTAAAAGACAGTAAAAGCAGAGCATATTGCATAATAACAGTGAACACAGGAGACATAATGGGAAGCATAAAGATACTGTGGCCATCTTCTTGTCTGGTGAATGCTCTCTGCGTATCTAGCAAAGGCAGTTACGTAACTGATTTTTATTGCATTAGGCAACAGCAATATTGCTAAGCAAACCGATGTGCAGAATTAGAAAGCTTTTTCCATAGTGGAAATGAAGAAAAAAAGACAGAGGAAGGGTTCTCACTTAACATCCAGGAAGAGGGCAGGGCAAGAGGGTGTGCATCTTCATTAATGGATCAAGTCAGGGTGACAATGTGATTTATTCTCATCACGCAGCGTCTTAGAAAAAATACAGTGCAAACTCCATCCATGATATTTTTGCTGCTTTCTGCAGTGTAATGTGTCAACAGTCTAGAGCTCAAGCTGGTAAGTTAAAATGCCAACCTCTCAAAGAAATTTAATGGGAGCTAAGATAATAGTACTGAGTTGTACAGGGGGAAAAAAATCAACATGGGAGCAAAAGAAAAAAATGCACAGAGAAAAGTGCCTGATCTCATTTGTTTTCACTGTAAATTCAGAATGCTGCTAGTGTATATTTAGACATAGCAGTTAATGTGAAAAGTTCTGTGAGCTGGTACTAAGAAATCATCCATTTGTGGTGCATGGGTGGTCAGCTTTGACACCCAGGAGGGTGCAAGCACCAGTTGAAATTTTTGCTGTATCTGGTGACCTTCCTCCCCACTTATCCACTGAGGCTGACAAACACAGAGGCTTATGTTGCAACCTTCCCCTTAGCAGGCCTTTCTTTTGTGTGGTTGAATGTTTTTCAAGCTTGAACAAAACTATCCTTGAGACTTCTGCCACTCGTGTTTGTGTGGCAAAGAGACAGGAAGGAGGGTGTACAGACAGGTAGCCACCCAGATAAAGTGTAATTGTGTTGCCAGGGGACCAGACTTTTAAAACCCCTGCACTAAGAAAGAGCAGTCACCATATTTAGCATCAACTGCAGCACAAGAAAGCCCATTGTCAAAGTTAAGAGACCTAAATCTGTTCTAGGAGGTGGAGGACATGGTGAAGTAGGTACGTTAAACAGCACAGCTACAATGGAAAAGGACCTTCCAAGTCATGACAACTTTGGCGGCTGCCCTGCAGGCGTCTCCAACAGAAGGGAAAATCTTGCTTTTGCACATTTGCATCACTAGGTGGCGATGGGCTGCCCAGGCATGGCAGTGCAGAAGTCCTCTCCTCCTGCTACCACTCCAACCCTCCCCTGCTCCCACTCGCTCCAGTCTGCAACCGGAAGGCTGTGGGCGGTGGAACTGGAGGAGCCATCCGATTTCAGAGGGTTTTTTCTATCAAATCAGGCTTTAACTGCTTAGTGACTGGTTCTTCGGAAAATTCCAGATATTTTTGGGATGGGTCATGTGTTAGAAGACAAGAAATGTGGTGTGAGATGCTTGGGGGCCATGGACAAGGCCTTGGGTGGCAGGAGAGGGAGTGAAGCAGGAGCAGCCGAGGAGATGCCCGCAGAGGTGGGCGGCAGGACAAGCACAGCCCCGGTCATCCTGCGGCATAAGAAACCAGAGCAACCTCCTCTGGCGAGGCCCTGACCAGCAGCACCATGGAAGAGCTTCTAGGTGTCATGAACAGCTGGACACCACGATGGTGACGCTCAGCGATGTTGCTTGTTCTCGGCTGATTGAGACGAGAACTAATGCAGAGCCACTGGAGGAAGAGTTCCATGTGGCTCCATGTGAAACCACGTTTATGTGCAGTTACACAAGGGATGCACAGAGGAATTGGGGACATACACCCACAAGCAAAGGCAGGGTGGATGAAAGATTTATCTTGGAATACGAAAATGCTTTGAACAAGTGAACTAACTCTTCTTCTTTTCCCCTTCGCACAACGGAGCAATTTTAAATTAGAACAGGTTGTAACAGATTTAATTTAGATCACCATGGTGCCTAGTGTAAGGCTACAGCATTTTCTAGTTTATCTTTTTCCCCAATTTTAAAGGGCTAAACAGTTTTTAAATTGTGAGTTTGTTATAGAATGTACGGCTGCTAGAAAGTCCTAACCAATTAGAATTATTTTACTGCACCATGATTAATTTTGTTAGATAAAACTACTGAAATACAACTGAAGGTAGAAATAAAAAGCATTTAAGTGCCGTACAGCCATGATTTACTTTTCAGAGATGCATTTAATGCTGTCTCCAGCAGAACAGCTTCATCCATTTTCCAAACATTCATTTGTTTATTTCAAGATTAGTCTCAGTTATAAACAGACATTAAATCACCTCCAGGCCCTAATACATCGTAATGAAGTATTGTAAACCATGTAGTATGTTGGTTTAAACAATGTAATCAGAAAGCAACAAAACCATTTTCTCCTGGTTCTTGCAGGCTCCCTGACTTCTTCTGTCTGTTAAAAGTTCTTTTTAGTCTGTAAATGTCAAGGTCAATCAAAGGTCAAGTTTGTGCTTTTGAGCCGTGGTTCCTTTCAGGTTATTGGCTTTGTTTTATTACTGAAAGGAACCATCCATTTTGGCATATAGAGCAAAGAAGTCATGTAATCCTATTAAATACAAAACCAACATGTACAAATAATGGGGAAGGTTTGACAATTGCACAAAAGCCCCCTTTTTTCTGCCCACGGTTAAGCCTGCGCTGAGTAATTAATGGTCCTTCTATGAGCCTGTCTACACTGGGAAAACTGCCTAACTAGTTTTCAAAACACTCGCTTGAAAACTGGTTACAAGCAGAGCCGAGAGCCCCTTTTAGGGAAGCTGGCATCCTTCTATTGCGATGTTCAGGAATGGTGGGGGACAGAAGCAGCTACCTGTCACCTTCCATCTCAGAGCAGAAAACAGCACAGAAGGAGACAGGCACAGTCCTAGGCAGAGGATCCTCAGAAGCAGAGAGACTTCAATGAACAAGGAAGAAGGAGGGAAGCATCTGTAAGTGAGTTAAGGCTGAAAGGAGGTACTTTAAGTTACTGGAAAACAAACTTGCTTTGTTGGCAGTAGAGAGAAGTGGAAAGCCAGGGTTACAGCACACAAGTTGAGACGTAACTGGATCGTTACGTACTGGAAACAAAATTTAAGACAAAAAATTAATTACAAATATCTCACTGATTTCCTAAAGAAGAATATTTATGCATCATGAAAGGTGAGTAAAAGAAAAAAAAATAAAAAGGGGAAACCTGGTATAATCAGAGGTGAAAACAGAGCAAAGGAAATGTAGGATAATTTAAAGAAAACTGTCTTCACAGTGGTATCTACATGGAGGTAGCTGAGGGAAAATGCTAAGGATTTTCATGTTCAACTAGTTATGATCAAATGTCAACTATGGGCTTGCAGTGCAGTCAGTTCTGCTTGTCTCTTCTTTGAGGGCAGCCAACTACAAGTATGTGAAAACTACTGAAGCTGTGCAAACCCCGGTTTTCGTAAACAACATTCATAACATTATTTTCACATCCCTCAGACAAGTATATAGGTTATCACAACCTTAAAATCTTTGTCTGCTGGCAAGGCAAGACATTACCATCCTAGAGCATATGCAAACATATGAATCCACTGGATCTATTACTAATAAAAAGAGATGAGCTGATTGAGATTGCAGATAGCAATTGCAGATAAGATGAAGAACTGCATGAAACGTAGGCAGGAGCTGCAGAAATGAACACCAAAGCAGACATACAATTGAAATACTAAGCATTACAGAAGTGGAAATGGGAAGCAGAGAAATCTACGTTACCCAGATTGTGAAACAAGCCTTACGAGAAGCCAGACAGTAAAAGTTTCCAGCCGATCACATTGCAAGGTGAGATAGACAACAGAGATGCTGGGAGTTAAGTGTGGAACAGGTCCAAGATCTTCAGACAGCCCTGGAATAGGAAGGGAAAAACACTGGCATGCTGCTCGGGAAGAACCTCCACGCAGGCCTGACCCTTAAACATGACTGCAGAGGTTTTCAGCAGACACTTACGAGAGAACAGCCTCTAATGGGGCAGTCTTAAAACAAGTCTGGAAGAAGCCTCACTCAACCCTGGGTTTGCTCCCTGGGTTGAGCATATTTGAAGAAGGCCACAGGTTCAGTATGAATAATTAGGGCTGAATTTATTTTTTGGTCCTCCTTTGTTCCCAGCGGATGGCAAAGAAAGTGAAATACACCCACAGCCCCCATCTGGGGATTTCCTCAACTGATATACAGTCAATGTATAATTAGCTCCTTTGCCTTTCTCTGGGGCACAGAGGAATTATCAGTGTCTCAATCTTCAGCTATCACTAGCGGCTAGATTAGTCAATTGGCAAGGGACTCAAATCAAAAAGCCATGAAGCTGTACCTGTCCTCCCAAGTTGGGTCAGAGGAGATGTTTGCATGGTAAGAGGACATCTATGCTGTAAAACGTATACCCAGAGAAGCACAAATATATGCCTTGTTATTGTTATGTTTTCTGAATAAAGTGAAATGGATTCTGCAGGCCAACACATCAACTAAATAAAATGTTGATTTGAGAAACCGCTTCTCCCTACCTAGATGTGACTGGCCATATTTCTTCAAGCTTTTCTAGCAAGATGGCAATGCTGTGGGTACTGCAGACTAGGAGATGAGCCTCCTGGTCCTCATCTTACCCAGTCACCACTGGTGGGTTCTCAGAGAGCTCTCAGATACAGAAGACAAGTTGGAACTACACTTGGCTAGAAGAAAACTTTGGAGACCTTTACAGGAAAAATCCACACTTTAGTGACCCAGAAGAGTATCTTTTTTTCCCTTTGAAAACAATTTCATTCCCAATTTGTACCATGAGTTCTCTTCTCAACAGAACAGACCCCAAATCCTGAGACCTTTAGTCTCAGAGACCTAAGGTTGTATCTGGAGCTCTACATGGATATTGTCTGGGGGATCCTCTGTTTAATTTCCCAGCTTTATTATTTGTTTGGAGACTCACGGGCCATTTGAATGGGATGGAGGTAGTTTCTTCATCTCTAGAAGCAAAATTTGTCCATCAGAAAACATACTATAAAAACCCCACCATACCATGCAAGAACCCTCACGTACTTATGTATCCCTGGATTTACTTGTCATTTGCCACCCTTCAGCTGCTGCTGGCAAAACTGTCACAGCTATAGCGTAAATTGTTTTTCCTCTACTATTAATTTTGTGAACCTGCTTTACAGGGGTCCCTTGCAGTTCCCTGTCCCTCTACAGCTATACAGTAACTCCATGACATTTTCTGCTTTCTGTTTTTCAGTGCAGCTCTCACCTCCTCAAGTGTGTTGGGGCCACCAAACAAAAACACTGACACAGAAATGTAAATGTGCTTGTCCTCTACTGTAAGTGCATTTCCATCACTATAAAATATGTTACAGTTTATTTCAATTTGGTGATGTAAAGTGCCTTATATCACTATAAACAGAATATATTGTATATATATATAGAAGATACGAGTCTAGCCATGCTAGTTAATAGTATTTTTTAAATCATGACAGCTGTATCCTTACAGTCTAAATGCGTATCTGCCCACCATCACATATATAAGAAACAAATATAAGATACAGTGAGGCCTAGAAGTGACTGGTATATATGACTACAGCAGATTTGTATAAAAATTCAGGTTATGGTCCTGAATGGGAAAGTTCAGAGCAGAAGATGTGAATGGTTGTTTTCTTTTAAACTCCTTTAACAAACCCTACACAGAATACATTTAACTCTGCATAAAATCAAAAAATAATATGCTTCTGTGCTGAGGAATATAAAAGAGAAAACTGAGAAACTGCTGGTAGGGTGACTGGGATAGTTCCGGTCAGAGATGGCTGTCTGAGCAACTTCCACACAATACACGCTGTGCTATTGCTAATATTGTATCCATTTCTGACAGACAAAATCCTGAAAAAATGCCACTGCTGCCATTTGCACTGAAATTCACTATATACACTGGAAAACTTTAATCTTGATTTTAGCTATCAGTGTGGACTTGGACGTGTTGCACATTGTGGTAGGGAACCACACTGACTTAATCATATCTGTATTTAGATATTATCCTTCTGTTACAGAAAATTATTTAGATTAACTGCAACTTCAAGTTAAGATGCCAGGCTTCCTTCTACTCTCATCACACATCATTTCCAAAACCGTTTGCCTTTTATCTTTAGAAAATTTTTGCATACAATGCTTCATTTTTCCTTCCCGTACTCAAAAGTATGAGTTCTCTCATTCAGGAAGCACCTTAGAAAATAGTACAGCTCTGTGTAACAAGCTGTACTAAAGCCTCTTTTAGTATATGTTGGTTTTACCACATAATTGATTTTTAAAGCCAAGAAAAAACAATTTGCAGAGATTGCTGAGGGCACTCAATAGAAGTTGTAGGAGACACTACCTTAAATCTGTCACGATATTTCACCGAGTTTCAAGTGTCTGTAAATGCAGTTACCACTGAATACTGTAATTGCAAATGGGACTGTCTTTCTTTCCAGTTGTACAACAGCAGGACATCTAGAAGAAGGCGTGTTTCTTCATACAGCACTTTTCAACTGTTACCACCAGGAACCTGCACAAAGCCAGGAGGATAAAACTACTTCTTGCATGTCAGTCAAAGCTCCAAACATTCTGAGTTGGGCGTGAGACTTACTTGAAAAATACTGGCCTGTCTTTAAGACATAACAAAGTGCAAAACATAGGAGACTTGAATTCACACTTTACCTCTGCAGCTACTTTTCTGGATGAAGTTGGACCACTTCTGTTCCCCAGTTTACCCATCTGTAAAATGGGAACAGTATTACTGGCCCCTGATAGTAACACTGTTTCAGACCTACTTATACAACAAGCTATAGCATAGTCAATGGTTTTAAAGTTTAGAATAGCTCAAACCACACAATCAACTTAAAAATCTGGAAATTATTAAAATAATAAAATGATGATATTTTTATTTATGTTAATTTTATAAAGATACATGAATTTTGTATATTTATGCATTCATAACTTATGAACATATGCAATGTAATTTATATAATATGTATACATTATACAAATTTGTAAATTTATAAATACACATGTCAGTGTACTTTATAAAAGAAAACATTTATTCTTCTCCAGTGTGTGAAAAAGCCTCACAAACTGGAATGTTGCTCACTAGGACACGATCCCGCAAGAACGGTTCATGTCACTGTATCTCTTGCGTGCACATGTACATGCCCACAGATTAGTCCTGACAGTGTAAGTGACTCTTCCAAGAGAATAAGGAATTGATACAAACCAAACAAAGTGAGAATGTCCCCTTTAAAACTCCCAATGTCTCTAGCTCATTTTCCTCTCTAGGGCTTGCACACGCTCGCAAAATAGTAATAAAGTCATTGAAAAAAACTCTCAAGTTGTCACTATATCTAACTTGCTTGTCTCTAATTTCTTTACCAAAACATTCCCAAGCGCTTTAAAGGCTTTAATCTGTTTCAGAGCATCCCTGTGAAGCAGTGGCGTATCTCCTGCGTGCACAAGTGCAAAGAGCCACAGGAAGGTCAAGGCCGGGTCCTGCTGAGAGCTGCTGGGAGCCCACAACCCACAACCCCCGGCTCCATTCACACCAGCCCCAAGCCCCGGGGGCTCAGCAGCTCCCGCAGGCTGTGCTGGAGGAGCAGCTCAGTTACCAACTCACACACATGCAGCTCGAAGCTCTTAAAAAGTTACCAAGGTTCAAGCTGAGAGAAAACCAGCATTTGTGGCCTTCCAGAGCTGACTGTGGTGCAAACAGCCGTGAAGGTTCACTTTTCCTTTTTTTTTTTTGGGGTTCACTGCTTGGATCAACCTTCTTAAAGAGCATCTTATCTGCTAGATGAGAAAGAAGCTGTAGCTTCGTGACAGTTAAAGGTAATTTAAACTGGTGCAGTTGCAAATCCCACTTTTGGGCACACAACTCTGTCTCCTTTTCTGCTACTCACCTGACTGCCTCGGTGGAGCAGCTTCGGGGAAGGTTCACACAGGGTTTCTGCCAGTGCTGGGAGGTGATCTGGCTCACTGGGGGAGTGGTGAGTGTCAGAGTTGGGTGCCAACAAGAGGCAAAACCGCACAGCCAGAGGCAGTGACTTGTGGAGGGGCAGGAGGACCTCAGCCATCACTATTTGCTTCGGTTTCAGCCGTCACGGGAAGAGACCCAGCAGGCAGGGCTGAGTGAGAACAGCATGCTTTCATACTCTGCTCCTCTCAGCACATTTTCTGCACCATTCCTTACGCTGTGCAATCAGCAAACCGATCTGCCTGAAAGTGAAGAATAAAAAATTAAAAAAAGAAAGTCTGACATACAGTATTAGTTTTCAAACGGTGGCAGCATGATCTGAGATCAGATTAGGCTGCTGGTGAAATCTGTGACTTCACCTCACATCTGGGATCAGGGCAGACACTTCACTGGGGAAGAGGCAACTTGGACCAGCGAGGCTGGGATGCTGCTATTCTGACACAGGCCTAAGTCTCACCTGGCAGCAGCCAAAGGGAAATACATGGTAGTTCACAATAACTGAGGTCCTGGTGCATTTCTACTAAAAATTATTCTGCTCCATTTCAACCTTGCCCATTTTTCCTAACTTGCAATGGATGCAGTAAGAAGCGACACCAAGGACCACACGCTGTTTTATGCTGGAAACTCTCAATGCCCTGAGCTTCCTGGGGAGAGGAGGTAAGAAGGAGAAACACTGTACATGAAGGCAAGGAGCACCAAGGCGAGAGAGGAGTTGCAAACATTATCTTCAAACAGAGAGATAGTTTCTTGAGCACATATCTGGAAGGATGCACTTGCTGATGTCTGTGAGCAAGCCCATCACCCGCTGTCCTTTATTTTTCTGGTGTTAAGGTACATGGGATTCTGTGGCTACCTCACTTATGGTGCACGGGGAATGCGATGACAGAAAATGCACATACAGCTTTTAAAACTATTCTTACCCTACTAGTGTCACTCCTGCAAGGCTCCTATGCTTGTTACTTATCTAACAGCAAGGAGACAAATGTAAATAACTGACTAAATCCAAGGGATTCAGATGATACTAAACTAATTTAGCAAGGAAAGAACCAGCAATGTCATGCTGGAAAACTGCCAAATTGAAGTAAAAATCAAGTTCAAACATTTAACCATGAGCTGATCAGTAATTACACCGGAACAACTGGTAGCACAGAGCATATTTGCCATTTATTTAAATCTCCATATTGACTTTTATTTTTTTCTGGAAAATAAACTTTAAGTGAGCATCTTATAATCGGAATTACAAATACTACAGTCCACATTATGTAGGATGTTGGATGCTGAGACTGAACTTGCTTCTAATCCTAAATCCTGTATCAGTACACGATATGGCTCAAAAGCTCCATACTAAAGCAAAACTAAACCAGTCATTAGTTTTGTGCAACCAACTTGATAATTGAGCTCTATTATTTTTTCAAGGTAACATCCACAATTCAAAATTCAATCTGGAAACAAGGATCTAAAAATGAGAAACTGGATGGACATCTGTATTTTGGCCATTAAGACACACAAATGTGATTTATTAAGGCGTCTCAAGGGGTTTATTGAACGCAAGTATGTTGCCTTCTACCACAGCCATACTATGTTTTCTTCAACATTGACTTTCCTGGAAAGCCCGCAATTCAAGGCAAAGCCTCCTAATAAAAACTACGATGTTTGGGAAGATGATGACACAGCAATCCTGTCACAGAAAGGAACGAACCGGGAGGATGATCAAGAGACCTCTGTCACTTCTAAACTTCCATTCTTTCATTTCTAAAACAGCCCCACCTAGAGAAAATTAAAATTAATTAAACTCTAATAACAATCTGGCCGAGCGCTGGCAGTTACTGTAAGACGTTTGCTGCTTTGCTGCTGTTTGCAGGCAGTGGGAGGTTGCAGGAGGCAGCTGAGCCACCAGCTCGTTGTCCCCATCCCTACAGCTCCCCTTGTGCTGCCACCCATCCCGCCAGCCAGGGACCTCCCCAAAATGGTGGAATATTAACCCAGAAAGAAAGGGAATAGTCTCCTGGCTTGGGCGGGACAGCAGGGAGGGAACAGAGAACAAGGTCTCCCACTTCTAACAGCAGCAGGCCCCAGCTTGGGGGCTTCCGGCATCCACCTGCTTGCTGGTTATGACCGCCAAAATGTCGTTAAACAACATCACAATGAGCACCTAGAATTATTCTGAGGTTGAATATTGTAAATAGTAATATGATTAGTTACTCAAAAGCAGGAAGCCTGATACTCAAATCCTTGAATATCAGAAGAAGGATCGGGAAAGCTGAGAACATAAATCGAGGCTTTGTGCTTTTGATTGAGATCAATTCATAAATTGCAGGATAAGTACAAAGGATGCAGTCTGGCTATAGCCAACCCCCTCAGTTCTCTTGAAATGTTGTCCAAAGCTGATGAACTAGTTTAGTTCATTCAGAAGAGTTTTGCGCAGCTAAACTTGTGGGAGAGTAACAGAGGTTGAGTTTATAGCATGTCAGAGGCTGCTTGGTAACGATTCTTTGTTCAAATTTAAATGATACATTTGCTTCTATTTTGAGAGTTATATCACAAACTCACGTGTTTCAGGTAAATCAAGTAGCACCTAGCTGGCTCAATATAGATTTCTTTGTATTGATTAGTTGGGCAAGTCGAGATGCAGAGACAAACCTAGAAAGACCGTGTTAAATTCCATTGCTTATTTTCAAAGGTCATTTTGGAAATCACAAGTAATACGGGCTATTCTGGGTTTCAGACTAGACACAAAAAACAAACAGAGGCAGGGCACATGTTGAGTTGTGGTTTTAATTCTATTTGCAACATAGTTTACATGACTTAGGACTCCAACAAGCAAACAAAACAACCATTGAATCAAAAACTCAGCATAGATTTTGCATAGCTCAGCACAGAGAAGTTACAATATCTGAATAGTATTTTTCATTTAAGTAAAAATAAAATTATAAAACGGCTAGCTGTCTGGGGAAAATTAACAATAACAAAAAAAGAACCTTTCTGTTGACTTTTTAACAACTGAGACTTTTGCATATAGCACAAAGGAGTTTCATAGCCAATGGTGATATAATACTTTTTCACTTTTGCTCTAATCTACACTGTAAATCAAAACAAACTCATAAAAGGCTAAATTATTAAGAACAGTGGCCCAATGGAAGTGTCATGCAACTTGGAAAACAGGATGACCATAAAAAGAAAATGAGGCTGCTGGTAACCATTATAATGTATGGCTGAATCACAAACGCGAACACCAAAGACCTTTTTCTGTTCCACTTATAACCCTTAAGAGTTCTTTTTTTTCCTCCTCTCTGAAGGCAGAAGTAGGCCCTATCAACAACCCCCTTTCAGTTTCTCTCTTCCAGGCTACGGTTTCTTACAGTAACGTGTCTGTCATCGTCCATGAGCTTAAACAGAGCACTGCATAAGCCGTATGCATCACGCATCTGTCCCCAAGACACAAAATCCTTCCCTGCAAGGGAACATTTTGGTGCAATCTAATGCAAATTCTGAGCTCAAGGGAGGCAGGACTGACGAGGTATTTAATGAAAACATTTCTGTAAAATTAAAAGAAAAAAAAAAGATAATTTAAGGCTACCGGTGGCCAAGATCAGCGACCACAGGAGCAAGTTCCTACAAGGCTCGCTGTATTAGAGTATTAACTTCCAAATTAACCCAGAGCGCAGGAGGCTCCCTGGAGCCGGCGGCAGCCGCGGCGGATCTTCCCGCACAGGGCAGGAGACCCCCCGGTGAGAGAAGCGCCTTGACCGCGGACACATTTCCTCCTCTGCCGCTCCAGGGCTGGGGGAGGCCCGGCCACAGCCCCCGCCGCCGCCGGCCCCCATCCCCTTCCCCCAGCACCGCATGACAGCCCCACGGCGCCAAGGGAGACCCTCCCCCCAGGCCGCAGTTCCACAGCGGCGGGGAGACACCCTCGCCCCCAGCCCTCGGCAGCGGGACCCCCTCAGCCTCAGGGCTGACGCGGTGTCGGGCCGCGGCGCCGCTGTCACCCCCCGGCGCCGCCGCCCGGGCGGGAGCGGGAGCCGGCCCCGGCACCACCGCCCTGCGGCATGCGGCGGCACTGGGAGCCCGCGGCGGCACCGGGAGCCCGCGGTGGCACCCCGTCGCCTGCCGCTCGCCGACCCGCGCCCCGGCCGCGCCGGCGGGAGCGGCTGACAGGTCGCCACCGGTGGCTCCGGCACCTGCGCTGCGCTCGCCTCCCCGAGAGGAGGGGCAGCCGGCGAGACCGCGGCGCGGCGGAGCGGGAGGCGGCGCACGGCCGGCGGCGAATCCCCCAGGGGCGGCGGGAGCCCCTCGCCGCCGCCCCGCCGCGGGGCCGGGCGACCGTGGCCGCGGCGCCGCCGACACCTTACTTCCTGCTTCGCTACCCAGGGCCAGACCCATCGCGGCGGAGGGATCCCGCCGCCTCCCGCAGCCTCCTCCCCCTTCTGCTTCTGCTTTCCCCCCCTTCCCTCTCCCCTCGCCCTCTGCAAGAAAATAATTTGACAGCGATTTGCTGACACCGGGATTTTTTTTTTATTTTTTTTCTTTTTGCATCACGGACTCGGCAAAGGCAGCGCGGCGGGAGGGGGAGGCCGTGCCGGAGGTAAGTGCCGGTGCCCGGAGCCTCCCCCGGCGCGGGGTGGGGGTGCGGCTGCCCCCGCCCCGCTCCGCTCCATGTGCCGCCGCCGGGGTGGGTGCCGGGCAGCGGGGCCGGGGCTGGGCCGGGGGAGTTATGTTTCCTGGCGGAGCGATATTTGTTTACAGGATGAGCGCGTACTGTAAGTGAAGTAGGACCCAGCCCGGGCAGCTCTGTAATAAATTAATATCGCGATTGCTCCCTCCTCGCCGACACGGACATAAGCCCCGCGCCCGGCCCCCGCGCCTGCACTTGTTGCAGAATTCACGCCAGGTAGGCGAATGCTTCGCAAGTTTCATTTTTGCACGAGCTGAGGCTGCGCTGGATGGAGAGGGAAAAAAAAAAAGGGAAAAAAAAAAGTTTGCAGTTCACTTTCGGTCTGCAGCGCCGAGTAGGCGAGGCCCTGCCTGCTGCCTCCTCCTCCTCACCGATCGCCGCTCCCCGCCGGCCGGCCGCAGGGAGGGAGGGCGGGCGGGGGGCGCCTGGGGCGGCGGGCGCGGGCTGGGGGCGGGCTCGGCAGCGGGGCGCTGCCCCGTACCTGCCCGGCCCGGCGGGAGGGCTGGGGGCCGGCGGGCCGGTCCCGGGGCGCCCCACCGCGGCGCCGCTCCGTGTCGTGGGGAGGGGCGCGGGGGGGGGTGCCGCGGAAGTTGTCCGAGCGGCGCTGCCGCGGAGCCGGCGCGGCCCCTGAGACGAGCGGCCGGCGCGGTGACGGTGTCAGACGGTGTAAGCAGCGAGGCGGCCCGGGGCTCGGCTTTGCAGCCCAGCCCTGCGGCCGGGCGGCACCGCGGCGTGCGAACTTATTCTGGAGAAATGTGAATTTCTTCATCTTTCTTTTTTTCTGCGGGAGTGGAATGCATGGACGGGTTGGACGCTGTCGCAGGGGGCATAAGTGCTTTTTGGTTTCTGCCCCGTCGAAATGTGGGGGTTAACGAACCAAAACTCTTAGCCAGATGTTTAAATACCAGCGAGGTGATTTGCAAGTAAAATAATTGGCAGTTAAGCAGTTAATAAATGGATAATGCCTACTCATCTTTCTGCTGACTTTACAGAGTGGTTTTCACGTCTGCCAGTCAACTAGCCGGGCTTGACTATTCGCGTTGCAAACTTAGCGATGTTAATACCTTCGTCCAGTAAAATCTCACCTGTACTTGCTGTCCCAGTGCATCGGGGCTGGTTGTGATTCAGGTAGTTATGGGTGAAGTTCATGGATTTTTACAGACTAATACGATAACAGCAAAACAAATACGGTGACCCATAACTAAACTGTTTATGGGTAACGTTGCAAAGTGCTTAACTGCATGATTAATATTTTGAGGAGGTAATCACTGGGGGTGAAGTTTTATGTCTTTGACAGCTAGAATTTTACAGTATCTAATGGAAAGATGGGAGGGTTCACCTGGCAAGCTCGGGCCGGGCCTGCCGGGCTGCTCGGCGGTGTCACCCTGCTGCCTGTACCCCTCCTGCCCAGGCAGCAACCCGCAAAGCTCCCCTGGGGACCTGCCCCTTGCCCTTGCGTGGGCTACAACCTCACGATAAAGTGACCCATCCCTACGATGCTGGTGTATATGTGAACCGTTCCTGCGTGCAGTATCTGCAACTGCTATCACTGCTTATCTGCTTGGTGGTCTTGTTTGAATGGTGAATTGGATCAGAATGGAGCAATTTCCTTAATAAGATGTATCTATCCAGAAAGAACCCATTTGACTTTGTTACCCACTGAAGTGATGGGGTGCAATGTGCCCTGGTTGGTATGTTACCTTTTTTTCTTAAGGCTTGTCCAAGGCATGTGCTTAACAGCAGAAGTGCTACTTCATCAGTGCTCCATGCATGCGTATGTGGCACGGAAGTTAAGCTGTGCAGCTTGGCTTAAAACAAATATACTTGTTTATAATTTAGACAAGTGATTTTTCATATTAAAAAAAATGTGTTCTATGCATTTTTCTTCCATGACTGATAGATAATCTGTTATAGTTTGGAAAAAATTAAGTCTTAAATATACCCTACCCAAAAGTTTTGGCACAAGTAGACACTCTTAAGATCTGTTCCGCTACTTGTGTTTCAGAAGTTGAGAGATTCCAATGAGGAGCTGAGCAGCAGTGTCGGCGTGGTAGACAAACCAGTGTATCTTGAAAAGCCAAAAAAGCTCCAATACGAGTAATGCACTTCACAGTGGAAGCTGGCCTCAGTGAAGAGTTGAGAATTGGCCGGAGCTGAATCACGCTGCTATCACTGTATGTCCAGCTGTTCGCATCCCTGCCTGGGGCAGAGGGATCAAGCCAGGGTAGGTAGGCATCATGCCTCCCGTGTTTACATCGCTCCCGCATGGGCCAACGTGAGCGTAAATAAACCACAGCGTGACTAACCTCTCTACCTAACATTGACTCATGTTGTATTTGGATAGACTGAAAAAAGTCTCCACTTCTTATCCATTTGATTGTCTCGATCTTTATGTTACTGATTATGAGCTGTTTCTGAGAATACTGCTGTTATGCATTTAAGACTATGAAGCCAGTCCTTGTTTCAGGCTTGTTTTGCTTTTGGGTAGCCCTCAACTAGCCTAGGTAGGAAAAAGGAATTCTTAGATTTTAAATTCATAACTCTGTTACTTCTCCTGGTTTTTTAAAATTTTTCCAGTGATGTAGTGAGGTTTGCCATTATAGCTTGTAACTTGGCATCTGGCACAGAGTATGAGAAAAGTATAAGAAGAGCAATCTTGTAATGTACTCTGGTTTCTTTGAAGATAATATTTTGCCATAAATATTTTTGTCTTATTTTACTTTTTTGTTTGTTCTAATCAAGTGGGGACTATGTTGCTTGAAAACTTACTTGGCAAAGTGTTCAAGAAGGCTCTTCTCTCCCTTTCCTAATACTGTAATGGGACAGTAATAAACTAAAGAAAAAGGGCCCTAGGATCTGTAACATCATTGTGAGATTCTGGTGCTGGAAGGTTGTGTCTTCTTATGATGTGTCATAACAACTTGTGAGATAAGGCAGTTTAATTTCAGCTTCCTTAGAAATATGTTTTTAAAAAAAAAGAACAAGCAGTGTTTGACAGACACAAAATAATTGTTGATATGGAAACTATTTGTTTCCTCCCCTAGCTTACAATGAAAAATTATCATCAGAATTAGCATTTTTTTTGTCCCTAAAGTTAATGGATCGTTTTGGCTCTCCTCCACCTGCAAGGTGTATGCAGAAGCATCTTCAAGCACGTGTATGAATTCTGCGTGGCGTGGTTGCCGCGCACTTAGTTATTCATGTCAGGTGCGCAGCCCAAGTGGTTGTACCAACTTCCATGGCACTACTTAGAAGAGTAGAGTTACTGCAGATGTGAATATTTGTGGGGTAGGAGGGAGGAGGTTGCACTTGACACTAAAAAAATAAAGGCAGCAAATTCCATGCTTTCGGCTGCATATGAAGTTATAAAATGTCTTCTTAATTTGTCCAGCTCTGAGAAATGGTAATCGATTGCAGGGCTGTGAGGGGAAATCAGGCCTTCTAAGAGAAAGACAAAAATAGCGCATTCGAATATATTTTAAGAAAGGCGTCTCTTCCTTCAAAGAGTGGGTCTGAGTGTGGTTCAAAGAAAGGTAGCAACAGTTCTATCAGTTTTGGTTTGTTCTTTAGCTCTTCACTTGAAACGGATTTAGGAGATCCACTGAATTAGCTTTTGAGCAGCGTGCATTTATGTGCCAGGTTAAGTTGTAGAGGTTGGAGAAGTATTTCCCCTCAGCTCTGGAGATGCCAAGAGCGGGCTCCTGCACCATCATCTCCTTGTGGCTGCTGTTGCACATGTGTCTCTAGGTAGCACCAGGTCCAGCCTGGCTGGGAGGATGAAGCAGGTAACGCTGGCAGTCAGTGAGTCGTAATTGACACTGGTTCTTGTTGGATGCTGGTTTCTGTGGGCAGAAAGAGTACTTTTGATGATGGTTTGGTTTTTCTCTTTCTGGCTTGGCCATGTCGCTCCATGTTGGTGGGGGTGCGGGGTCACCTGGCCCTGCTCGAAACAGCAGCAGAAAGAAAAAAAGACATTGATTTGTGTCTGGAAAATGTGCTCAGATTACAATCATATGCTGCAGAAACTAGAACCCAAATAGATCATTTACAGTAGTTTCTTCTCAAGAGGATAATGGTTTGGGGAATCTGTGGCATGCCTTTAATGTAAGCACTATTTACCCTATAATCAGGATTTTTTTTTAAGTTTAAACTCTCCATATTAGAGTGGGGATGTTGCAGGTTTTTGGAGGAGTTATGTAGCGTTGGGTATATTTTGAGGTTCTGAGTGAAATGAGTCTTGTGGTTTCAGTTTACTCTGTAACAAAGAGTAATAAGTCTCACACAAACAGCCCACTTCAGTTTTCATAGTTAACTGATGAATTGCTCTGGAAAGACCCAAAATGTTGATATGATGCAGGCTCAAAATGTAGTGGTGTTTCGTTGTTTTCTTTTTTTGTTGTTGTTTTATTTATTTTTTATTTGTCTTTCTTCAATGTACAATGCAGATTTTGTTAGAATTTCAGGCAAATTGCTGACCTTCAGCTTCCCATCCACCAGTCAGCTGTGGCTGGTGTAGGTCCCTTTCCAGGCATATGGCCACACGTGCTGGGTTTCCATAGCCCACCAGTTCTACCTTTCTGAAACAGCCATCCAGGGCCTTAGCACAAATTTTCTCCTGTCTTTTTAGTTGAACAAGAAAATGGTTGCTGTCTTTCCCCTCCCTCCCCTCATTGGCTTCTCATGGTAAGATTTTTGATAGAGCCTGCATTGTGATATGTCCTTGAAGTGCAGTGCTGCAAGGTTTTGTTTTGCTTTGACTTTTTTTTTTTCGTTCCTCTTCGTGTTTAGACTTCGTTGTATCTATAGCAAAGTAAGATTGTTGTAGATGGTCTTTTTTGATATTTGCGGTTGGTTGTTTTTTTCATTTGTCAAAAATCTCATGTTCAGGAATGAAGGAAAGCTCAGACTCAGGTACTAAAACCTCCAGCTAGCCCTGCAGTGTAGAGACTGTAAAAATCTGGATTAAGGAAGCAAAACACGTATAAGTTAAATATTAAATTATCAGCAATATTTTTTTTAAAAAGTCCCTGATGGTGAAAGGCTTTTGTTCACATTGTCTGGCTAGAGCAGGACTTACTAGGGCTCTTAAAGGACAGGGTCCATTTGAGATGCAGAATTTAAATTGGGTACTTTCTCTTTAAGTGAATATCAAATCCTGAATAACTTCAGCATGAGACTGTGAAAAAAAAAAGTACCCAACGCTGTGAAGAAAGTGGCTATTAAGTCTAAAATTTGATAATGGCTGAAGTTCTCTCTCTGAGAAGAAAAAAAAAAAAGTCATTTGACTCCTAGTTAGCCATAAAAATGCTGTACAGACCCATTTTTGTCTTTGGTCTCCACTCCCCCCCACATACACTATTTTCATTGATGGGGAAGTTTCATTTCCTTTATTTATATATTTTTAGTGTGTGTGTGTTTGAGGGGTGTGGGGGAGGACAGGAGGGAAGTCTATGTTCTAGTTTTTATATTTAAAAGAAAAAAAAATAATGCTAATGTTTTTAGAAATGGCCTTAAATACATTCTCCCCTTTAAACCAAAATGCTGCTGTTAAAATAGAGCATGTTAGGGGACTGAGGGGTTTTGCAACACTTCTGTGTGGGTAGGAGTCCTGAGTTCCAGTTGTACTAGCAGAAAAGTGGTTTTCCCAGTATTGTCATGTTTCACATGCCAAATCAGAACTAGAAATGCCTTTTCCTGGAAGGATCTCTATTTACACTTGGAGAGTTATGCCAATTACAGCTATATTAGCAGGACTTTTTTTTTTTTTTTTAAATATATTATACTTGACCTGAATAGTAGCTTCTTTCATTTTCTTAATAGAACAGATGCTACAATCCTGGCATGTAGTTTTGAAATGATCAGTGCAGTAAATGCTGCTGCCTTACGGCACAAATGCATATGGGCAGTCTTGCAAGGTTATGGTCTTAAGTGGGTCCTAGTGAAATGAATGCTCTTGGAGCTTCGCATAAGTTGAAATAGCCCTCTGCTGTACTTGCAGAATTTAATACAATTTATCAGTGAGCAGGAAATACATTACCAAGTTATGTTATTCATATGTTGTAATATTTTTTTCCTCAAAGAGATCCCAAGCACTTGAATGTTTAATACAATTTTTAAATGCTGCAGATTAGGAAATACTGTGTTACAAGTTTGTGAAAGTTTGGAGGCATAAAAGAAGATGCTGTTAATACTCATATTGATCAGAGATTAAAGATTATTTACTCCTTTGGACAGCGCAGCGGTGCGTGAAGAAGGAGCAGGTAAATGGGGCTTCTTTGGCAAGAGCCCGTAGCTGCTGGGTATGGCCAGTGCTTCAGCTCTACTGCTGCCCTTCTGTCTCTTGCTTCTGGTGGAGGTGATGTCCTGGGAGGTGGATCCTGTTTGTACCAGGAAAAACAAAAAAGACAAACAGAACAACAAACTAGTAAACTAGTGTCATTGTTATTTCATAAACAAATTTGCTAGCTATTTGCTCTTTTTGTGGTGTTAAGATTTGCATTGTTAGCAACAATAGCAGTGTATTAAATAAAAAATGGATGCCGACCAGTCTTCAAATGGTTGAGATCTGCCACAAGTATGAATACTTAGAAGACCCTGCGTAGCTGAACTAAACTTTCTTTCCCCCAAAATGTAGGCTACCAAAGCCTTGAAATATTTAGGGTATTGACTTAAGAGTTCCTTAAGTTTCTTCCGCAGTGCTTCATTTTGGCCTGCCTCCTTTATGTTTTGGTTGTCCTGAGCATGACAGCTGGGCTTACCTTGCAGAGAGAGGGTCTTCTTGTGGTTGACTTCACGCTGCTTCCAGCAGTGAGAGCGCTGGGCATTGCGCTCTCTCTGGAGGCTGAAAACATCAATTTGCAATGGCTTCTAGGTTGCAGTGGAAGTTCAAATAACCATGAGCTCCGTGGCCATTACCAGAGCTGTCTCTGCTGAGCGCGGGAGCCTGTGGTCACTTGAACCACAAGTTTCTGTCGTGTGTAGCTCAGCGTTGAGCACAGCAGTTTTGTTGCTGCTTGTACCCGTAATACATTGGGGGGGAAGGGGCACAAGCAGTTAAAATGCTAACTTGCTGGCTTGCCTTCTGAGTGTTTTTCATTACTTTTCAAGAGCTTACGTTCAGTCTTGCAAAGGAACCCCTGTGTATTTTGATAAAACAAAAGAAATGGTTCGCGTTAAGCTATGTTGAATGGTGCAGCTTTGCAGGAGTGTTGATACTCCAGCTGTCTCTTTGGCCTGCCATACAATTCAAATTGAAGTGAAGGTCTCCCACATGGTTATTTGCATGCGTCCTCTTATCTCTGTTTTGTATCTGCAATTTCAGTATATGCTTCCAGAATTATTTTTGTTCATTTCCAATAATTCTTCAAAGATATCTGGCAAAAACCAAGAGGCTGGTTGTGATTTTACAGCAGTAGAACGTAGACAACTTTGATCTTCTTGTTAAATGAATTTTCTTCATGTGTGGGCTGGGTGTGTAGTGTGTTGATTTAGTTTTTATTGATTAGTGTAAAAACGTGAATTCAGCATCACAGCAATGATGATAAACAAGTACTTGCAGTGATATTCTAATGAGTTCCTGGCAAAAATAGGGCAGAAAACCATCTCAGAGATTGACGCGCTTTAGTGGTGAGGTGCAGAACCAGGATACTTTCTTATGTAAGAGGCTTGGGTAGAGCTGTTTGAAGTTCTAACTTGGCAACACCATTGCTGCGAGCAGCAGCACGCCAAGCAGGGCAGGATGCAGCCTTGCCTGTTGGCATTTGAGTGTCAGAAATGGCATTCTCGCCTCTGTCTGGAAGGCCTTTCTGCCTCCTGATCACGCCAAGATCAGCCAGATTGTAGGAACCAGGTATCTGCTTTGTTGGAGGGTGTCTCTGGACACAAGCAGTGAAGCACTAATGGCGTTGCGGTCCTCATCTGCAGTGATGCCCCACGAACCATCCCCGCGTGTTTCAATAAGCCGGCATGGCAAAGCATCAGGTACAGAGCGGGGGAGTGGAGGGAGGTTTCTAAATTAGCAGACAATTTATGTCTGGAAAAGTGAGATTCATAATCATAACTACGTTAAACCCATATTTCTGAGCATGGTAGGGACATATCTCCATTTAAGGTGGCAATAATTCCTCTAAGCCAAAATGTTTGCAGAAGCGTGGGCAGGCAGCTTCTCCCTCTTTTTTTCCATTGATGCTGTGTGTTGCCACAACTGGAAGAGGCTTCTCAGTGGTGGTGATGAACAGTATTTCTCTATATTTTGTCATCAGGTAAGCTTGTTTTATGCTGTCAGAGTTCAGTAAATCAATGTCTGAGCTGCCTGGATCATGATGAAAAAGTATTGCTGCTGCGTGCATGTGTTTGATAGAAGCAGAAAATAAGAAGCAAAATTTTTCTGAGGTAAGGAAAAGTGGTCTTTTTAGGACTATGAAATTTTGAAAGAGCTGGTTCATAATGAACTTGTAATACTTTTCTAAAGTTGCTCCTATTAAAATGAAAAAGCATGAATAAGAGAGTATGCCTTGCAGGTAAAACGGAAAAAGGCCTCACCATGTATATGCTTGAAAACCAAAAATGCATTGCAGAGAATGAATTTTACCCTTCATTTTGCTTGTAGTAAAAAATTAGTCTTTGAAGTCAAAAACAGGTTTAGATTTAAAGAAATAATATGCCCGAAAAGGGAGGTGCGCAGAAAAAAGACAGGGGGTAAGTGCTGTTTTGTTAATGAAAATAATGTAAGTTAAGCCAAATGTGACTACCTGCATAGTAAGGTATTGCTTAACATGAGCAGGGATCAAAAAATACGGTCCTAGGAGACTTTTATTTCAGTAATGTCCAGATTTCTGAATAAATTTTAGTCTGGATGTTGAATGCACATATATAAACAATAGCCTAATACCACAGAATTACGATAATTTATGAAAGTGATACTTTAATGCTGGAAGCCTGTCAGCGTACAATCCCTGGGGTAACTACTCGATCGTTAGTTAAAGTAGGGGTTCATTAAAATAACATGGGCTCATCTGGTTTTAAAGAATACCTCTGAGCCAGTAGGCGATGGTCCAAAGCTAGTAAGGTTGCAGTGCAGACGGTTTGACAATGGCATGTAGATTACTACATAAAGCTGGTTGATGGACTAATCCATTGGATTAAGGGTGCTCAGTATTGGGCCCAATTTGTCAATTTTTAGTCACCTGTAGCAGCGCCTGCTCATATTGTAGTCTGCTGAACTACCTGTGTGACTGTTTGAAAGAAGGTATAGGGTTGAGTCTGTATATGAGCGCAGCTCTTTGTTGTAATGATGTTACCCTGTAATAATTGTTCTAGTTGAAGGATCGTAATTCCGAAGTGGATGATAGACTTCAATTAAGTAAAGAAAACCCTTACATTTAAGCCCCACGCTATCCTTAGCATAAACAGCTTTTTTTTTTTTTTTCAGGTAGAACTTTTACTTTCAGGTTATTTCTGGAAAATCCGTACTGCTAATTACGTAAATTGAAAGAAACAAAAAGAGAACAAGGGAGCAGAGCATCTTATTTTAGGCTTCAGCAAATGCCAGGTCATACATGGCCATTCCAGCTGTCTATAGCGTTTGCCTGCGTTGTTTTGCTAATGCTTTTGTTACCAGTAAACCAGCCTGATCAGTTAAACTGGGCATTTATTGCAGGCTTTGTACAATCAGATTGCCAAATGTTGGAGCTGGGCAGTTATTCCAGCAGCAGGGTCAGCTTGTGCCCCCTCAAGAGTCCCTTCTTGCAGGGCTGCATCCTTGCATACGCAGAAGTTTATTGCTGAAAGAAAACGTAGGTTTGTTTTGGTTTTGTGTGTTTTTTGGTCTGTTTGTTTGTTTTTATGCTGCTGTGTAGGCAAGTCCGTGTTTTTTAGGTCAATCCAGTACAACAGCAGTGAGTTTTTGTACCTGCACCTATTGCCTATTAAGGCAATAAGAAGCTCTCCTTGAATGAAGGGAAGGCGGATTTCAGATCTGCCGGCAGATCAGAGAGCGGGGAGAATGGCAGAAGCGGCGTGCGAGTGAATGAACGAACTTTCAAGCTGACTCAGTGATACACGTACAGTATACGCTGTAAAGATTAGTCACTGCTTACTGTAAATCTTTCTTTATGGTGCTCAGTGCGTGTGCCTCTATCAAGCTGCAGTTAGTGAGCTTTGTAGACTGGAAATTCAGGCAAACCTTATTTCCACAGTATTTTCCCATTGAACAAGAACAACAAAACTCAGGGAAACCTGAAGACTTGTAAATTACTGAGCTGGAGGCAAAAGAAATGTTTTCCTTATCTCATGGTGCTGCTATCTTAATCTGGGAAACTAGTAGGAAAGTGAATAAATTATGCAACAACTTTTTTTTTATTATTTAGAAACCTGTGCTTACATGTTATTAGTGCTGTTCTGCCCTGTCCTGTGCAGGTTGGTTTGATTTGTGTGATGTTTTTTTCATTAGGTAAGTTTCAAGCTGCATTTGTGTAAAACACCAATTTACATGATGGTAACAGAATAAGAATTAGAGAGAAGGATATTAATCTGTTGAAAAAACTATTTTCATTTGCCAAGCAGAAACTTCAGGAAAATTACCCTCCAGGTTGAATTTTCTCATAAATGTTCTCAAGTTCTAAACTTATTTACTGGCATAATAGGTATGCATAGCACCTAAGGCAAAGTTTGTATTAAGGAGTTACTTTTTTGGGGAAAAAGTGAGTTGTTGTTGTGTTTTTGGTTTTTTTTTTAAAGGTAGTCTGCAGCCTCTTCTGAGTTACCCAGATTCAATAAGCTGATGGTTTGGGGTGGTTTTTATTTTTTTGTACTTTCAGACTTTTCTTTTGGTGGTTTCTTCTCTGTTCAGCTGAAGTTTATTTTATTTTAGTTAGTTTAGCTGGGCATCTTTTATAATTCTTAGATGCCCTTTCTCTCAGATATTCACCTGTTTCACTTGGCTTGTTCAGTCTCTCCATAGAGAACTGTTAATTTCAGCCACAATCATACCAAAAATACTTTCGATTTCTTTACAGTAAGATTTTTTTTTTGATAGATTGTTTAAAATTGCTTCCTCAAAAATAAATAAAAAAACCCCACACAAACCAAACCAAACCCCAGAGATGTTGTTGGAAGAGTGAGCATCAGGCTGTGCGGGCAGGGCTGGGTGGGCCGGCGCGGGGGCTGCGTGCCCGCACAAGTGGTTTGGCTCCATCCTCTCCCAGCGAGCTGGTCCCGTTGTAGGCTTCGAGTCCTCTGAAGCGCAGGAATGAAGGCTGAAAATGTTATTAAGTTTTTTGGGTTATCTCACACTGCTTATTTGAAATGGAGGCCAAGCGATTTACATATCTTTGTATCTTGGATCTGAAAAAAAAAAAAATTTTCTTTTTTTCACTAGCCTTTGTGTGGAAATGACATCACAGCTTATGTCAGCCATGCTAAATTCAGAAGTTTTTCTCCTCCCCGTTGGGTTATTAAGCGAATATTAGCTCTGCCCTGTGAGTCTTCCTTCACTGACTGTGCCACGATGATAACTTCATCGTAAATGCTCTGAATCTTGTATGATGAAGAGAAACAAAGACATCCTCTAAAGCCTTTTGAAACTGATGGGAATGTAACTCATTTCTTTGCCTGGGTGAGCCCCTAAACACCGTGTTTTCTCCTGGGATTGCTGATGCGGCACAAGCCAGCGAGGGCTGGCGTGGTGCCTTTGGGCAGATCTGGTGAGGGGGGCTTAAGTTCACTGCGGCCCATTGACGCCCGGGTACATCCCCCGTTAAAACTTCCCACCCTTGTGAGACCAAGAAGGTTTTTGAGCTAAAGCTCTTAGGTCGTGCCTGCGTGTCCTGTATGCAAAGCTGAGCTGCCTCATCTCTACCCAAAACACCAAGGTTTTGGGGCTGGGGTTGACACTGGGGCTGCAGCTGCGGCAGGGTGTGAAATGGAGGCATGGGGGTTTCCTGTGACAGCCCGAGGAGCTGGGAGGAGGGAAACAGAAATCAAATTAAAGCTGACATTTTGAAAAGTTGATTGCTGCCTTTTTTTAATCATAAAGCAATTTTTAAAGTAAGTCACGTCCCAGAGGAAAAATAAATACATTGAGAAGAGAGAAGGGGGAAATGTGATGTCGAATTTATGCATTTGAAAGTAGCAGGCTTGGTACTGTGATGGTTGTGGTACCAAATGTGCACAGAGACAAAGCATAAAGATAACTATCGTCCTGACTCTCCTCTTGCTAAATTTCCAGCTTTAGTGTTCTATATGTAGGAAGTTTTTATTTATCCGTACTGTTTTGGGAGGTCTGGAGCAGTGGTGAAGGGGCTGATCGCAAGCACTCTAAAAAAAATAATACAGCTAAACAAGCCCACCTGTTGCCGCAGTGGACATGGAGAGGTTTCCCTTCTTGTCCTGCCTCCCGTCAACCTCGCTCTGACCTGGGAGGAAGGTGAGGAGGCCTCCGGGCACCTTCTGTGGGAAGGCTTGCAGGAACAGCTTTGAATCGGGCTCCTGCCATGCAAAAGCTATGGACAGCCATTCCCACACTTGCAGTTTTTCGGTTTTTAATGTATATTCTGGCTCAGCTCTTCCTCTGTAGCTGTTGAGGCGAAGGGGTGGAGGGGAGGGTACTGAGGGATGCCCTGGAAGGGCACGTTTTGATGTTGCCCTGTGCATGTGTTGGAGCGGGAGGTGCTGTGCACATCGTGGAGGTGGCGCATCAGAAAACTCTGGTGGAATGACTTGTTCCTTTTAGAGCTTGCGAGGAGCACTTCATCACTGTAGTTATTTGTACAGCCATATGCTATTCTTTTTTCTTACATATGTTCTCTGATAATTGTCAGTAGCAGGTGTCTGCGAGCCAAGGCGGAGCGGTATTTAAAAATCAGACTTTTAATGGCAATAAAGGATTGTGTGAGTTTAGTGTGAGGTTGAAACCGTTGGCCTCTGAAGGTCATGTTCCTTGCAGAGCAACAGCAGTCGGTAGCAGTAATGGTCCTCCAGCTCCACAGCTCAGCTGCAGAGGTGTGATCTTGGAGAAGGAGTCAGTAGGTCTGGTTATAGGTCTCTACATCTGGTTTGGCTGAGTCAAGCAAAAAGCACCATCCTTTCTGATGTGTGCACCAGCCCACAGGAACTGTATTGGACGCGTGCTGCACCCCAGCTTGGTGAGTTAGGTAGTATGGGCTGGTGGGAGATGTGACACAAAATCTCTAGTTTGGTTTCTCCCACTCTTGACCCCATCTTTCCCTGTATGTTGAGCATCCTGAGCTGTTCTGGTTTTATTGCTGGTTGCTGTTGCATTGCATGCATGTGTATTAGGTCCCCGTTGGTTACTACTGTGGTAGGAATTGCTGATCTTGCATCTCCCTCCATCATCTGAAGAACCACTGCCAAGAGGAAGATGGGGGGGGGAAATTGTAGTGGCTCCTGACTTTAAACAATGTAATTGTCCACTGAAAATCATTTTGGGGCATTACAGGGTCAGAATCCCCCAATATCCATGATGCTACTGCCACATCATCCTCACATCCCCACAAACAGCTCTCTGAATTGCCAGTCCTTCTGCCCATCAGTTAGGGAACTTAGAGCTGGGTGTAACAGATTTCTAGGAGAGCGACAATTAAGAAGTATATTGCATTTTAAATGTCAGGGAAGACATAATGCCCCTAATGTGTGGTGTGTTTTTTTTTTTAATTTCTGTTAAAGAACTAGTAAAATATAGAGCACATATGGAAATGGCAGACGTTCTTGGTGTTTGATTTTTTTTTTTGTTGTCCTTGTTCCTAAAATTAAGCACACAGGAGTTTGTAAGATCCTGCAGAGAATTCAAACAATACTGCGCAGTCATGTGTTCATGGAATCTTCTTAATCTAGTCATATATACGTAAGGAACAGATCCAGATCTAAAAAATAATACATTGCGGTAAGGAGAGACAAACCAAATAGGATAAAGACAAAATACTGCTAAATACCTATGATTGTACTTTTAAGTTTAGGTTTTGCTGACAGCATTCCGTTCTGTTTAATTTATTATTATTCATTAATATTTTTATTATCCTTCATGTTCTTCCCTGTGCAAGGAAGTAACCTGTGGAATCAGCCGCTCTGCGTATCCCTTGCAAAATGTCGGTAACTGAAAACTGGATCACACGACCACAGTAGGTCCCTCGCTGTGTCAGAAAACCAGCAGTGTCTTTCTCATGTGGGTGGGTTATGAATCCATTACACTTGTGTCCGTGCACACGCGTACTAAGTTGTTTTGGTTTTTTTTGCCACCGTAGTATGTTTCTGAGTTGGGTTGCAGGAGGAGTAGTGATTTCACAGCTTCACCACAAGTGCACTTGTTGATGTTCACACGGGCAGAGCTGGTTGCGGAGTTTGGGTCAGCAGGCCAGCATCCTGATGCGCTCTGGTGCGGGACCCCGTAAGACCAGCTAACGGTATTAACTTAATGCTAGCTGTAGCTATATTTACCATAAAAGCTTTCTTGAATGATTTTACTTTGTCACCTCCAGAACCTAGACCTTGAATTGCAAAACTTTTGGAGATAATTTTGATAGCATGTCCCACACCACTTCAGAGTAAAGACTACTCAAGTAAGGCACTGAAGTCAAGTTCAAAAGATGTACAACACATGAGATAACTGTATATGATATTCTTTTAATTGTTTTTGACAGTAAATTTAGTAAAGAGGTCTTGAGATATATATACACACACGCACAGAGAATACTGATCTGAAAAGCAATGAACAGAAGCATATGTGCATGATATTGGAATTGTTTTCCCTTGAGGGTTTTGTTATTGTTGTCCCTTTCACGAATTCTGAACCTGTAATTTTTCATCTGCTGTTCTTTGGCCCTCTCTGCCAGAGAGGCTCAATCTATCATGTTAAAAAAATCAATAAAAACTCTAGAGGTTTATTTATAAAGTAGAGCATGGAGAGAGGGTGCAAAAATTCCATTAAAATGGCCATTCAGTGCTAGTTACATCTCTTTGGGACTAAGCTCCAATATTTTAAACTATTAAAATTGTTAAAAGAGTGCTTTTTAAGTACCGCAAATCACAGCAAAGCTTTCTAGTTGAAACTTACCTTTATACAGTCTACTAGCATTCACCTTATATATGTTTTTGGAATGTCTGCTACCCTCAAACACCATTTTAACATCCATTTTAATGCTTTATTATAGTTAATAATCTTACAGGTTTACGCTCGAGTGAAAATACGTGGATGAAAGAAGTCAGAATTTATTTTCCTTCAGAGGCAGGAGTATATGCCTGCCTTTGTGCGGATGCAGCTCTGAGCAAATCAGTTATTTCTGAGAAGTCTATAGGCTTCTAATGTAATTCATCAGGATTGCCTGGCTTGGCACATGATACTTCGTTAGAGGAACTTAGAAATTCAGGTGGCTGTAGGTTATTTTATGACATAGCAATTTTCACCAGTGATGTGATGGTCATCTGCTCCATCATCCCTATCGAAATAAATAAATGTGTCCCTCTTCTCATAATTGTGGTGTTGAAGAGTTTATGGGATAGTATCTGTATTAAACCAGTTTATCTGAAGTGTAAGCTTTGCCTCCCCCCAGTGTCGTTCTGACCTGTTTTAATAGCTGAAGAAGATTGATTGTGAAACTGTTGAGTTTTAAATACAAACGGCATTATATGGTTTTGTGTTGTATTATCTTTTAACTTAGGACAAGAGTTGCTTCTAATGGAAATACCCTTTATTTACTTCCAAAAATGTCCAGAAAAAAAAATGGTGAACTCTTATTTGGGCAAGAAACAATCTATGTGTTGTGGGGTTTGATTTATGGTCTGTGGAAGCGTGTAGAGCTTGAAAGATGAGGAAACTGCATGAAACTGAACCAAAACCAGGCTCTTCCACCTCCAGGAGACTCCAACTCACCAAACCTTTGTGTGCGGTATGTCCCTTGTCACATAGTCATATCTCTGCATGCAACTGAATAACCCAATCCATCATTCCCACATTATTAATCCATCAGTTTTTCCTTTTCTTACTAATTCACAGCCTATTTCTACCTTCTTGCCATCACTGCTTGTATACATTTTCCCCTTTCCTTGCTGTATGGAGTTGGAGCAAAGTAATGATCTCAGAAACCTTAAAAAAAGCAAAGCTATTAAAAAGGACCTTTCACTGTTAATTAACATTTTAAGTTTCCAAGAAGCTGAAGTAGCCTGTGTAATTATTGTGTGGTTAAAAAACTGTGGAAAATTCATAGTAGTGTTTGGAAAGTGGGGACTTAGTTGTATTACAGAGCTCTGAACAGAAATGATGAAAATAAGCAAGTAATATTGATGAGGATAAAGGAGAAGAACCTCAGCCAGAAAGGTGGAGTTTCATGTGAAGCCTTTGTAGTCTGGAGCCACCAATCTGCCACAAACTGGAGTTGTAAGTGGGTTGGTTGGGTTTGGCCGAACTGTGATTGTCTCCAGCTGAGGTTGGCTTTCCTGTTGGGGGTTTTCCTGCCTGGGCCCTCTCCATCCTCTTCCTCCTGGGCACCATGGCTTGGGAAGGAGCAATTTGGCTTCATCATTGCTTGGTGCCGTGCAGTGGTGCTGTGGTCGGACCTGTGGAAAAAGCCACGAGGTAGGGAGGGAAACTGGGAGATAAGTGGGAGTTGTGGGAAGAGGCAAGTGAGAGAAAGCAATGCAGGCTTAGAGTGTTAGGCCGAGGTCTTTGAAAGGCATTTGTTAGGTCAGTGGTGTGTAGGTTGCCAGAGGTAACTTAGGAACTGTGATACCTTTGGAGGAAAATGAGGGTCTCCTCTCCTGTAGCCATCCTGCAGCCCTCAGAGCCGTTGTGGAAGTTACTCCCTGGCTACGTCTCCGTTGGTGGAACAGCTCTGTGCTGAGCTCTCACTCGGTGATTCAGTTCGCTTGCTTCTGTCTCTCGTCCTACTCTGAGGTAGGCATCTTGGCCTAAGAGGAGGCCTTTTTGCATGTCACAAGGGGGTCTTTTGTGTTCCTTTGTTGTCCCGCATGAGAGATGTGGAAGTGTGTGATTTTTATGAAAAGTTTCTACTAGTGTATGTCTGCTGGGCCCTATGTATGACAACGTGTGGTGTGATCCTGTGGGAGTGTGCTAGGAGTGGATCCTCTCTCAGCAAGAGCTGCTCCTCATCTCTCAGCAGACAGGGCTAGATCCTGGATTACTGTCACTCCTTCTTTTCTTTCCATACCTGCCTTGGTGGTGTCTCTGCCCTTGTTGGTGGGACGTGTGGGGCCTGTTAGCTGCAGAGAGTCTCCGAGACCCAAAAACCCGCTATCTCTGAAGTGTGGTCATGTTGGAAAGCTGGACAGGTCTGTCAGAGTACTAGGACAAGCAAAGTGGCCTCTTACCTCCTTGCCTCTGACTTTGACCTTTTGCAAGTAGTGTAATTTTTGTTGTTGTTGAACATTGACTGGTTTTGGTGGTGTCCTTGAGGACAGCAGGCTTGCAAGGTGTGCCCAGGTGGCACCGCCAACAGCTGGCACATACTTGTGTAGTGGGTAAATCTGTTGGATTAGAGCTGAACAGCTCTGACGTAGCTCTGGGTCATCCCCAAAATAAAGCTGCTAAGGTTTCTCAAAGGAGTAGTTGCTGATAGCTTTAGCTTCTAAAATTTTGGGGGGAAGAGGGCTGCCTTTTGCCAGCTCCCTGTGGGGTGAGTGCTGTTGGACATTTGTATTTCACTGTGCCAGGGTTGGGGCACAGGTCAGCTGCTAAAGTAATCGCCTGTTCTACCCAGACTGTTTTTCCTATTATGGTGGTTTGGGGCATGATGTCCCCCTTTATGTGGGAGGGGAGTAAAAAAAAAGGAGCATTTTTTGTGGATTTGCCATAGGGAAGAGGTGGTATGGTTTAAGCTGTTCTGTCTTTTTTGCGGGTTCTGGTGACCTTCCTAAGCTAAATAAGTGCCATGGAAAGCACTGTCCTTCTGGAGGTCCGATCCTTGACAGGTTTGTGGTCTTACGTTTGGAGCAACTGTTCTCTGGGACCTTTCCAAGAAGTCGCCATTTAATCAAACTGGTGAAACCTTATATTTTTGGCTTTGAGTAATTTCCCCACCAACTCTGTTGGCCTTGCCCCTTCTCTGAGTTGTACATGAAGGCCAGAGTTCTGCATCCTGTGCCTGGGGTTGAGCCCACAGTATGTGAGGAAGAACTCTTGCCTCTTCTGAATTTTATTTGTTTTTTGGTGGAAGGGAGGAAGTGGTAGATACCAGTCTTCCTCTCTCACACATCCTTCCACGCGTATCTTGGTGGTGGCCACCCAAACTGTCCCCTAGAGATGCTACTCTACTATGACTAATATCCTAGCTTTTATTTTGAAAACACAGTCATCAAAGTTGCGCAGATCAGCTGAGGCCAGTTCTAGCCTCTTGTATATAAAAACCTAGAAAGGCACACTTCTGGGAAGAGGTGTTGGAGATAGGTTGGTGTGCTGTTGTCTGATGTGTTGTTTTTGTTTTGTTTTGGTTTTGGTTGTTTGGTTTGGTTTCTTTTTTTTGTGTGTCGTTTGTTTTGGTTTTTTTATTTTGTGATTTGAAGAAAGGGAGGGCAGTGGTGAATGTTGAGGATGTTAATAATTGAATTGGTGTACCATGATTTCAAGTTACCTTGATTTAACGGTGTGCCTTGATTTCAATTTTAGTCAAGACTAAATGCAGTGGAAGTAGTAGATGCAAACTCTGCCAGATACAAAGACTAACCAAGGCTGTAATTGTTAAAAACTTATACTGTTATAATACCATAAAAGCTCTGAGGCTAATGAGATGATCCACCTGTGTAATAAACATTGCCTTCCAACCCCAACCATTCTGTGATTCTGTGTATGTCTTTCCTCTGCCGTTTAGACAAATATTTTTGTTGGTAGTATTTTGTGGGCTGTACTACTTGTGTGACTGTGTGTGTTAAACATAACTCTGTTGGTTAACCTTCCTTGAAGAAATATTTTAACTAATAGACGTACGAGCATATGAATTTAGCTAATCCTTTATGCATTGTTTTCCCAGCTATAAAAATGCTCCAGTTAAGGAAAGTGTTAACGTTTCTCTGCAAGTAAGTGCCACTGTAGGGAGAAGATTTTGTGTTTTCTTGTGTTGTGTGTTTTTTCTTTGGGAAATGTGTGTGTTTTAAATGCTAACTGAATAAACATCCTTGCTTGAAGTATTGGTGATTTGGTAATGTAAGGTCAGATATTTATATTACTTAAATTTATGGTGTGCCATTTGTTTGAAAACAAACAAATTCTACTATGCATTTTGTGTATATAGGTAACTACAGGTGTTGTAAAATACAAAGTACAGAGTAGAACAACAAAAAATAAGCTTCTATTGTAGTAGATGCGCTGAATTAACTGAGATGCCTGGGGAAGCAAATTTAGAAAGACAGGAATTGAGACAGGTCCCTCCTTTATCCGAGGAATTCAGAAGTTGGGACTCAGCTAGAATTACATTTTTAAGGCTAGTACAGTTTCAATATATGAAAAACATTTTTAGCAGATTTTCCATTTATTGGCAGAGCTATAAATGAATTTAGAATAATTTTAGGGAGCTCCACGGAGTTTCTGCAGATCGGCATGAGCCCAGCAGCCCTTGGACTCTGGCCTCACTTCCTCCTCGGCTGGAAAAGCCAACCCAGTTTTTAAAAACTGACGGGGAAACCGGCTGGGCATTAATCTTACATAACTGGGTTCTTTTTGTTTGTGTGGTGTGTATTTTTTTTTTTAATAAAAACAATTTAAAAAAACAAACAAAAACCCAACCCAGCTTGTTTCCTAGGAATGCTGGGAGATATGGTTAACTAAGGAGCTTCCTGTTACCAGTCTTAGGCCCAGTGTTTCACTCCAAAACAGCAAAATACAGCCTTCCATGTCCACCCAGGCTCCCAGAAACCCCCCCAGCCCAGGAGCCAAGCTCTGCTCTCCTGTGGCCACCGCAGCCTGGGCACCCCTGGGTGGGGGTGGAGCACGGAAAGTTTAGAAGTTTGGTGAACAAAGAAAGGGGGGAAAATAAAGTTCCCACTGTTTCCATATAGGAACCGAGAGAGAAGCAACAGGGTGGGCCATACGTTAGTCTAAGAATAGGGTTAGGAACTTCCTTGCATGGTACGAACCCGGCTTTTTTGCAAGGAGCTGCTTTTAGATTGCCTGACTTTTTAGGAATTGATTGATATTATTGAATCTTAGAGAAAAGTGAGTCAGTCAGCTAACTAAAATAACGTTTTTGTTAAAGCCTTGTCCCAGTGCAAAATATTTGAAGTGTGTGTTGTGTTTTTTTTTTAACCTTCTCTTTTTTTTTTCTTCCCCCTTCTTTGAAATTACCTCAAAGATCTGACGGCAAGCTGTGAAATGGTTGTGACACTCGCTATCTTGACTTAAGCCTGTATCAAGATTCCACTCTAGGGAGTGCAATCGTGCGATAAGCACTGCTAGTCAAACACGTCTTAATTACTGCATACTCGATTTAGACGCTTTCTGGGGCCTTCTCCTAGCAGGGTTTTGCAGGATCACGACCATGAATTAGCTTCTCTGTGCACTGGCAGTGACCCCCATCTGAACAGGGTAAATAAAAAAAATAGCATATGTGTTCGTAGAGACGTGGCAAATAAGAGGGCAGTTTACCTTTTATTTTAACTCCTGGGAGTGCAGGTTTTATTGAATTGCTGTTAAAAGAGGCTTGGTGAGATGCAAAATGGACTTACTCCAGCACTGAAGTGCTGCGATGCCCATCCCGTGTTTCTTGGGTTAAGAAAAGCGAAGCGGGACAGCAGGAAGGGAGGATGTCAACTGTGCTTACTTCTTGGCAGCAGCAGGAAAATAATGACATCATTGGGTTTCCAAACTTCAAGCAATCTTTAGTTTATGTAGCCATTTTCATCATATCTATTTCATGAAGAAGAATGTATATATTCCATAGTGCTTGATGTCATGTGTCATATTCTTAACTTTTGACAGTGGTGGCTTATATAGACATTGTAACTACTTTCAAATGGTGTTTGTTTTATTCCAAACCTGATTAGCTGGGAGGGAAAGGAAAATACAAGTTGTAATAACAACAACTACTTGGCAATATATTTTCTTTCTTTTTTTTTTCCCCCATCCATTTAAATATCTTCTTTTTTTTTTTTTCTTTTTGTGTGAAGTCTGTGCATGTTATGCACTGAAAAAGTAGTATCTGAGACAGCTGTAATTCAGTATTTTGTGTAGTAATTGATTTCAGAAAGAAAGGGCTCTGATACTTCTAATAAAAAGTTAAGAAAAAATAAAGTTCTAAAAGTTCTGGCTCTGGAACCCCACTGTTTTCTTCTGAAAGTTTTACTCATTGGTGTAATTATTTTCAAGAGGTTCTGCTTTTTTCAGAAAAAAAAGGATGCTTAGTGAATATCATGGGATGATACAGAAGCCTTTGTAGGATGTGCACTGACCTACCTAAGAAACCCAAGAGAGATAATTACAACCTTTCTTAATCTACATTTAAATGCACTTTGAAAATGGTTTTCTATGCAAAGAATATGAACCAGTTACATTTTGGAATCTATACCTATATGGAAGATGGAGTGTTAAATAGCTGCCTATTTCAGGCTATTTTTGATGATTTCCAGATTAAAAAAAAAAAAAATTAAAAAAAAATATATATAAAAAGAGAGAGAAAGCATATTAAATTATTAGGCATCTCTACCAGAGTGTAAGGAAGATTTATGCTGTAATGAAATATTGCTGCAACCCAATTTAGAACTTGACAAATCCGGTTTTATAGGGCTGAATTATAAGGGATACCTCATTATTTGAGAGGAAAACTTTTTAAATTGTTATTTTTGGCACCCTGGTCTCCTCTTTGGTTGGGTTGTGCTCTGTAGGAGCTGCTTTGGGCAAGATGTCTCAGCTGATCCTTTTTCAAGGGAGCTGTGCAGGATGAAGTCATAATTAAGGATCCCATCCTGGCAAGCCTTTCTTACTGCATGTATTTGCTGATTTCTAGTTAAATTCTTGCAGTCCTCATTGCTCCTCTGGGTCCTCTTAAAAGCACAGACTTCTACTTTATTGACAGATATTCCTTACTGATAGTGTATATCAGATATTGCCTACTGATACTGTATATCAGATACTGTATATGCACTATCAGTATCTATACAAAATTGAACTACACCAAAATTCCATGTACACTACTTTTTTTTTTTTTTTTTTTTGTAAAAACCTCTATTCCTTGCTTCTGCATATAGACGTCTTGGTTGTGTCTCGCTTTTAACTCAGAGCATGCCCTTGTGCGATGTATTTGGAGTACAACCTGGCGTTATGGCTTGCAGCAGACAATAGGGAACATCACCAAAAAAAAAAAAAATTGCTCAATTTAGGAAATCTACCTCAAGTTTTGAGTAGCGAATACATCTTTGACCTAACCATAACCTAACTAGCACTAAATCATGTCCCTAAGAACCTCGTCTAAATGCCTTTTAAACCCCTCCAGGGATGGTGACTCCACCACTTCCCTGGGCAGCCTGTTCCAGTGCCTGACAACCCTTTCCATGAAGAATTTTTTCCTCATATCCAATCTGAACTTCCCCTGGTGCAACTTGAGGCCATTTCTTCTTGTCTTATCATTTGTTACTTGGGAGAAGAGACCAACACCCACCATGCTACAACCTCCTTTCAGGTAGTTTTAGACAGTGATAAGGTCTCCCCTCAGCCTCCTTTTCTCCAGGCTGAACAGCCCCAGTTCACTCAACCTGTTGCTGTTCGAAGGTTCTCAAATGAGAAACAAATCTGGGAGCAAAGTTTGTGCATTTGACTAAACTGAAGATCAAATTCCAGCTGGAAGTAATACTTCTTTATAGGATGATGAGTTTCTTGTGTGCAGACTTTGTTTTCCCCACTGTCCTGGCATGCAAAGTGATTGATCTTAAGCAAATTACATACGTTTGTAACTACAACCATGTATGTGCACGTAGGGGAGCATGTGACGAAAGAGAACAAAACTGCAGGGTTTAAGCTCAGCTGGTAAATTTTTCAGGAACCTTTTCTCCTCATTCCTTGGCTTCTCCCAATGCCGCCTATGTGTTACCTGGCCCCATGGCTCCACAAGTGCTTTCCCATGTGTTGTGCCTGACACGTCGGAGGAGTGAGGCATTGCCGGATGGCTTATGTGGTCAGGTACAAGGAACAGATGGAGTGTTTACATTTAGGAGACTCTTAAACTGAATACTTAAAATGACTTACTGGTAAGGACTGCTTTTAGACTTTAAAAAAAGTTGCGGTTTGATGTGTGTTAAATGTGCACTATGTTATGTGCTTAGCTTCAATCATAAACAATTTGCTGCGTTTTAGTGAGTCTGATGTTTAGTCTTTGCCCCCCTGTTTAGACATCAGTAGCCAAATGTTTTGCCTCTATATGTAGTCTCAAGTTGCACTTTTTTCTGATGTAGTCATCAAATCAAATTATTTATAAAATGAGGACATCCTTTTGGATTTCATTTGTAAACAGTCTTAGATATGTGCACAGGCAGAGAGATTCTTGTCTGTTTATGCATAGTTGAAGCCCAAATATTAATAAATACTAATGTTAAATAGTGGGGCTTTTTCCCCCTCTCAGTCTTCATTTAAGTTTTCTCTTTAAGGCTCAGATTTCTTCTCTAGATTACCCAGAGAAAAACTTTCACCTTGCCCTTGATCAAGTTACTAGTTACAGTATGTCTCTGCTACAGTGATTTATCATGAGTTAGGATAAGCAAGTGAACCCTTTTAGAGTGGTTCCTACTGGGCAGGTATTAGTGTAACTGAAACCGTGGCGGCAATAGCTGGCGTGTGTGTTTGAGGGTAGGATCTGCTGTCTTCAGGCAACATGATGACTTCAGGTCTGTTAATTTTGGAATTAATGGTGAGAGCTGGAAGCCTGCTGTCAGCCCACTGAGGTGCCATTTAATATTTCCTTGGAGCTGGGTTGGTATTGGACTTTGCTGCTTACTTGTAACACACCTCGACAGGCAACGAAGTCCTCCTCTTGTAGTAGGGATTTGGGGGCGGTGGGGAGGGACTCTTGAGATGAGAGGTGGCTGGTGTTGCCTCAGGCCCCTGCAGCAGGGAGACACTCAGTTTTACTCTCTCTGCTGCATCTTTTTGCACATGATGAGAGACCTGGGAGGTGCCCATTGGAGTGGCTGCCTTCAGCAGGAAGGGGAGGTGGGAAAGCAAGAAGCGAGATGCTGTAAAACAGGGGCTGAGAAATGTGCCTCTTACATAGGTTTTAAAGTTTTTAGGGGAGACCTTATCGTGGCCTACAGCTTCCTTACAAGGGGAGGAGGAGGGGCAGGTGCTGAACCCTTCTTTTTAGGGACCAGTGATAGAACCCGAGGGAATGGCAGGAAGATGTGCCAAGGGAGGTTTAGGTTGGACATTAGGAAGAGGTTCTTCACCCAGAGGGTGGTGGACACTGGAACAGGCTCCCCAGGGAGGAGTCACGGCCCCAAGCCTGGCAGTGTTCAAGAAGAGACTGGACAACACCCTCAGACACATGGTGTGAACTGTGGGGTTGTCCTGTGCAGGGACAGGAATTGGACTCCATGATCCTTGTGGGTCCCTTTCAACTCAGGACATTCTGTGATTCTATGAAAGGTACTGAGTGCTGCCAGGGCAGCTTCATTTGTGTGTTTTAGTTTTCTAGCTCCCTTTTTTTTTTTTTTTGGCTTTTTTTTTGATAAAACTTTAAGCCTCCTCTTAGCCAATGACAACCAGGTTTGCAAATCAAAATGAAATCTGGGCACAGCACTGCACTTGTGTGAGCTGTGCTAATCTGAGATGAGCTTCTGTTTCCTGTTTAGAGCCTCCCCCTGTGCTCTCCTTTGGCACATGTACAGTACTGGGTGCTGACAGACACCTTTGAGGCACAAATCAGTTAAAGAAGTGTGTATGTATGGTGGTGACTGCTCCAACCTTGATATTTCATGTTGTTGTTGGCTACCTACTCTGTGGTTAGGGAGTAGCTGTGTGGAGTCAGGTAGACTACAGAGTAGTCCTGCCTTTGGGAATTAACATCCAGAACAGAGTGGCCTTGGGTCCTTTTCATGTGTTCCTGGGATCAGACAAAAAATGTAATCTGCCAATAAAAGTAATCCCCATAAGGAGTCATACACTACAAGCAGTCTGTGAGCAGAATATTTTAGGTGGTGGGTGTGTAGAATGGATACAATCCTGAGCTCCGCAGTTTGCATGCAGGCAGCCTGGTAAAGACCCTGTGGTCTCGTCTTCCACTAGCAACTCAATGAATGACTTACACTTTCCTTACAGTAAGAGAACCGATAGAGAAGAGAATTTGCCATCATTCTCTCTACATTTTTTTCCAAGCAGTTTGGCCTCCACAAATTGTACAGCCTCCCTTTCTCTGCGTGGGAGAGTACAGACTGCTGCTGGAGGCAAGGAGAGATGAACATTCATCTGTTCTCTCCTTGCTCTCTTTTCCATCCTGTGGGCATGGAGGACTTATGTTTCTACTCATTGCCTTGATGAGAAGGCCACAGAGATACCAGTGAGGTGGTGTGAATTTCTCATTAATGTTTAAATAGGCACACAAAAAAGCCGAGTGCCATGGCTCCCTGGAAGAGGTCAGAGAGGAAGATGGAAGGACCAGCAAAAGCCTTAGGTCGCTCACTTGTTAAGAGATCTCCTTTTCCAGAGTCCATGCCTATTGAGGGCTCCTCACTGTGGTCTTTCTTGAAAAGTGGTACAAATTTGTTTTGCAAGAGCAGAGGTATTTACTTCTTTCATTCTCACTCTGTGTTTTAATGTTACATGTATAGCCAGGAAACCTGATGGGGAATATGGGGAAACAAATGTGTTGGTTGTTGGTTTTTTTTTGCGTTTGGTTGGGGTTTTTTTAAGCCTTTGCTGTTGTGGAAGCTAACACTGATATTGTACATGGATGTACAGTCATAGCGGTGGTTGATAACACTCAAACGCAGGGTCAGGAGATTTAGTTTCACTTTGTGGCGTTGGCAGGGACGGGAAAGGTCTTGCAAACAGGTCTTTCTGAATCGTCCTGCCGCAGGCGGAGCTCTCAGCCAGTGTTGCCCTTTGGTCTCCGTTTGCCCTTGGGAGGAGACAGGTGCTGATGTGGGCGCACACCGTGGGGGTGATGTATCTGCTCATGTTTGCTGCCTTCTGTGTGAGCACCAGCCTCAGGCTGCCCGTGCAGAAACAGCCATTGCCTCGTTGCCTTGAGCATCTACTACTGCCACCAAATTAGAGGATCTCTCACAATTAACAACCGGGAGTCCTCTCTCCCTGCCTCCCCCATCCTAGTGGGGAGTGGTTGATAGCATTTACTCATTTAGAACTGTGGAAGGTTTGCTCTTAATGAACTGCAGTCAGGAGGTCTCACTCCTCCTTCAGTTTGTAGCCCCTGCAGGGAAAAGGGCGATGGGCCTCTTTTCATGCTCCCCCATTGCCAGCACTAGCCGCTGCCTAATGGGATGGACAAGCCAAGTGCCACCACTGTGGTGACCTGGAGGTGATGGAGCTGCTGGTGTGGATGGTGGTTGCAAGAATCACAGAATCTGGGAAGTCTTATGAGCGCACAAAGAACATCTTGCATGAGGCAGTGGAAGAGTACAAATGCAGTATATTTGAAAGATATGGTGAGGATTTTACCCAGGGTAGCACGCGTATTACTGACAGTGCAGGGAATTTCTATGGAACTGCTTGTTGAACTTCTGGAAGGATGTTGCTGAGAGGCATCAAGTGTGGTGAGGTCACTACAAGAAGAACAAAACCTTCCATTCAGATAAAAGCAGGGGAAGGGAAACACTGCCACATGTGGGACTGGTTCAGGCTAAACTGATCTCTGCAGTAGTTTCTGCAGCCGTTCAGAAACATGCTATGGTGTTGAGCTTCCCAGCTCACACAGGTCCACGTTCATGCTCCAATTAGGCTTTGGGAAAGGCGAAAAGGCGTCATCTGTGTCCCACTTCATTTGAAAAAGAAAATTTTTAAAAAATCCCGAATGCCAGCCACATGCTGATACTGCATCTGGACTCTATGCCGGTATCTGGGGGCAGAGGAGGGAGATGGTTTCTGCGGGGAGAGGCACCGTTCCGAGTGGAAGAGCTGCCTGTCCCTGGGGCTGCTGCTGGATCCAGAAACCACCAGAGGAGCATGTGCAGGATGGCTTGGCAGCTCTGTCCAGCCACCTTCCGTAGCACCAAAACTGTCCTGCCCAGAGAGGGAATCTGAGTCTCATCCAGCTGGCAAGGGTCCATGACACTTGGTTTACGGATCGTTAAGAGGAGATTTGAGCATTGCTGTGAAGTGGATGCAGACTGATAGGGTGGTTAGGAGCCATCGTGTTGATGGCCGAGGCAAAAAGATAGTCATCACTTTCTCCTTGTGGCTTGGTCACTGGGCATAATGTTGTTTTGGAAACAAATTAAGTTGTGGTTTTCTACAAGTTGGCTATTAAAATAGGGCCACTATCTCAATGGAAACTAACGTGAGCCTTCAGCCGGACGCAGGAAATGAGCAGACTCATTTTTCTTTAATTCTTTTTGTCCTACGTCTCCCCCAGCGAATGCCTGGTGAAGTTTAATTTGCTTATGAAGGTGCTTTTTCTGAAGTCAAGGTGTTACTAATCTGTGTTGTATTTCTCTCCTGTGCTATAGAAGTTGAGTGCAGCTTCTGTCCTGATAGCTCTGTGTGAATGTGAACACAAGTATGGCAGCAGAGAGTTAAAAAAAAAATCCATTAATTAAAATATTCACATTGGAAGCCACAAAACATTTACTCTTTGAGTAAAACAAACTCCCCCATTGTTCTTGTATGATTGCTGCAGTTTCTCTGAAAATAGCCAGGAAGAGGTTGTGCTCAGGAATTTTTCTGGGTTGGCAGAGGAGTAGGAGGGTAAGGATACTTAAGTGGGCTCTTGGTCAATGGCTCTCTTTTGTGCAAATCTTTCTGTTAAATGGACAAGATTTCTCTTCTATATAGAAGAAAAAACCAAAACAAGATACAAAAAAACCCTGTAGTGGTGGAAGTATGCTGTTGTATTATTCTGGAAATGCCAAAAAATAAATATCATGAGTAGAAGATGTGAAAATGATATTTGCTGCATGAAGGTTTTATTTTTAGCATTTGAAGTGCACACTAACACACACTTGAAGGAAGGGGAAAAATAGAAGCATCCCAGAGCAGGTAGTTAGGGCCCTCGTGGCTGGGGACCCACCTGCCGCCATCCCCATTTTGGTGGCGTGGAGATGGCAGTGCAGGCGGTGAAGGATGTCACCTTTTTGTGGCACCAAGCACCTGTGGTTCCCGCTGGGCTCTGCTGGCATTGTGGCTGCTTGGTGCTGAAGAAAAACCGAGTGAGGCTGAAAACTGCGGACATCATACCACTAAAACACAGTATTTTCTTTGCATCTAGTTTTGTGCGTTAGGTGCAAGGTTACTCTTAGTAGCATCACTGCAGGAAAAGTAAGCAAACATGAAAACTATTTGCCTCAAATCCTTCCATTCCTGCCATATCTTCTCAGAGATAAATGGATTGAAATATGGAGGTGTTTTTCATGGTGTTTGTTTGTTTGTTTAAGTAGTATTCTCTCACATGGTGTGCTGTTTCACTCTCTCACGTTCCTGGCCTTTTCCAGCATGGCGCTGGACTAACAAGCTTCTAGAGCTTATGGGCAGGATGCGGAAAAAGCGAAAAGGGTGTGTGGAGGGGTTGGTTTATTTGGTTTTTGAGATCCTCGATTCACATTTCTCACTCTAGGCAGACTCTTATGCTTTTTGGAGTTGCCAGATGGGAGGTTTCTCTTCTGCCCTTAGTGACTCATGGACTGGCTGGATTGCAGGTCATGTCTCCTTTTCTTAATAGCACCACGGAAAGGTGTTTGTTTAAGCCCGAGTTGGTCGTGATTGTAAATTTTATTGACAATTCCAAGGTTACAGTTTTGTTGATTAGGTGTGTGGTACTCGTTCCTCTGATCCCAGGTATGCCAGTCTGCATCATGTTTACCTGTGTTATAAGAACATCTTTGTTGCATTGAAAGTCTGGTTTGTAAAGGTGTTAAGAAATTAAATGTACTTGTTCAGGGTAGGCTTAATTTAAGCTCATACTTGAGAGCTTTGTTCCATCCATTTCTTGCATGTTTTCCCATGTTTAAGAAGGGCTGCATACTGACAGTTTCTTGGCCTGAAGGTAAAAAGTGCTGCCTGCCCAGGTTTGATACACTGATGGAAAACTGTCTCCGTGATGTATAATGCCACTGTGATTATTTCTAGCCATTACCACTGGTCTCATTTTACAACCGTTCACATTATGTAATTTGATACTCATTTAACTTAATGAGAGGATGCTGCAGACTTATTTATGACTCGGCAGGGCAACCTGTGCGTTTTGGCCACCTCTGTTATCCTTGCTGAAGGAGGAAGAGTGTGTTTCTTACAGAACATGTTACAACATCTTTAATACCTTTATACCCGGGTTTCCCAGGTTGTTGCAGACAGGAGGGCAACTTGCCTGGGGTGTAGATTATACTGGAATGGCAGCAGAAGGTTTTGTGGTGGTTTTTTTTTTTTTTTTTTTGTGGAACTGCCTATTAACCTTTTGTTGTAAGGTTATCAGGAGGTATTAATGGACTTTTCCTTTTGTTACAGATGGAATTTTATGCCTTGCTGGATTCTGAATAGGACGAGGAGATGTGTCTGATAAGGTAAGAGAGAGGGTAAGATAAACATGTTCCTACACAAAAAAGTCTCATGGGTTTGTTGTTTGGGTTGAAGACAAACATTTCTTTCCCTGGCAGAACCCTGCAGATAATGGAGATATTTATTTTTCAGTTTCATCTACCTCTGACCCTTTGAGCAGAGACCATCTCTGTTCTGTCCAGCTTCTGTCCTAGGCCTTTCTCCTGGTAAACCTATGTACAGAGTTCTGAAGACAAAAATGTATGTCTTCCCAGGCATGGGGATTAGCAGGATAGGTCATGCTTATCCTACTATTTTAGAGCTTTTTATAAAGGAATGGATGAGGTAGAAGAGTTTTTGTTCAGTTTTGAGAAATTGCTCTCCCCCCTCACCCACAGACATTTGAAAGGCAAAAAGATCTTTGAGCTGTTTTAACTTCTATGCTTTAAAACTTGTTTTTCCTGTTGCAGTATTTTTGAATTTGGACTGTTTGTTAGGACAGAGTGTATATGAGTAGAAAACGTCTAGGTTTGAGTTTGAAATTAGTACTTGCTGTCACTAATTTGCTGAAGAAAGCTGTAGGTTTGCAGATTTTTAAAATTATTGTTCTTTAAAATTTTTTGAGTTGTTATTATTATTATTTTTGAAGAGCAGTGTTTTTTAAAAGGCAGTGTTTAGATAGATATCTTTTTTTTGGTTTCTTGTTCAAAGGCTTCCACTGGCAGAGAGGAGTAGCTGTCTTTAAAACTATTAGGTATTGGAATAACCACGTTCAAACGACAGCTAGCCAAACACAGTAGTAGTATTACACAGGGATTGTCACTGCCTTTCAACCTACGATCTACTCTGCGACTATTCAGCTCTGTCACTTCTGTCTTTCGTTTTGTCTCCTCTGTCTTCCTGTGCTCTGTGCCATTTACAGGCCTCGAAAATCCCTTTTGTTCTTTTTGACTGTTGATTGGAAAATGTAGTGTAAACAGCTAAATGCATGATGTCATTGTATGAGGACCAGGACTAAATTACCTTTTTCTCGGAGCCAGGGATCCAGCTCTTGTAGACATGTAAGGTTTTAGGTGTGTGTTTTGGTGTAGTTTTTACTCCTTTTAGGTTTTGTTTGCAGAGTAGAGTTAGGCTTTGGAGGGTGGCTGCCCAAGCAAGAACTGAAAACTTCTGAGTGGCTCTTGGCACTGTGTGGAGTATGCAAGAAGCAAAGACTTAGGTTAGGTTTTTTTTTTTTTTGCAAGTGTTGGGTGTTTAATCCATTCAAACTACCCTCTTTCATGCCACTGTTGAATTGTGTTATGAATAGTTTTATGTAGTGGCTTACTCTCTACCTGAAGGTGGTCTTGTACGTGTATAGTTGGTAAAATACAGCTCTTCAGGTGAGAGGTCTTGCAGTCTGCAGAGCTGTTACACAAAGCACCCCACATACATACCTCATTTATTATCTAAACAAGCTTCTTCACTTGCACATGTTCAAACCAGTCTACCTGTGCTCCAAGAAGGGGTAATTAAAATTGCTTTCAGGACTTCTTAGAGCGTGTTCAGCTCAACCTGCACCGGCACCCCTCCGCAGACGAGTGGTTCGGCTGCCGTCCCATCGCGCAGCGTGGCTGCGGCCGGGGGCTGCGCAGTGCCCGCTGTGGCATCCCTGCTGGCGCGTGTACGCCTTGCCTTCCTCAAGAAGCAACGTGGCCAGGAACAGGATAAGTGGAAATGCTTGTCCTCAGGTTGCTTTGTTCTAGCAAATTTAGTTGACTGAGAAGCGTGTTTATTTGGTGTTGATGCAGTGCTGTGGGCTTCTCTGGCATGTGTGTGGGACAGCACTTGTACTCATTCAGCTGCTGGTGTTTGCCTAAGACATTACTTCTCATATGTGTATTATATAGTGTATATATATTTTATAGTTTAAGTATTGTTCTTTTCTGTGAAGCGGATATTAATAAATCTATGTGCCGTAGCATGGGCAGCTCTTGTGGCCCAGCAGCAGTCTGCTGTTGTGCCATGTCTCCTGGGATGACCATGCTCTCCCCTTTCCTCATAAAACAACCTCCAAGGAGCCTCTGTTTCTAGCAAGTTCTGCAGCTTGAGGCCACGACACCTTCTCTTGCCACAGCTTTATTGCCAGCCCCAGGCACATAGGAATCGTCAGCCAGATCCCTGGCAATCGCAGGACTGACTTTAAAATGAGATTCTGGGAGGAGTGAGTACTTTCCACTGGCTCTTGTCTCTTGCCTCTAGAAGAAAATATTCTGTCCTCGTTTTGTGTGATACCTTCTCATGGTTGAAGTTAATCCTGAGCTATGAATATGTGTCTCTTGTTCTACTTTATATGAGAGGGCTTAGTTTATCCCTTCCCCAACAACCTGGGCTGGAGAAATGCCACAGTCCCACTCCTGCTCCTACAGTGTCACAAGAAGCTGATGTCCTGGTCATGCTCCTTCTCAAGACTGCAGGTGTCCCTCCTTTCAACTGTCCCTTACTACTATGGCATCAATGTTTGTTTGTTTATTTATTGATTGATTTTTAGCCTTCTGCTCCTTTTGTGCATTCCCTCTCCCCATTTACATTCGAGTTTCCAGCCTTCCAGGACAGGCATCTGGATCCTGTCTCATCAGGACCTGCCCTCAGATTCTGTTTGTGCCTCCTGTCTGTGTTTTTTCTTGGTTGCTTGCAGTTTTTATGGATATTTCCTGACCCATTCCCTGCTGTTTCTTCTGGGGGAGTATTTCTGAAGCACGTGTTTCTTGCTGCTGTTGCAATTAAACGGGTTGCTGTCCTTTAGGTCTGTTCAAAACGATGAGAAGTGGTCCAGTCTGTGCAGGAAATAATCTTGTTTTAATCCTAGCCATGGTGACTTCCATGTATGTAATGGCTGGCTTTTGGTGTCCATCCTATTTATTACATGACAGGATTGAATAAAAAAATGAATAATAGCTCTTTTAATATGCCTGAAGGCTAATGATGAAATTATGAGACTTGGCAAGCTTGCAGTAATGTTGATAGGTGCCAGACCTTTCACCCAATATTTTCTTTTCCTTCCCCCGTATTTCCTTGTGCCTTTATCTTGCTTCCTTCCAAGGAACCCAGGGCCCTTTCACATGAGTCTGCCTGGTAGCTCAGATCCTAAATATAAAATTGTTCTATATGGCCTAATCTATTTTCAGAGGTACGTTTATGAGATAAAAATTACTTTGATTGCTGAAACGACATTGTGTCATTTTTTGGAAGGAAATCACAAGGAAGTAACTGTTATCAGACCTGTTTTCACCTGCCATTAGCTTAGACCTGATGAATTGCAGCTCCAAGGTTGCTTGCCTTAACAGTTCCAAATTAGGTTGCCAATTAATATTGATTGTCTGAAAAGCAGTAGGTTGATGTATATTCTTAGTAGCTGTTAATGTACTTTATAATAGCAATCTGTTTTGCAAACATTTTCTGATTGTTCTTTTTTAATGAGTGTTGGCAGTGAAAGCCATGATTTAACAGCAGCAGAACTACAGTAACTTGTTATGGTTGGGGTTTTTTTTGTTTGCTTGCTTTTTTTCATTTTGTGTGTGGTTCTGTTATTGTCTTAGGTTGGGAGTAACACTCTATTTTGGTGGCAAAGTCCAGGAATGATTTCTGTCTGAGCCGGTACATTGTGGTATCTTCTTGTGTTAGTGCACCTCGGTGCAAAAGTCTTGCATCACTGCTAGATGAGTTTTAATAACTTCCTTTGACATTGCCTATGAATATTTTTGTCTCCACAGAAGCCATCTCAGAAAAATTTTCAAAATAAGAAAGCTAATTTGAATAAAACAGTAACAGGTAATTTGAGTTCCTTTTCTTGTGTTATTTAGCTGTTTTGTCACAGTATGTGGAAAGTACCTGGAAAGCACAGGGAAAAAAATGGGAAATCTCTCATGCGTAAGCATCTAGATAACAAAGTTTAGGAGGGGTAGAGAATATCTACATAAATGTAGACATCAAGGTAAATGCTTTTTCCTTTTCTTTTTCTTCCAGAAGATTTGAATATTTGCACAATCTGATGTTGCAAGTTGTAAACGTTTAACACTTCTAAAAGAATAAATTACTTCAGTTCCTGAATGAGTAGGTAACTGTCAGCTTCAAAGGATCAAGTGAGTTGGAAGGAATGTCTGGAAAACTCAGTATAGGCAAATACCAGGTGGAATATAGAAAGCAAGGGAATACATTCGACTAATATAATAGAGACCTAGATCTCAGTTTATATATAAATTAGGACTAATCATGTATGAAAAGTGAATTTCTGTGGTTCTGCTTTTAATTCAGAAGTGGAATGCTCGCTTCTCCCTTCCCATATCTGTCACGTTGGGTTTCCCAAGCTGCTTGTGGTGAGAGTTGTGCTGCTTCTATAAAAATTGAGATGGAAAATTAACCTATTTAATGCTCTGCAAACTACTTTTACAAAAAAGACAACCTTTCATTGTAGAATATCCTCACTGTGAGCTGGTTGATTCTGTAGGATGTCAGTAACTTTGTACTCTTGACCAAGCAATTAAGAAAAACTGGAATCAGTACTGTAAAATACACATTAAAACGATAGGGTTAAGATGGAAAGAGCCATTTCAGCTTTTGCTTGGGAAGTAAACTGTTCCAAAGTTCACCTCAGAGTACGTAAAGCACAGACAAGATGGGTGTAGCTTAGAGTTGCAGTCTCTGGGATGCGTGTTGCCTATCTGTCACCCCACCCCACTCAGTAAGCCAGTGCGGGCTGCTAAACCTGACAAAACTGCTGGCTCCAACTTAGCTTTAGGGTGCTTTTTCTGAGCTGGGTTCCCTGGGCTCCTGACAAGGGGAGCGTCAGGGCAGACCTGGGGGATTGCAGCCACCCCTTTGGGGTGGGTGCCTGCTGGAGCATGTCTGCAGGGTGACGTGGGCATTGCTGCTGCTCCTTGTCGCTGAGCCGCCACCCTGGCTGGATGCACCCTGCTTGCTTCCTTCTCTGATGGTGGTGGTGCCAGTGGAGCTCGGATGGATGGCGTGGGGGGCAGGGGAACCTCTGCTGGGGGAACGTGCAGGGTTCCAGCTCCGTGGCTGCGGGGCGGCCGCCAGCGTCAGTGCTTGAAAGTCGTACTGGCAGCCAGGAACTTATAACTGCAGCTCTGCTAATGACTGGTGGTGTGGTTTTGGGCAACTCCCTTGGTTGTCTTTGAGTCAGCTCCCCCGACAGTAAAAAGGGGATGATACTCCTTTGTAACTTACTGTTGAAATGACTAGTTAGTGTGCTTCAGATGTTGAGGTCCTGCCATGTATTGTTACCATAGGTATGGAGAGGCCCCTCGGCTTTTCTTAAGAAGCCTTGGCTCCAAGAACACAACAGGTTGTGGGGACTACTCTGTCTTTTGTTTTGTTTTTTTCCTGTTAACTTATGAAACAGATCAGATTGATTTTTCCATACCAAAGTGCTAACCCCCACTACCAACCAGCTGAATGTTGCCTGCCTCTCTTCTCCTTTTCCTTCTTCTCTGCTACTCCCTTCTTGGCTGCCCAGTCTTCATATCAAACCTTTCCTAAATGAATTAGAGACAGTGTGCCAGATGGAGTTAAAAGGGGAATTCTAGTTGAGGCTGAAGGTGAAAGCCTAGGAGTGCGGCTAAGGGCTTGCCACTGGTGTAGTGAGATAATAGTCTGGTGTTTTTTTTGGAACCCATTCCATGTAGAGGCTGTGCAGTTTCCAGGCTCTGGCTTGGTTGCTAACCTGAGATGTGCCAGTAACTTGCTGCTTTGAAAAATAAAAATTAAAAAAAAAATCTAAAAATAATGTTGGGGAAGCCCAATGTTATAAGTTGAAAAGTTCACATATGAAATTAAACAACTTCAAACCCCCTAGATATCTAAATGAAAGGAAGATATTAGTTATGGTACCCAGACAGAGCTCTGGGAACGGCAGGAGCTTGTTTGCTGTTAGTCTCCCACAAAAAATGTGCTCTCTTGGTTCATGGTTGAACCCCCAGCTGCAGGTGGCAACTTCCATCCTGTTGGAAGAGCTGATGTGGGAAGGAGCTGATGTGGGAAGGAGCTGAGGGCTCTCCCCAGCCCCCCCGTTCAGGTGTTGGTGTTCTGTGGGGCACGCAGGTGTAGGTGTTGCTGCTGGGGGGTGCCTGTCTGCAGCCCCAGGGGCAAAGCCAACTGGGACTCTACTCTCTGGTTGAACTCTTGATGCTCAGCCGGGGCACATTGAAATTACAGGACCTACCCATGACTTGCAGACTTCATAAACTCCAAGGAATGGGCTTTAGTTTTGGAAAGTGTATTCTGCGAAATACATTGACAGACTTCTGTCACCAGAATGAGCCTCTGGTGTCTGTTTGTCCTGTCTTATTAGTGCAGATCATGAACTCTCACTCAGTAATTTCTGTAAGTGAGTCCAAAGCCTCTGTTGTTGCTTTACACAGATGCCCACTCCTGACTATAAATGACAGAAGGAGACACATCCCAGTTGAAAATTAAAATAGTTTCCCTCTGGATGAACTCTAGACAATTATATTTTGTACTACCTAAATCTGTAGGTGTTTTGTTTATAATTGCAGTTGGTAGAGTGTTTTGACAAGAGTGCAACAGTAAGACAAACTTTTTTGTCTCTCTTTATCCATGGAGGGATGTAGCACGTTGCCCAGGTGTTCTTGTCGAATGTAAGTTGCCGTGAGTTAAAAAGTGGGGAGAGGAACATCTGGCTATTGTCAGCTTTGATGCTCAGATCGGCCAAGAGTGATTCTTCTCAGAGTTAATGTCCCTTTTTTAGCCACACAGAAATTCGAGTCTCTGGCACCAATTAACGTTAGCTAGAGCATCAGGATGGTGGATCATAATCTGTCCTGGGGATCTGGGAAAAGCCAAGAGTACCCTAAGTTGAGGCTGTGGAGCGCTTTGAAGACAAATGAACTTTGATTTTTAGTATTCTGATGATGTGTAGGGAGCGGCTGGTGCTTCTGAAGAGATGTGCTCCAGGAGCCATACTGGTTGGAGTTACCAAAATGCAGAGGTCTGTATTTTTGAATAGACAGCGCTGCTGCCAAGTGGGGAAGATGTAACCACCAGAGGAATTGTACAGGATTTTAGTCAGTGGATAAGATACATGATTCCTGTGAATACTGCATTTTGTGAGCTTGCTGTCCATGAGTTTCTATGCATACTGTATATCACATCAGTCGACTGTAATGATGTACAGTCAGGCAGAGGAGATTAATTCTGAACTCTTCAAAACTTCTTCCTCTGCCCAGCTGCACCTTTTTGGGGCCCAGTTTTGGCTAATGTATTCTTTACCTTCTGAGTAAATTTTGATAGGGGGGTTTAGCCATTTTGTTGGTAAGTCACTGATAAACATTATGCTATTTGGTAAGCCTAATATGCAGACTTTAAAAACTATCAATATAAGATGGTTTTGGATCTTTAGCTGTTCTTGTGGTATTTTCTTTTCTGAAGTGAATAGACCAGAAATGCATGTTGCCCTTTCTGTTATTATTCTTTAGATACTTTCCCTCCCTGCATTGCCTTACACAAAGTAATGTTCTTATCCATCCAGCGGCTACGTTTCCTTGCTTAGTTGCAGATTTGTGCAGGAAGGTTAGTGTTTAGATTGTGTCTGCCATGACCCCTCGTCTTTTTTACAGGATCGTTGTCTTCCCTAATGCAATTCCACAAGGGTAACTCTCGTGGGTCTTTTTTTTGTTGTTGTTTTTTTTAATTCCCAGGTATTTGTGACTTTGTGTTATTGGCTGTATTAAAATGAGTTGTTGTTCAGATAAATTATACCCAGCAAAAAACATACTTTCTGGTAAAGTAACCTGATTAGTTTTTTTGCTTATCATTGCTCCAGGTTTCATGTTCAGTGCAGATGACAAGAAGTGATTTCAGATTTTCTTTCAGGTCCCCAATAGTGGCAATGAACAGCATCCCATCAGGCCCCACAATACCAAAGAAAAAATATGACAGGAGAAGGGGTACATGGTGTCGTTAGAGATAACACTTTGAGGATTTTTTTAATCCCTAAATTGAACTTCTTGTACTTTACAGTTCAAGATTGTGTGAACATAGTTACAGCTTTGAATTCTTTCTTTTAAATATTGCATATATGTGGGGGAGTAGTTGTTTTGTTTTTGCTAAGTAGCATTTTTCTAGAGAATTGTATTCGTACCACTTGCGTGCTTTTTTTGAAGGTAAAATTTAATGTTGATACTTCTTTTTTTGGTCTAGTTCTTATATGAGATTAAGTACCAGACATTTGCACATTTACCATCAACTGATAGTCAAAAGGTACAGTCTTGCAAAGACTTCACTAAAACTAAATGAATAGCTCTCAATTTCCTGTGGGTGTTTGGTTGTGTGTGTGTGTATGCACATTCCTTACCAATAAGGAATAGAGCAACTTGCCTCTTCTGAGATAGCCGCATTGCCAGCTTTTACACTGTTGAAGTGATTTTGTTAAACAAGAGGAGGAAAAAAGTTCCTAAATTGTCACAAGGAATTTGTCTACAAAGTGTGCCCACAGGGTTGGGTCTGTTTTTCCTCCTCCATTTTATCAGAAGGAAAAAAAGCTTGTTGCTTTAGTACTTTATTAGCCTTTTGCTTTCAAATGCTGAGCCTTAACAGTATACTGCTTTCATGATTTATTATAACAGTTGCCTGTGAGTATAGTATTTGAACACACCTCTTAGAGATTAAAAAGGTCAAGACCTTTCATTCTGCAGCGATGTTGTACACAGCCTCATTTTATGGATCTCACTGCCCGTTTCTGAAGTAACTTGGGTAACCTGCTCAGGGCAGCGTGGGAAGCCTGTGGGGACTGGGGTGATGGTACCCTCCCACCAGAACCATCTTCTGATGCCCAGAGAATGATCTACTTCTGGTCTGTCTGTCGTAGGCTCAGATGAATTTTTCCTCTAAAATACCAGTGGTGTTACTTTGATCCTGTGCACTACCAGTTCGAAAACTTGAGTGTTATTCTGACAATTGCATGCTTTGTCTTATAAAAGTTTACACTCTCTGGCCCTTGTCCTACTCTGTGCTATTAAAAACAGGCAATTGAGTAGACGTGACTGTGTCCCACTTAAGCTTCCTCTGAATTTCTTGAATAGACAACTTGGAAGAACAAATTATCTCCTGTCCTTTTCCTCTATGCTTTCATCTGCTGACTTGCAGCTTTAAGTATCATCCTCTTTTGTAGCATTAAGAAGGGCCAGGTGAAGATGAAGTCTTCACTGGGAGTGTTCTCTGAAGTTAAACTACTTACACCATCAATCCCACTAACAAAACTCAACTGAAGTAGAGATTTTTGACACAATGCTAGGAGGATATCCAACAAGCTTTTACTGATAGAAAAATTTGGAAAAAAAATGTACTTGGGAGGTACCTGTTCAGTTTGCTGTGTTTTTTCCTTTGATCTTTTGGGTGGACCATGCTGCCTTGAAAATGTCCCATTTCTCCCAAGAGAGGCCATTGGAGAGCCACTGAGGGTTGCCTATGTTCTCTCTCTAGCAACTGATATGTGCTCCACTCCCTTGGAGAGACCAGGTGGTGTACCTCAGTTTTGGTTTGAGGGCTGGAGCCAGATGTGAAGGGTGTGTTCTTGTTTCTCCAGTTACCAGACATAATGCGAGGGAACAAAAGGGATGAGATGCATCCTCTGAATACCCTGGTGAAGAGTGGAGTCTTGAGATGCTTTGTGGCTCTGACTACTTGAGACACAAAAGGAAATGAAAACTATTGTTTAATTTGGATTTCAGCAGGTACTTAAGAGTCATCTGTAGGATAATTTGAAGTTCTGTTATTGTGTTTTAATGAGACCTGTTATTGTTTGAGTAAAAGTAGCAGTGGCCACTGTTCAGCAAAACCATAGCTGGCAGTGGTTAATGACAAAGTGTTCTCTTGCATTATTAAAATAAGAAAAAGGGCTGCATGTCATGTTGATATATTTTAGCACAAGGATCCAAACAAGTAATGCACTTTAAGCACTAGTGAGTCATGTACAGTTAGTGCCTGTGCTGTCTGTCATACAAGACAAGTTCACGTTTGCTTAGACTGACTTTTTTTCATACCTGATTTTGGTTTTCACTACTGATTAAAATTGAAGTTATTTCTTTATGTTTTCAGATGTTGCCATACTATTAAAGCGTTAATCCTTTTCTGGTTGCTTGTCCTCTTTTGTGTATGTTTATATTTACTTCTTATTAAAGAAAGACTATTATACAATTACATGAAAGTGTATCTGAAGAATAGTTGGAGAGACTGACCTTCTGTGGTGTTGTTCTCCTGTTGAAAACAAATTGAGACTTATGTGATGTTTTACTAGCAGTCTCTCACTTATCTGGGGAAATTATGTTTAAAGACCAGACCCTGCGAGTATTATTTTCATTTGGAAGGGGTTAACATCGGCTTTTCACGTTCAGCCAGCGTGACTGGTATCCGGGATGTAGAGACACAGCCATGCAGGTTGCTGTTGGTGAGAATGTTGCTTGTATAAGTAGTTTTCTTAGCAGGTGATGAACTTCTTCCTTAATGATTTAGTTAGTTACTCTCAGGAAACACTTGGGGAAAAAAAAAGATTTATGGGAAGTTCTGCCAGAGACTTATATAGGTGTGGTACGAGAGGAGGGAAGGGATGACTTCTTCTAAGTTAGGTGTGGGGCAGGAAGCGCTGGAGCAAGCATTGGCCAGAAAAGTTGAAATACAGAATGAATCTGGGGAGGTGGAATACGAGTTCTTCTAGTGGTTAGCCCAACAGCAAGCCATTTTAGCCTGAGCGTGCCTATGAGTTTCCACCTGTGTGAGATGAATTATAATATATGCTTCAGAAGTACTGTGAAGGTGCTAAATTAGTGCTTTCAGTGGAAGATCACAGGATGCTTTGAATAAAGCTTTACAAAGTGCATAGCGTTCTTACTATTAATACCAAATAGTTTGTGTGTATCTCTTAAACGACAAGGAAAATGAAATGTGCCAGATTTGTGAAGCTGGAGAAATGTTTGCTCGTTATTTTGAAACAGCTGGAAAGTGCAGATGGAGAAGGGAGGATAGAAATCTAGATATGGAGGAAAAAAATCACGTGGACTGTCATCATAGATGTTGTTTTGAAATCCTTCATCTTTTTGCCTCGTGTCTGTAGATCAGCTTTGTAGGTGGCTGAGCGTTTCTGAGCGGAGTGAAAGGGAAGAGAGTGTTCACCAATGCAGAGTAACACAAGGCAGAGGAAACTGCTGCTCAGACTCTTTATTTGAAGAAAATGTGACAAACCAGGAACTGCTGTAGTCCTTTTCTTAAATAGGAAATACATGCAACCACAAAAGACAAGTGCAGAGCTAAGTAACTGGCTGGGACCTGTATTAGAATTCTGCAGTTACAATAAATGGTCTCTTGGCCTACTTTGCTGTTTGGATCATACTTCAAAAGCTGAAAAAAGGGCCAACATGCAGCCCACCAGCAGAATAACAGTGTCATTTTAAGCTGCATGTCCACAGTGGGGTTGTCTTTTCACGTGATGCCTTCATCTGCTCCGCTCAGTGTCACTGAGATGCAGGTTCTTTTCATAGTGGTTGGGGACCTTTGCTGTCCTGTCCAAGCTGTCCCCAGCTTTGCGGTGTCTCTGGCTGCCTTGCCCAAGCTCTGCTTCTCCTCTGCCAAAGGCTTGATGAGAGCTGACAAAAATCACTTGGTTTGCTGAAAGCCAGCTCGCAGAGAATGGGAAAGATTCACGTCGTCTCAGGTGGCTGGAGCTGCTTGCTGTAGTTTGGTTATTTTAGTTGATACTGCTGAGGTGTGACCTTCCTGTGAGCAGTGAAAGCCCTCCCTCTCCCTTGCTTGGGATACCAGCACACTCAGAAATGAGGCAAGTGATACCCTTTAACTTTGTGATGGAGGTCAAAACGCACAAAAAAACCCCAAACCTCTCTTATTCAGAGAAGCGAGTCCTCAGCTTGGCTATTTAAGAAGAGCTACGTGGTGATAGGGGCGTTCTTCTGATGGGCAAGTTGGCTGTCCTTTTTTAGTTCTGAGCAGTGAAAGATTTATTTTTAAATGAGCTCTGGTAGATACGTTCTTAGCTAATCAGTTAAATATCCCGGGGAAGGCTTTGTGGCTAGTAATTATTTCTACTCATTTATTCTGCTGTTGAACTAGGATTCAACAAGTGGCTGCACTGTTTTTACTTAAGCAATGCTAACCCGAGGAGATGTGTTGAAACTTCTTTGACGTCTCTTAAAAAGTTTAAGCTCTATTAAACTTTAGCCTAGGAAAAGAACTTCTTTACGTCTACATTATGGTGTTTCTGTGCCTTAAATAAATCTGTGTGGGCAAAGCAGCGCTGGATATTTGGGTCTGGTGTGTGGACTCTTGCTTTTCAAGGGAGTCCTCTCGTGCAGGCTGTGACATCAACTGATGTCCAGCTCAGTTATGATGGCGGGTTCAGACTCTTCTGCCTCTGCTCTTCTTCATGCATGCTGCTTTTCCAGCACATCATGGCAATGCTGATGCCATTGATCTGAAAGATAAACTTCTCTTACTCTAGAAAAGCAAAAGTAGTACAACTGAATTGGTACTTTTGTCTATAAATATTACTGCTATTTAATAATGATGGGAATTCTTTTTGAACTGAAAGCACAAGAAGCAACATGTTCTCACAAGTTGTTCTGACCCAACTTCAACTGTAGTTTTTAATAGTCATTAAATGCTTTACTGTATATGAAAAACAAAACAAAACAATTTTTAATTGGAAGAATGAGTATCTGATATGACAGCAGAGAGCAAAAGTTTATTACACATAAACAGCCGAATAAGTTAACTTGTTTAAACTGTATTGTAGACACAGTGCTCCTGCATTTGAAAAAGTTTCATGACTCCATATAACCATATCAACATGTTTCCATAGTTAATTTCCAGCCTACAATTGTATTATATTTTGTCTAATGGAACATCATCATATTAAATAAACTAATAACCATAATGTTAATGTTGCTGATGCTTTATTAGATACTGCATGAAAAAAAAAAAAAGGCAGTCCTGCATTCATTTAACCAAGAAGTATTTTAACTCATGAAGCTTTTCTGTGAGGGGAAAGTGAAGGTTGCATTTAAAAATACTGTATCTACTGTTCAAAATGGACCAGTATACAACAGTATGCTGTACTGTTGCTTGTGAGGACATCAGATATACAGCCAGTGCTCCTCAGCACTTTTCTGCAACGGGGAACACATTTTGTACCGGGACTTCTGTCACATTTGTGTATGTCTGTGTGTATGAAGCAAATAGAGGAATAATGGCAATGAGTATAAATGAGTGATGAGGCAATGTAATTATTCAGAATGGGAACAGAGAAGTAACTAAAAGCCTTTAGTTGATAGAACTGAGATAATTTCATTTCGAGATCGTTTATATTGAACAAAGTTATTTCTTTTTAAATTTGAAAGCGCCACACAAAAAGAGGAGCATGGCAAATAATGACATGTCCTGTGTCACACAGGAGATTGATTTATTTTTGGTTTGGACTTACTTGAGTAGTACGAATGTTAGCACAGACGAGGCCACCTCTGTACACTGTGCAGAGGGAAAGGCTTGCTACATTCTGGATAGCAGTTTACATTGAAAAGCAGTTGGAGAGATGGTAAGAGCTAACAAAACACCTCATCCTTGTAGCACTGCTAAAAGGAGGGATACAGCCTTCTTTGGATGCAAAAAGCAAACCTGTCCTGCAGGAGTATATAGTAGTACTTGTGTATGGTGGCACAGAATAGCTGCTGGAATAGAGAGTCCAGTTCTTGTCTGTGTGCTTTAGGACAAAATACCTAATTAAAAAAAAGAAAAACGGTTTTGGAGTGTTGAGGGATCAATTACAGTTGGAAAACCTGTTTTAATGTTAGAATTTTTTCTTCAGTAAAAAGCCTAGCATGCTGACTTTAAGTTAAATGCTTGAGTTGTCTTTTGCAAATATCTATAGAGGACAGAAAGTACAAAGCTCTGCAGTTCAGTAGGAGGACGTGTAATGAGATTGAATATCTGAAAGTCGAAACCAGATGAATCTGGGCTACTTGTAGCACACAAATGATTAGGTACGTTAAATTACTGACTGCAACAACTCCATCTGGATGTGATGGATTCTCGATCCCTTGTTTGTGAGTTGGAACTACATGCTTTTAGTAAGGGAAATTATCGCCGACATATATACGTTGTGAAGTTCAGCAAGTAATCTACTTGCATGTGGGTGTGTGGCACACCTTGGGTGGAAGGTCAGAGAGGTGACAGCAATGGTCTCTTCTGCTTCCCAGGTCTGTGGGAGGTGGACAGAGACCACCTGATGCTGTGAGATGCTGTGCCACCCAAGTCTGGTGTTTGTGCTTGTATTTATTCCCAACACCAGCTCTACTAGGCTGGTCAGGGTTTCTGTGTTGTTTCTTTTCTTTCTTTGAGAAATCTTCTTTTTTGGTTCATGACTCAAAAGGGAGAAAATACACTAAGTCCTGCCTCCACCTGTCTTTGTGGAGAGGGGAATCTGTAGTTAGAGCAGGGAGGGTTCTGGGGGGCTTTTTTTTTTTTTTTTTGTAATTGTTTTCCTTTGTTTGTGTTTTCAGTAGTTGGGATTTTTTGTTTGGTTTGGGGTTTTGTTTGTGTTTTTTAGGAAGATTAAAGGTGTCAAACAAAGTAAGTTTTCCGTCCGTGCACGTGTCCTGTTGGAGTAAAGAATAGTCCAGGTAGAATACAGAGGAAAATGAACTTATGATCCAGGGTTTTATGCAATTTTTGCTTGATCTTTTGAGAAATAGGTAAATTTGCAGGAGTCATGGAAAATGAAAAGCTAGTGACCCTCCACCATTATGTGGATTTTCCAGATTCATTCCACATAAGTAACAACTAGATATATTTTTTTTTTTTCTGGTGGCTGTTTACCCACAAAATAAAGTTCATCTTGATGCAGTTTCAAGCAGAGGCATGTTTCCATCGCTGTGTCAAACTTGTGGCACACTTTGTGCAATAAGTGCTGTCCTGTGTTTCCACAGCAAGACAGAGGTGACACTGGTTGTGTTTCTTGCCTTCCTCTGGATTTACCTCTTCGGGTCGGCGCAGAGGACACGAGACAGAGCTGTGCAACGCTGCTGCACCTGGGCAGCATGCCCGAGCTGGTGTTTTGATATTAGTTACACGGGTGAAAAGAAAATTCATATGAGGAATTTAATGTCTTCAAAACAAATGAATTGCACCTCTTGTCCCCACAGTGGCAATGCTCGTGTAGAAGTCTCCATCTAGATTGCGTTGGTGGCGAGACCTTCTGTGGAGAACGAAGTGTTGTGTTTCAATGAAAATTCAGTGTACTTGTTGCATTTGCAATGTTATAGCAGAGCTCTGTTTCAATAAGTATGGAAAGCTCTGTGAGGATGGCAGAGTAAATGCCACTGTCTTCACTTCTGACACATGTTGAGCTTGAATTATTTATGGTACTTCATTGCAAATGGAGTGTTCTGTAGTATATTTGTAAATAATGAATTCTTTATGACAGGACATCTGTCTGTGGTTTTCTAAATACACTTCATGATAAGATATCTATCCCTTTTCCCAGGCTGCCCTGTGATGAAGTACTTTTGTATTCCTGCTGTATCTGTTATCCATTTTGACTGGGACTTATAAATGATATATAGATAGATACATATGTAAGAGATTGTGTTATTTGCTGTGAGTTGATGTGATGTTAAGTTCATTTTCTAATGAGAAGTAGATACCTTTATTACATGTAAGCATTTTGATTTTTATGCTGTGTAAAATCAGGTTAGTGGAAGACTTACATGCCGTATAAATTAAGTTTGCTTCTTCTGACTTTTGTGAAGAGTACATATTTTTATAAGACAGTATTTTTTTTTTTTTAATAATAACTAATTTCTGGGTATGACACTCATTTGTGGAGGTAATGAAAATGCCAGGTGCAGTGTGCAATTCAGAATAGCTGTACAAGAGGTGGGGGAATGATGGTCTGCTTGGCCCAGTATGTGTCTTTGGGACTAACCTCTTCCCTTGCTTGTCTGTGCAGTTTGAGTTGGACTCCTTTGAAGGCTTGCTTTGTGTAGGACTCGTATACAGCATGTTCCCTAGCAAGACACAGAATCCCAGAACGGTTTGGGTTGGAAGGGACCTCTGGAGATCATCTCGTCCAACCCACCTGTTAAAGCAGGTTCACCCAGAGCAGATGGCACAGGAATGCATCCAGGTGGGTTTTGAATGTCTCCAGAGAAGGAGACTCCACAGCCTCTCTGGGCAGCCTGTGCCAGTGCTCTGGCACCCTCGAAGATGTTTCTCCTCATATTCAGATGGAACCTCCTGTGCTTCAGTCAGTACCCATTGCTCCTCATCCTATGGTTGGGCACCACTGAAAGGAGTCTGGTGCCATCCTCTTGACACCCTCCCTTGAGATATTTATAAGCATTGATGAGATCCCCTCTCAGCCTTCTCTAGGCTGAACAGACCCAGCTCTCTCAGTCTCTCCTCATAAGAAAGGTGCTCTACGCCTCTCATCATCTTTGTAGCCCAAAGCTTTCCCAGCTCTTCAGAACAGTCAGTGGCAACACTGAATGTAAACTGTGCACCCTTTGCAAAATGTTAATACCTCCCTTTAAGCATCCTGCCTAGTTACTTCTTGCCCTAGGGTTGTGGAAGAAGAGGCTGCTTTACCTGCTCCTGCCTGTGGTCACCTTCGTGAGTGTGGGGAGTGTTTTGGTGGCACAGGAGAAGCTGCCCACCAGTGGGTGGCTGAAGGGTTGACCTTGCCTGTGCTGACCCACTCTTGCACGGCTGTCCAGTGAACCAAGCCACTGGGAAGATCCAAGTCAGAAAGATAATCTTCTGTGAAGAAAAGGCTAGTTTGTCACCCAGCCTGCTCCAGTAACCTGTTTTTCCATGTGGTCCACGGCTGGATCGTGCTCACTCAGTGAGAGGGCAGCTGGCTAGGGTCAGAGCTGGGAGGCAGGGTGGGGGGCAGGCTGGCCTGGTTGCTGGCCAGCATGGTCCAGGCGCATGTTTGGAGCAACTTAGGGAGGAGCACTGTTACCATCTTAGCCACGTTTGCTGAGCCGATGTGATATGTTGGTTACTGTGCCACGTAGATGAGAAACGTGCGAAGAGGGAAAAAATGCTTTAGTTTCAGTATGCTAAAAAAACCCTAAAGAAATGCTGTATTTTCTTTTTGCAAAGAGGATGAGGAGCCTTCAATTAAATTATCTCCTGCAAATACCTTCCCTAAGCAGGGCGTGGTGCCCAGGTAGCAGTGTGCCAGCCTGGTCCCTGTTGTCCTCCTCTCTCCCACCCATCTCTTCTCTTCCCTTTTTCTCTCCCTGTAATTACTCTCGGGAACTTAGTACCAGTTCTCAGTTGTCAGTCACTCTATTTTGCAGCTGATGTACTAGTGAGCCTTTTTAATTCCCTCAAAAAGAGAAAGAAGTTAATGCTGGATGCCCTCTTGCCGCTGCACGGCTGCCACAGTTGCCTAGCAGCCGGTGAGAGGCACTGGGAGGAGCAGCTCATCCCTCTTTGAATCATCTGCTAAGAGAGATGAGAAGACAGTTATTACTGGTTAGATTCATTAACATCTTTTTTTTTCTGTCTCTCCTGCACACACACACACGCACACACACACACACGCACACGCACACAGACAGACAGACACACACTCTCTTACTGCTTCTGCTCACTGGTTTCTCATGAGCTGCTGTGAAATGGAGTCTCAGGCATTCTGGCAGCCCTCACTTCTCACAGGCTCGTGTGAAATAACGCAAGAACCGTTGCGGGCGAGCGTCAGGTCTTAGTCCGCAGTGTCGCTAATGCCGCACAGATGTTTTACCATTTCTTAAAAGAGCGGGGTTGGTCAGACGCTTCAGCTGACAAGGTCGTGGTTTCTCACAGTGGCCTCTTACTTAAGTTTTCCATTTTTAGTTGCATGGTGCTCAGCACTTCTCGCCACTTTTCCTCCTGGGCTCTGACAGAGTAGCTCTGCTCAATCTTCCCACAATAGCTGGAGATTTCTCCAGCTCTCAACCAAAAGTTGTGGCCTCTTCTGTTACCAGAACTGGTAGAAAAGGATGCCTGCCCCTGTCTTGGCCAAGCTGGTGCAGGGTGGTTGAGACCTTGGATGGAGGCTGGGCTGTGACCGGGGGAGGCTGAGTTGTGCTGAGTTACTCTGAGGCTGCCCCAGGGAACAAAAGTACCCCAAAAACACAGTGAGTGGTCAAGAACGATGGTGTCTGTTAAACTGCCACAAGGGTTTTGATGCAGATGAGGGAAGGAGGCACAGGTCTCTTAAAGAGGATGGGTACCAAGATGTCATTTGTAGAACTTTGTTCTAGAGGGCTTTCTGTAAACTTGAGCTGGAGAAGAAAGGATTAAGAATGCCTCTAACCCCTGGTATATCTAATTAACTAGCACACTGCTTATCTCACTGTGTTTCTTAGTGCCAGTGTGATGTTCTGTTTGTGAGCAGGGACTGTCCTCAAAGTGATACAGCTGTGAAGTGTCCAATGCAGGGAGATCTCTCCTTGCTGCTTTTTCCTCTAAAGACTTTTTTTTCTGATGGGCACCTCTGATTTCACCGGAAGTGAATGATGCAAACAGGGAAGCTGCTGGCTGTAACAGTCACACGTCAGCGAGTTTCATGTGTCATTATACTTTTCATTTTAAGGCAGATTCCTAGATAGCCATGAACCTCGAGTCGGAGGAACAAGCGCATGATTTATATGAAGAAATATAGTGGGTAGCACTCGGTTTTTCTTTTTAAAAGGCTAATTGTGTTAATTTGCCTGAGACACAATTATCTCAATGGGATTGATTTGTTTAATTAACTTGGGATGCCTGCAGGTTAAATAGTGAGTATAAATAGAAGGACAGTGGGGAACGCATCACTAATGTTTGTATTGCAGAAGGATTGACTCATATGTAAATGAAGTGCTGCAAGCCTGCCAGGCTAACCTAGTTCTGGGGTGCTTTCTAGATACAAGAAATCTCTTGTGCTGTCATGCATAACACAGGGCTCATATACTCAAGAAGCTGGTGACGAGTGTACACTGTAGTACTAATGGCAAAAATACCTTGCTCCTGTTATAAATACTTGCATGTGAGTACTTTTGTGAACATTGCGAAGGGATGGTGTCTGCAGGATGTGGTTTGTGCCGGACCACTGCTGTGGCACTGCCCTGATGCAACGCAGCAGCTTCTTCAGTGTGTCGGCCTTCTCCTGAGAAATCGGTGCAGTTTCTTGTTCCAAACATTGCAACGACCACTTCTGAACAGAGAGGGCAACTGCCTTGTGTCTGGCATCCTTATGGTGAAGTATTGTAACAAAACTTTATATGTTCCTGTGTTCCTGGTCTCCTCTGCCCTATTGTGTAGACATACTGCTCCACACTTCTGCAGAGTATTAGGTATCTTAATGGACCAGTTCTGCAACCTGTGTCCATGTCCTTTGCTGACTGTTTGCGAGGGCAGTACCTTTGCCCTAAGGTGGACAGTTACATTTAAGTCCCAAAGAGGAAATTCTGAGCCTTAGTGTTTGGTGCTGTGCCATGAAAATATACATCTGGCAAATACAGGGAGGACAGGCAGGTGTTCCTGATTTTCCCCTTATGTAAAGTAACTTACTTGTCACAAGCTACATAAAACCATAGTCTTTTCTCTGAATCTTCCTGAGGTCTCTGTTATAGCTTTGTGGCAAAATATTGTGCAAACTAAGCAGTGAATAAAATTAAAATAATAAAAAAACAGCAGAGCATCACCACGGAACCAAACCAACTAAACAAACACACATTTCCTTTTAGCAGCTTTAAAGGTATTGCTGATTCAAAGCTGCCCTTGTATCTGCATGAGGGAAGTGTACAGGAGCACTGCAGTCTTTCACAGTTCTGGTTTTTATATCCTTGATAACTTATCCATCTTCTTTTAGTGCGGTTGCTTTAAACTTCTCCGTCGATTTCTGTACAGAAATCTCTTTGTCCCAAATTATTCTTGTCCGCATTTTCTGAACCTTTTACCACCTCTGCTGTCTCCAGAAGAGATCAGATGGCAAGAGCTGAACACAGCACTCTGAAGGAGAATGCGCTTCTGATTTATGCTGTGGCACAACAGCGTTGTCGGTCTTTTCCTTTAGATAATAATGTGAGTGCTTTCATCTTTGAAATATTCATTTTTTTTTTCCATTTTAAAGTTGTACCTTTGCATATCTAGCAGCTTTTTCTCAATTATTTGCTGAAGACTTGACTCAAACATTGAGTTATTCCCGAACTGTTAAACCCAACAATGAGTCTTGAGTGTTTCACATTTTTCATTTAAATGCACTTTGCTTTTTATTGATCTGCAGTGGATTTAATTTGCCCCTTGGCCTGGCCTTGCATGGTTCACCTGGAATTCTTTCCAGTCTTCTCTGGTTTTGACCAACTGTTAATAATTTTCTTCTCTGATTTTGACCAACTGTAAATAAGTTTGTTATCTGTGGATTTTAGCCGTTCGTGTTTTTGGGGGGAGGTGAGAGAAGAGGTGGTGTTGCCTTGAAATCTTTCCAGTTTGTTCAAGAATACATGAAACATTGCTATCCCCAGTATAGAGCTGAGGGCATCTCTCCCTTGATTTTTTTTTTTCCTTATCAAAAGCTGTTTCTTTTGTTCTCATATATTTTCTGTGTCTCTGCTGCCTTCTGATCTGCATAAATGCTCCCCCTAATAAACGTAAATTTTCTTGGTAGCATAAAAGGATTTTGTCAAACACTGTTTTGAAATCCAATTCTCAGACTTTTAAAATTCATACTTAAGTTGATGAGCTAAAACTACTCATGAACAGCAAAAGTATGGAAGTGTGTGTCTGTTGGAGAAGCCAACCTTGGAAAACTATATTCTGCCAGAAATATTTGAATTATGTGGACAAAGTCTATAGCTCTTCCACCTTTAGGACGTTGTGGCTCCAGCCTTTGTTTGCACACCACATTGTTATATCCTAATCCTTCATTTAAGATCTGTCCATTTGTAATGCAGAGAACTGTTTTTTCTCTTTCAAAAAATTGCCACTGACAGTAGTTGCCCTGCCTTATTATTTGTCTACCTGAAGGAGAGTTGTGGTTTGGGTTTACTGAGGGGATTTTGGTTCTTGTGGCAGGTCCCTCAGTGTTTCCAGCCCTGCCTTCTGCTGAGAAAAGTCCCTTTCCGAGCCATGTCACTTGAAGCCAGAAGATCTATATATGTTTTAGACCGCTTATGGCAATATTGGAGCCCTAGAAGAAATGTCATACTTCTCCCGTCCTGCTGTCAGCCCGCTGAGTTCTGTCACTCTGTTGTCAAGAGAGAGACTTCAGCCCTTCTGGTGTTTTGCATAGATGCTGTTTTGCCCGAGCTTGGAAGTGTGTGTTTCTTTCCTGCCTGTAAAGTGGGGTTTACCAGGCCTTTGACTAGAATTAAGTTGACTGAGTAATTCCCGTTTCTTTTTTTCAAGTAAATACTACCCAGGCAGGTGGTAGGGAGCCCCTGTAACTCGTATGAGTGACCTCCCAACATCTGTGGTTGTTTGGAGGGATTTGATTCCCCTGCATTGCATCCAGTTCTGTTTGGGTTAGTGTAAGAAGGCTATATCTGGGGATGACTTGAGACCTGTTGAAGGAAACATTACAAGGAAACTCTCTTAAGGTTTTTTTGAAGCTGAGGAGTTGAGTAATAGCAACTGTTCTTCCCAGCACACAATTTCTGACCCAGTTATGTAGATGGCTTCACTGATGTAAACTAATTTTGTTTATGTCTCAAAACCGCTGTGGGAAAAGGTCTTTGTATAAGATCTGTTTTTTGTTTGGTTGGTTGTGGGTTGTGGTTTTGTTTTATTTTTTGGTTGTGTTTTGTTTGTTTTTTTTTTTTAATTTGTTACAGTACTGAAGTATTAAATAACTTAATACTGCAAGAACTTATTCTTTCCAGTCAATAATTTTCCCTGAGAAAAAGTGAATATGCCTCCGGAGAGGCACTTTGAGGATGGTGCTAGGCAGACACACAAGGATGCACACACATGTGTGCACACCCACTCAAACAGCACCGAGCTCAACTTGGAAAGGCTGGGGTGGTGAGGGGGTAAGGATGTGGAGGAAGAACATCATGCCAGTGTGTTTGGAGACTTAACACTGCATTTAACTTCAGAAATCATGAAGTACCGTGCTTCTGTGATGTACTTATTTTGTGTTCAAAAGCATTCTCAGACACATTAAGAAGAAATTTTTTCCAGTGCATATTATTTCTAAATTGCAAATCCCTTGTGCAGGAAAGGCAGAGCATGCTTTTCTACAAAATTATAAGACAGTTTCTTTCAGACTCCACAGCATGGTTAACTAGAGCAGTTCTGGGCATTTTGTTCCTGTATGTTGTCTTGAGTTGGGAAAACATTGCTGCGTTTGGTGCATTTAATGGCCCTGCAGATTTCTTACAGGTAGGTTCATAAATTTGTGCAGTAGATTAGCATAGGAAAGGAAAACTGATTATGAAAGACACACTAGGAGCTTTTGAGGAAGTTAAAGTCATTGTTTCTCTTGGGGTGGACCCTCACAGGAGTGCAAACTGAGTGATGCAGCTGGATGGAGAAGCAGGGTGCATGTACGAGGCAGTACCAGCATCACAAATAGCAGAGCAGCCTGGAGATGGACTAAGGAATACATTGATTCAAATTCTGAGTTTATTTTTAAGAAGTCCTCCAGGGTGATGTTGTGAAACTGTCAAGTACCAGCAGGAATGTGAATGAAAAAAAAAAAAAAAATAGAAAAGACATCAGGTAGAACAAAATTGCCAGAGAACAAGGATGATCTGGAAAAGGTTCAAGCAAAATGCTTTTGGTTTTCAATATAACAAAGGCTGTATGTTGCTGCTCTTGAAGTAAGCCATGCAAAGCCCCAACTCTCTTTTTACTGCAGAAATGTCTTTGTTCCTCTGTGGTATTTTAGTAAGCCACATCTTCAAGTAAAATTGAATTTGACTCACTTTTGTCTTTACATTGTTGACACCGAGTTACCTGCTTATTGAATAAGTGCTTGTCATGCAGGCCACTTAAGATGCCACCAAGGGACAGCATCCTTGAAGGACATTTTCCATGTGGTCCTAAAAATAATACATTCTGAAATGAAAAATGCATTTTTCCATATTATTTTATAAGATTTAAATATTTTTCCCCCATTGCCCTGACTGAAATGTGCAAAATAGGTTGACTGAAAAGCTGACTATCAAATTACATTTGTGCATGTTTTAAATAACTTTTCGCATTGATTTTTATCCCTGGTTTTTGCAGAAATGTCAGTGAAATGTATCTTAGTCCAAGATTCTACCAGGGCAGCATCTCAAAAATACATGCATTCATTCCCTTTACCCTATTTTTTCCAGTTCTATGCCAAATTGTGCCTCTTCTCCCTTCCTTTGGGTGCCTTTTCCTGGTGCTACTTGTGCAACTGAGTGTAGGCTTGGAATACATGGGCACATCTGCTTCCATCAGCCAGCTGTTTTATGGCTAGGTGTGTGTATGGATTTCTGTTTGCCAGAAGAGAACTTGTTTATCATAGCTAATTTGTAGAGACTGGAGGAGCTTCTTAGCACTACATAATATTCTGTGTGAGGGAGGTGGTTACAGTTAGGAATAACTAGCTCATAAAGTAGGACAAAGCTGTCTTTACATGAAACTTGCTCTGTTTGGCATGTTTCTTTTGAGCGATGAGTGAAAAAAACAAACACGTGATTTTTGATCTTGATTCTGTGAATTCCTGCAATGTTCAGAAAAAGCTGAATAGAATTTACAAGATTATTGCAAGATTACACAATGGTCCCACATTTCTGAGCAGCTGAGGGAAAAAGTCAGTGCTACTTCTACTGTCACTTACATGATATGAGAGAGAGACACTTCCCTCCCCTGCTTCCTGCCTCCTTTTATGTTCTGTGCGATGTGAATATACTAACATCTATTTGAAAGTTATTTTTGTCACCTAGGCCTTCTCCTTCACATCTGCCTCAGAAGCAGTGCATGCACCTCGGCGGCATGCACTTGTTTAATCTAAGGAAGAGCAGAACTCGTTCAGATGGCTGCAAAAGCAGGAACAGTTGTTTGCCTGAGACGATGATGGCGTACATTTGTTTATCTCACCTTTAAGGTGTTTTGTAATCGCTTTTTCCCAGATCCAAAAGATAATTTCCTAGGAGATAATAGTTAATAGATGCAAATACTGTGTGAATTATACTTGCATCAGTCACCTTGTGCTACAACAAAGAAAGAGAAAGAAAATTGATAGTGGTCCTTGTTCTGCAGTGTGTTGAGGGCCCTTGACTTGCCCTGCAGCAAATAAACAAAATGGATAGATACAATAGAGTATGAATTCGTATTTTTTTAATCTCCCTCAGCTCTTCACCACTTCTGGTTTTGCATAGATGTGGTGGAACTGTTGGTTTTCAGTGTTAAATAATATACATACTTATATAAGAACAAGCTCTATCCCTTTTTTGTGGGAGTGGTACTGCATGTTAGGATTTTTTTTTCCCCAAACACAACGACAGCAGCTTTACGGGCTGCTGAGATTCTCGCAAAATTTCTTCTTTATGGTACCGTCCAGTGGAAAAGGCCAGATGCTCAGTGGCTTGTGTGTGGTGCGGGAGGTGCAGCTTGGGCGTTTGCTGTTCGGCTTTTGCTACCAGGATGGTCTAACAGCACTCACGGTGCTTTGGTACGTTCAGCGGCCGCTCGGGTTCAGGTGGTTCTTAGGGGTGGTTTGGTGTGAGTGGGCAGCTCAGTCTGTTTGGGGGGTTTTCAGCTGGGTGGGTGGGTTTGCTGTGTTTTAGCATTAAATACAATCCCAGAGGTGGCTGTCTTGTGGTTCTTCAGCGTAACAGCAGAAAAGTATTGGATATTTGATGTTTGCCTTGCAGAAAGTTTTCCCTCCTCTGTGTTCTGTACCATTGCACCTGCCTTGTCACAGCCTGATTTCTTGTAACGTTGTTTTCCTTAGCAAGCCATTGTACCCTGTTTACAAACTGAATGATGTCTGGTCCCTAAAAAGCTGATACTAGTTAGTTATGAAAAAGGTTTAACTGAGCTTATTGCTGTTCCAGTTTATCATATAAACAACAAAAGACAGCAGTATCAATAATGGGATGTTTTGAGTTGTCCCAGGTTTAGGCTTCCAACTGGATCAGCTCATTTCATTAGGCTTGACTTCATTAGGCCACTTTGCAATCAGTAGGGACAGAGGGTCTTTCCTTTAGGGCAGCTCAGCAGGAACTGAATTTCAGTGCTCTGGGTCACCTTCTTCTGTGGAAACTGTGTTTTGGTTGGTTGGTTGTGGTTTTTTTTCCTTTTTTTTTTTTTTAATTGGTTGTGTAAGTAACCTGGAGAGATGAGCCAGCCAAGTTAGTGGTGATATCAGTTGCACCCACAGTTGTCAAGTGGGACATCTTTGGAGGGTGTAATGAGGACATTGGTCTAAAGTTTAAATAGTTTGCCCAGTGCAGAATACTTTTTACAGCCTCGAAGGAGTGCTTACATCTTAAATACCTATACCAGCATTTCTTGCTTTTGTAAATGCCCTAGGCCTTTGTGAATTGATAGAGATACAAGATCAGCTCCTGAACATCCTCACTGTTAAAAGCAAAATACAGATTAAGATTACCGGTAGACAAATAGGTTACAGAAAGTAACAGGCATCATTTAATCCTTTCAGTGAAATGCTCACTAGCATATGAGCATCTGTATAGAGACAGGTCCCTCCTGTGCCACCAACACTTGTTGATAGGCATTTTCTATCATATTAGAAACCGCTTCAAAACATTCTGCCAAACAGAAGCCCAAGATGTTCTTGTAGGTATTTCTTCCCTAAGTGAACTGACAAGCCAAGGAGGAGAAGAGCATTTGAGAGAGCATGTGAGTGTTTGACACAACCTCCTGAATTTGAAATGATGGAAAAATTTGTATCTGGCATGATTTGGAAAATTGCTGTTACACCAGACAAAATTTATTTTGTTTCCATTTTAAAAATGAAATGAAAAATTGCTGTAGGAGGTTTTTTTTCCCCTCTGATATTACATTTTTGAGTAAAAGCGTAACGACTTGGACAGGACTAACAGCTGGTGGGAGCTCAGTCTGTACGAGGCCGTCCTTGTAGGGAAAGGTTGGGAGAAATAACTGGGTGCCAGTCTATGTGACCCCTTTCACTGAACAAGCAGGTGGTCTGCTCTTTATTACTGGAGTTGGTTGTTTATGTCTGTAAAGTATAAACGGAGCGGGAGGAGTGTGCGGGTGGTGTAACTCCAACCTGTGCTGTTGTCATACGGAGAGCATGTGGCGCCGTCTGCGGGAGGCTGTGCCTTAACCCCCTCACCCAACTGAATTTGGTGGCAAATTTGGGGGATTTCCTGCTCCGATGTGCATGGACAGTTTTTTGGGAACCTGCCCTGGTTTCAGGGAGGTATTTCAGCTATCGCTGGGAGACCTGAATTGCATGTCGCCTACTGGTGTGCACTGGTTTCTCCCACACGTGTGTTTGTCCATTTGTCTTCTCCACTCCACCTGTTCAGTTCCCGTCTGCTGCTGTAGCTGCAAGTCGTGCAAAGGGGGGGCTGCCCAAGCAAACCCCAGTGCTGCCTCTTAGGGCTCTACTTCACTTGCTTCAAAACCAATAAATGTGGACTTGCTGGGCAGAAAAGACAGATTTCTATCTCTAGTGGTCACTTCTTGGTTTTGAGGGCAGAGATGATGGGTTTACTTTATATTTTGATGGAATACATATCTAAATTACTATTAAATTGATATCTCGGGGAAAGTGTTTCTATATTTATGGAACAAAGAGCTATTTTAGATAGATCTTTGAGGTAAATGTACTTGTCAAAGAATTTATTGTTTGAGTTGTGTGGTCTTTCTGAATGCATTTGATGTGATCGTTATTCACTTGTACCATTTATTTCCTGTCTCATTATAGAAGTTAGCAAACCACTCTAGGGTTACCTTTACTTTTTTTTGCCTTAGAAACTGCACCATGAAAAATATTCTTGTAAGATTGCCTGCTGCGAAGCCAAGAGCTGTAAATAAAATGGTTTCTTATTGTAATACAGGAGAACTACAGAGCCATTATTATTAATGTAACCTGTTTTTTGTCCTTTTTTTTTTTGATATTACCACATTTTTTTTTTATAAAGCGAACAAAGTTGCTCTTCCTCCTACTTATACTTAACTTGAAGTGGTCACTTCTTGCTGAACTAAGCGCTCCAGATCTCTGACATTTACATTCTTCTGCAGGTGTGCCCACGTCTGATGCTGTTAGTGTTTCTGTACGCTTTCCTGGTTAAGTGGACAGTGCTAGGAAGAACACGAGGCTGCTTTTGTTTTTTCTCCTTTCTGTTAGTTTATTTATTACAGAATTCACTTATGGAGAAGAACACTTTTAAATAGGAAAAGGTATTCTGTGGGAAGGCATCCCTGTGTGCATCTTGTGAGCTGCAGGCAGGTGCTACTGAGAAGTGGTTTGCTGGTTTTGACTGGGAGGGTGGGCACGTTTTGCCGCTCGTGTTTTAATGGTATGCTCCATCTGCTGTCTAGCCACCTCTCTGAATGTGAAAGTTTTGTGCCAAATGTAGCATCAAATCAAGAGAAAATAGGTGGGGTGTTTTCTTCAGTGTGCCATAAATGTTAAAACCCAGTGTGTTTGAGAGGGTGGGTAAATCCAGATATTTTTGTGTGTCTGGTTCTTTGCTGATTTTAAAACAGCAAATATGTGTAATTCCAGTTGGTTGTTAGTTTGGAAACATAGGCCAAGTATTCTTTTTTATCTCTAAATGGCTGTTTTGTTGTTTTTTGGTTAACTAATTCAATATTATCTGCTTTATTCATAGAGTTCTCATCACAGACTATCTAATGTGCTGGATTTCTGCCTCTTGTGATGAATGTTATTTTTACCCTTTTTGCAAAGCCTGGTGCTATGCCACTAAATAGATTTTGGTTTTGTTTTTTTCTTTTTCTCCCTGTGTTAAGGAGATGTAGTGATTATGTCATCCATTGCGAAGGTTCAGAATCCGTAATACTCATGTGCCTCATTCTGATCATCTGTAGTTATAATTTTTAATTTTCTGATTCTGTTTATTGACATGGTACTTTTTTGTTCAGATATGACAGTCATGAATCATTCGGCAAGCTATTTGATTCACATGGATGATTTTTCACCATTTTTGTAAAGCAGCCGGGGGGAGGGGGAGAATTATTTTCTTACCACTTCTCCAGATTTAGGAGTAGGAGCTATGAGGATCTTTCCTTCCCTCTGCTTGTTAGAAACACAGCAGATGCTGACAGCCCTGTGAGGCCACAACTGGCCATCTATGATGGTCCTTTAGGCATGGGAATGGAATCAAAAGCCTGAATTGTGTCAGGTTTTTCCATCTTATCTAAGTTCTTTCAGTTTTGAACTTTCCAAAAGACTTGAACCCACTGGAAATTGTGACATTCTCAATTCCAGAGCAAGTTTCTTCTCATACTAACCCAATACTCAGGAGACAGTTTGTCCGTTTGAGGTTATGGCTAAAATGGAAATATAAATGAGTCTACTATTGTTCTAAAGATTTTGGTTTTTTTGAGCATCATCTTGTTGTTAAGAGCCTATAAGAAGCTGAGAAATAGAAGTGAGGTCTGGAAGAAGTAAGCGATGATGATTTAAAGTATCTGAAAATGTTCAGGTAATAAGAACCAGAAACCTACTGCTGACTCAATGTCCTGTGCTTGGGGGCATATAAAATGTGTCAATACTTGCTCATGTGAAAGATGTATAGCTTGGACAGCAGACCAGTGAGGTCACGTCCACAGCATTATGCTACCGTTTATTTCCCAGGTTAAATGGACTATGTAACTCTAAAGAAGTAAAAATAGTGATCAACCGCAGATTGTAGAGTGAAGCTGTATGTCTGTCACCAGTGGAGAAGTTGCGCAGACTGCACTCGCTATTCTTTGTGCTTGGAAAAGGATGAAAACCCATGAGCTTTCCCAAATCTCATCTTTTTCAACAAACTCATCAGAAACCTCAAATCAGAGAGGTCTGAGGTCTGTCTATCTCAGGATTTAACGTTTTAAGTAGTCCTGTGTGTCTAGAGAAAATTACTAGGAGTGTATTTTTTACTATTAAGAAATGTTTTTCAGTTCAGGACTTCCATAGTTCAGACCAGGGAGTAAATCTTCAGAATCTCATTTTCAGAGTTCTCCTGACAGGAATGGGCATATCTATTGAAAATAAGGATATAATCATTTATCAGATGGATCTCCAGGACTGTTGTCTGTAATTGTGCCTCTGAATGGAGGAGTAGGCTCTGGGTTGTGGCTTCTGCTGGCCCACCAGGGACAAAAAGAGAAGGCCAGAGCTGGCTAGAATTTCAAGGCACACCAGATTGGCACTCCTAAGTTTTCAACAGTTGATTGCATTGTGAAAAACCACAGTAGTATGTGACAGAAGACCCTTATCTGTGTGTTAGTGGGCTGGCTCAAGAGAAGCTCTCTGGGGAATGATGACTCAGACTCGCAAGGCTTCAGAAAATGTCAGAAAGTTTGGTAATTCAATTGTGGATCTCTCTGTGATAGAAGACTACTTTATACTGTCCCGCTTTCTGTCAAGAGACGTACATCTCAAAGGAATGGGATATTACAGATGGTCTGTTCAGACCATTTCAACCTTGTGAAGCTCAGTGCCTGGAGTTACTGAAACGTCAACAGAAACTTTCAGCGTGCAAAGGAATTTCAGTCCACTCTTGAATCTAGACCTGGGTAAAACTCGTATGCAGAAGATGGGAAGAGTGATACAGCTTTTGAGATAGCTGGGGATTATGGGGAAACATACCAGCAGGATAGTATGGGGCCACGTTGACTTATCTGAGTCCCGTATTACCAGAGACATTAACGCAGGGGAAGATGAGGTAAAGAATGCCCTAAGGTTTTTCTGTAACAAGGGCTTCTTTCAGGTCAGTGCCCTGTAGGAAAGCTAAAATGAAAATCAAATCTATAGCAGGGATCTCAATATTTTAAAAATAAAAGATTCAGGCTCACTGCAACTCTTTGTTTTTCAAAGATCAGCTTTAGACATTCATGTTGTTATATTTTCTGGTACAGTATCTGATACGCATTTCCATAGCTTGAATTTTCAGTCCAGGAATGCTAAGAACATGGTAGAAAACGGAACGCTTTTGATTATCTATTGTCTCATGCATTTACTTCTTATCCAGAAGCCTTGTTTCTGAATCTTCCATAATGGCAGTTTGATTTAAAAAAAAAAAAAAAAGTGGTTTTTTTTTTAGGTAGGTCCATCACTTACTAAAAAAGAAAGCATTGTTTTGCACAAGCCAAAATCCTATTACTTTTGTTCTGACCTGATTCTTGGCATCTGAAAGAAAACAAATGTTTGTACATTAGGTGTTTGGAGGCAACTTTAAATCATATACACAGTACCTTCATAATTTATTATCTGTCCTTATTGTTTAACTGAAGCATGGTAATAAGAATTCTCTAGTGCAATATAAAAGAACAAATGTAAGGTGGTACATACATTGGAGAAAATCCTTTCATAACATAGTAGCCCTCCCCATCAGGTCTCTGCTTGAGAGCTTTGTCAGATGAGGCTGTTATTTGAACACCTTGGGCTCATGCAGGCTGATGCTTTGGATGTAGCCTTTGGGGAGGGCTGTTTGAGAATGTCCCAGGGCTGGGCTGGGTTCAGTCACCATGTGCCTGCAGTCAGGCCTGGCTCCCAGACAGCGCGGTGCAGTGCGTACCACCTCTGAACCTTTTAAAAGAGAATACTTCCCATCTTTTATTTTTCTTCTCAGTAATGTATCATTTTTATACAACTATTCAACTCATTATTCAAATAATTTCTAAGACATGACTTACTTGTGCAGCTTGCATCGGTGCTAATCAGGACAAAAGGAAGTGGCCTCAATTTGCGCCAAGAGGGGTTCAGATTTGATATTAGGAAAAAACTCTTCACAGAAGGGGTTGTCAGGCATTGGAACAGGCTGCCCAGGGAAGTGGTGGAGTCGCCATCCCTGGAGGGGTTTAAAAGGCATTCAGACGAGATTCTTAGGGACATGGTTTAGTGCCAGAGTTAGGTTATGGTTGGACTCGATGATCCTGGGGGTCTCTTCCAACTGAAATGATTCTATGACTTGTAAAAAAAAAACCTCAACTAAACCACAGCCAAACCAAACCCCCTTCTGCTCCCACCCCCCCCCCCCCCCCCCCCCCCACTGCCCCGAAGAGAAGGTTTCGCAGCTTTGAACCCAAGTTAGGGACCATGAGGTTTGACCAAGAGGAATAATGGTGTTTCCTGAACACGACTGCCAGTGGTGTGCCATGAGAGCTAAGTGCAGGGACGTGAGGGCAAGACTTAGCACTGAGCATCTCTTCAGACCATGGAGAGGTGACACCAACCTTCACTTAGAGGTGTGCCACTCTGCTTTCTGAGTGGGAATATTTTTCATCACAGGAGGGGTTTCTGGAGACTTGTGCCTCTGCTGGTCTGCCAGCTGCCTTCCCTGGTGTCTGACTGCATTGGAGCTTTGGGGAGATGTTTAGCTGCTGGCTCTGGGTGAGCGAGGCTGAAGAATGGCCTGCTCAGGTTTGGATGCTGTGACATGAGCTGCTTTTGCTTCTGGCTTGCTCAGCACAATTGCGATGTCTCTCACTTTTCATTTCTGTTGCATTTCTTTTTACAGAATCACAGAATGGTTGGGGTTGGAAGGGACCTTTGGAGATCATCCAGTCCAACCCACCTGCTAAAGCAGGTTCACCCAGAGCAGATCGCACAGGAATGCGTCCAGGCAGGTTTTGAATGTCTCCAGAGAAGGAGACTCCACAGCCTCTCTGGGCAGCCTGTGCCAGTGCTCTGGCACCTTCAGAGTAAAGAAGTTTTTCCTCATATTCAGATGGAACCTCCTGTGCTTCAGTCTGTGCCCGTTGTCCCTCATCTTATCGTTGGGCACCACTGAAAAGAGTCTGGTCCATCCTCTTGACACCCACCCTTCAGATATTTATAAGCATTGATGAGATCCCCTCTCAGCCTTCTCTTCTCCAGGCTGAACAGACCCAGCTCCCTTAGTCTCTCCTCATAAAAAAGATGCTCTAGGCCCCTCATCATCTTCATTGCCCTAGATTTTATGTCCTGTTTTAATTGCGTTTTTAAAATCAACTCAGAATCCTGCCTCATTCCCCTTTCACAGCCCCAAGTTATATTTGCTGGTATTTGTGGTGATGATGGCCCTTAAAAATGGTTTTATCGCTTGCATATTTCAGTCATGAAGCCCACAGTCAGAGCTAAAAATACCTGATACTTTCCAGTCCTCTGGTCATGTTGCTTGTAGCCACTGTTCCTTGGGTAGTTCCCAAGGATGCATCAGTGGGGAGGTTAGCATCCGTCCTGCTCCAAGTTAGAAGTTACTTTTCCAGGCAGATCTCTTGAGAAGATCCTCCAGAGAGACTTGAATCTGCTCTAAGTGAGAAGTGAGCAGAAGGGAAACCACGAGTGTGTCAGCACCACCATCTTCTTTCCAGAATCCTGTGATAAATCAGATAACACTGTTCTGAGAATTGCTTGCTTACTAATTATTGAAATAGCATTACCTTTTCTTTGTGTCTGTAATTAGCACTTCAGCTTGAGTCTATGGCCTGATGATAAATGTATGGCATAGGTTCAGTAAATGATGAAAAACTTAAGTCTGTGTTTACTTAATCTCTTCCTACATAAAATAAACAAAACTGAGCTGATCGCCAAGTAGAAGTGGTGTCAGAAACAATGTGGTCTAAAAGAGGAGATAGATAGTTTTTATTTTTATTTCTCCATTTCCTCATTGGGTGGCTCACAGTACATGTAAACAATGCAATAAATAAGTATGCTGAGAAGTCCAACCTTAGTGAAGATAACCATGGAAAATCCTTTTACGCATTTCTACATCAGAGGATAAAAAAGCATCTTCTATAAACTGGTAGGAGAATTATAGAGAAAGTCTTTAAAAGCATGATCTGGAGCAGCCTAGATTTCCAGATAACACACTCTGAAACTTAATATCCACATAAAACAATTTATGAAAAATGTTGATGTAAAAATATCGTGTACCCATTCGAGATAAGTCTTCTAGAGAGAGAGAGAGAGGAGGCTGAAAAGCTGTGACAAGCTGTATAAAGTGATACTGAGGTTCTTTTTGCTGGTGCCGACTTGTGGAGTCTGAGACTCAGAACTTGATACGTGGGCATCTGTACGACACCATGTCTGAACGCAAGACTTATCTGAGCAAAATTTATGCTAAGTGTGTTATCTAGCTTGTTTAAATATATGAGCTTGTTTTAAAGATGTTGGAGATCTTTTGCAGACTGTTTGGAAAAATAATTCATAGAGGCTTCTCTAGATGACAGCAGATTGGAAATCACAGATTTTAGCAGAAGTCTGTCTCAAAAAGAGGAAAAACCAGTGAGCAGACTGTGGAAGGTGATCCCAGAGGGGAACCTTCATGGTTTGTGTAAACAGGACTTTAGAATATGTCCACTGCTACGTCCTAGCAACCAAAACTTTTATGAGGTTCAGTTGGCTCAGATCCACTTGTTTGGAGGGCGATTATGCGTAATTCATGCTAGATTCAGGTCACTGTGACCTCAGACAAAATTGAGACTTGAAATGAGAGATGATCTTTGGGCTCCCTGCTGCAGAGCCCCCAGTTCCTTCACTTTAATGCAAAGGACCATGCCAGGACGCCAGTTGGGTTGTGAGGAAACACAGGCAGAGCCTTTTGGTTCTTGAATTGTCTGTGGCAATAACTCAAGCTCTGTCTGTGATAGAGCTGAAAATGGCATGAAATGGTCAGGCATACATTGCTTTCAGTTGGCAGTATGATGCTTGGTAGCATTTCTGAAGGATGACTTGGTCAACTGGGACGCAAGGTAGAGCCACAGATGACAGGCAACTTTATTACCTTCTTCAAAGTGTTTTCTCCTTGTAATTCATTCCCGGGAGAAGATCCTATGATGTTGTACTGTGCCTGCTATAGAGGAAGCTTCATTCCTGGTGTTTGTTAGGTTACTTTCTGGAAACTCCTTCCTGTTGTTCTGCTAGAAAACAAGCTGGCAATTTTGTCAGAAATAAAGCTTTAGCCATTAATTTATTTAAAAGAGCCTTTCCTTTAGGTGCTCTTTTCCCCCTTAGTTGTTCACAAAATTAAAAAACAAAACAAAGCTAAGGAGAAAAACAAAACAAGAACCACAAACTACCCACTAGCAAAATAATTCTCCTTAGACTGCCTGGGAACGGAGACATTACCGTAACTTGTGTTTCTCTGTTTATATTTCTCTCAAGAAAGCAGAGTGAACTTGCTCCTTGCAGAATGTAATGTGATTAGTTCGTCACTTCTGTATCAGAAAAGTACTTTTGCGAGGTGTGTGTGCTTTGTCACGAATTGGCAAAATTGGAGAGGACGTTTTGCTGCTGGGCCTGCAATTAGTGTGGGCAATACCCTGGAAAGGTGCATGCTCCAAAATTTGGGCAGTCTTGTAAGGGAAGTCACAGAAGCCAGATCTCAGCTTTGAGAGGCTGTATGTCTGTACCTGGAGGGTAACTGGGCAAAATGTTCAGAGCTTAGCTAGGAGATCTTGTGGCAGCACTGTTGTTATTTTTGCAAGTGCAAACTCTGAATTTGTTACTAAAATGCATCCATATGTTGTGCTCAGCCATTGTCCCTTGCTTGCAAGCTGAAGGCACCGTGGTATTAAAAACCAACGTCCTTTACTCTTTTCTGTGCTACTTCTGGTTATGTGGAACACTAGGAAAAGAAGCTGAGGATCAGCAAATACTACCTACTCTACAGAACAGCCTGTACATGAGGAAAGATTTCAATAGGGATGGCTAAGAGCTTTGAATGTTATGAAGAAAGAAAATACTCAGTGGAGCTAATACTTGTGGGGAATAAATTCTTCATAGAAAGTTGAGAAAGCTGCTGAGTGTCAATGTTCCTCTGAAAATGGTAAAAGTAATTGTAAAAGCTGAATCGCATGGCATTTAATTATGTAAGGAACCAAAGGGGCTAAAAAAATAATAACCTGGTATATCAGAAAGCAATTTACAATATAAGCTGGGGAAAATGGAGTATTTCTGCCACAATAAGATGAATTCCACTGCTGGCTGCATTGATTTAATGTCTCAGGTTTTGCTCCAAACAGATCTGTAACTGTGGAAGGGAGGGGGAAAAAAAGAAGGCACACGTTTGTTCCCTCAGCCTCCCGAATCGACCCATTCCCCTTCCCAGCAAGAATGGTGAGAAAGATTTGGGTAAATATACAAACAGGACTTGAGAATTTAATTAGCTCTGTTGGTCGTTCAATTTCCAGTTGTCTGATTTAATTGTCCATTTCAAAGGGATCATTTGAAGCTGAGCTGCATATGCTCTGTGAATGTCAGTAAATGAAGCTTGTTCGTGTACAGTGCGAAGGCTAAAGCTGCATTCTTGTGGGTATTCACAGCCTTTAATAAATAGCGCGGCGGTGCTGAGGAGGTATCGTTTCTTACGCCCACTCGCCCTTAAGATGTTTCCCTTCAATTCAGAAATGAATATTCAGTTGAAAAGTTATTATGCATCAAAATATTCTTGGCACTGCATAGGAGTCTGTCTGCAGAGGGGTGGGATGGTGTTTTTTGAAATTTTTCCTCCAACCTTCTGTGCGGACGATCTGAAGCCAAGCAGTAGCTGTTAGACTTTTAGGTTTATCTGCTTGTTTGTTTGGAGTTGGTGTTTAGTTTTGTTTCTTGTTTGTGTGGGGTTGTTTTTATTTTCTGGTTTGGTTTTCTTGGCCTGGCAGGGCTGTTTCCTGAGCTGTGGATCTCCTGCTCCATCATCTTGGGCCAGGGACGGCATGTGTAGCACGGCACGAGAAGTCTGAGTTTAAGGTTGTTGAGCTCTTGACAGTAGATCTTGCCACAAAGTGTTCCCAACTCTGCCAAACTAGGACAGTTAAAGCTAAAGCTTGTTATGGGGAGTGCATACTTGATGTTGGTGGAGTGTTTTTTTGTTTGTGTGGTTTTTGGTTGGTTGGTTGGTTTTGGGTTGGGTTGGGTTGGGTTGGGTTGGGTTGGGTTGGGTTGGGTTGGGTTGTACTGGGTTTTTTTTGAGTGATTGGGGAATTTCATTTAGGAGAGGGGCTGTTTTCCAGTAATTTTGTGAAGGGAAAGAGTAGTCTGACTGATTTTCAAGGAAGCAGGTTGTTTATTGACATCACTTTTGGCAATGATTTTCCTTGAGCACTTTCAGTTGTCTTCGTAGTTTAAAGTAAGGAAGTAAAATTTTGCAGTAGTGTATGCTTAGGGTATTAAGAATAGTGAAAAGAAGGGCTGGCCGAAATGTGTTGCAGGAGAACTACTTGTACTAAATGACTGGATGATAAAATGCCAGAGAAAATCGCTTGTAGAGAAAGAAAAGCAATGTGTGCGTGGATAAAGGGGGGTCACAGCGGTGGTGTACCCTCTGATGAATGGGTGCTGTACCAGGTGTTACTGCTCTGGAAGGAAACTTTGTGGTTGTCCTGTAAAAATGGCAGCGTGATGATCGATCGGTAAAACAAGCATTAGTATGCGTCAGTGAAGGAACAGAAAACAAAACAGAAAGCATACATGTGCTCCTGCATAAGTGTGTGGTGCACCTGTGTCTTCAGTTCCATGTTCAGGGGAAGGTGATGGTTTCTTGGGCAGCTGTGGGGCTGCCAAGCTTGCACTGCCAACAAGAACGAATCTTAATTTCAGTAAGGAGAGGACAAGAAATGGTTGTGTGGCAGGAGGTATAGGTCATGGACCCGAGGGAAGAGAGCTGAGTAGAGGACACTGGCCAGGTACCGGAGGAGTGATGCCTGGCCCGACAGAGAAGAAAGTGCATTTTGGAAAGGGTGTCAGTTTTGGAGAAGGGACTGGCTTAGGGAAAGAAGAGAAAGGGAGGAAGCAGACAAGCACAGGAGTTGAAGGAATGGGCAGACAAACCTTTGCCTACCCAAACATGCTTTCTCACGAGGTGGGGATAGAGACAGGATTGTCAGGGTGAATTTGAGGTTCTGTTGTTGGCAAATACCAACTCAGATGAGTGTCCTGCTAGTGCGCCTTCTCTCGGTGGCTGACAGCCTGCCACTGCAATAATTTTACTTTATTCAACCTGGCTGCTCTGTGTAGAGGCTGTATTAGACTGATGGAAGAACCATTCTGGCTTTTAGACAATACCATGTAATGGAATATCCTTTTTAAATCACACCACACAGATAAGATATTAAGACAACGTCTTTCAGATTAAATGTTAGAATGAAAGTATGCTTTCATAACTTCATTTTTGCCATGTTTTGCGGAAGTGGACTTTACGAGAAAACTGTAAGCAGCATTTATTTTTTTCCCCTGCAACAACACTGCTGGCCAGCGTGGTGCATATGATGAATTTGCTGTGAAGATAAATGAAACTCTTCTAGGCGGAGGCTGTGTGGGATTCCCAATTAATTTGCTGTGTTGTTTGAAGTTATGTAATAAAATATGGAAGGAATTGCAAGAAAGAGTATTTTTCTCCTGGATGGGATAAGCAGAGCCCTGCCTGAGGGTACTGGGTTATGTGCTGGCCAGTGCCACAGAGCAGCCTCTTGATGCAGCTTCTCCAAGCAGCATCTCCTGGATGCTCTCCAGTTAGAGCTGTGGTCTCTTCTGCTGTGAGCATCCATTTGCTTTGTGTGACTGGTGGCCATCTGACCAGCAGCTCAGGTCAAAACTGCTTTAAACACAACAGATACCATATGGTGTTAGATTGTGTGAAGCATTAGACTCTTCACGTTAAAAACTAATAGATTTTTGGAATTTGTAATCTGTATGTGCCATAGCATCTCATTTCTAAGATGTGTCATTTATCTAAAGAGATTTGCAGTGGAAATAAGTGTAATACAATATTTCTGAAGCATTTCGAAGATGCAGAAATGAATAAATAAAAGCAAGCTTGCATGCATTAAGACTCCTGTCTTAAGAAGACAGTTTCAATTTTTAGTTTCTCCAAGAAAAAAGGTGCAAGCAGAATGCTGAACATGGACCTGGGATGGGCAACAAATCACAAAGTTGATGATGAAGAGAGGAATTCCAGCAAGTCGGGAGAGCCTGTGCTCTGATGTAGTTGTGTTAAGTGAACCAAATTAATGATACATGATTCCTGATGATAGTTCTGTTACTTTCAATTTTTTCTTGCTGGTTTTGGCGGTTAATATTACAGGCTTTGTTGGTATTGCTTGTTTAATACATGTACTTTGTTGTTGTTCTGATGCTTCTTATCTGAAGGTGTCTTGCTTTCCCCTTTTCTACTCCAAAAATAATTAAATACTGTTTAATTACAACGAACCAATTTAGATAACAGGATGCTCTCGGTCACCCTTGTTGTAATAGTAGTAGTGATAAAAACAGTAGAGAAAACTCTTGTGTTTCATTGCTCTAAAGTAGGTGAGGTTTATTCATACCATGGGAAGGTTGTCAGCAGGTGTTTGTCTGCGCTTGGGTAGACAGGTGGCCACTGGGCAGCAGAACAAAAATGCCAAATTACTTTTTTTTTTATTATTATTATTATTATTCACTCAGAATCACATTTTGGATGCAATGATGTTGATCTGTAGAAAGTCCGAGTTCCCAATTTTGATACTTCAGTTAAGTTCTTAATGTCAAATGATACAAAAGTCCATCCTGTTAAAGTAAATATAGCTATTCTAGAAGGATGTATGTCCAACATTTCACTTCAGTAGAGGATATGCGTATTCTCATCTTTGATTGGTACTGTTCTTTTCATGTTTAAACCTGTAGTGTTCTCCTTGGAAGCACGTGGCCTGTGCCAGGCACACTCAACTAGCCCATGGAGCATGTGTGTTGCCTTCCTTGGCATCACCGCTCCTCATGGTGGTTGAGTGGGACATCTTCACCGTCCAGACAAAGGCTCTCCCTGTCCTAACCTGCAGTTAGGCCTCAGAGCAGTAGCAGAACTTCAGGAAGGGGATCAGCATCTCTGAGCACGATGCAGTCACAGCCAAGGCCGAAAGACCTCTGGGATATGGCTCTTTATGGTGACCTGCAGCCAAGGGGAGCTCATACTGGTGTTTGTGCTAGCGCTTCCAGAGCAGCACTGTGTCTTCCTGCTTATTCCTAAATCTGCTCCACGAAGGCTCCTGCAGGACTAATTCAGCCTTCATCTAGAAACCTTCCTCTCATGTGTTGCAGTAACTTGTAGGTAGGTGGAAACTTTGAGTTTCTAAACTGTAACATGGCTGGAGGAAATCCCAGTTCTTTGATGTTTTATTCCTATCCTCCATTTTATCCCTGGAAAAATACCTGGTTTAACTTTGAGTGTGAAGCTTTGCTGATCAATACGTTACAAGCATAGTAAAGTTCAAGAAATTGCCTCCATTACTATCTTGAGATGAGAAATTGATTTAGCTGTGTTCTCTCGCTGCTAATTCGTCTGTGCTTTACGTTCCCATAAAAGGTATTATGTGCTCCTTATTTTCCAGCAGTGTCATCAATCCTAATGAAGAGAGAAGAACAAAAATTTATTTTGTGTGTATGGGATAGCTGATCTCTGACTTAGCTCTTAATTTGTAAATGTTGCTGTAGGCTTCGCTTCTTAGCTTCTCCTTACTGTGCTTTGGTTATGTGCAAAATCTAGTGGCTGGTTAGATGACCTTATAATCTAAACCTCAAAAAATGAGATGCTGATTAAAATTTAATGAAAGGAATTAAAACCTCATCTGTGAAGTTTATGTATTTTTGCAGTGTTTGGTCCTGCGTTAATTACATTGGGAATATTTGCAGTATTTATCAGCTATCAGTTAACTACCTCTGGCCCTAAAATACCTGAAGTTTCATTCTTCAGCTGTGATATTACATAGGAGAGCTGTGCACATATCTGCTAATTTACATACACCTGCATATGGGTGGTATTGTAGCTTTGAAGGTGGTAGAGTGGGAAAAGCAGCCAAAACAAATAAGAAAAACAGGAAAAGGTTTTCCTGGGCATTCTGGTTGTTGCTTTTCCCAGTGTCCATTGGCCTGGTCTCTATAGGAAGCTGCCAGGGATGGTTTGCAGAATATTGTGGTTTTTTTAGGTTTAATACTAGTTCTCATGGAGGCACCCCGAGGTTAGTTTAAGGGACAACAAGGTCCAAACCAACTTTTATTAAAATGGTGAGAAACAGGGTTTTAGCACTCCAAAAGTGACTTAAATACAGGCTCGGATATCAGTTGAGGAAAATTATTAAGGGGCAGCAACTAATACAACAGGCGGTCCACAGTGTGCATGCCACATGGCTTCACCCAAAACAATGCCGGAACCGTCTCTGAGTCCGGGAAGAGTACACACTTGCCTGAACACGGTGCGGGATTATTCTTAAAGAGATACACGTACTCGTAGTGAGTACGGAAAGTGTACGCTCGCGATTCCGCGAGGAAATAATTTTATAATACACTCGCAGTCCTGCGAGGGTTAATTTACTTACACGTGCAAATGTGCATGGGATACTACACGTGCTTATGTGGAAGCACGGGAGGAAAACACACTCGCGATGGTGCAAGGAAATAATTTTATACGTGCTTGTATTAAGCACGGGAAGTTACACGTGCATATGTGCACAGGAAGTATAAATATACTCACAGTCTTGCGAGAAGTTTTACTCACACACGTGGCAGCAAGGCAGGCGGAGTCTCCATCCCGGGGAGGGGGGCTCTCAGCGGCAGCATCTTGCTCGTGCCCCGAGAGACCCGTGACAATGGGCGGAGTCTCGACGAGAATCCCATTTTTATATTGGCTGATCAGACCTGACTGTAGGCATTCCAGAAGCTTCTCTGCACCCCCACACTGGCTGTGGGGTGCCCCTGAAGCCTCCAAACATCCCCCACACTCGCCGCAGGCGCCCAGCGGCTTGCTGGCACCTCGGCACTCCTTCTCCTAATGGCCCTGGCCAGAGTCAAACAAAAGAAGCTGTTAGCCTCAAGTAGCAGAGAGAGAGGGAGATGTGCCTACTCCTTCCATACTGAAGGATGCGGGGGAGAGAGGCGAGTTTGCATCCTGACACACTAGTGTTCGTGGTTTCAGAGCAGATGGATCAGTAAAAAAGAAAGCAAAACTATATACTGTAACTTTGGTCATGATATAGCAGTTATTTTTTTTAATGAAGTTTAAACGTCTTGGCAAGTTCTAAACAGCTGTGTTAAAGTGCGGAAAGAAAAGTTTTCTCTTTTGGCTCTGCTGACATTAACCTCGGATTTTCCCTGTCTCTGAATATTTCTTGTTACAAACACAAAACGAAGGCATGCATACATGTGTCAGTGATCTAGACGATTCAGTATGCCCATTACAAACCAGTGTAAAAACCAACTTAGATAAATCATTAAGTACATGTGGGTTTATTAAAACCTGTCTTATTTCAACTAAGAGGCAAATTCATGGGATTTGCTGAGAAAAGCCATCAGCAGATAGGATGCAAGCAGGTAATAAAAGGTTTACTTTTGAGGATGTTTGTAGCATTTCAACTCACATTTGTAGCAAGACATAGACGTGCACAGATTTTAGTTATTGGGACTCAGCACAATAACGTTGTAAGCAAAAACTCACTAGGACCCAAGCAAAATCCACATGTCCTCGTGCGATGCTACCAGCATTTACCATCAGCTGAGATGTTCTGTTGAAGACAGACATTTTGGGCATGTTAGGCTTTGTGAGGAGCTCTGCTATCTCCTGTGGCGTGTGTTTTGATGGAGCGGGTTGGTGTCTGGATTGTGCTGTGGTCCCGTGTGTTTGCTGTGGGCTTGGGAGAAGGAGATGGGGGGAACAGAGGCTGGTGTTGGGCAAGACAAGGGAGCTGCTTGGGTTCGTCTCCTCCACCTTGGTGGTGGGCTGAGGGAGGGCACTGGTTTTGTGTGAGAATCTGCTGGATTTGGGGGGCTTCTTATTGCTGTATGGTGTAGTGTCAGAGCACTTGGGACCTATTATCAGAGATTTTTAAAGAATTGTTTTAACAAGTGAATTTTAGCATGAAGATGAGAGGAAGAAAATGCTAATCGAGGTCACTGGATTTACCTGTGCATTTCTTCTGCAAGCGGTTGTTTATACAGTTTCTTCTTATGGCTGGAATGACTTTCCAAATCCTGGCAGGGCTCAATGTGAATGGAGAGTTTCTCATTGACATCAGTGAGCTGTGAAATGCACCTGAAGCTTTCAGGCTTGTTTTGTTCAGGGCCTTCCCTAAAAGCCACCTTGGCAACAGCGCCTACAAAAAACAGATGTGTTGTTTTCATTTAAATAATTTAAGATGCCTTGTCTAGATATCTCTTCTGCACTGGGTGACAACCCGATTTTATCTCCTGCACCTTTGACTTTCATTATTCCCTCCCTTCCTGATTGCTGTACCTTCTCTTGTTTGTCTGACGTTCATCATGTAGGTTGCAAGCTCTGGGCCAGCAAACCTCTTCTCCGTGAGAGCATCCAGCACATCTTTGGGTTCTGTCAAAGCAGCGTAAGATGTTGTGAAATCTTCATGGTCTCTGTAGGAGACGCACAATCTTGTTTAATTTCTTGCATCAACATAACCCGTTCCTTATTTTGTAGTAGGTGCCGAACTGAGTAAGAAGAAAATATGAATTTACTTGTATTTCAGTCTCTAATTTGAGGGACCATGGATATATGCATCCCGGAGATTTGACAATGAAGCAGTGTCTCACTATCGATATGGGAAGGAGGCTCTTTGTTGTTCTTTGAGGGAGTTTACAGTGCTGATAGATGTCCTTGGCAATAGTGACTTGAAGAACAGAGCAGCATGGAGATACCATATTCATTAGAATTTAGTGTTTGATTATGTTACAATAGGAAGCTCATTCTTGCAGGTCTACTCATGGTTTGGGGCAAGCTGGTGATACTTTATAAGATAATCACATGGAGGAAAAAATTAATTTTCATTCTTTTGCTTCATGTTTAGATACATCACTTTGAAATCACAGAATGAAACCAGCATGAAATGTTATGGCAAAGACAGCACAGCAAGATACAGGAGTCTCCCAAATCCTCAAAAATCAGGTAATGTTGCAGCATCCATGTGTCCACTTCCAAAATTTGGTCTTGGGTCTCTGTGGCCTTATTGTGGCTTTATTCTCAAATATGGCTAGTGTGGTGGTTTTGTGTCCTGTAAAACATTAATTTATGTACTGCGGTACATATGACGCTGGAGATCCCCACACATTTAAGTCTTTCTTAAAGGTCTACCTTGGCCGTGTTGTCCCATACAAGCAAAATCAACATTACCTCTTCTTCAGCCATGGTGGTCAGTTCTGCGTAGCTGTCGGACTGTGCTTGGCTCCATGGCTAGGTACCAACATGATGTATTTTTGGGGGAGACACTAGTCTCAAAATAGCTGTTCCCTCCCTACAGAAAGCTTAGCCATATGCTTTTTTCCACATACTGTTACTTCTGCCTTTTTTTTTTTTTGTTTATCTGTCTCAGGATGTTTCCTTCTTGCCTGTTTTTGAAAATACCAGCATATGTTCTCTATTTCACAGCATTTACAGTTACAGAAAAAGGCGATCACATCACAGACTTCGGAGCATAAACACTGCAGAGGTCAGGAAGAAGCTAGTTAAGTCATTATAAGGATGCTCACCCTATACTGAAATTGTGTGCTTATCACAGCTACGGTAACAACAAGAGCTGATGGAATGGTATTTGAGTGGAAAGGCATAAAAATTTCTCTTCCTCCCCCAAATCAACAGCGGTGACCAGAGTGAGCAAGATCTAACCTCTGTGTCCTCATGCTGCGGTTGTGTCTGTGGAGCTAGGATCTTGCTGGGGATAAACAGGTCGCTCAGTTTAGTAACAGAAGTAAACTAAAACATGAAATTGAGGGCAATTTTGATAATGGGACATGTCTATTTTCCAGGAAGCATTTGAGAGTATCGCCCTTGATGCACAGTCAGTAAAGCCAGATTGGCTGAAGAGATTTCAAATCAAGTTTCGTAGACAGCTTCAGCCCTGGTCAAATATGCAGTAATGTAGTGGTGAATATGGAAAAAAAAACGTGTTGATCACAGGTGAAGAGCCCCTTTAATTAATGTTTTCTTCTGTAACCTTTTTAGTCACTTAGTCATGGAATATGCAATTCAAGTGCCCTTCTGGCTTCAGTCAAGGTTTGCATATTTTATTTTTATTTTTAATCAGTATTGTGAGCAGATCACATCATTTTGTATTTGCCATTTTTATGAAGTAATGTGATACCTGCATCAGCCGCAGTTCTCAGAACCCTTCAAAGTACCTCGAAACCGTAATGCCACTTAAGTGACAGCAGAGATAATCAGATTTGTTGAGGCAACCTTCTTTGTTTGTTTGGGACTCATGGAACTGTATCTCCCTTAAAGTAAATTGAGTTAAAGGCTTTATTTAGAAATCAGCCTCCTCTTCTTGAATAACCAGAATTCTGTCAGTTTTGAGAAAAAAAAAGATCATTAAATTACCAGTGCCTCAGAATGAGTTTTCTACTTATAACTTAGATCAAAAGGAGAGGAAAATATTTCTGCTTGTTTGTCTTCCTTTCTCCTCCCCCTTTTCTAGAGATTTTCCTGAGATGATCAGCTGTTGTTTTTGCTGTTGTTTTTTTGTTGCCTTTTCTTTTAAACTTCATTGAAGTAGAGAAATTGCTCAGTTCCCCTCCCAATGCTGTTGTTGCTCTCCCCTCCCCCGAGTCCAATGTGTTCTTTATTAAACCGAATTAGGACATTCTAGTCTCTCGTAAGAATGGAAATGGGAACAGCTTAAATGAGCAGCCACATGAGACTCAGCAGCCTTTCCAACTGCACTGCAGAAGGAGCTCAGCTGCAAAGGGAATGATAATTTTTGAAGGATTTGTTCAACTGTTGAAGAATTACAAGTATTAATATTAAAAAACAGCTAATCTGTTTTCCCCATCCACTTTAAGAGCATATACCCTTCTTACTATTCTTGCTATAAAATCAGTGTACTAAATATTTTGCTTCCTTTCCATCCTCTTTTCACTCTTGAAATTACTTTATTTGCTTATGTTCTTGTATACTGAAGTGGGCTTTTTTGTTGGTGGTGGTTTTGCCCAAGTCCTCCAGTCTTTAGGGTTGTATGTGGATATGGGCCTGGATTTGAGCCCTCTGCCTTCAAAGAAAGCCGAAATGCAAGTGTGGTAGAAAACATGTGAGCAGTTGTATCCAGAATGGGGATGAAAAGGTCTTCAGCCCTATAAGCATTTGTCTTTGAGATATATATACATATATAAAACGTATCCTCTATAAAATTGCTTTTGGTCCTTGAAATCCATATTACTGTTTTGGTGTCTATTCTAACCAAAATAGCCATGAACCTGATACCTTTTCACCCTTGTTTTCAGTCTCCACCTCTCTTTATTGCGATATCAGATGTCTTCAGGGTTTCTGTAGATAATTTTTTAAGAAGAAAATTTAAAAAAAAAAAAATCTTTGAGTTGTTGTCTTCTCACCTCTTTCCCCTTCTCTCTCTGCTAGTTCACCCAGCCACCTTGCTTTGGCATTTGAAATGCCAAGTTCATCCCATTCCAGTGCTGCGGTGCTTTTTTTTCACGTGCTTCTTTCTTGTGCCAAAAACAACTGGAGCTGGGGCTTGAACAGTGGCTACAGAAAGAGCTATAGGAGCAAACCTGGCATCTGAGCAGCCTGCAAGAGCACGGGAGTCTCTGAAATACACCACTCTCAATGCTGCTCAGCCTTCCAGCATTGCCACCGTTGCCACATCTGAAGATACGGGAGTAGCGCCAGCTCCACTCCTGAGAGCTGGGTTTGGGTAATCCAGCTGTGTCCCTTATTGGGTAGCTCTCTCTTGGTTTTTAAAGCCGCTCTTCTTCATGGGTTCTTAGTGGTAGTTGTACTTCAGTAGTGCCCAGCTGAAAATCATGCCTGTCTCTTACTTAAAGGCTGAATTATAGTTGGCCTGTGCAGCAGGGGCTGCTGGCAGCATCAGTATTAGATCAGAGGCTATCAGGGCAGGAACTGCTGTGTATTCCTGTGTCTGTCCTGAAGGAAACTCAGAGAGTGAGATGATGTGAATAGTAGTTGTCTAGATTTAGGAATAGCTTTGCAGACGATCTCACAGCTCTGAACAACAAACAGGCCAATAAAAACATTCTCTTTGGAAAAGGCTAAAAATTGAATAAGATAAATCCTGTTTTGTTTCTACTGAAGCAAAGTCTGGGGGAAAATTGAAAGAAAGAAAGGAAGGAAGGGAACAGATATCGTCTGGTTTTGGATTTCATCATACCTGCTGTTAAAAAAGAAGCTTACATTCTAATAGCAAAAGGCAGCCACTTGAGAAAACCCTGTCTCAGGCTGTGCGACTGGAGGGCAGGAAGGCACAGTTAAAACATGTCTCCAGTGTTGGGAGAACACATAGCAATAACACATTTCTATAAGCATGCATGCCTTGAGTTAAGAGTTATAAAAAATGGTTTAGACTGCTAGAAGTGGTGGTTAAACTTGCTTTAACTGATCTGTTACTGCCCCAAAGGGAGGGACATGCAGAGGGTTGGTGCCCCAGCAAACAAGCATCTGCCGGTATTGTTGCTCATGAGTAGCTGCAGGTGCTCTGTCCTGTTAGTTCAGGCTAACTACTAATTCATCTATAAAAGCATATAGATTTTTGCTTAAAGTGACAGCTGAAAAACTAGAAATAAGTTGGACAAACCACAGGATCTAGTTCCCTCTTGATACACAGCTGTGCAACCTACTGAGATGGCTTAGATCAGTGCTATAATAACTTTACAGCCTATTCATGAGTCTGCTGCTTTCAGCATCTGCTCTCCTAGAGCCTTTTGTCATCCCTCTCCATTAACTTTGTTCTGAAAGTATAACTGGCTGGCGCTCAGTCCTGGTTTTGCAGCCCACACCCAGCCCAGCTTCCAAGCCCTGACTTATTTGCAGTTAACGTCTTGCTCGGAAATTCATGTGGATTCGGGCAGTTCAGTAACATAACTGTGGCCTTTACTAGGGTTGAAAAATTCTGCAGGTGTGTGATGGAGCTGAGGGTGGTTTTGTATTTTTTATAATTACCATCTCCTTGGTATGTTACTGCCCGCTACCTTCTCTAAGATCCGACTCTCCAGTGTTACAGTTTTGTGGAAAAGCAGATCACCTACATTGAAGACTGATAACATTGGTATATTCTTCCTTTTCGTGTTGACCGGAATTAAGTTATGGCACCCTTCCAGGAGAGGCTGTTATTGTTATTGCCTTACAGTTGCTCGTGTTTGAAGAGGGAGACAGTTGGAGTGTGTCAAGGCATCTCAGCGCTTGGCGTGTCCTTGACGCTCAGTCGGGAGAAGGGAGCTGTATGAGTTGCAGGGGACCACACTGAAATGATGGAAATGAAAGAGCTGGAGTGAAACCTTGTCTCTGAAATCAATCGAACTCCCATTAGTTTGAGTCCAGATTCCATCCATAAACTTAAATAGGGTATTTCTCTTTCTAGGCGGTCCTACAGAGATGTTTCTGTGCTTTTGCATTTGTTTTCATATTTCTTTGTAATGGTTGCGTAATTAGGATATATCTCTAATGTCAGAAATGTGATAGATCGAGTAGCATAAACGACTGTTAGGAAGACAAGAAGCACAGAACTGCAGAACCATCGTTGCTTTAAATACCCCCTGCTTTTAGTTGTTCAGTTTAACCGTTTAGTAGTTAAAGTTGTTTGATAAATTGCAGTGATGGTTGTTTAGGGACAAGTGCTAAACCAAAAGGAGAAAGAACACCCTTTACTTCCTGAAAGAAAGAAATCATTCACTGGAAGAAACGGAAATCATTCTGTACACTGCCAGCAGCTTCTCAGTTGGCCAGAGACTGACTTTGTCCCTAAAGCCTTAATGATGTTATGTACAGCACCGAAACACTCTGTTAGATTTTAATCCCACACAAAATGTATACTGTGAGCATTTTGTTAAAGCTGATCACAAATGCTCAGCATATAGAGCATCAAGCCCTTGAATTTAAGCTGGTTCAAGTACTAAAAACAAAACAAAAGCTAGGATCTAAGGGACTGGCTTATTACTGATTATGCTTTTATCAATGTGCCTCTCTGTTCTTCTTCTATGTTACCTGAAGGTAGAAAAACAAAGCTTTTAAAATATTTGCACTCTTCTTCCTCCAGCTCAGTGATGCTTTTGAAAGGAATGTTTTAATATTTTCTTTTTTGTTGTTGTTTTTTTTTGGCAGGGGAATAAGTGTTTGAAAACAATGCAAATTTTTTCAAATGTGATTCTCATAGTAACTGAACTTTCCAGTCCTTTTGTGACTTGATTGGTATTTTAATATAATAATCCGTTATGTTTTTTCAGATCTTTACAAATGTATCTGTGTAACTGTAATGATAATTAGGTAATCCAGCTAACAGACAGCAGGATGTCCCACGTCTCAGCCATGAGGCGAGTTGAGGATGCTGGAGCTGCTCGAAAGGAAATTTCTATGAGCATTTTTTAAAAATTATTTCTTCTGAGGGAGGGAAAGAGAGAGTTTTGTGCTAATGCCTCAGATGTAAAACCTTCTTGACTGTTTTCCCGTACCCTGAGAAATATGACAGGTAACCCCCAGGTGAAAGGGGGCAGTAAGTGGAGTTTGGTGCCTGCCCAGGGGCTGGCGCTTTCTCTGGTGACTACAAAACCAGCCGTGGCTGCTGGTGCAGGTGGCAGCATCCGCCACCCTGGTGCTTCTGCCTGTGAGAGGAGTAGGGAGGGGGTCAGGGGCCTGGCTGGCTGCTTGATTCATTTTTATACCAAAATCATGTTGTTTGCAGCCTTAAGAACAAGTGTTTTTACTGTCCTTACTCCCAAAATTCTTGCAGTCTTAATTGTCTCTTGGAGACATTAATTCTTGCTCACTGGTTTGCATCACTGCTATTTCTTGTCCTTTGACTAATGCTTGTCACTTCAAGCTTTAAAAAGAAGGGCCAAAACCAAGGAACTTGGTATAAATTAGAACACTGCTAATAGGTGAAATGGGACATACCTCTTATACAGAAGGTTTGTTGGTAGTTCCAATAGTGCCGTGTTTTTTTGGGAAGATGTTTTCAGAGCATCTCAGCTGAGCTTTCTTAACTTGGCAGGTGTAAGAGAAGATGCATATTCCTGTGTAGGATCCATCTTTTCCTCTAAAAGTTGATGGCCTTTCAGTGTGAAATATCACACAGTGTTTATTTTTATGCCCTTGGAATGTTTTGTGGAGGCTTTGTTCAGTTTCCCTTCATAATTTTTAATAGGAAGTCTTTGAAGTTGGGTTGCGGCTGAAAAATCTTGTTGGCAGCCTGACCATTCATTGTTGACTCCTATCTTTTTTTAACTGTGCATCCATAAAAATCTGGAAGGGAGTGTTTTCAGAGAAGCTATGAAGCAATGTATATTTCTGGAAAGGGGAAATAAGCTTGCAATTATTTTCAGCCATTATTTGTCACGTGAAAATGTTACATGCTAATGGCTGCAGATGGTTTACACAAAAACTGCATACAGACTGAAAGCCCTCTTCACTGGGAGCTATGGTTTTCTGTCATACATTGCACTAGAGCGGAAAAGGGTTTTTTTTGCCTGCAGCAATGTATTACCCTTATTTGCTGTTGCTAGCACAGAACTTCTTAACATGCATCTGGCAACAGTTAAAATTTTCTCTATCACTGACTTCACATTTATCCATCTAGATCAAGGATTCTCCTAAATTTAAAAGGTAAGGGCATCAGTTCACGGGAGTCTTTGGTGAAAAGCGCTATGTTTAGAAAGGCAGATGTGAAGGAGTCAGAGTTAAGGTTGTGGTCTAATGTTTTTGTGCTCTGCTAAAGTTCAGAAACAACTTTTACATTAGAACGTATTTATGTGTACATAGGCATGTTGTACCTCTGTGCATGTGTATGATTATAGACACAGTGATTGCTTCATACTGTGGAACAGTAAAACAACTGTATATGGTGCCTATATATTTTGCTTTATTCACTGAAAACAGTACAGATGTCCATAAAGTGTTACTTTGAATTAGAGTTTATACAGTAAAAATGCTAGAAGTTTGCATTTGGTATAAATTAGTCTGTTACAGTAATGCAAAGTAAAGAAGGAAGGATGAGAGGATTGAACAGAAGTTGGAATTCAGCACTCCCGACATAAAGTGAGTGATCAGAAAAGTTTTCCAAGGTGTGTTTTGGGTCCTGGCATTAATCAGATTCCATATAGACAGAGCAAACAAATCCATGTGCACAGATGCAGTTGGGTAACTATACTCGTGATTTTTTATTTATTTATTTTTAAATTGTCACAGCAATATGTTGCATCTTATTCTTCTGTGACGCTCTATTTTTGTACCACCGGTGGACACCTCCTGTAGATACCGTGGAAGCTGTGAGAAGCTGTGGCAGGCTCTGTGCAAATCCCAGATTGCAAATTAGTTTTCTGTATGTCCTTCTAGACACTGATATCTGATTATGGTCAGCTTTGTTCAAAGCCCTGGTTTTCTTTTACCTGCCTTTTTAGGCCTTTGTGGAGGCACCTGTGGTGTCCGCAGTACTTGATTTTGTATTTTGAAACGGGTGTGTTGCTTCAGACAAGAAGGCTGTGACACTAGGAAGGTGACTTGGCTTGATAGTTAACTGTCTGGCTAAAACTAGTCCTGAGAGAGCAATATGCGGCCAGCTAAAACTGCTTGAATGTTCATGTACTGTAGGGGAGAAAACCAATTTTGAAGAATCGGCCTTTATTGGTTCGACAGAATGATTTTATCAGAGCACTAGAGAAGAGGCAGGATAATGGGATGAGATGAAGTAATCTAACTGCTCTGGAATAGCACAGCTGCTGCAATTTTGCATCTGATTATGCATTTCAAACTAGGAGATTTTACAGTTTCCTTTGAGGCAATAATAATAACAGTTTATGCAGAGAAGCAGTACTTACCTTGTCTTTCTCTTACTCCACAGGTGCCTGGCATGCTGAACCTATCGATCTGTGTCGAATTTGCGCTGTGGTCCATTTATTGAAGATGTGAAGCAACGTCAAGTCTGAGATTGGAATTACTGACAGACTGGAGGAAATCTTAGTCCTGATGTGCACATGGACATGCTGAATTATAAGTAATTCTGGCTTCTTTTTCTCTCCCTCCCTCCCCCTCACTCAGCTATCTCAGGGTTCATAGAGATTCCAATGGTTCGTGTGCCTGTAAGTTTGGAACAGAAGTGACCAAAAATGGGGGACCAGCAATTGTATAAAACTAACCATACTGCCAACAGCAATGAGAACTTGTACTACCAACAACACCAAATGAACTCGCTTCCATCTCTAAATCACAGCTATGGGACATCAGTTATGGATGCTCCCCAGGCATCCCCTCTCTCCCCACAGTTTCCCCAAGATTCAAGAGACAGTATAGCTTTGCCTGTAGGTTCAAAAAGTCTTGGGTCAATGGATACATCTAGACAAACCAGTTGGACACATTCTGGCTCAGGAAACCATGTCACAGTGAGGAACAACTTGAATAATCAAAGCGCAATGTGGAGCCCCCTCGGGCAGGGGGAGTCCCACGACGGATACCAATATTCTTACTCTCAACCCAGTGAAAATCGATCGCAAAAAATTACCAGTGGGGTCCTGCATAAATTGGACTCCTTTACTCAAGTATTTGCTAACCAAAATCTGAGGATTCAAGTCAATAACATGGCTCAGGTTTTGCACACTGAGTCTTCGATGGCGGATAATTCTGGTGACAGTGCACTCCGGCAGCTGCTGTCCCAGAAGCCAGCGGTTGAGCAACAGCCCGTAACTTCCAGCATACAAAGATATCAACCAGTGCCACAGCAGACACACACGAATTTTGCAAGCACACAGCAAAAGCAACAAATGCAAGTCATGCAGCACCAACAGCTGTACTACGACTACCAGCAGCATTTGTCGCAAATGCAGATGCATTCTGCGTTTCAGCAAGGACAGACACACGTTCAGCAGATGCAGTCCCAGCAGCTCCTCCCGCAACAGATGCAGCACTTGCAGCAGACTCAGTACTATGCTCAGCCACAGCAGGGACATCAGCGGCTCTCGATACAGGAGATCCAGCAGCAGCAGCAGCAGCCAGCCCGGCAGCAGCGGCAGTGTCCAATGCAAATAGCTCAGTATTACCAAACGCAACCTGTCATGCAGCAGTTACAGCAACAGCAGCAACAGATGCAATTGCCGCTTCCTCCCTATCACAGGGAGCCCGATCCAAAGACTATGCATGAGCCACACCAGTACCCTCAGGATCCAAGTCACCCTGTGCAGCTTATCCAGTTGGGAGCAGTGCCTCAGTATTGCTACCAAGATCCCCACGAACAGTACAGGCACTTGTACTCACAGAATTTACTGCAGCAGCAGCAGCAGCAAGACCAGCAGAAGCAATACTCCAGTGAGAGCAGGGCACCATCTCTGAACTCCCACGTTGGCCTCACTCCACCTGAGACCACAGAGGATCCTGCACAGCAGGAGGTTAATTCTGTAGGTAACGCTGTCCCTCATCGAACTCTTTTGCCACCCTCGGGAGTTCACCTGAACAACAAAAGCTCTCAGCAAGACTCTCCCAGTGCTGCGTGGCCTCAGGTAGGTAATATATTAGATCTTTGCTCAGCCAAACTTGTTTAGAAGAAGAGTAGTGAGGTGTGGAAGCAAAATGATTGCAGGAGAGCCAGGAGATCAGGGTGTGAGTGGTGGGCATTGCTGGGATGTTTTGGGGAACTGCCTCAACACACTTGTCCTGTCTCCATCGCTGGGTTGGCGCAGGGCCAGGCTGGTGGCTGCACGGAGCTGCAGCCGTGGGGCTGCTGCTTCCTCTGCAAGAGGCTTTGGGAAGTTCTGTCTCTGTTTCTGGGGAGGAGGGACCCAGTTACAACAAAGTGCTCTTGCTAATTTTTCAACGCCTGAGGTTCCGATTGTGCAGGAAGAGTTTAGCCAGCTCCCTGTTTTCAAAAGGTGATACTTCTGGGTCGGAATGAAAGCTTCAAACAGCAGATGAGTGTAAGAAAACTTGCACTAGCCATGCTCATGGAGGCACTGATTTAGTAGAGAAATGCAAGACTCTCAACTCAGAGGCTTTTAATATTAGTAAAATCATATGAAAAATGTAGACATAATGCTGTGAGTACCTTCATTTATGCATTAGTATTTCCTGAAAAATTCTTTTTTATTTTTTCCCCTTTTCTCCCCTTTCCTCCTTTGATAGCAGGTGCAACTGTCAGATGGCAGACTGCAGTCGCTGTCCCCAGAACAAAGGTATTCTTAAAAGATTGATTTTTTTTTTCTTTTTAATTTAAATATGAGAGATAAAAAGGAGTGCTGTAACTTAGAGAGTGGGAAATGAACTCTGGGTAGGTAATAACTGTTGCTCTTCTAGAAACATCTATAGTTTTGTGCTTTGTGAATTTAAGTTTGTGTGATTTCCACTCACCCCATCCAACAATAAAATCAAATAAGTGTTTTGTCTTTCAAAAAAGAAAGAGGAAAAAAAAAGGAACTGAAGAAGCAAAAGCAGGAGGAGCAGTTTGCTCTCAGTGTTGCATGTAAGAAAAGGGACAATACGTGGTTTGGATCAGTGATCTGCAGTGTTTCTTAAGGTCTCCCCTCTGAAGGGTGGAGATGTACTCTGGCACTGTTGTCTACCATAGGTAGGGGAGTTGTGTCCAGATATTTGTTAACTGCTGTCATAAGTGGGGAAATGTAGGTCTGTCAGGACAGATCTCGTGGGTTCTCAGACTTTTCCATACAGAGGGCCATATTTTGATGAGCGTGTCCTACTCAAAACTTCGCTTCTCCCCATCTTGGGAGCAGCTGATCTAGGTTATTGACCACATTTCCACAGCACTGACTCCGTGCTCACTTGTGGCTTCATAACCATCTAACTGTAAAATTTTATTGACTTCCTTCACTAAAAAGCTTCCTCTGCAATAAAAGGAACATGCCAAACTAATGTCTCTTCTTCTGTTCCATGCTAAAAAATGAAAATAAAAATAGTGGCCAGAACAGAGAAGCGCTTCCTGAGAGAGCTGATGGGAAGACCAAGCTAATGTGTTCAATATGCTTGAAGGAGTTTAAGAGTTTGCCTGCTCTAAACGGTCACATGAGGTCACACGGAGGAGTAAGAGCATCTCCTAATTTCAAACAGGTAGCAGTAGCTGTTCATTTTACTTCAGTATTTGGCGCTCTCCTTTCCACGTGGATGTTTGCTTGCTTTGCCATGCTTTGCTTTGCTGTCAAAACCTGTTCTTCTCAGCGCTGTTTTGTTATGTCACACCCCGTCTAAGTAGAAATGCACATAATTCTGCTAATTTGTTGGTCAGAGCTCTGGCTTTAAAGTCAGAGGCAGTGGTGGAGGACAGAACAGCATTTTTTCCCTCTCTGGTTCTCTGCACATTACAAGAACACTCTACGAAGTCATGTCAGGAGCATCTAAATCTTTTTCCCCTCATGTTTGTTTATTATATTAGAAATATCAGGAACATCAAGTCTTCCTTATTTTCATTTGGACTATTTGGATGACTAAGGGATGTTTATTGGAAGCCTTCCCAGGCTTTAATTGAAGGAGCAGGATTGTTGAATCTTTGACAGCTTTCCTCCCCTGTGTTTTAGTTCTATAGGTATCAACAAATAGCAGACCAAAAATGTGGGTTTGGTTGAATTGTTCTGCATAGAAGTAACTTGCCCCGTCAGTCAGTCTTTCTCTGCCCTGATATTTTACAAGTTCTGTCCTAACTGGGGATAACACAGGAAGGCAGAGAGCTACCAGAGTTACACCATCTGTGTCTTTGTTTTTAGGTGCCTGATGGGGAATTCTGTCTTCACAGGGATAAAAAGAGCATGTGTTTATCTCTTCTCCTGCAAGTTATCTTGTAAAGATACTTAATGTGGTTATTTATCACTGAGGCCGAATCCTATGTAGGAGCCATAAATAATCTGCCAGCTTCACTCAAGGCAAATAGAGTCCAAGAAGCGATGCTGTTGCATGTTTTGTAACCCTGGCCACTTCTTTTCAGCCCCGGTGCCTACGTTGCGTAGCGTTATCAATCCAGAAGTAGCCCTCCCTCACTCGGGCTGAAAGCCTTTAATTGTCTGTACAGGATGAAGGAGAGAAACCACCCCAGCAGCCGCTGCCTAAAGAGGTGGATGGCCTCGCGCCCATCGTCATGCCAGTGTCTGTCCCTGTCAAGCTTCTGTCACCTGAGCCCAGCCCGCAGCCCTCTGCCAGCGCTGCCACAGCCGCAGACAAGCCTGCCAGCTCTGTGTCAGATGATGAGATGCCCGTTCTTGTGAAGATGACTTACTCTCCACCGTGCAGTCCAAAAGTGGCCAACCCCTGCTCATCTGCTGTGAGTGCTGCCTTTCTTGCCACTAGCTGTGCTGCGTCTGTTAAATCCCTTTGCTTACAGTGCTGCTACTTTCTAAAATGTCCGTACTTTAGGATCTTTTCTGGAATCTTCATGATGCCTAATAAACAAAAAAGGCCTGTAGCATCATAGCACTTCTTCCCCAGTCATATGAAAATAATAATTTTCCCTTTGCTGCGGAATCAAGACCTCAGCTGAAAATAAATCATTTGAAATTGGAACGTGATATTCTTTTATCCCACTAGAACAAAGGGATTTAGTATCTTTTTACTGGTTTTGTTTTTGTTTTGTTTTTTGGTTTTTTCCTTTTCAGGCTGCTTTGTTTTTACGTTGTTGCTTAAATTCAGCAATTTTACTTCTTCTGTTTTTTAAAGTCAGATATATGTGCTTGTCATTTGAGCTGAAGATAGGAGGGTACTGTGCAATGCTTACAGTGTGTGCTCTAAGCCAATGTGAAGCTTGCAGACTCAGAATTTTTCAGTGAAGTCATTTTTTCCTTTCTCTCTGCATGCATCAGATCTAAGGGTTAATCACTGGGAATTCTGATACAGGAAAAATAGCTATGCTTAGTGCTTTCATTTCACTTGTAAAACTGAAATGGATGCGTACTCAAATGAGATGTGAGAATGCTCTTTATTGTTTTCCTGAAAGAGTCCTGGAGCAAGCAGTATTTATTTCACATTCCAGTGTAGGAATAGATGCTGCTCGTTCCTTCAAATCCTTGCTTGCGGACTGCGCCATGATAAGAGATTACTGGGGAGTATAAATACTGTATGGTATTATCTGTGTAAGACAGAGAAATACTCTTGTGATTTTTTTTTTTCCCTCTCTTTTTCCTCCTTTTTATGAGGCTGACGGCCAAATGAGGAGGCAGCATGTACCATCATGGGTGACTCTTTATAATAATTGTGTATTTATCACTCCCCTTCTGATCTTTCACTCAGACATACACGCTAATTTTAAATCTATATATACAATCTTTTACTCTCTTCCTTTCAGACAGAGGTTTTACACATAAGCTTCCACTTCACTGCATCTCATAATACTTAGCTTGTAACTCAGCAGCACAATTTTTGTTTCCTGTTTCTAATTTCTGGAGAGAAAAGGGACAGTCTTTTCTGCATCCTTGGGCTCGGAGTGGGAGATCTTCTCTAGAGACATCAGAGTAGGTGGCTTGGGCTTGTGTATTTCTGCAACGTATGTATAGTGACTGTGATTAAATCTGCCAGTGTCTGGCTAAATGTACATTCACTTAAAATTATGCTTGCAGTCTTTGTTATTGCCCAAGCAAACTAAACTCATGCAGTTTCCTCTCTGGATCCTATCTTTTATATAAGCAGCAGCATTGGAAATGTTCAAAGATCAAAAGATCTAGAGTTTCCTTTTCTGTAGAGAGATTGTGCCATCGGAGACTCTTTTTTTTTTCTTAATACCAAAGAACTGGAGCTGGGTTGCATTTATTTATACTGTGCTTTGGGCTGTCCAGAGAAGTTCCCACAAAGCTCATGGAACTGGTAAAATCAAACAGCGAGGCTACAGGACGGTGAGCAATCAAATAAGGTCCCTCAGGATCTACCCAGGACTTCCAAGATGTTGTCTTGGTTGATTAGTTTGCTTTACACGAGTGAGAAAGGACCACCAGGTCTTTCACATTTAAAGAGCAGAACAAAATGAGCCTTTGATCAAAGATGTGGATCTGGCCTTCTATTTTTTTTCAAGGTTGGTTTGTTTGTTTGTTGTGAGTGTGGTGTTTTGGGGTGGATTTTTTTTGGTCTGTAGTTTGTTTTTCCTCTTTTTTCTTTTATTTTCTCCTCGAGTTTAGGGTCTTTTCCCCTTTCTCCTTTTTGAACACTAAATGTTAACCATCGTGATGGACTGTGTCTATCCTTACAGGTAACCCTCATCCTTTCGCTGTTCTGAATGTCCATTATAAACAAAATACTCAGTAAAGCTGCATTTTTTTCCTGCAAAAGGAAAACTCTTCCAAAACTTAATTTTTTTGGAAAGAAAAAATGTCAACAGCTGTTGGAGAGGATACAGCCATGATCTAACAGAGAGGACAAGACCTCTGTAATCAAAAACATTTCCACAAGCTGGAACGTATTAACATAAAGGATAAAGGATGACTGTGCTAACACTCCTTTAACATGATTTTTATTGGGTGAATGTGATGTTCAAGAACCACCCATGGTGTAAAGATGTATGTTGTCTAAACATACATAGTAGTAATTTACTTTATGTAGTAGTAGAATTTACCAGATGATGCAGACATTCTGCAGTAACCCTATCTGTCAAAAATTTTCTTTGGCTTTTCGAGTTTATCGTAAAGAAGATCCACAATCTGAACACCTGAAAGCAGTATATTTAATACTGTGTTCATCTGCCAGCTTCTGCGGGTTCTTAAAGCACAACCTGTTTCTTCCCACCTCACCCTCCCCAACCTGCTCCCCTACCCCTCTCCCCAGATCCAGATTCCAGGTTTGCACAAGTTCTGTGCCTTCTGCTTCTTTGGATTCTAGGGGTTTATTGTTAAATGATTTTTAACAGTCAAATTCTAGAATTCTAGGCATGTTACAGTGTGTGAATTTCCCAAATGGTCATCTACTACACTTCTTGCTCCAAAGAAGAAGGAGAGAGTTAAGTTCAAGATTTGTTGCAGCTGGACTGTACTCAGGCTGATGGGAATGTAGTGATAAGAGGCAAAGAATTTGAATTTATTACATTTTTCTTCCTTTCCTGCCGCTGAGTACTGCAGTAATTTCACTGAGCTCATGTGTCCTTCCTAGTCAAACAAAATAAATGCATTGGAAAACATCTCGTATAAAGTTTCCAATAAACCGTGACTGAGTAATGAAATAACTCCTAACAGCCTGTATGTGTTCAGTGCAGATTGAAGTGCCCGGGGTGTTTGGGTGGAGCTGGAGAAGGGTGTGGGGGACTCAAGGCCTGGGAGAGCCATTCCCTGCACCTCCAAAAGCAGGCAGCAGCCTCTCTATGTCTGCCCGAGGCTCAGCCCAGCCTTTACCAAGAGGGCTTGCTGAGAAGTGTGAGCGTAATTTGTCCTGGATTTTCTTACTCCCCTCCTTGAGGTTTCTGTGTAGGAAAAGGTGCTTTACTGACCAGGCTTATTATGGTGGCACCCAAATAACTGCCTGGTGGTAACAACTTTTCTGTGGCTGTTGCCCTAAGCTGTAGGGGACTGTGTGCAAACCACATTTAAGCATACCTAAACACTCAAGTTCTACGTGTTTTCATTTAGGAAATTAGCAAAAAACCTCATCAGACTGCTGTAAAATTGGAAGAGAACTTCAAACCGTTGCAGGACAAGAAGAAATATCGGCACAGACCCGAACCACTCTTCATACCTCCTCCTACTTTCAACTTCAGCATGTCCCACTCTGGTGCCACCCTGTACCAGAGTCAGCTTCGCTCTCCCCGTGTCCTCGGAGATCATCTGCTGGACCGGACACATGAGCTGCCTCCCTACACTCCGCCACCAATGCTTAGTCCAGTTCGGCAAGGGTCTGGTCTCTTCAGCAGTGTTATCACATCATCTCATAGCACCTCACATACCCAGCTGCCACTTACTCCACTGACACCTACTCCACGGGTGCTCCTGTGTCGCTCTAGTAAGTACTACATTTACAGAGTGGCAGTATGTAGAAAATACCACTGTCCTCTCTTCTGGTGTTATCAGGTTGATGACTTTCATGTGCGCTGATGTAAAAGTCACCACAGGAAGAGTCCATCGTTATTGGGGGTTTTGCCCTGGATTTTGTAGAGGTGTGGTGGTAAAGCGTAACGTGAATAGAGGAGGCTAACCAGTGAGTAAGGCTGTGCTCTTGCAGTGGGGTCTGCCTCAGGAGAGGACGGGCATGCCTCTTGTTGCATCAAGGCCATCTGAAGTGCTGGGAAAAGACGTGGTTTCAGACATGGGGTTCACTTTAAGTATTTGTTGCTCAGTGCTTCACAAGAAAAGATGTCTAATCATACATGATTAGGGCAGTAGAAACTTCTGCAAGTTAGGACATTTCTGTTACCTGTAACGAGTTAAACTGTTTCCATGTCTAAATATTGTTAAAGGGTAATTTTTCCTTAATAGACTGGATGGTAGGGAGGTGGCAATGGCGCCCAGGAGGTGGAGCATCAGCAGCGACACAGCTGTTACCAAAATACCCTTTTAAACTCCAAAACTCCAATCTCTGTTTCAGATAGTATTGATGGAAGTGTCATTCCAGTGACGCCTGGGCCTGGAGAACAGACAGTTGAACCGTAAGAAAAACAATATTGTTTTTGTTACTGCTTTTATAGACTAGGTCCAGCCTACAGCGTGCAGCCTGAAGTGTTTTGAACTTGGCAGGTGGTGTTCAACTGCCTGAGGTCGTGTTGGGCTGGATGCATTTGAGGTTCCTCTGGATGGTGGCTGAGGACACTGGGAGAGAAGCGGCTGTGGGAGATGTAGATTTTGTGTTACCTGGAGGGTTCCCATACCAGGGCAGAATGCAAACAGGATTGTCCCTTGGCAGTAATGTCTTTTTCTGCTCTCTGCTGAAGAGTGCCATTCTGTATGGGACATAAAGTTGTTTCCATCATCTAGCCTCTTCGCTGGTCAGCAGATGTGTAGGCCAGCTTGGGTTGTCTGTAAGGTATCATGTCTCAGTATACTTTAAATTGTGTATTGACATTTTGGTTTTCCTCCCCTGAAAAGCTCAGTTGTCTAATACTCAAAATACTTGTTGCACTGAGGGTAAAGCCTTGCATAAAGCAACCTGATGCAATTTCCTGCCACTCCAGTGTAATACAAGTTTTGTTGGAAACAAGGTGAACACTAATGTGACTTCTGCATGTTGTGTAGTTGAATACATATTAATTTATTTGTCTTTATAGACGAATCAATATCGGGTCCAGGTTCCAGGCTGATATTCCTGAGCTGCAGGACAGGTTGCTAATGGAGGAAGATGTGCACAAGGCTACTTTGGTTTGGAAACCATGGCCAGAACTGGAGAACAAAGTCTTCCAACAAAGAGGTACAGTGACTTGCCTTTTTAGAAGTTCATACATCACCCTGTGCCTGTTGAAGAAATTCGCATTGATTTGTGCGTACTGTTCAAAATGTTCAAGAGTATTAACTACCAAAAATGCAGATCATGATACCAGAACTGTATGTTACAGATTCAGGGTAAGAACACTATAAAAAGTGGCACTTAAAGTGAAGGCTGGATGATGGGTTTTCCGACAGCCAAGGGGGAAAGATTGTTGCTGGGAAGTGGGTTTTTTGGGTACTGAACTGCCTGGTAAGGGCAGATATCACAGATGAGAGGCAGCTGATGGCTCCTGGGCCTGTCTTGTGACCATAAATGAGAAGAAATGTGATAGTGACTTCTGCTAGTCCTGAGCAGAGTTTCTTCCTGCTTCCAGTGTGGTTCATATCTCTTTCTCTGCCCTGGCTGGAGGCTTCTTGGCACGGCAACATCACTGGCCTGTGCAAGCCACTGCCTCACAGCCAGATCTCTGCCTCCAGCTCTGCAGTGCCTGTCCCACCCCAGGGATATGCTCTGCAAATCCCCTCAGATCCCCTCCTCCAGTGAATGATCCTAAAACCAGGAGAGGAGGTGCTGGGGAGAGAAACTACAGAAGCTGCTGCCCTGAACTGCATTGTCTTTGAGTGGTATTACAGTCCTTGGCTCTGGATGTTTGACTGACAAGCTACTGTATTAGCAGTAAAATGTTGACTTGTTTCTGACAGTGGAAGACCTTTTAAATATGAGCTGTTCCAGTGTGTTACCTGGTGGAGGAACTAACTCGGAATACGCTTTGCACTCTCTTTTTGAGGCAAAAGGAGATATTATGGTAAGATAAGAAGCTGAAAGGGGAGATATGATCCTCTTCTGCAGATAAATTAGCATGCTTTATTAAATGGATTTAGATATGGTTATATAAAAAAGAGATTTCTGATTGATTAGCAGCGATGCTTTAAACATCCTGTAACATTTTTGGGGAATGACTTTTCCCTTTCATTCTTTAGTAAATTTAAATTTCAAAGCAGTGCCTCTCTGAAGCCTTACTGTATATTTCATACAGATAAGATTACTTAGTTTATAGCCTTGGGGCTTTGAATGTCTCCCAGTGCTTGCTCCAGCCCTGATATTTCACAAGCTTTATATTTGGTCAGAGAGAGCTTAGTCCTCTTCTGGCCCTTATTAAAACCCTTTTTTTGTGGCAGCAATCACATCTACTTATTTGTTCAGAACTGTGAGATAATTGCACGCAGCTCTCAAATAAATAATGCATTTCAAATATTTGCATTGGTTTAGTGATGGAAATGTTATTAACTAGGGTAAAACATCCATTTTGCCCAGTGTTAGGGAAAGACAGGGCCCTGCACCAGTTCCTGGAAAGCCAATTTGAAACAAAATGCAACAGAACACAGGGCTGGAATGAATCTCACAGGATTGTCTAATACAGTGTTTTTCAGCTTGCATCCCACTTTCCTTAGGCTCTGTTAGCTGTGCCTGGGGGCATCTGAGCCAGGGGACTGAACTTACTGTCAGGACATGAAATTTGCTGTATAGGAGGGGTCTGCATTGTCAGGAGAAAAAAATTAGGGATCCACAAATCATCTGTCTCCCTGATCCAAAGGATGATTAGCTGTCATCCATGACAGATGTTGACCTAAACAGATATTCTAAAAGACCTCACGCTATAAATATTAATGCTATCAAACCAACTGTTAAATATTAGTATTAATTAGCACTATCAAATCAAACACTATAAACCTACTTGTATGTGGCAGGCAGAAGAGAGAGAAGAGCTGGAAGTTGCTAAGTAATAGCCACATTTGTGCTAATTAAGGCATGACAGGTGTGCATTAGGTGCTCTTCTGCGAGGTACAGTGTTAATGGGCCTTGGAGTAATTTGATGTGATTTTGTATGGCAGAAAGGAAAAAAAGAGAGAAAATTAATTCATATCTTGATACCAAATAGTCTTACGTGTGCAGCAGCTGACCGCATTTGCTAATTCTGTTTTTTCCCTGGTTTTTCATTTAGGTTGCTCTTGAGAAGCTGCTGTTGAGAAAGCCAGTGAGATTGAAGTGTCACCCTTTGGCAAATTACCACTACGCGGGTAGGTTGGTTTTCCTGCCATCTCTGTATCTGCTGGTATAGAGTCCAAGGCCGGCATCGCAGGCTGGAGCGTGGGATCACGCTGCACTCTCTGCTGTCTGCTGCAAGGATGGCAGCCTCTAACACAGAGCTGATGTGGGCAGCGCCGAGTGGGGCTTCCACAGCCTTCTATTACAAGTTGGGCATTTTTTTACCTGACTGAGGGTGTACAGAAACTTTGCATCCATGTTTGCTGTGTAGTGTTCTACAGATTTAAAACTGTTTTGAGTATTTTTTTTCTTCTTTTAAACTTAAATTTAATTTGTTGATCTCCTTTTAAAATTGCTCTTCTTCATAGATTGTAATTTACTAGCAGTAAGGTCTTCATTTTCTGGTATGTAAATGTCTGCAGTCATGCCTTCCTTTTCTGAGGTGATGGTGCATGATAGATTAACATGATAATCACGAGCATGCTCCCACAGAGGCAGTACTGTAACTCTTCCTAGTGTCTTAGTACTAAATACAGAGCCTCTCTTTGCATGGATCTAGGGAAAAAAAAGAAAAAGAAACAACCAAAAAAACCCACAAACAAACACAAACAAAACCAACAAACACCACAGTTCCAGGATTGTGACTACTTTAACTAACACAGCAAAAGCTGCATTTTGGTGATGAAGGAGAAATGCCCTGTGAAATACACAAGGTGGTGTTAAGCTTTTGGACTTGAGTTGTGTCACCAAAGCAATAGGTGGCGAATGTCTCTCCTCTGCAGCCCTCCATGTTGTTACTCAGTGCTTTGTAGTGGCTAACAATTGCTTGGACACAGAGAATAGAGGTTTACATGAGAGACCTGAGAATTTATCTCCAGTTTAGGCTCAATAGGGAACAAGCCAATAATCTTCTGGTGGTCAGTCAGTCACAATGTCCAGAGTCATATACTCATTTTCAGTTACAGTCATTGTGTGACAGCAGTATAGAAGCGAGCTGCTTCCTGGCTGTAGCAGCTCGCTGGACAGATTCCCAAGTAACAAAGAGTCTTTTGTAAAGCAACTCCTTAACCCCTTGGCTTGAGAGCAAGAACAGAAACATGTTTGATGGCAGCTGATAACGAGAGTGAATAAATGTGAAGATCAAGTTTTGAGTCTTGGCTGGGGGAGATGCCTCGTGTCTTTGGTGACAACTCTGTTGCAGTCCAAATGGCGGACATGGAAATGGATGGAGAAGGAGGACATCAGCCAGGAACTTTGACCAGGGTCTCTTGTCTGAAGAGATGACACCAAATCATATGTGTGAGACAGTCCATGGGATGAGAACAGGAAGATGAGGAGATATCCCAGCAGTCTCATCCTTAGTGAGCGACCTAATTAAGCAGAGCAGATAAGAAATTGCTGCCTGTGTGGCGAAGGAGGAAAAGTCTTTACTGAAGCAACTTCACAGTAGTGTCAGAAAGTATTTTATTGTGATGCAGGGGGGAGCCAGGAGGGACCGTTTTGTTTAATCTTTCACATGAGATTACACTAATCCTTGTTAGCTAGCACTGGGACCTATGGACATCAGTGTATTCCTGTTTCTTAAGCAGGAAAGGAAGTTTGGTTCTGCTTATCGCAGCATGAAACAAAATCTCACCAGTCTGGATTTAAGTACCATGAAATAACAAGACAAAGGATTACTTACTAATGCTCTTGAATGCAACATGTGATTGCAACTTATATTGACAGCCACCCTCTAGTACCATGCAGCAGCTCTTGAATAATGGTTTATTTGCGGTTGATAATCAGCCACTCAAGGCATATGGGAATTTCTCACAATCTAGTGCATTAATAGCTTAATGTAATTTCCAGTGGCATTTGTTTGGGTTAACTCTTTGGGCTTTCTGCTCTCTACTCAGAAATCACAGCTCTCAGGCACCACCACATTAAAATGTGGTATAGGCTGAAACAGAGCATGGCACTGACTCACGAGAATTAACTGATACCACAAACAGTAAATATCCAAACTCATCCTTAACATTGCCCTCAAATGAGGGTACAAGCTCAGCTTTGAAACTTGTTGGCTTGTGAGGGAAGCAAGTTGTAAAACTTGAGGCTTTTCTGTTGTGTGCCAAGAGAGTTGGGCATGCTGACCCAGGGCTGCTCAGAAGAACACCCTAATCTCTCTGTCCTAATGCTGCACTGTCTGTCAGGATGGTGTTTCAGGGAAGAGAGAGGAACACATATCTAACAGGAGTGCTGTTGCAAACCCTTGAATTGTTTTAATTTGAACAATGGAATTTCTCAGGTTGGAAGTTCTCCTGCAGTGAGAATTGCAGGAGAGATGGTCTCTGAAGTAATGTGCTTCAGGCAGTCAGGAAACTGCTTGTACCTACTGTGACAGGCTGTGGATCAGACCCAGCACATTCCATATGTGATGGATTTGAGCCACCTCTTGAGGGGCTCCCTGGGTGTAGGTGTAACCCCCTTGAAACAAACAAGATGGGCCCAAAGCCCCCAGATTTGTAGAAGATATTTATTGTTGGTTAACTGGTGCAAAACCAATATGGCACGTAAAACAAAATGTAGAATAAATGTCTAAACATAAAGATCAGCTTTAAAATTCTATCTGTATTCCAAAGTCCAAAATTCTTTCTTGCTGCATTGCAGATCTCTCTATACACGTTCTCTGTATCTCCCTCAAGCTAACAAGAGCAAAAGTGGTTTCCCAGCAACCAGGGTTAAAAACAGCTTTTCTTCTGTTTCTTTTCCTACACAGGATTTATTCTATTAATTAGGTTACTTCCAATTAACCCGCATAATCTTGTAAGGGTCTCTGCTAATACCACAGCTATTGGGGAAAGTCTGTAAGGCCTGAATCCTCCGTAGGTGTACAATAAAATTAGTCCACAGAAGTGATTCTTTTTTTATTATTATTTTTTAGGGGGGTGGGGTAAAGACAGGAGAGCATCACTAGATTTTTGCCAAAACCTAAAATCTTTCCTTTGGTGTTGCTGTGCTTTTTAAAGTTACTTTTTGGCACAGTAGAGCAGGCTCCTGGACTGCATCAGTGCACTTATCCCTGCCCAAAGGGAGGGTACGTGCCGATCACTGGCAAGTTATGTAAGAAGGGAACGATGCTGGTGCAGGGGTAGGAAAGATGGCAAGGCAATGTGTCAGCAAAAAGATCTTTGGGTGATAACAGAATAAATAAAACTTGTGGCTTGAAGCCAGTGCCTTTCTCTGATGCTTAAGAGAGCTTTAGTGTAAATCTCTGCAGAAATAACTGGTGCATGCTTCTATCCAGTATAGTACTGGAAAAGCAGTACCTTCAGAAAACAGGTTGCAGAAGAGTTAGTTTTGTAGTTACCAGCATATGAAGGAGTGCTGAGATACCTACTCTAAGCTTGCGAGCCTGGGAGTTGCCTCTGAAAAGCAAAACATTTGCAGTTAATAAAAAAACTATATTTTTTTAATAGACATAAGTAACCTGTAGAGGTCAATACCATGCATGGTGCCAAGCCCAAGTTCATTGACTTCAGCATGGACGCAAGCATTTCTATGGAGAATGGTAACATTGACAGGAATATTAGGGATTTATTTTGATAAAAGTTTTTAATGTTTCAGAAACTCTCAGACTGAAGTAGAATCTTCTCATAGTGTAAGTCATTTCAAAGGCATGCGCTATTTGGCTTCTTGCGTATCCTTCTTTTAACATATGTAATGCTGTCCATCCTTACAAACAGGATGCTGCTTTGATGCAGTAGACGAGTCCTGTGTTCCTTCTGTTGGACTGATACTGAGGATGCACAAAATTCATTTCAGTGTAAATGTTGATTTCACATTTTCATGGGCAGTTAGGCTGGTGAAACAAACACAGAGTGACAATATTTGAAAGTTTTGTGTACAGCTTCCATTAAATTATCAAAGTACTTTGTGTGCATTGCATGTTGCTACAATCTCTATTTACTTGTGACCTCTGTCACAGAGGATTTTAGTGTCTTACCTCAAGCCGTGCAAGTGGAGAGCTGCAAAAGGACCTTAACAAAAGTTACTGTCTGGAGAACAGAATGATAGATGAACTTCTATGTAGTTGAACATGAAGTGGCATATATGGGAATAAGCAATACAAGCTTTACATGTAGAATTATGAACTCTGTGGCGATACTTCTTAGTTAGAATGAGACCTTGGAATTATAATGCTAGTTCTATGAAAGCTCTGGATTTCACAACAGCCTGAAAAACCCAAGTCAAATGTTTAGATGACAGGTAGCATGGTGGTGCCACAGTGAAGTCTGTAGATGGCTTATATGTTGACTACTGTGTGCCTTTCTGTTCCCTTCATCTCTACAGGGGTGTTTTAGTACTGGGAAAGGTTCAGAGAGGGACAGCAGTAATGACCAAAGGTGGTGGAGTGACAGAAAGGACATGCAGTCCTGAACAGCATGGACGTGATAGTCGAGATTGGGTTCACTTTCTTTTCCACTTGAAGAATGAACGGTCATCCAGTGAGGCTACTAGGAGTCAGGAAACACAGAAAAGGAGGCGGTTCTTCACATGGAGAGTCTTCTGATCTGTGAAACTCCTCAGCAAAGGATGTTTCGGGTGCAAGAAGTTTAATTGGTTGAAAGGAAGAGTCAGTCGGCGCTTACAAGTATAGTTAATAATGGACTCAGGAAATCCCCTGTGCCAAAAGTGGTCAGAGGTTAGGAAAAGCTAGAGAGAAGCATTGTATATGCTTGCCCTGATCTTACTGTTTCCCAGGCAACTGCCTGTGACCGCTGCTGGAGACTGAATACCACTTAGATGGACTTGAGGTCTGAGTCAGTACAGCCATACTTGTACTTGGATAGCAGCAATCACTAATGTGTGCTTGAGGTCTTCCAGTTTTTGTTTCAGATACTACATCAATGCCGAGGTGGTGGGGTTTTATCGTTTATAACGAATTCACTCTTTTTAAGGCTCTGACAAATGGACGCATCAAGAAAGGAGGCTGTTCAAAGAGGCATTGTCCACCTACAGCAAAGATTTCATATTTGTACAGAAAATGGTAAGGTTATTTCTGTTCTGTCAGTTGTTTTTACCATTTGCTGTATTCTGTTCCCCTTCATTTTCCTTCCAGTGCCAGACTGGCTTACTGCAGGCACAGAGCCATCAGCAGTTACAAGAACACTGACCAAAGTGCTGTATTCCATTTGGTGCACCTATGTGTGCAACCGCAGCACCAGTTAAAAATAAATAAAATCTGTTCATCTGGTTGTTATATGTAAAAGTTTTCACACCTGGAATCCAAGTCATGGCATTCCACGTGTGGGACGAGTATGGTGCTCTGCTATCATCTTGGTGTTAAAGGTACCCAAGTCACTGGCATTGAGCTTTGCGCCAGAAAGGTTTGAAACCTGTTAATAAAGAGAGAATCTGTTTGGACTTAATTTTCACGTTCTGCCACAAAGCAGAAAAGACAAGGTGTATACGTCTTAGGGTAGAATACTTTACTTGTTAGTTCAAATGCTGATAAACTTTTGGGTTTATGGGAACCAAGTCTTAATTCCTAGATTTCTTGGTGGTATTGTACACTTTAGAGGTACAAAAGTATATTCCCAGTCATTTTCTGACTAGATTCTGGAGAATCCCAGAGAACTGTACTGAAGCCAAAATAGTCAAAAAAATGTGACTGAAAAACAATAACTATTAATTATACCATTATTCTACAAGAGTACTCCTGTTGTAGTCAAACTCTCTTTTTTTCTCCATTTGAATGTTTGAGAAATAAAGACTAATAAAATTATGTTGAACTAAAGCAGAAAATTGAGATTGGACTATTTATGCAATTACTTAACTGCAGGTAAAGTCTAAGACGGTTGCACAATGTGTGGAATACTACTATACCTGGAAGAAAATCTTGCATTTGGGACGGAAACACAGAACACGCTTAGAGAAAAAAAGAGAAGAATGCCTGGTAAGTCTAAGAGAATATGAGAGAGTTTAATACTTGATAATTTTTATGTTCATCCTGTTTTGAGGAGGAGTTTGAACTAGAAGATGTTTCTTCCAACCAAAATTATTGCAGAATTCTAAATGATGTTCTGTATCAGCATTCTGTGACCTCAGCTACACCAAGATTTTGTGTTCCTGGACTGTAATGGCATAAAAGTGTTTTGACCAGTCTGTTATTTAACTCTAGTCCAGCAATTATGGGGCTTGCTACTGATGAAGCAGGTAAACCTTTGTAAATTATTCCTGTGTCTGTGCCTGCTCCTAAAGGCTGCTCTAATATTCTAACACAAATACCACTTCCACAGACTGGCAGTGCAATTCTTTGTGTGCAAGGTCTGTATTACTGGTAGTTTGAGTACTCTTTAAGAGATGTGGGTTTTTGGTTTTAAAATAAGTCCTTTAATTTGACTATGAATATAGCATGTATTCCCATTTATTGGGGGAGAGTATTGCACCTTAACATCTCTGTAGATTGTTGAAGCTACAGCTCTGTAATACAGCTGAAGGTGTTTTGAGCACTGCAGTGAAGCTTCACAAGCGGTAGCTTGTCCATTAAGGGGTGGTAGTTCCAGCAGGACCAGGAGATCATTCAGGATGGGGAAAAAATACTGAAACCTGGAAGCAGACTTGACTAAGCAGCGTGCTGTTCCAGTACTATGTCCTACTATACAGTACTGTCTGTCTTTGATCATATTTCTAGTATTTCTTAAATGCACTATTTCAGACAAGTGGAGAAGAGGAAGCATTAGAGGAAGATGAGGAGATTGAAGAAGATAGAAAGGAAGAAGGGGAAATGCAGAAGTCTCCTGACCCACCAGCTATACCTCTTGTTGGACCTATAGATCTGCCTGCCCTTCAGAGTCTTTCACTTTCTTCGTCCTCCTTCATCTGTGAAATGCCAAACTGTGGCGCTGTACGTGTGTTTGGTATCTTTAGTAGGGGGGTGGGGTTGCATACTAGGGAATTGTGATTTTGGAAAGTAGGGGTTTAGACTGTTTCTGGCCAGTGATATCTCCTGAATACCTTGGAGAAATCATTTTGCCTGCTTTTAATTCCCACCTCACAAAATATAGGCAATATGCTGATCTGTACATAAAACTGAATGCTCAAATGTTGTATCAATTAGAAATAAAGTATGGTAAAAAGCTCTGATTATCTTTTTTGTTATACAACTGTAATAATAGGATCGCTCACTGGTTTGTTTTATTACGATTAAGTTTCCTTAACTCTAGTGGGATGGAGCTGAGAGCAAGCAGCATTTTGACCAAGTAGATTGTGCACATTAGACGTGTGCAGTTGTTCTATCAAAATATGCTTTCAGCATACTGCTTTCTGCAGTTCCTGTTCCAGTGTGGTGTTTCCTAATTTTTGTTTTCGTTTTTTCTTCCCTCCACCCTGCTCCCCACCAGGTGTTCAGTTCCAGACAAGCGCTAAATGGCCACGCTCGCATTCATGGAGGTACCAATCAGGTGACAAAACCGCGATGCACCATTCCAGGCACTAAGCAGAAATCTGGTACACAGAGTGGCTACTGCTCCATCAAGAGTTCTCCTGCCCACAGCACAACAAGCGGTGAGACCGACCCAACAACAATTTTTCCTTGCAAGGAGTGTGGCAAGTAAGTGAAATCTGACTGTCTACAGTATCACATTCCATTTGCCTGTTTATGTTCCAGATGAACAATCTCTGCTCTGATGGTCTCAAAGTAATAGTTGCCCCTTAGATGACACGTCCTCTTACCAAAACCTTCAGAGATTGGTTCGCATGATGTTTTGGATGCTTCCTCTGCAGTATTTATTCCAATTTTCCTGAATCTATTTACCTACTATAATTCCTACATCTGACAGTCCAGCTTCCTGCTTCATCACAGGCTTACATGTGACCATGGGCAACTTTCTCTTGTGTTTCTGTGCTTCAGTTTGTCCATCCTAATGTGGGATTCCTTCACCTTTTCCCTGTTGTGCAAGATTGTTGTGAAACTGAGTACAGGGAGAATTAGGATGTGCATAGATACTGAAGCAACTGTGGGAGCTACAAAATACCTCTGCGGCAGAGTCAGAGTATGCCATTTTGATACTGTCAGGATGTATAAATCTGGTAGTCTGTCCCTGAAATTCTCACCATGGCATTGCAGACTTCACTGACTTCTATTTCAGGACAAGGAAGCAAATGTACTGATATGTTGTTGAGACTTTTTTGGCTCACTTCATCAAAAGCAATGCATTTTTATCTGATTTTTTTTTTTTCCGTTTAAAATTTAGGGTGTTTTTCAAAATCAAAAGCCGCAATGCTCATATGAAGACTCACAGACAACAAGAAGAACAGCAAAGGCAGAAGGCTCAAAAAGCTGCTGTGGCAGCAGAAATGGCAGCCACTATTGCGAGAACTACTGGGCCAGTTGGGCATAGTTTGATCCCTCTGGATCACATGAGTTTGGTTAAACATGTTGAAAATGTTGGTGACATTGACGACGATGTTGTTCAGGAGCTGGGTGATGTCATGGAGGAGAATGAAGTAATGGATGCTGACCTCTTATTGGATGATGAAGATGCAGATCTACTGCAGGATGATGCTGAATTGTAAATAAAGTTGTTTGATAAAGACAGCTACTGAGCACAGCCTGAATGGATCAATCAGGAAACTTTGGACTGCTCGTTTATTCCCCACTGATTGTAAACTACTTGTTGAAAATTATAATTCTTTTATCCAGGTCGAGAAAAAAAGAAATCTGCTTTTTTCCCTTTTTTTTAATTAATTTGTGTTCTAGGGGAAAAAATAAATAATTGGTACAAATATTCTTATAAGGTGTTTTTATCTGAGCTCATTTTGCTGATAACTTCTGAGGCCACTAATTACAGAAGTTCATGGTTCAGCTGGCACTTCCTACCAGATGCAGGTTCTTTAGTCCTTAACTCTTCCAAGTTTCATTTCAACCCAATTAGAGGAATGATTTTCACACACTTGTGATGGAACTTTTTTTTGCCTGTACTGGATCACTTCTAGCATCTTCTAGAGACACAATGTCATCTCTGTTAAGGAGATGATTACACTCTTTGTCTTCGTGCTGTCATTTTAAGGGAGGTGGAGGGGAAAAAAAAATCTGATTTAACTGTGAAATAATTACAGGAGTGACTGTATCCTCTGTATATCACAGTGCTTTTCAGTTCTCTCTTGCCTTAATGCATACATGTTAGGCAGTTTGTAAAAGCTGGTTACACTGTACGTTTTAGAGCTTCCATTTTAGCAAGGTTTTGATCTGCTGATTTTAAAATGACCTAATTCAAGGGTTGAAGAAAGAAGATGATTGTACTGTGGTTCACATCATCTGATAAGAATGCTGAACGAGGAATGCCACCTTGGTGATCAGTTTGCACTGGAAATTATTTTGCTATGACAATAAATCACACTGTTGAATAGCCATCTCAGTGGTTTTAGGAGGGCGTACGCTCAAGCAATGCAGGAGCTTGCTCTCTCACCAGGCAAATACAGGGAGACATTCTTCCGCTGGAACAGAGATTGTTAACATGTTAGCTATTCCTTACAGGCATGAAATGTTATTCTTGTGTCATTTTCAGTCCTCCTCATTACATCAAATTCAAATGTTTATTTAGTAGAACATGCTCCAAAGGTGAGCTGACATTGCTGTTTAATTACCGTTTGTCCTCCCTTAGGTTCAGATCTACATGCTGGATATCTAACACAATTTATATAAATTTAGATTTGGTTCTGTAAGTGAATAGGATCTCAAAAGATTTGTACCTTGCAGAATTGAATAATTAAGGAAGAACTGGATTTAGGTTGAGTGGACCTTTAACTACAGAACAAGAATACTGATTTTTTTTTTTTTAGAGCTTTCACAGGTAGCAGCATTGATTTTCTTGTGAGTTTCGCACAGTAGAAGAGTATTGCTAACTTTATAAAATATTTTATAAGACTGATTTCAGGTCTTCCAGATTTCAGGGTTGTTTGGGTTTTTTTCATGGGTTGCATGTTTCGTTTTTTTTTCTTTCCCCTCCACATTCCCTTAAACAGAATCTGAGAGATGGTTGTACGTATTTTCTGCTGTCTTTCTTCCCTGTATAACTATGCAAAATGAGGGTAAACCATGGCACTTCTGTATAGGAGTACCAGACCACACAAGTTCAAAACCAGTGGGACCCATTGGCAGAGAGGCGCCTTCTCTGTCAAAGCCAAATATGTGAAGCCAAATGACCTGAAGTTTATACTTAAGGTTGAATGTTCTCGTACTAAAGAGCAACCCTTCAGGAGACTGGAAATCACTTCTCAGTTTCAGGTTAGTGAAGTTCCTGTGTATGTGGTTTGTTTTAGTGTTTTTTAGGGGTTGTTCCAGAAGTGTATTTTGGTGGTTGTTGTTTGTGGGTTGGTTGGTTGGGTTGGTTTGTTTGATTTTGGTGTTGTTTGTTTGTTTGTTTTGGAGGGAGATGGTTTGGGGTTTTTAGTTGGTTTTGAGCAGCAGGTGGAACTTTGCTCCCTTTGCTACGTAAGGGATGATGTTCTCACTTACTGTACCTGTGAGTTTCAGGTGAGCTGCCTTTTCTCTCCCAAACTGCCAGTCAGCACTGTCCCCAGCAGCTCCTGTCCCTGCTGTGACACTTCTGCAGGGGCCATGCAACCTGGGTTCAACAGACCGGCCGCTCAGCTCCGTGCTGCCAACTACATCCACTGATAACAAATGTTGTAGATTGTGCAAGCCTTGGTGGTTTGCCAAGTGGAGGGTTTTGTGAGCGGCAACTTGCGCTGGCTTTCAGGACTCTGTGTTAGAAAAACCTGCTGGAGTCTACTCTCTTCCAAACCTCTATCATTTTGAACTTTTTAAGGACCTTTCTGAGAAAGGCTGCTACATTGGAACATGGAAACATGTTTTTGAATTCCCCTGATAATGGTGGGGGAAAAAAATTGAGTGTTAAGCAAAGTGATAATTTAAGTTAGGGAGAGTTTTCGTTGAAGAACAGGGTAAAATACAGTAGAAACTTGTGGGCTTGATTCTGAAGAGCAGCTCTATGTTAAAGAATCTATGGTGGAACTTTTCTAGAAACAACAGGACAGGTATCTGTGCTATACCTAGTACATATAAAACACATATATACACATATAAGCCTGGTTCTGTAACATTAATTGGGTGCTGCTTTATTGTACAGCCAAGAAGATAATAGAACAATGATAACCAAAGAAGCTGTTCATAAAAGAAAAAAAAAGGCATATTTCTTAAACAGTACATGACTTAGGCCTCAAACATTGACTTCATTAAGTGTTGCGTTGGCTGATGTTAAACAGATGTTCTGCCTATTTGTACATAAGTTGAACATAGTTTTATTTCAGAAAAGTTGTTGCATTGCTGATGGTTGATGGAAAACTGTTCACTATTGAACTTGGTCTTCTTTGATAAAACTTGTACATAGAGAAAACATATTTTATGAGAAAAATCTTATTTTCAATATTTAAGTGTTATTTTATTAGAAGATGGTTGTAAATATTTTAGGTGCCTCAGTGTAAAAAGCAGACTGTAATTTTAGGTGGCAGAGGGAGTAACAAAATAAAAAATATATATATACGTTTGTGATCTATGCTGGTTTCAGGTTCCTGCTGTTAGCATTTTACTTCCACACAGCTTAATTTCAGGTTAATGCCTACCTGGATTTATTAGGGTGGCTTAGTGGCATCCATTAGTACTTGTTTATTCCCCCACTCCCTTAAATATTTGGTATTGATCAGAAACTGTATTACAATATTACCTGCTATTTATATGTGTAAAAAGTAAGGGGGTTATATGACATCTCCAGTCGTTTTTATACTTGGGTGAAATATAATTGGCTGAGTTTTGCTAATAGGGTGTACACCTTTATTTTCAAGAGGGGGAAGAGGTGGAAAAGTTCGTGTGTAATTGTTTTTGACAAAGGATTCCTGAATCGTTCTGCTGGAAAAAAAATGGGCTCACCTTTGTACCGTCAGGTGGACGTGGGTATTAAGAACGAGTTGTGGTTAAAAAAAGAGAACAGAAAGGGGAAAGCGTGTGTGAGGGGAAGGGGCTGAGGGGCCGTTGGCGGGAAACGGTGTGGGCACCTTTGGAGGCTGAGGAGCTGTTACATGGCGGGTCCTTCGCTGAGGTAACGCTCGGGGAAGGCGGAGCCAGGGGTGGGGAGGCGGGTCGGGAGCTCGTATGGCGCCGGACGGCGCCATACGAGCTCCCGACCCGCCTCCCCACCCATGAGCGTCGTCCTGCCCGCCTCAGCCGGGGGTGGTCACTCCGCCATAGCGGCGAGGGCGCTCTTGGGTCGGATGAAGCCGCTCTTCTCCTTCCGGGCCGCGGAGACAACATGGCGGCGGGGTGGCTGTGCCGGCGTCTCTGTCAGGTGGGCTGTATGGCGGGAAGAGGAGTGGGGGACGGGCGGCTCCCGCGGGGCTGGGAAGATCCCAAACCGCATCCTCGGGGTTGTGGGAAGGTTTGGGGTGTTTGGGGATCTGCCCGGCCTTATCGGTGCAGCGGGTCCCCATGGGCGGGGAAAATTTTAATGAAATATAACAAAGGTAAGTGTAGAGTCTTGCATCAGGGCAGGAACAGCCCCAGGTTCCAGTATAAGTTGGGGAACGACCTGTTGGAGAGCAGTGTAGGGGAAAGGGACCTGGGGGTCCTGGTGGACAGCAGGATGACCATGAGCCAGCACTGTGCCCTTGTGGCCAGGAAGGCCAATGGCATCCTGGGGTCTATTAGAAGGGAGGTGGTTAGTAGGTCGAGAGAGGTTCTCCTTCCCCTCTCCTCTGCCCTGGTGAGACCACACCTGGAATATTGTGTCCAGTTCTGGGCCCCTCAGTTCCAGAAGGACAGGGAACTGCTGGAGAGAGTCCAGTGCAGAGCAACAAAGATATGGAGTAGAGCATCTCCCTTATGAGGAAAGGCTGAGGGAGCTGGGGCTCTTGAATTTGGAGAAGAGGAAACTGAGGGGTGACCTCATTAATGTTTACAAATATATAAAGGGTGGGTGTCACAAGGATGGAGCTGGGCTCTTCTCGGTGACAACCAATGATAAGACAAGGGGTAATGGGTACAAACTGGAACACAGGAAGTTTCACTTAAATATGAGAAGAAACTTTTTCACAGTGAGGGTGACAGACACTGGAACAGGCTGCCCATGGAGGTTGTGGAGTCTCTTACTCTGGAGACATTCAAGACATGCCCAGACGCCTTCCTCTGTAACCTCATCTGGGTGTTCCTCTTCTGGCAGGGGGATTGGACTGGATGATCTTTTGAGGTCACTTCCAATCCCTGATATGCTGTGATTCTGTGAGTCACTGTTTTCTTCTGCTAAGCAGAAGTCAACAGAAAGGAAAGGATACCTATTGTATCTGACTGAGAAAAAAAAGAAGTATTTCATGGCCTTGATCATGTGAAAGTTACTTTATACTATTGATCACTTTGCCTCTTGCAAAGCTTGGGCAAAAAAAACCAAACCTGGATCTAAGTTCAATTCTACTGTCTATTCTCTACTTCTTTCAAGGTTCCTTCAAATCCCTAACATTCTGTGATTCCCTGAAGCCCTGTGTTTGTGGCAGTTGCTCTGAGGGTGAGGAAGCACATGACTTGGATTTGGAGGTCTTGTGCCAAGCCCATTTGTAGTCTTAAAGTTCAGAATAATTTTGGTTGGAAAAGACCCTCAAGATCATCGAGTTCAACTGTTAACCGAACCCTGGCACTAACCCATGTCCCTAAGAACCTCATCTCCATGTATGTTCAACCTCTCCAGGGATGGTGACTCAACCACTTCCCTGGGCAGCCTGTTCCAATGCCTGACAACCCTTCCTGGGAAGAAATTGTTCCCAGGATTCAACCTCAGCCTCCTCTGGCATAACTCAAGGCCATTTTCTGTGTCCTGTTGTTTGTTCCTTGGGAGCAGACCCTGACACTGCCTGGCTCCAGCCTCCTTTCAGGTAGTTGTAGACAGCAATAAGGTCTCCCCTCAGCCTCCTTTTCTCCAAGCTGAACCCCCCAGTTCCGTCAGCTGCTCCCATCACACTTGTGGTTCAGCCCCTTCCCCAGCTCTGTTCCATTCTCTGAACTTGCTCCAGCACCTCAAGGTCTTTCTTGGTGTGAGGGGTCCAAAACTCACCCCAGGATTCAAGGTTTGGCCTCACCAGAGCCCAGGACAGGGGACGGTCACTGCCCTGGTCCTGTTGACCACAAGAGTGATTGCTTTCTCTCAGGTTAAGAAAATTTGATGTTGAGGGTTTCCTATTAGTTTTCTGAAGCCCTAAGCTTCTCTTCTTTTTACCTGCTATGTTCTGGACCTGCTCACCTTCCAGGCATCAGTCTTCTGAGTACTTCAGGATATCTCAGCCAAACAAAATGAAGGCTGTTTTTCATTAAGAGGGGAGGTGATTTCGTTTCATGCATTGCCTTGGTTCACACAGGAAACCAGTTTCTGTTGTGTTGTAGAGTGATGTTCCACCTTCTGTAATGGCCATTAGCAAGAGCACATCAAGTATACTTAAATCAGAGAATGAAGGAGGCTGTTGGAATGTACTTTACCACCTTCTGAATGCCATTTTAGTTATCTAGGGTACTGAGTGTATTATTTTGTCCGTACTTGCACAGAGCACCTTTAATTGTATTTTACAAAATCTTGACTTGATGCACACCTGCATAATTAATAACAAAAGGAGAAGGCATGTTGTGTGAATAATATGCACAGTCATAGAATATTGTAAAGGCTGTGGAGCTTAGTGCGTGGGATACAACTGTACTGTTTTGTCGTGTTTTGCTGTGCTCATCTTTATAACACAAACTTTTATACCCCAAAACACATAACAATATATGCTGTGAGTGTATGTATCTTTGTATGCAAATAATAAGTCCACATTACAAGCTCAAGCAGTTAGAAGTAAAAGAATACATAGCAGAGACTGCATGCACACAAAAAAACCCCAAGCCAGGTACAACAAAATTTTCTGCTTTCTTGTCACAGCAGCATTTTACTTGCCTGCTGACTGCCCAGTTGGTATTCTTACATTTGTGTAATATTCTGTGCCATATACTTGCACACACAGTTTAAGCCCTGCACTGAATTGAATCTTTTATGCTCATGGGCCTGTCTGCTCCCTGAAGTGATGTGATGTGATGATGTTAGCGTACTTCATATTGGCATTGAATGACAGATGCAGTATTCTGACTTCAGAGACAGAGAATTGAGCTGCTGGATAAGTAGCTGATTTTGGTTCAGCATTCTGCTGCAGCCCTCAGTTTCTCTTGAGCAAGTGAGAGTTCTGGTTCCTTTTTCCCTCCCTCAAGCAGTCTATAACTTTGCCAAATTGAGAATTGGTGGAAGGAAGTTAGAAGCCACATAATGTTCAGAAGGGAGTGATTATTATAGTGTGAAAGACAGTAATGTTGCTTCTTGTATAACAGCTTAATTCGCTTTTTAACACAGAAAACTCATGCTATCTTTTAAATATGATTCATTTAGTTGTTAGAAGTATTTGTATTTATTTTTTTTTTCCAAAAGAACAAGTGCGCAAAATCACAAGAAACTTTTTGCTGAAAAAATGAGACGTTTCTGGTTAAATTCAGAAATTGAATTTTTGCATTTATAGGATACTGGTTTTGATTGCTTTTACAACCGTAGTCCTACTTAGGCTTGTCACTTGACAAAACTAAAAGATGTACTATGAGAGTGAAACTAAAGAGAAAATATTATCCTATACAGAAATGGTATCTGATGCCACACAAAACACATTTTTCTGCTAAAAATACTTTGTGATTACTTGAATAGTAGTTTTTAATAAGTGCATACTGTTGTTTTCTTAATGTGTTCTTTTTTTTAGGTGCTATTGTATGTTAAAATACTCTTCCATGCTTCTGTTTTCCTGCGTTTTCCGATCGAGCAAACTTTCTAATTAGGCAGGTCCATGCCTAGAAATGTGTTATGCTCTGGTGCACAAAAAATTAACCTTTAATAAACGTGTATTACCTGGTTACTTTGGTCTGGAGAAGAAAACCCTGTAACTTGTTTGTTTTATACAGGGATCAGCTTTTCCTGTCAATTATGTGAGCAGAATTATGCAAAAGCAGTGTTTCCTTCTGTAAGTATAAAAGGCCCTCCTTCTTTCCACTTCTTCTCCACATTCCCTAAAAATTAAAAAAAAAAAAAAAAAAAAAAAAAAATCAAATTTTAGAAACTTATTTTATGCTCTCCCCACTACCACGTTTCTAGAAGCTCCAACTTGATAGGAGTACGGCTGGCTGGATCCCATGTTGATACACAGGAGCCTAAGACTAATCCTTTGGTAAGTGTTTCATAGAAGGGTATTATGTATATTGTCTTAGTAACAAAGAGAATGTACAGAAAAACTTGAATTCATCTATTGCAGGTTTTTTAAGTTCTGTCTTAATGATCTCAAAATTGCCATAGAGAAAGAAACTATTTAGATTTTTGGTCTTTGAGATTTTTTTTTTCTCTTTTTTCATAGGATTTCTGTAGCTCATAGTTGTCTCTTAGTCACTTCCTCCTCCCTGTGCAGCTGTAACTCTAAGAAGCATCAACTCTTTGGCCATGTTCAGTCCAGAGCCTGCAACAGCTTAGCCAGGCTAAGGCCTTGATCCCTGGCTTGGAAGTTGGGAGTCCAGGGCTGTTGAGGTGGGAGGTTCATGAAGGCATAGGATGGAGTCACCATCCCTGGAGGTGTTTAAAAGGCGTTTAGGAGGTTCTTAGGGACATGATTTAGTGCTAGAGTTAGGTTATGGTTGGACTCGGTGATCGTGAGGGTCTCTTCCAGCTGAAATGATTCTATGATTCTATGATACCTTGCCTTTAGAATCTGAATGCCTCTTGCCTTTGATTTTGACTAGGGCTTCAGAAATGCATATTCAATCTGTATAATACATGCAAGCAAGCCAAAGTCTTACAGGCAGTGTTAGATCTACCCTGCATATCCAGCCATCCTGCTATATCTGGCACCTACTGGATTTACTGTGTTTAACTGCCTGGGAGTAAACCTGTGGGAAAATAGGTTCTTCCTGGACACATAGGGGTTTTTCAGATGAGCAGTCAACCCAGGAAATCAGGAGTCGAAGCTCTAATTGGAAGTCATAACTTTGTAACTGAAAGCTATAAACTTGTACCTGGGCAAACAGAAAGTATAATATGCCTGGGGAAGCCTACTCTGTATAAAGTAGCCTTATAACTGACTTAGTAAAGTGAGAGTTCTGGTTACTGTCCACAATGTTCTAGTTACTGTCTATACCCTAGCAAAGTCTGAGAATTTCAGGGATTCTGACACCGCTGTTTAAAATACAAGTATTGCTGCTCCAGACTTTAACAATGAGTTTCATTCTTGCTAGTGTTGTCCTTTTTAGATTTATCTGGCATTCCCTTTCCTTTTATGATGAAGAAATTCTACCTAAATGTTCAGAAGTTAGGTATCTCTTCACATTTTTGCCTTCCCTGATAAGTGTAAGAACTGTCAATCCAGGCAATATTGTCAGCCTTTTGCAGATAAACTGAAATGTACAGCTAACAGTGTGTGTTTTTTTCCCCTCTTTACAAATGGGGCACACAGGCTAAGAAAATATGCAGTGCATGTATTAATTAAGGAGAACATGGAGTGGTAACTCTTGTCCTTTCTTTAAAAATGCAGGTGTCTATTTCAGATGAGCCAGAAACACTGTACAAGAGATTGTCCCTTTTAGTTAAGTCTCACGATAAAGCTGTGTTGGAGAGCTATGAATATTTTGCAGTGCTTGCAGCTAAAGAACTTGGCATCTCTGTTGAGAAAGTGTAAGTAACTGATCTCTAGAGTAATGTGGTGTCAGATGCTTCTTATGTTGCCTACTATAACTCAGGTTCTATGCTTAGAAGTATTTTCTCTTTTTTGGAAGAAATCTATGTAATCTGATGTTTTTTCTCAGATTATTAATCTAACACTTCTTACATGGCAGCACAGTGATGAGAAAGCAGCAGCAGTTCTACACTCAGCACTGCCACAGAAAAAGTGCATTTTAACTGCATGAAGGATATTGACAGCATAGTTGTCAGTGCTCTAGCTTCCCTGAACTAATGCTGGTTAATACCCAAGTATTAGCCACGCCTTATGTGGGTTAATACTAAACTGTACAAGTGTTTAATACTTCTTTGTAGATGTTCTAATGTCAAATAAGAACAGGGATTTCTGTATAATTTTTCAGATAATTTATATTAGTGTCCTTTTAGGTAAAATTGAATTTTCTTCTTGTGCTTTGTTCAGATATAACCCTCCAAAGACGATAGAACGATTGACACTTTTAAAGTCTGTACACATTTACAAGAAACACAGAGTTCAGTATGAAATGAGAACACATTACTTGTGTTTGGAGGTAAGAAAGATGTAAAAAAGAAACGTACGTTCTAGGCGCACAATTTGAAGGTGTTAATAGATGTTAGTTTAGGAGTGAACATGAACTTCATATTTACTTGGTTTGGGGAGAAAACCAGTCGCTATAGCAGAAACCAGCTGACCAAGGTACATCAAATGCAGCACAAGTTATTCTGAATGCACAGTCTTTTTTCATTAAAAGACTGATTTTTACCATCATCCTGCCAGCTGAAAGAATTATTTAAAATACAGTAGAAGTGAGAGTCATCTGTATATGTTTTATACTCTTGATTTCCAAGAATCAGCACGATAGGAGTTTTCTCACAAAGGGAAGAAGATGCAGTTAAATTGTTGTCATTACCAGTCACTAACGGTTCTGTTCTTTGTGACTTTGTCTGATGTTTTTAAACATGCATACTTTTGCCCTGTGCAACATCGTGGCAAACTAGAACTGCATGGGGGAATACAAGAAAGGAAGCATATACAAACCACTAGCTATGTGGCTGATGACACAGACTACTGTATGGTTTAGAATGCAGCTGTGGTTGACTTTCTTAGAAAAAAGGTTTACTGCCAGCATTTTGTGGCTTCTGGGTGTCTTACTGTATGTTTGCACAGTGCTCAGCAAAATGGGATTTTGCTTTAAGTCCCCAGACATCAGTGCAGTACAAATGCTGCCCAGGATTTATAACAAGCGTGAACTTTGAGAGTATGCAAAAGTTAGTAATTCTTTCGTAACCTGCAACTAATTTCATCTGATACCTGCAGTGTTAAGATCCACCAGTTCATCATAATCAAGGCGTGTGATCACAGAGAGTATGCACAGTTCTGTGGAGTGAAATAACTACTTCATACTTCCGTGAGGGTTGTGTAGAGCTCAGCTGCCTCTGTTCAATATAGAAAGGCTGCCTTCCAGTAAAACGTTTGGTCCTATAGCAAGAACTAGAGAAGCGAAGGCAAACTGTTTTTTTTTCTTGTATTTTGTTTGAAGTATTAATAATAGTAATTCATTAAAAAACAAACAAACAACAACAAACCAACACATTACTCCTGTTTCAGTTAAAACACCTAACAAGCAGTACTGCTGCAGTTTACTTGGAGTATGTTCAACGAAATTTACCTGAAGGTGTCGCCATGGAAGTAAAAAAGGTAAGTTTCCATCTCACGTTATTAACTGTTATGAGATTAAGTCCTGATGCAACTACCAGTAATTAATGAAGTCTTTAGAAAGTCTGCAGGGGAAATGAGTGCAGTTTGGAAGCAATATTTTCTGAAGTATTAGAACGGTAAAGAGGCTGTATTACTTGAAAACGCCACTAGGTGGCATTTTTAATCTGATAAATATCTCAAACCAGACTAAATAAAGAAAAGTAGTTAGATGTTAACTAGTTGGTATAATAAATGGTTACTTTGCTTTCTTTTTAGACTAAGATAGAGAAAATACCTGAACACATTCGGGAACCAGTCTGGGATACGTTACCTCAAATAGAAGAAACTGAAGTCAAGTCATGAACTCACCAGGTACTTCGCTGCATTAGTGCTGAAATTAGTTTCTCCTATCAACCTAATTTACAGAGACAGTCTACTGGTAAATAAAAGTTCTCTTATACAGTAATTGTATAAACTCTTGTTTCATTGAGTTATTCTTGATCATAACTCCGGTACGTATCGATTGAACAGGTGTAAAATGAAGAAGCTTGACTGTAGTCTGTGATCAAGAACTGTAGTCATCTACAGTAGTTTGTAGAAAGGTATAATTTGTTTATATAAAAATATATGTAAAAATTTTCAATGTCCTTTTGATACTAAATGACTTCTGAATTCTGAAATACTTGCAAAATCAATTTCACGTTTGTGTGATTTTTAATGTCCTTTGAGGGTTAGTTCACTGTGAATCAAAGGAGACAATACTAGGTGCAAAGCCATTATCGACTTCACCTTCAGATTGCATTAAGCACTTCTACTTTTTCTGGGTTAACAGGGAGGACAGAGTTGCAGGAATCTGCTTCATTATTAAGGGAGTGGCTTTGATTTGACTGCTATTAAAAGAATTTACAGAAGGAATAGCCAGCTGGGACAAGACAACCAGAGAGGCTGGATCATACTTATCAATGCCAACAGCAACATTCCAATCATTGCTTTAGGTGTTGCCTCAAGTCATCTTTCTACCTACTAACCATCTCATCTGATTTTCAATTGGAAAAGTTTTAGTTGAATTTTAGAGGAAGTTAATAGGAATGCCATGTTTGATGCTATTTATAAACCTCAGTATTTCAGCATGCTGTGTTGTGTTCTTATGCGTAAGGCTTCCAAAGCATAAATGACACCTAGACAGACTTGTAATCTGTCTGAAGTGCCCACTTTGTCCTTCATACAGCAAAATTGCCGGTTTCATGTCCTGAAATAAAGGCATCATATGCCACATGGGATCTTCTGTGTGTCACAGTGAAGCATTCCTAGCTTCCTAGAACTCCCGTTTGAATCTGAAAGAGTCAAACTACGGTCAGTAACACTATATGTGCAAACTAGAGAGAGGGAGAGGTTTTCAGACATAGGACTGAACTAAATCCTTAGGATCAGTTCAATATCACTCCCTTTTTTTATAAAGGAAAGATGAGATGAGAAGACTTGACAACATTTGGTTGCTAAGCCTGACTTTCAATATCCAGTAGCCTGCAGTTGTACCCTGTAATCCAGACATGCATTCTTAATCCTGCTGCTCTCCTGTGCCTGTCCGATAATTCATTAGTGCCAACTAGCAAACAAGTTTAACCCAAGTCAGTCATTCAGAGGAGATTTTAAATGTTTGATTAAGCTAATGCTCTGTCTTTCTAGATGGAATTTTGCTATTTATGAACTTAGGCAAGAATAACCGTTCAATCTAAGTACCTTTGCTTTCCCTCCCCCGAGTTCAGGTTTCCTTGTAAACTGTGTGTGGCATTCAAGGATAGACACCTCTAGTCTGAAATCCAATCAAGTTTCCTTCTACCCGTGTTGTACATGGGTGTATTCTAGCCTGCTGGAGCTGAGAACTTGAGAACACCTTTAACAGAAAGGACTGAAAATACTCAAGAACACAGACTGACTATTGAGCAAATGTTTCATAAAGTTTTCTCTTACTTAAAGGCTAAGGCAGACAGCCCAAACTATTTGCCTTACCACGAACAAAATTCTGCTTTTCTGAATACAGTTCGTCCCTATTAGAAGACTGCTTTATGACCATCCTCAGGCTTGTATGGGTAGATGTCGATGTCCAGCATTATCTGCCACTATGAGAAAATACTTTCCCAAGGGTCATAGAAAATACATGGTATGTATAGCTGTTACAGAAATGCATGGAGTGGTGGCAAATAATAAGAAAAGTATCGTGAAAGCAGTTGCCAGATATGACAGTGAACTTCTTCATTCCATCAGTGGTTTGATTGTCTCAATCTAAATAGGAACTGTGCTAAATATTGGCACTGAAGACAGACAAGTTTTCAAGTCCATTCAATCTTTAAAATCCTTGGTGACTGCCAGTAAGCTGGAGGTGGATTTCCTTTGACAAATATTTGGTGACTAGCAGCTGCCAGCCTATTTTAAATGTAAAAAAATGTACAGGCCTGTACATAATATATAAAAGCTGTTTATAAAATTTTCAGGCTTGTAGAATAATCTAAAACTAAATCCAGAACATTCACTTACATTACTTTTCTTTGAGCCATTTAACCATTTAAAAATTGTCAGGAAGGCTTTGCTCAAAGGCAGTTGTGGCAGAATCCCTATCACTTACGGATAAAAGATCTTTTAAACAGTCTAAATTATCATTTCCAAGATACCCAGGGTTCATTTGCCATATGAACACATCTTTCAGTACAAAAAAAAAAAAAAAAAGCTGGAAACAGTTTTCTGTCTTGTTTAGTAAAGTATTTAAAGATGTGCTCTGACTTTATTGTCAGTATTTCATCAAAGTGCCCTAAATCATGTATTTCCCTTTCTGATAAATGCATGGGGTTACTAGAATGTTACTTCAGTTTTGGTTTCTACAGTTAATCATACCACCACCACAACTTAATTGTCTTGTTAGCTTTAATATGACTATACAGCAACCTTCCTACTTTAGAAGTCTTTCCTGCCAGTCTCTGCATTTCATGTGCCAGGAAATCAATTACTATCTATCTGTTATTTCAGGGAGCACTGGGAATAAAGCCAGTCCAAGGGAAAGTCATTTACCCAGGCAGCTGTGACGTGAGAAAGTTTTGCTCTTTGTGTAATAGAAAGCTGCAGGTAAAACTGCTTCAAGTCTGCTATTGTTGTAGATCAAACTGCATTAACCAGGCAGAGTCTAGTATTTGTCCTTTCGAGATAGAAATTTGGGAAGGCAGCCTCACATGCTGATGTCTTTTCTTAGCAAGCACCATTAGGAAATACCACCCTTCCCTTAGTTTCCATGCTTTTTCAGCCACAAAAATATCACATCTGGCTTTTAAAAATATCTTTCCTATCATAAAAATTGGGGAGGTTTCTTGCTCCTACTTAAACAGTTCGTCCTCGGGTTTCGCTCTTACTAGTTTGCCGTGGTCTTTTCAAGTTCAGGGCTTTTTTTTCCACAAAAAGCAGCATTCACCCTTGCCTGTTGGCATGGTGAAAGGTGGAAGTTACGTTTCTGACAGTCGTGCATAAACCAACCATGATAAATCACTAAGGCACTCAGAGGATCTGAGCATATGATAGCATATCAGTGCACCAGGGAATGCATGTACCACTGTATGCCCACATGTACTCAGTACACCAACTGACCTGGTTTCTTCAAGATACAGGAATCAGAAGTGTGTCATTTACAGTAAGAATGTTTTAAAAACCCTTTTAATACAAGCAATTTATTTGTTCAGGTAGGTGCATACCGCACTTGTAGTGTTTTTGTTCTATAACATTTTTCTACGTCTGTATGGTAACAGGACAGCCTTATGACATGTGAGGTTTTGCTTCCCTCTGAAAAAGAAGTCACCATCCCACCATTCATCAAAAATTCCTAGTTCTCTTAACAAAAGTACCTTTCTTTCAAGATGCTCTTTATTGAATTACAAAAAATATGATTGATAAACAGTACCTGTTTTCTTCTTTCTACTTAAATGCCACTTGATAGTATGAAAAAGCACACAGTGTACCACATCTGCTGATGCAAGGTGTTTTGTACATCAGCTCATTATTATCACTCATCTTTCATTCCATCCTGCAATGTAAATATTAATTGTGTTTTGCTTCAGTATTAGAATATGTTTCCAGTTCAAAATAATAGGATTTTTTAATGTTACGTATGGAAAATATTCATAGGGTTTTTTCTTGAAGCCATTATTAGAGTACAAAAGTTTCACTTTTTGCTCAGAGAAAGTTAAAATATCTATATTATGGAGACTCAGTGACATCGTAACTGAGTAACACCAACAAGACTCCAAACATCTGCAGAAACTTCTGATACCCAGAACTGATTAAGGCTGCTTTAGCCTGTGGTGGTCCTGCTGCTGGGAAATTAAAGAGCAGAAGGTTTAGTTTGCCATCAATAATCAAATGCAGTGATGAAACTTGCAGACCAAAACACTCATTTGGTATTATCTAAGAGGGAATGTAAAAAATAAAACCAATGTCCTATACATAGATTTGTTCAGTAACTACTTGGCAGAAAAATTAATTCCAGTCTTTTAAACAGGATCAATTTTCAGCTGTCCAATTCTTCCCTAACATTGACACCCAGTCAAATGCAGAGAACGTCGTAATGCAGGTTTTCCCTTCTCTTCCCCTTCTCTTCCCCTTCTCTTCCCCTTCTCTTCCCCTTCTCTTCCCCTTCTCTTCCCCTTCTCTTCCCCTTCTCTTCCCCTTCTCTTCCCCTTCTCTTCCCCTTCTCTTCCCCTTCTCTTCCCCTTCTCTTCCCCTTCTCTTCCCCTTCTCTTCCCCTTCTCTTCCCCTTCTCTTCCCCTTCTCTTCCCCTTCTCTTCCCCTTCTCTTCCCCTTCTCTTCCCCTTCTCTTCCCCTTCTCTTCCCCTTCTCTTCCCCTTCTCTTCCCCTTCTCTTCCCCTTCTCTTCCCCTTCTCTTCCCCTTCTCTTCCCCTTCTCTTCCCCTTCTCTTCCCCTTCTCTTCCCCTTCTCTTCCCCTTCTCTTCCCCTTCTCTTCCCCTTCTCTTCCCCTTCTCTTCCCCTTCTCTTCCCCTTCTCTTCCCCTTCTCTTCCCCTTCTCTTCCCCTTCTCTTCCCCTTCTCTTCCCCTTCTCTTCCCCTTCTCTTCCCCTTCTCTTCCCCTTCTCTTCCCCTTCTCTTCCCCTTCTCTTCCCCTTCTCTTCCCCTTCTCTTCCCCTTCTCTTCCCCTTCTCTTCCCCTTCTCTTCCCCTTCTCTTCCCCTTCTCTTCCCCTTCTCTTCCCCTTCTCTTCCCCTTCTCTTCCCCTTCTCTTCCCCTTCTCTTCCCCTTCTCTTCCCCTTCTCTTCCCCTTCTCTTCCCCTTCTCTTCCCCTTCTCTTCCCCTTCTCTTCCCCTTCTCTTCCCCTTCTCTTCCCCTTCTCTTCCCCTTCTCTTCCCCTTCTCTTCCCCTTCTCTTCCCCTTCTCTTCCCCTTCTCTTCCCCTTCTCTTCCCCTTCTCTTCCCCTAGCATCTCATTCAATCTGTACCTCAAACATTTAATAACCTGTCCCCAGTGCAGGGTACCTAGGGTTGCAAAACCTGGCCTTACATACTCTCTCCCAATCCTTTTCAACAAACTGGGCATGAATGTACTGCAGAACTAGTTTGAAGCACTGAAAAGAACGTATCCATTTTTCTTGGTGTTCACAGAAGGTTTAGGGCTGTATCTTCATCCCCTTCTTTCACATTCAGTTTTCCGTTTCTGGCATACAAGCTGGAATGCACTTATCTACCAAACTGTCATTTGAGCTATCTACTGCATTAACATGCTTCTATGTAAATGTTTGTGGGTTTGGGGTTTTTTTAAGTTAATGTTGCTATAGACAGCACATGGATTCAGACAACTTCTGTGGTTATTGTACCTTGGATCTTTCTAAATTATTCCCCCTGCCTCCCAAGCCATACTAAAATTTTGAGACTTTACATTAAAGATGACGTCTTATTCTCTATATTCCATATTTTTTCAGTGTGTAAGCTTAGAAGTTCTTTAAAGAATACTAAGTTAATTGTAGTGGGTTTTACATTAACAATATAGTAACTATAGTGTAAGGAATTACTGCATCACTAAACACTCCAGCCATTTTCTTGTCAAAAGAATTGCAGCTTGATTTTCAATACCGTCATTCGAAAGACAGCTCATGCTGGCAAACAACAAAAAACCACACACCGTGGCAAAGCAGCTTCTAAACTTAGTTTCCATCTGCACAATAAGAATATTAGAAGAAATATGGCTACTTGAGAACACGTTTCATACAAAAGTACCCATCAGTGCTGTTTTTCACTTAATTAGTTTTGCTTAAGAATAAACAAACAACTTGCATAGGTAAGTAAAAAATATTTGGCTTAATAACTTTTTGTTGATCATTAATGTTAGAAAAAGAGGGATAAAGAAGTTTTAAAAGTCTGTCGCCTTAAATATGGCTGTGCTCCGCTCTTTCAGTAGGTCAGCGCACCACCTTCAGTTAGCTTTGAAGGGTGATTATCACTTTAGAAGAGACCAGCGTAATTCTGTCACCAAAAAAGTCATGCCACATCCTGAAAGTCCAGCAGCTGAACTGGCCTGCTGAAATGGCCAGCTCCAAAGGTACTCATGTTCTTGTGCAGGGAACTTTCAGTTTTGTTAAGTTGCCTGCGAGTAGAAAGTTTGGTTTTTCTGGTGTTAAAAATTTCATTTTGCATTTCAAGTCAGCAGCTGCCAAACACTGTATTTGGTCATGCCTCTGCTTTTTTATTTGCACTGTTATTTACTTTTTTGTTATTCTCTACATTTATGCAAATAGCACATCAAGGCAACATCAAGGTACTATTTGTTTGCAGAGGTGCCAGCTGTTACCAGGAAAGGATGTATAGAAACAGGCAACAGAGAAGATTAAGCATGGATAGAGTGAGATGAAGGAAGAAATGAACTCCTCTCTTGCCCTTTCCATTGCTTCAAGCCACTGTCTTGAGAGTTATGCATCTTTTTATTATATGCTACAAAACAGCATATAATAAACAAATCCACATTCAACTTCATAAGCTATACACTACAGTCCATGGTGTGACTTCCACTACCCAAGTAAGGTATGGCAAAATTATTTCAAGTTTAGGTCTCCGTTTGTGCATTTGGATAGGAAAAGAGTGTGAGCAATACATTCATTCATATTAAAAACATACACTAAAATGAAGAAATATCTCACAAGGGAAAAGGCAAAAGTAGAGGTAGAAAATTAGGGATGATGAAGAGGAGCATAAAAGAAAGTTGCTGCACTGATAGATGAGACAGAAGAATGAAGGCAGTGAGGTAACAATGAGGAATGCATTATGTTTAGATTAGCAGAGTTCTCTAAAATAAAGGAAGCAGCTTTTATAAACTGTGTGTCTCTGGAACATGCCATGCAGATCAAAGTGCTTAAGATACACAGGTAGCAGCAGCAGACTTTTGCTGACAGGGTTTAGTCATGGCTGGTGACAGAATTAGGTCAGCAGAGCAGATTACAAATAATTCAGGCTTTTTGCCCTGGTTTTCTTTCCAATATTATTATTGCTGGTGCATAGGGAATCTGTAAAAGGATATTGCTGGTATGATTGATGTGTTATCATGCTTGCAACTAGAAGCTCCAGTGTAAATCATGTGATGTAACATCACAAATGCTAGTTCAGTGAAATTTTGAAGTCAAGGGAGTGATTAGCAGTTGTGTTTCATCTAGAACAGAGTTGTGGAAAAGCTGTGGAGAGAGCCTCCAGCAGGGAGCTACAAAGATGATGAGGGGTCTGGAGCATCTTTCTTCTGAGGAGAGACTGAGGGAGCTGGGTCTGTTCAGCCTGGAGAAGAGGAGGCTGAGAGGGGATCTCATAAATGTTTATAAATATCTTAAGGGAGGGTGTCAAGAGGATGGACCAGCCGCTTTTCAGTGGTGCCCAACGATGGGATGAGGGGCAGCGGAAACAGACTGAAACACAGGAGGTTCCATCTAAACATGAGGAGAAACTTCTTTACACTGATGGTGTCAGAGCCCTGGAACAGGCTGCACAGAGAGGTTGTGGAGTCTCCTGGAGCCATTCAAAACCTGCCTGGATGCATTAGTGTGCAATCTACTCTGGGTGAACCTGCTTTAGCAGGTGGGTTGGACTAGATCAGGTGTGTCAAACTCATTTTCATTATGGGTCACACCAGCCTCACGATTGCCTTCAAAGGGCCGAACGTAATTTTAGAACTATTTATACAGTCCTGAAATTAAAGTTGTCCCTTTGAAGGCAACCGTGAGGCTGGTGTGACCCATAATGAAAATGAGTTTGACACCTCTGGACTAGATGATCCCCAGAGGTTCCTTCCAACCTCAGCCATTTTGTGACTTCTGTTGGGCCTCCTCTTCCTCCTCTAGCTGTATTGTAGAGGGTTTCTGAGAAGAAACACGTAGCTTTTCAAAGTGCTGCAGATCGGGGGTCAGTTTGGGAAGGTGCTCTAGTGCCAGTACCTGACTGTGCCATTTGCTAAGTTCCCCTTCAAATCCAGAGGATCAGTCTATGGGTAGGTTAGATTGCATTTAGGTTATTGCTGCTTCTGCATCTGAACGCTGCATTTATCTATAATGCTGTGAGAATTAAAAATTATTCATGCGAATAAAGCTCAGAGCTTCCTCTTAGTGACTTTCTAGAGCAGAAATCGCAGCCCTTGTGTGGAGTTCTGGCATGCGCAGATGCCCCAAATGTATGCAGGAAAAATATGCCAAGAATATAAAGTAGCTTCAAGTTGTGGTGAATGCACAGCAAAGGGAAAGGCAAAATCCCTTTCGCCCCCCCCCCCCTCCCCCCCCCATATCTGTACTTCCTTGGCACCCACCCGCGGCGTGGGACTGTGGCTACAGCCCCTTCGTCCTGCGGGTATTTACGGGGAGCCCGAGGGCGCACGGCCCGGGCGGCGCAGCGCCGGGAGCTCGTGGAACGGGAATGGTGGAGCGGGGCGCTCTGCAGACCTCGGGTTTGCCGAGAACATCCCGGTCTGCAGCTTCCAGCCATGACCCACAGTCCCGCCTTCCCCAGACGCGGCTGGAACCACCTGCCGAAGGCACGACGCCCTCCCCGGGCATCTCCGGAAGCGCCGGGGTGCGGGCACCGCCGCGGGGCGCTGGGAGCCGGGAGCCTCGCCCGGCGCGGTCCCGCCGCACGGCAGCGCGACAGCGGCGCTACGAGCGTGCCGTAAAGCGGCGTGGAGCGCCCCACGTGGGCGGGCGGCCGTGGCGGCGGCATGGGGAAGCGGCGGGGCGGGCGGGAGCTGCTGCGCAGCCTGACCAAGCGGCAGAAGAAGCACCTTCGGGAGTTCGGGGAGGAGCACCCGTTCTACGACAAGTGAGTGCCGCGGCGGGCGGGAGCCCCGAGCCCCTCGGCAGGCCGTGCCTTCCCTTCCCCGCGGAAACCGGGGAACCGCGGCTGCTCCGGGGCTCCAGGCCCGAAGCCTGGCCTGCACAAGGGGTGCGCCTTCTCGTAGTGCCCGAGGGCCCCCGGGGGGAGAAGGGGAGCTGCGGCTACTGCCCCCGAGCTTGAAATCTCGAGAGAACCGGGGAAAGCAGAAAATCCGGGCTCAAATTTGCTTGTAACAAATGTAAAGTCTTCTCGAGCAGTGGCAGAGCCGAGGGGCGTCAGCTGGGCTCCTGTTCTGGCGTTGGGTCCGTCCCACGGCTTGTCTGGGCTCCTGCTCCTTCCACACCTCGCTCTGGTCTCGCCGAGGCCGTGGAAATGCAGCACTGCAGATCTGCTGTGGCGAGACCCGTGGCTGGTGCAGCGTGCCCCTCTGTCAAAAACGGCACCCTACTTCCGGCCCCCCCTGTACACTCGCGAGGAGTGAGCCGCTTAGTCCGAACGCTGTGTGACTTGGTGCTGCTGTAAACTCTTAGGAACGTGCGAGGAAGGCACTGTCAGGTCACTTGTTCAGTTTAACATTACATGCCTTTAATAGCAGGGAAATAGTGCTAAGGTCTGTTATGTGTGTGTACCTCCTGGCGTGTATTGCTGGGATGGAAAGCAGAGCCCTGGCCTGTGCCTCACCCTGTGCAGTGATGCTCTGACCTGCTCAAGGCTCTGCATCTCTTTGAAGGAGCTGAATTTAGCTTAAGCCCAGCTCATACGGTGTCTTGTCTTCAGAATTGTAGTCCCAACAGCGGTTAATTAATGCTGTTTTTCCTGGATTATGTGTCCTTCTTCCCACTTCACAGATCAATATTTAGTGTTAGAGGCAGGATCGTGCTCTGGTTAACTTTGCACAAGCGACCCTTGTAGTTAGATTCCTTTTGACACCTCATGTTCTAACTAAAGCCAGATTCTACTTTAAAACATTTAACTTCTTGCTCAGTTATAGTGCTTGAGCACTTCAGTTTTGCATACAGAGTATAGCGTCACCTGAGAGGGTTACCTCACAAGGTAAGTGCTGAGTCTGTTTTCTTAGGGAGAAGTATGTAATGCTTTGGTTTTAAGCTTTCCTTTAACTTCTCTAAGACTGATATGACTCATCAGTTCCTTCTCCCCATCATCTGTTTCATCCTTGGTATAACATCATTGACAGAGTAAGAATTTTCAGTGCTTTCTTTTCAGGGTTTCTGGAAGACCAGAAGCGACTCAAATCTGTGAACTGGTAATACACTTTTATTTCTTCCTTGCTTTAACCTTTGTGTAGCTCAGTGAAGTGAAACACTTAGCATTTCACATTACCAAGTTATTCCGGCTGATCAAGTTGTTCCCTTTAGAAAACCTGCATTCGGGAGGAAAAAAAATGAATGTGATTTTTGTGTGGCTCTGAGTTGTTCTCCACAGCGTTTAACTCAAAACTGTAATACCATGAGAGGGCAGAAGCAGCAGGAAATAATTAGCTGTTCTTGAGATTTTTTGCATATTGCTTAGTCACAGTGAAAAGTAAATTGCGCTTTTCGCTGTTTCAATAATGTTAATAAACTTAGTGTTGCGCGAGTTAAGAGGTATTCCATTCTCTGTTGAATGAAGAAATATGTTAATGTTCATTCTTCTGCTTCAGGTTGCCAGTGCTTTTCTTTCAGTCAGGATTTGGTGACCTCTGTTACTGTCAGATCAGTAAAAGACGTCAAAGTTTCAGTCTGGAAAAATGAATTATTCTGCTTCATTTGTTTCCGTTAGCAATTTTGTGCATTAATATCATATTTACTAATTTTCCATTTTTGAGTTGAAAGGAGCTAAGAAAGGAGGAGATGGTGCTGTGCTTGTACTCCTGGTTTCACTATAATTTTGGCTATAACCTGTCACACTTGTTGGTTTGTGTGAGCCCGGGACAGAACTGGCTCCGAGTCTGGCTTCTTTGAAGCTTTAAGCTTTACAGCTGAGCCAAACCTGACTGACGCCCCAGTGGACTCTTGTCAACTGATGGCTATTTCACTTACCTTCTTGAAAACCAGAAACATTTTCAGTGTGCTCTGTTCCTTGTATGTGTGCCCTTCTACAATTTTTGCTCTGTGTGTGGTTTTCTTAGGAAAATCCAGTGCCAGTTCAATAAATGCCTTGTCTGTGGAGATCAAATGTTCTCACTCTGCTGAGACTGAAACTACCAAATTTTGTGATGCTCTGAGTCAAATCACTGCAAAACAAGGCACTTCAGCCTAAGTCTACCAAGGTGCTTTCAAAATCTAAAAGAAGGTGGCCGGACATAACTATTTGCATTAAATGGTGATTTTTGAAAAATTCCATTGCATCTGCTTAAGGGTAGGATGGGAGAGGGAAAACATAACATGGGAAGTCGAGGTGAGGGTATTTACCTGCTGCTGAATAGAGTGTTGCTGTTGTTGCTGTTACACTTGTGTTTTCCCTTTCAGTCTGAGAATTCAGATAAATCGAGTGCAGAAAGTGATTCAGAGACTGAAGTGGACCAGGTCTCTGTGTATCATAAGCTCCTGGCTACCCTGAAGACCTCTCCTGAGTCTGAGAGTGAGGAAGAGGAAGATGAAAGTGAGTCAGAAGAAGCTGAGGAAAGTGAGACAGAAATGGACAGCGAAGGGTCCCAGGAGACCGGAGAAGAAGATGGAGGTGAAGAAGACAAGAATGATGTACCAGGTCGGGAAGAAGGTAGTTTGTCTTTTCCCATGCTTTGGTAAATGTTGTTTCAGTTAGAAGGTTCAAATAACTTGTATTTTTAGCCAGGATCCTGGTGCAGACTGGCTTGTTGGCTGGGTGCTCTTCTGGCTTGGAGACTGTTGCCTCTGTGTGGGTGGGAGCAGCAGCTGCTGAAGGATTTAGCAGGGGAGAGGGTAGCTGTGCTCATTTTCCGGCAGACAGCCTGCTGCTGCTTCCTCAGATGTTGTTTGTGCGGCAGCACAGAGGAAATCCACATGGAGCAGCACACCAGGGGTTCTCACCCACTCGTGGGAGACGCAAGCTGTTCTTGCACACAGCATCTGGCTTGGCTGCTGCCACCGAGAGGAGGGGAAGGCTTGCCTCGCAGCAGAGGAAAGAATATGTAGATTGGAAGGAAACCTCCTCCCTTATGACGAGGCATCCTCATTCATGAAGTCTGCAAAGAAATTCTGGGAGAGAGGAGGCAACTTTTTCTTATTTTCAGTTATTTGGGGTCTTTGGAAACTAAAACTTACATTCCTCAAATGGGTCATTTCTTTAATTTGCTCTGGGGTAACACATGTTTTGTATTACGTAACGTTTGACATGCTAGCCAAAAGTTGTACAAAACCCACTTTTATCTTTTTGGATAGAGAATTGGGAGAAAAAATATGGTAACTCAGAGGGAACAACCTAACTAGCAAGAGCTAGCTACAGACAGTAACTTCTCCAGGAGAATATAACCCATTTCTCTCTCTCACAAGTCACAGCTACAGACACAGCAGAGCAGACGCTGGGTCAGGAGCCGGCTGATGGTGCAGACACCTCTTGTGACACAAGTCGTGGAGTAATTGAGGAGTTTACTGATGTGAAACACGAATCTGAATTTAGCTTGGAAACCAATTTCATGGAAGAGGAGAGTGGAGATTGCAGTGTGGATCAGAGAGACAGCAATTCTTCACAAGCCTTTTCAGAAGGTAAAACACAGTATGTTTGTGTGTAGTGATCTGCCTCTAGAGGAGTATCCGTAAATGTGTAAATTATCAAACACCCTAGTGATATGCTATATAGCTTCTGCATTTTTCCGCTACATTATTCATTGTATTGCCTGCATGTGAGCTGGTTACCTAAGGGACACTTAACGCCAATGCAGACGCGTAGCCAAACCATTTGTTCTCTGTAGCCCCTGTGCACTGGGATTTGTGCCTCATTTCTGTTATGACCAATAAAGCTTGAAATATCAGGAACCATAAATGCGCATGGAGGGGGCTGTCTTGTTCTGTTGGTTTAATAGTAGTTTAAAAAGTAATATGAAGGGCCCTGCATGCCAGCACTTGACTGTGGAAGATATTCTTGGCACAGACAGCGCAAGAGGTAATCACAAAGCTGACCTGTGAGGGCATCCTTCACAACTCAGTGGAGTTAGAGGTGAGATTCTGGGAAGCTTGAAGCAGCCGCAGTAATTTAGACAAATGCTCGGTGCTCTCTGCATTGTGAAGGTTACACAGAGGGGTCTGACTGCACCAAGATCAGGAAGGCATGAGGCACCAGTGGAGCATCTGTGTGATTTCTTTGAAGGGTGCAGCCCAGGATCTCAACGCCGCAGCACGCTGATGGGTGCGATCTGAGCTCCAGTCCTGGAGTTGTCCCACCATGTGTAGTACAAGTAACCGCGTGCCTTAGTGTGTGATCTTTCAGGGATATGCCACATGCTGGCACTTGGCAGAGCTATTCGTATTTTGTGCTCTGTGGTTTTAATATCAGATGGCATTGTTTGGGGGAGAAAAATAAGTTTGTAGCATCCCTAGTGATCCTGGCTTGTCATTTTGGAGCAGCAGCTGACATTAGATCTGGGAGGCAGCCTAGCTGACACATGAAATGCGTGGAAGCATCAAAGGGCCATGTGATAGAAAAAACAGCTAGTTCTTGTTACCATGAGAATGTGATGCTGTTGGTGTTGCATTCTGATCAGAACTGTAGCTCTCCAAGTGCATGCTAAGTACCCTAACAGCTTCGTTCAACCTGTAAACTATGCGCTACTTTTCAGTGGGTTCCTGTAGCTCGGAAGTGGCTTTATAGGCTATATTTATAAGAAGTCTTTATAGGCTATTTGTAAGAAAACAACATAGCAGAAAGGGGATGGATGCTTACTCTGGTGCTGGGGTCAATAGAATTCCTGACAGTGCTCCATATCATTCCATCTACTTTGACAAATATTGGAATAAGTAAAACTCAGGAGAGAACCTGTATTACAGTTCAGTGGTATCGTGTTCATTTGCATTGCTGGGAAGATGCTCTCGCAGTGTCATAATTAGCAAATGTCCCAACTTTTGCCTGACTAACTTGTATGCAGGCTAGATATCCTTTGGCAAGCACTAGTGTTCTCTAATTAGTTTTCTTCATGCAGTGATTGCTGCTGTGCTGCAAGCAATGAACAGGGGTTGGTTTTCAAAATAAGCTTTGCATATGATTTGTGCATGGCAATGTCATTGAATATAATATGGTTTTACAGTTTATTTCCTCTCTGTCCTTTCCTAAAAGAAGTGGTGGTTAGATAAATCAGACTTTTTCTCACTTCAGGCAACCTTTGCCTCACTTCCCCAAAACCCTCCTAATCTTTCTCTGCTTTTTCACAAACTGTATTCATATCGCCGGACAAAGATGCAAAGCCCTGGGCAGAACTACTTATAAATTTAAGAAGGGCAGCAGGTTCACTTCAATCTTTACTGTTGACAGCCTGTTTCACCTGCAAGGGATGGATGTGTCAGAGCTTAAGGCAGGAAATTGCCACAGTGTTTCCTGCTATGTATTGCTTTCCTGTCCAACATTTGTTTTGTGATTGAAAGTTCTAGTACTTCCATAAGTGCTGCTGCTTCTTTTTTTTAAAAGCAATCTGTCAAATCTGTTCTCTGTGTTCTTGAGAGAATTTGACATCCTTTCTCTCATCTCCAAGTGCTTTGAAATAACTCCTTTTAACTGATTCTGACCAGCATGGGAACTGTTTGTCTCATTTGCAAACCTGAAACTTGATTCCAGTATTAGCTAAAATAGTTCTCAGGATATTTTTTTGTTGTTGTTATAAACAGATCCATTTAAACAACACATGGACAAAGAACTCCAAGAAAAAGAAGTAGAAAAAATATCTACGCTTCCTAAAACTTCAAGTCAAAGCAAGGTACAGTGTTCTGTAGCCATCCAGACTTCCTAAAGATGCCTGGATCAGAATAGCTCTTTTTTTAATATAAGTGAAGTAGTTTCATAATTGTTATTATTAGCTGTTGACACCAGAATTGTCAATATTCTATCAATATGTTGTTGCTGAAGTGTTTTCTTCACCTAGTGCTGAGTGAGAGTTGGAATCCAAAGTCCGCTGTTAAGTAGGCCTATAGCGACACATCTGAAAACTGTAGCTTTAGAGTTGGATCTGCAGTCCTGAAACCATAGGTCTAGTACTCTTGACACAGGGTAGAACCAGGACTGGTTTCTGAGTGGCACAGCAGGATGCTAGGGCTGTGCTCTGCAACTCAATGGTGAGGTGGCCATGAGATGCCTGTGTCTCTGTGCACAGTTAAAAGCCAGTAAGGGGGAATTTAATACTCATATTGTTAATACTGGAAATAATAGGTGAATTACAATACCAGAAAACCACTTCATTGCTAGAGAGAGAATATTGTTTTTCAAAATACTCATTTTTAGACAAACCTTTGCTGCTTAACTTTTTCACAGCTGATTTTGTTTTGGAGGGTTGCCTTGCATTCTGGTCAGCCATATGCTGGGTGACATTCATTGGAAGATATCCAATGGTTAGTCAGAGAGAAAGCTGTGATTTTTTTTTTTTTTAAATATGGTGGCCAAAAATACTGGTGCCACCTGAAACAGTGTGTGATATATCTTTGCCTAACTTGGTGTAGCTGCTTTACAGAGATAGATAGGGACAACTTGCATAGCAGAAGGCTTAGAGTTTTTCCCTACTACACTGGTAGCTTTTGCCCTTGAAATCAGAGACTCCAACAAGATTGTATTTAGCAACTAATTTGCAACTTGGTTTAGTCCCTAGTGGGGTTTTGTTTTAATCTTTAAACGAAGTACATACCTCAGTGCGGCTGATTTATGAACATAGAGTCCAGGATTCTCATCTTGTCCCTGGTTTGTGCCACTTATGTGCTGAACGGGTTAGACAGCAGTGACATCCTTCCTCTTCTTCAGTAATTTTATCTGTAAAATGAGAACAGTTATAGAGACATCACTGCAAAATACCTCCAGATCTACTGACCAGAAGTTTATTTACCCTGGTAGGCTCTAAGGAAGATATCACGTATTGAAAAGAAGGTTTCAATTTGTATGATGAAAAGATAATCTCTCAAATTTCATTAACTTGATTAAGCTGCAGCTGTGGTGATGTGCTTTTAAGTATACTAAGCTTGGTACGTATGACTCCTTTTTGGTTTTGTTTTGTTTTTTTTTTTCAGTGGCCAAGGCTGGGTCAACTAACTTTTTCTTCCACTTTGGAGAAACATAAAACATTGAAAGCAGACAAAGAAATTGATGTGAAACAACTTTATCTCCACAAGCCTTTAGAATCCACTTGGCCAAAAGTGAATAAACAGTTCCTGTCGTCCACAAACAAACCAAATGATCCCTTTTTTACCCCATTACAAAGAGAGCTCTTCTGCATCATGAATACGTACCGGGACTTGTTCTATCCAGAAAGAAATGCTTTAACAAATGGAGAAGAAATCCGGCAGGTTTACTGCTTGCATGCCTTGAACCACGTTCTGAAGGCAAATGCCCAGGTGCTCAGCAACAATGCCAAGCGGAGAGACCAAAAGCTGGGGACTGACAGTGATGACTACAGGGATCAGGGACTCACTAGACCCAAGGTACAAGAGCTTCCTTAGTGGGATTCCCACATCCCCACGCTGGGTGTCTGGTCAGGATGTGTGAACATCCTGGTAGTTTATCCAGAAGTATTTCTGTCACTGCCCACAGGTGATGTGTTCCTGGGCCTTTCATAGAATCACAGAATGGTTGGGGTTGGAAGGGACCTCTGAAGATCATCTCGTCCAACTCACCTGCTAAAGCAGGTTCACCAGAGCAGATCGCACAGGAATGTGTCCAGGCAGGTCTGGAATGGCTCCAGAGAAGGAGACTCCACAACCTCCCTCGGCAGCCTGTTCTAGGGCTCTGGTACCTTCAGAGTAAAGAAGTTTCTCCTCATGTTTAGATGGAACCTGCTGTGTCAGTCTGTGCCCATTGTCCCTCATCCTGTGGTTGGGCACCACTGAAAAGAGTCTGGTCCATCGTCTTGACACCCTCCCTTGTGCTATTTATAAGCATAAATAAGATCCCCCCTAAGCCTGCTCTTCTCCAGGCTGAACAGACCCAGCTCTCTGTCTCTCCTCATAAGAAAGGTGCTCCAGACCCCTGATCATCTTTGTAGCCCTCCCTGGACTCTTCCCACATGCTTTATCATGTCTGGAAGTTGTCTGTTGTGGGCAGGGCAGATTCCCCGGGAGCAGCAGTGAGCAGGGGCTTGTCATGCAGCCTGGTTCTGTGCTGAGCCATGAGTTTGACTGCTCTTGTTTTTCTTTTGTCCCCCTATCACCGCAAACTGCCATGTCACCTTTTCCTGCTTCCATTTCTAAACCTACCCGTACAGAAAGGTGCCTCCACATCGATCTGCAGTCTTAATGCTGGTAGTGTTGGATGTCAGCCAGTGTGGGATGTCCCAGAAATTTTTTTGTCCTTAAGCTCTGGTAAGGACTTGCCTGCATGGAAGGATCTTTCTGTACCTGGGAGACCTTGGGGAATCCCAGTCCCATTGTCACGGCCACCCATCATAGTCAGTGAGGATGGCCTCACACCAAGACTTCTCAGCGTGCTCGAGTTGATAACTGGGTGGATTCAGCTAGGGCTATCCTGTCTCTGCTGGTGCCAACTACCTGTTGAAGAGTTTCAAAGTTGGGTTTTGGTGTTGGCTCCCTGGTTAGATATTTATATTTCAGAGTGCTGTGCAGAGGCTATTGCCACCCATCCAGGAGCCAGCTGTTGGCCCTGTTTGTGTATTGTGGGAGCTCTTGCTTGCTTGCAGGGGTAGGAAGAACAGGAGAACGTGTTTGATTTTCAGTTCCCCTGTCATTACACTCTGGGTTTAGATGGGGAACCAAACTGAGCTGCTGGCCAGTACCTGCTCATGAGCACACTGTGTCGCAGCGCATCTTCTCTCCTTGCCGCATATTGGAATTGTTTTGTTCTGATTGTTGGTCTGCCCCACGGGGCCAGATATAAGTAAAAAAAATTCTTGACATGCAGTTAACTATGAGTGTTCATGTTTTATGTGTCGTAACTGTTGATCTACACAGGTACTGATGATAGTGCCCTTCAGGGAATGTGCTTTGCGAATCGTGCATATTTTGATCAGTCTTCTTGAAGTGAATGACAAAAGAAAAATAGATGTAAGTAATAAAAAGCGCTTCAAAGGGGAGTTTGGTTCTGACCCAGAAGAGAAGCCTCCCAACCTGAAAAGACCTGAAGATTACGAAGCTGTCTTTGCTGGCAACATTGATGACCACTTCAGAATTGGTAATGACCTACTGAACGGATGATTTTTAGGTTGTAAAGAACTGAGAAGTAACAAGTTCTTCCTAAATGTCTGGGAGCTATCAGGGCTGGAAGTTTCTGGTGAGACTCTAGGCTCTGTGGCATTCATGCTGGTTTTGCACTTGCAACTTGGATTTTTCTGAAAATCTTTCTTGCCTTGTCAGAACTTAAAAAGGAAGATAAAATACGAAAGTAATGATTTTCACATCAAGTTCAGAATCACTTAAAATGCAATTATTGCTTTATTGTAGCAGGACTGCCCACACCTCATTTTAAAGAGGATGGCCTTGATTATGCAGGAAAGTCTTTCATGTTATTAAAAAAGAAGTCTCTTTGGTTTAATTAGCCTATTCACGGTGTTTCTTGTAATCAGTAGTGGTTTGAACAAAAATAAATCTTAGCACCGAGCAAAGCAGTTTTCTACTGTACCCATGGTACTTATGAAAGCAAAGTGGTAGCCAGCAAGTAGGACTGTTGGAGAAGCAGAAAATTTGAGACTATTTCATAACACTGTAATCTCATGATGGTTTTTTAACTTGATATGCAGAGAATTAACTAGTGGCTTAGTTCCTGGAGCTGCCATGGTGAGTGGGCAGTTTTTCTGACTTAACCTGACAGATCAGAGGCTTTTGAAATTATTGCCCTTTGAAAGATAAATTGGCATCCCAAGAGATTTGATGATACAGTGGAAGATGCAAGCAGGTTCCCCTCAAGTCTTTCTCCCTTCCTCAGTATCTCTATGGCTGAGAGCATCTTACTTTCAGTAGCATAATAATTTTCCTTTCCGTCCTTTCCCATATCACAATCTGTTTGATCTACTTACTAGGTGTGAAGAAATACTTCCAATGCTGTTACCTGCAGAAGCAAATCATAGAAGCAGAATAATTCCTCTTTCTTACTGTGCCTCACACCCTGTTACTTCTGCACAAAGATCTAATGTAAAACATGTTTGTTATGCCTTACTAAAACCACCCCTTTACATTTTTAAACAGAAAAAAGACTTGGTGGTGGTAAACTGTGTGTACACTGTGATAAGTGATATCGTCTTCCTGGAAATTCAACCAGTTGTGCCTTTCTTTTTCTTTCCATTTTTATCATTGGGTTAAAATAGATAGCAGGAGGGTCCCTGTTGATACCTGTGTGAAATTCTTGCAAGTGTCTTCAGCTGTGCCCATGGGAGTTGGATTCAGACAGCGAGGGAGAGAAGTTGAAGAGACACCTTTGTTGGGCTGATAGTAGCAGGTGGCTTGACCAGGACTACTTGGATTTTAAGATCAGAAAGCTGGGGGTCCTGGCAATGTTGCCATGTAGTTACAACATAGGTAACAAATGCCTTCAATTCCTTACTTTTTTTTTTCTTTAACATGAAATGTGATGTATAAACTAGTTTGGCATGTCCACTGCAAGGCTGGTTATGCTTTTAGTCATCATCACACAAAGAACCTTCTCCTTTGTGTTCTAGGAGTAACTGTTGTGGCCTTGTAAATAAAGGCACTTTATTGTCAAGAGGTCCGCACTGAATTTTTCATGACAGATTAAGGTAACAGTTACTGTGATATTTAATGGCAGAGACCAAAGTCTAGGATTTAGGGAGAAGAGAATAGTTAATCATTTCTGCTTTTTTTTTTTTCTTAAGTTCTTCAGCCTGCAGAAATACATCCCCCTTCTTAGCAGAACATAACAAAAAAAAAAAAAGTGATTTCAGTCAAAAAATGTCCAGGCTATGAAAAATCTGGAAGAAAGTACTACTGAAAGAGTTTGCCAGACTTCATGAAAATCTGCCAAATGCTTGTCAAATTGGGGGTAGGTAAGCCGTTTTCAGGGAAAGAAGAGTTTGAGACGGATTGGTTTTGTCCAGCTATAATCATTAGTATGTGTTAAGGGAGGGGAGATGTAGGGAGTTACTGTGACAGAGCCTGCTGAAAGAATATCGTTGATAATTGACGTTACCTAAGAAAATGCTGTTGGTTTTTATTGCACAGGGGTTGCGATTCTTCAAAAGAGTATGAGACTGTACGCACCGTTTTACTCATCGGATATCATCATTGCCTCTCCCCTGGGTATGAGGACTGTTATTGGCGCAGAAGGGGAGAAGAAGAGAGATTTTGATTTTCTATCATCAGTAGAAATTCTCATAATTGATCAAGCAGATGTTTACCTGATGCAGAATTGGGAACATGTTCTGGTGCGTTTTCTGAATGTATTCATTTTTGTGTTGTGGTGTGTCTCATTAGTCTGATAACTTAGTTTTGTATTGCTATTTTTTCACTGGCTTGATTCCAGACATGTAGGCTTGTTCCTTTTCTACCTTCCACCCTGATATTTTCCTTATACTGAAGATATTCTTTCTACAGCTTTTGGGTAGAATTCAGCACTTGTTCTCTATAAGTCTTAGTATTTGGTGCCTTAGTGGCAAATTTCATCAAAGGTTTTTTGGACGGTTTTAATTATCTTGCAGGATGAGATAATGATGATTCCTTTAATCACATCTGGGAGAAAAAATGCCAGCTGTCAGGCTGCCCAGTGTCTCAGTCAGACTGCAGCCATGCGAGGAATCCGTACAGCCTAATTCAGGTTCCTCCAGAAAGCAATAGGAGTTGGTGCCTGTCTCCGCTGACCATGGAGACACTAACCATTAGTCACGTCCAAAGCTAAACAGTATGAAGATTTTCCTGTATGTGTAATGAAAATACTGCTCTGGGATTGTGGCTCGTATGCAGTCGTACCCATGCTTTTTGGCTTTTGGTTAATAAAAGTTTTCAGGGTTGAAAGGTTTTGGGGGCTTTTCCACATAGAAACACTTTTGAGGTACCTGGACCATGCATTTGGACACTGATGTTACTGTACATTTTGAACAAGCCTACAATGTGTGTTATTTCCCGAGAAGTCCCAGGAAAGGCACGTCAGCCCACACAGTATCCAAGGAATCAGTCCCAGAACCTTTTTGCTATTTTTTCTTTTGGGTGCGACGGCCTGCCATGCAGTGGCAGGGATGGAGTCCTGAGCGTCAGGCAGTGAGGCCGAAATGAGGTGAATTTCTTCACATGCACCCAGACTGTCCCAGAATGGATGGGAACTGCACTTGAACTTCTTTTACCTCAGAAACCTTGGGCACATTGGCTTTAATACAAACAAATCCATTATACTTGCCCCTTGGGAGAAGACTGGAAGCAAAGGTTACTGCTGACTAAAGAGATGGTAGCTTTCAGTTCTGTGGCAGGAAATCAAGTAAATTACTCTCGCTGTGCTTAATAACTTCCAGACAGTCGCGTTCTGGGAGATCACTACTGTTTTATATTCTGTGCTTGTCTTGCTCATCCCTGCCCACTTTCTCACTGCAGTTAGGTTCGTGCAGTCTGGGTGCAGGGGTGTCAATCAGTAACGATCGGTTTCTGTCTCTCTCGTGTAGCACCTGATGAAGCACATTAACCTGCTGCCTCTGGATTCTCACGGGGTCGACTTTTCCCGAGTGCGAATGCTGAATCTCAATAACTGGTCCAGGTTCTACCGCCAGACACTGCTGTTCAGCGCTCTGCAGGATCCCCAGATCAACTCTGTCTTCAACAAACACTGCTGCAATTATGTGGGGCAGGTGAGTTCATGTAGGAGCTGAAAGCTGCCTTTTAAATGCTGGCATAAGGGAGGGGAGAGGAACAGAAAACCCAGCGTGTGGAAAAATTCCATAACTCAGTTGTAGAAAGACTGTGTGCCAGTAATTTCCACCGACCAAGTGTTTCAGTCTAAATCTTCATGATGCTGAATGACAATTTCTAATGCTGTGCCAAAGACATGAAGGCCCCTCTCGCAGCAGTACTTATTTGATCCTTTTCTTTCATGTGTAGCTGGTTCACATCAGAAAACAGGAACTGTTTTTCCTTAATTTGACACACACAAGTTATCTTTCTTGGTTTATTTTGTTGTTAAATGAAGGGTTTGCCTGCTTCCTTTTTTTCTTTTTCCTCTTACTGTATAAGAAGCACAAACTGCTATTACTTTGAAAGAAACAGGAAAAGTAAAAACCTTAGTTGTTAATCTCAAATATATGGAGGTCAGAGCATACGCAGTGATCATAGAGACTGAACAGATCTGGCATGTGTATACGTGAATGTAGTTTTGTATTGAGCTTTCTTAAAAACAGCCTCATGCTCTGCTTGAAGGTGTGAGTTAGGAGCTGAAGCTCCTGGAGCGCGGTTTTGATGTGCTGCTTCCCTGAACATCCTGCTCTCTCCTCGCAGGTGGCCGTCCGCAACATCCCCGTCATTGGCTCCATTAGCCACGTCGTGGTCCAGCTTCCTCATGTTTTTCGGAGGCTAGAAGCTGAAAGTTCAACTTCTGTAATTGATACAAGGTACTCTGTTTCAGACTATTTTGCTCTGCCCTAATGATTGCGATTTTAGGTTTAGTTGAGCAGGCTGTTTCCTGCAGAGCACAATACGATTATGCCACAGATGTTCGCCTTCATTAGTTTTCAGATGCAGGCTGGGCTCTGCACAGGTGGAGGGGAACACCGAACTTCTCCTTGCTAAAGGTACTGGAGAATGAAGTCTGGGAAAGGAATACCAATCTCTACCATGACTGCCTAGCACCAAGCCTTTGCTTTTTTTCTTCTACACATGTAAAAATCCTATGAAGTTAAATAAGGAAAAATGCAGTCAAAATCTTCTGTAGTCTGTTGCATCTGATAGTATTCCTGTTTCAGGTCATATCAGTATTGGAAAGCTAAATGTTAACTCTGGTTAAAACGTATGTTTTTTCTTAACCCAGGTTTCAGTTTTTCATCGACAAAGTTTTGCCTGAGTACCGCGATGCCATCATGTCACACACGCTCATTTACGTTCCGTCATACTTCGACTATGTGCGCCTTCGAAATTACTTCAAGAAAGAGGATCTGAATTTTACTCACATTTGTGAATACACTAAAAAGGCTGGTGTCTGCAGAGCAAGACGGTTCTTTCTCAAAGGAGAGAAGCAGTTTTTATTGTTCACTGAGCGCTTCCACTTTTACAAAAGGTGAATTGTGGACCGGGTTTTCCTTTGAGTTGCATGTGTGCTGGTTTGGAAGTCTGACCTTAATTGTGGATGGGCTATATTGCTTTTTGAATCTCTTGGATCTCTCTGAGGATTTATTTGACTGAAGTAAGAGCTTTTCAGTTTGCGTTAAAATTTTTGCGCGTTGTCAGCAGTCTCTTGCAGAGGCTCTAACACTTTGGTATACACAGGGCTTTATTTGAGAAGGTGAGGGCTGCCAAGTTCCACTGATGTCAGGACAGGATGATATAGCCTGCAAAATGGGATTCATTGTGCCTTTTATGTGTTCATCAGTGCCACAATAATTACATAAAATTCTGGAAAAGGGTATGTAATTGGTTCAGTAATGCAATATAGCAAGCTGAGACCACCTGGAAAATTTGCTACATCCTGACTTGGAGTTGTTTAGAACTTCCTAGTGGAACAATTTTTTTTATTATCAGCAAATGTTTTGGCAAACATTAAAAGTTTCATGAGGCTCAGTCTGATCAAGCTTCACTGTCTTGAAATCTGACTCCAAGGGGCTGAATAGTGCAGAATTTGGTGCTGTTCTGTACTTCAGAGGAAGTCACAGTGCCTGGCAGCATTAGACCCGCCATTCCCCCTGCCCTTAATCCACATTTGTGTTAAGTTTTGTCTTTGTGACACAGGGTTTATAGAGCTGAGCTGCAGCTCTCGGGCACTGAAGTTGATGGGAATTAGAAGAAGTGAGGTATGATTGATGTTTAAACATTCACACTTCGTAAAAATTGACAACGAAGTTACTTTTCTTTTTTTTTCCTGCTGCAGGTATACTATAAAAGGCATTAGGAACCTCATTTTCTATGAGTTACCAACCTACTCCCACTTCTACAGTGAGATTTGTAATATGATGAAGGCCACAGACAATGCAGTGGATGCTACTTGGACCTGTACTGTGCTCTACTCCAAGTATGATGCTCAGAAATTGGCTGCAGTGGTTGGCATAGATCGCACAGCTCAAATGCTACAGTCCAAGAAAAATGTGCATCTCTTTGTTACAGGAGAAAATGAGTAAGCGATATCACAGACTGGACAACTGGAAAGACTTGGATTTTACTCCTAGTGCACTTTCTGATATTGCTTTTTTAAAAAAGTATTAAACTTTTTACTCCCTTTTACTAAATATTCTGTTGAAGTTGTTCATATAGTATTAAGTTTTATATGTCAGTACTCTGTCCAAGAAGAAACAAAGGATGTTGTTCAAGAAAGTAGGTCTAGGGGGTTTCTTCTGTATAGAAACAAAATCAATCCAAAACTATTCTTGTATATTGAAAAACTGACTGGTCAGTAAAGATTGACACTGTGATAAATGACTTTGGATTGGATTGCTGCACTTCATTTTCAGGTGTAGCAAACTCACTTTCTTTTATCAAAGGCCACTTTCTCCTGTAACCTTGGGGAAGAAATGTAGTCACTCTTCTGTAAGCCTGTGTAAGGGAGATGCAGACAAAGCCTCTTCAACATCAGTGTATTTTTGAATGGGAGTTGAACTTGCTTCAACTTGACAGTTGTGAGAATCTGTGAATGTGCTGGGGTAGGAGATGTGGTTATGCGTTTTTCCTGGAGTGACCTAAATATCTCTGCCTCTTATTTACAACAGCTCCTCTGGCTGGTCAGGTTTTCCAAAGGCAAACAGTGGTGAACTTGCCAGGCAGCCGAGCCAGGACCTGCCTGGCCCCACTATCACCCAGACAGCCTTGTGGAGGACAAAACCAGGTGGTGCAGTTGTAAATACTTGTGGCCTCATATCTCACACCACAGGTAGGGTTCTGTTTGGTTGGTTTTTCTTTCCCCTTAATGGTTGCATATGGACAGCATAGGAGCATCATGGGGCTGCCTCTTTTTTTCTTCTCCTTCCAGGAAGCTAAGCCTCTTTAGTTTGGAGAAGAGGAGACTGAGGGGTGACCTTATTAATGTTTATAAATATATAAAGGGTGAGTGCCATGAGGATGGAGCCAGGCTCTTCTCAGTGGCAAACAATGATAGGACAAGGAGTAATGGGATCAAGCTGGAACACAAGAGGTTCCACTTAAATTTGAGAAAAATCTTCTTCTCAGTGAGGGTGACAGACACTGGAACAGGCTGCCCAGGGAGGTTGTGGAGTCTCCCTCCCTGAAGACATTCAAACCCGCCTGGACATGTTCCTGTGCAACCTCACCTAGGCGTTCCTGCTCCAGGAGGGGGATTGGACTAGATGATCTTTAAAGGTCCCTTCCAATCCCAAACATACTGTGATACTGTATAAAAGGAGCTAGAAGTAGAGAGGTTTGTTTTTGTATGCATGTGCTAGGACTGTGGGAAGACTCTTCTGTGGAGGGGCAGGTGAGCCCAAATGCAAGAAGAAAACACCCATCCTGTGATAAGCTTTGAGGGAATTCTCATCTGGGAGGCTTAAGTAAATACACCAAAGTGAAATAATAAGCTCATTGAGTAAATGCACAGGCACATAATTTTAGGCATTTTTAAATTGCATTCTTCATTCCTGTATTTCTCTGAGGCCGTGAACTCAGGTAGTAATTGCAGTCCTGAAATAATTCAGTAGACGTGCAAATACCTGCAGTTTCTTGCTTTGCATTTTAAATACTGATATCTGCTAATTTTATGTACCTCTGCCATAGCACACAAGAATTAACCAGCTACAGCAAAGTTCCCCATCTGTCTGTTGGATAGCCAAGACAGCAGTAGTGGCAAGCAAGGATTTTCTCCTGTGTGGCGTAGGCTGGATGTGGGAGAATTGTGGCTGTGCATATGAAAGCAAGCACACAAAACAGGATTAAGGAATTTTCTTTCTTCACCGGATGTTCTTAGCAGAGGTGAATAGCTGACCTCTGAGGAAGCTAAAGTGGGATAGCTACTTAGGGAGATAACATGATGCAGTGCAGCTACTGTTTAAAGAAGCAGCAAGAGTTTTGTGCCAGGGCCTTAACTGTGCAAGGATTTCTCTGCCCCTGCTGAAGTTAATGGCAAAGTGCCTTGATGGGAGTGGGGACAAATTGTAATCTGAGACCCTCATCATTTTTATATCAACTACCTGGGTTTGTTCCTAAGACAAGCACACTTTGAAATTTGAAATGTATATCCCAGTGTTACATTTCTAATGTTGATTACTTATTATAACACTCAGATTTCCAAAGTAGTGTGTAAATGCCTCTCTACTGCCTTCAGTGAGTGCTCTGAGACGCAGGCACAAAGTTGATGGGTGGTTGCCCTTAGAGAGCTCACGCATGAGATTTTTCTGCCCTTGGCAAAATCTTTATTTCTTTAGTAGGGACCCTCAGAAGCCAACACTAGAAATCCTACCTGGGAGGTCACGCTGGCGGATCAGACAGGTTTGCTCATGTGGGGAGGCTGTCTCTGTACTGATGTGGAGGAATTTCTGTTCCCTGGTGCTTCCTCCTCGTCTTCCTACCTCTGTGCTGGGGTGTTCCCAGGTGCTGGCCCACTTGAAAGCAGAATTGCAGTGAACTGAGGTGAGGATTTGGTCTCATGTAAAACTTTCCTTTTCCCCCTTTTTATCTTAAACAATTCCCTGGTGCTGTTCACAACAGAGCCCTGCAAAGTGTTTAGTCCAAGAGTGGCTCTGATGGCAGTGAGCTGCTGGGAGATGGTGAGCGCTGAGGTCAGAGTGTGTTCGTGGATACCAAAGCTTCATGTGCTGGGGCAAATGCTGGCTCCAAATGAGTTACTTGAGCCCGCCTTATAACGCATTTTCCTGATGGTAATGCGATATTCGGAGAGGTGGCTGAACCTAGTACATTCTTGTGGATGCTCTTAGTCAATTTTAGAAATGGAATATGTACATCTGGGGTTTGTCTCTTTTTAATTGTGCAGCACTTTAAAAAAAGTTCAAATTCTGACACAAATGTAAGAAGAAAAGACGTTAGCAAATACAATATTTTATGTCTTTTTATTTAACAGCGTGCAATCTTGGCAGGGCAAGTTTTTTGCTACTTTTCCACTGGGATGCACCAATGATGAGTAACTACTTGTCTTGAAGAAACAAACTTGAAAAATGAAAATCTTATTCATTTTGGTGTCACTACCATACCTTTAAGGGTATATGCAAATTGTTTTTTGTCAGCATTTCAGAAGAAGCTTGGAGTACTGAAAACTAACCCTGTTCTCTTTTTGTTTGTGGAAAGCATCGTAGTGCAGCGTGAGAGCTGACTGCGGGGCATCAGGCAGGCGACTTTCCAGGCACCAGCTGCCCATGTGCAGCAGTGGTGAAGCATTAGCAGCCAGCTTTGGGGAATTCAGACCCAAGGCTAAAAATAAACTGGGATTAAGATGTTAAACAATAATTCCTTTTCAGCATCTCCCATTTCTGAAGAAGTGCTATTAACCAATGACCAAGGGACATGCTTGTCTGTATGGGGAGATTGTTCTTCCAGCTAACGAGCTGATGTTGTAATGGCTTCTTTTTTTCACTGGTAAAACCTAATCAGGATAATAGGTTTGTTACGTTTTGTTGCTCCTTTCAAAGATGTCAAAAAGGCAATGTTATTTTGTTTTTTATGAAGATGTATTTGTAGGACAGGAGCCAGCCTTCTGCTGCTGACTGTATTAATGCGGAGGAGGGAGGGAAAGGTGACTTGGGGACAGTGTCCCCAGCACCAGGGAGCTGCCTTCCAGAAGGAGGTGGGTCCTTAGTTTTGCAGCAGTCATTGGGAGACACGGGATGGATCACGTGAGGGGGAAACTGGAGCATTCTCGTTAATAACAGCAGAATTAACAATTACCGTACAGTTGTGCTGTCACAGGCTGCCAGGATTTCTCAGCTCCGCATTAGTCATGTTCCTATGGCCTCAACCCCAGGAGTTACTCTCCAGTGTCCGCAGGCTTTTTTGACTTGGTAGCCAAGCGTGCCTGATGAAACAGTTTGCTTTGTGGGGGGGGTTTCAGAAAGCCTGTCTGCAGTGGTGGACAGACAAGGGGGCTGTGCGAAGAGGGAGAGGGGTGAGAGCAAGTGGAAGACAGCCATCCCTCCCATCACAGAGCTTGCCAAGCTCCTCTCCTTGCCATATAGGCCTGTTCAGTGACCTCCCGCAAGCTCTGCACCAGGAAGGAAGCAAATGCCATGGGTAAGGACACTGGGGTGAGGCTTCTTCTTTTCCCCTGCCCAGAGATGCCAGGTGACCCATAATCCCATAGAAAAGGTGAAGGTGCTGCTGCTACACAGGCAGGACCAGCCAAGGTGTGCCATGCAACACCCTGGGACTAGGAGGGTGCAAAGCCTGACTTACATCTTAATTCAGCTCTGGTTGGGGGTTGCTTGTTTTGTCAGGTGGGCTGTGAGTTAAGCTGAGGCCGCCAGCTCTTGGATGGGTGAACAGCTAACAGGTGTGAGCTGGTGATGTGAATTAGTTGCCTGAAATGGAGATGTTGAGATGGCCATAACATCGAGTGGTACTAAAGAAATAAATATTTGATTATGTAAGAGAGATACAGGAATCTTCAGCAAAGGACATGAGAGAGAGATCAAGGTGAGGTACAGAGAAACAACAAGACAGAGGACAAAAATAGGACGGTAACCTTGGAGCAGTTGACAACATAATTTTGTCACTACAACTGAAAGCACAAATTTCATCTTAGTGTGGTTTTACTGGTTCTTTTGAAAGACATGATGCATGTGACATTAAATTTCTTGGGTCAAGCTCTTACCACTGATAGTGGCATAAATCTAAAGAGATGTTGCTGGAATTGCTAAAACAGAGGTTTATCAGGATGCTATAAGGTCTCTTCTTAGCCTCTCCTTTACACTCCTACAAAAGGGCAATTTAGTAGCAGGAGCCATAACTGAAAAACCATTGCCACTACCTTGTTATTACCAGCAGAGAAGCAGCATCCTCCATATTATTTACTTGCCCTGGGTGTCAGGTTTCAAAAGCTCTCCTTGCTCTTTAATTAGTAGGTTAGTAAAGAATGAATATTTAGCTTTAACAATGCATATTCTTTTTCTAATCAAAGCAGGAAAAGCTGAATCAGTTTTGTACCAAGTCGTTAACATTGATATCAAATGGATAAATAGGAACCAGTTAATACAATTTATTTGGACTTCTAGCAGGTCTTTGAGAAATTGTTTCATCAGGAGCTTCTAAAGAAAGTCAACATTTGATGAGGCTGGAAGGATCAAAACAGCTCATCACAGCAAAAGGCTCTAAGTTATTAATACTTTGGTGCCATCTCTACTGACCATCTCTAGAGCATCTCTGCAACACTGTTCTGTGTGTTGGACTGGACACTGCCCCCTGTTCATTAGCTTAATCACATGATTAGCACTCATTTAGCCTGGGAAAGAATTAGAAGGGAGGGGGCATACATGGCCTTGCAGTTGTTTGGGGCTGTGGTCAACATGGTAGACCTGTCCAAAAATACCATTGGAGCATCAAGCAACAGATGATCAATTGGGGGGAAGGGGGTGCCTTTTTTAAAAGAGGGTTCATCTGCCACAGCTAGTGCTGACAGAAAACTTGAGTAGCTAGAGAATAAGCCAGATTTTCTGACAATTCATCACTGAACACAGCACCATGACTTAAAATTATCTGCTCCTAAGTGTGGTCCCCATCTTTTCCTCTTACATTAAGACATGATTAAATTAACAACAACAAAAAAACCAAACAGCAGTTGAGGTTGCAGTTTGCGTAGCTTGACTTACTGCTGCTCTGCTGCCCATTACCCTCTCCCAGAGCAGGGGAAGAGCCAGTGGTAATGATCATCATCTTCTGCCATTCCAGATCTTTCAGACTGCTTTGTACTCCAGTTCTCGCTCCCTTTCTCCTGTGTTCGTATTGTCAGCGCAGTTGGGTGGAATGCAGTTAAATGCTGGTAAAATGCAGCTAAACCAGGAAGAAACCCCAAAGGAATAAATTAGTGTCTGAATTAATTCCTGCTACAGGCTGGAAGCTTTCCAGTAACTTCAGAGGCTGTTTGTTTGAGTCCAGAGGAGGGAGAGATCATTCAGAGACGGCGTTGCAGTGCAGGAGCTTTCGGAGTGCTTACGAGCTTTGTGAAACAGTTCAACCTACATACAGGCAGGGGTACATTTGGTGGGATCAGTCCGTGGGAGAGGAGGAGCCCACAGGCATGAAGCAGGCTGCTTTGTCCTCGTGGATGAGAGGAACCGAAGGAGATCTCAGAAGCACAGTCAGGTCCTGTTTCCAAAGGGAGGAGTCCAAATGATAGTGCTCAAAACTTGAGCACCTAAATGCACCACACAGGCTACTTCGGATGGGGCAAATATACCAAGGAAAGTCTCTTAGTTACTGGAAGAGGTCCCACAGTGTGGGGAGGTCCCACAGAAGTGCTGTGAGTGCCAGGGGACGGGGTGTTTCTGGCAGCGCAGGAACAGCCATCAATGTAAACAAGACAGCATGATCGAAGCAGCAAATAGCACCAAGAGCAAAGCTTCCCAGTGTGAAAAGATGTGACTCTAGTAATTTTGCTGCACCTCTTTTAGATGTAGAGAATAGACAGCAGAATGAACTTAGATCCAGGTTGGTTTTTTTTTGCCCAAGCTTTGCAAGAGGCAAAGTGATCAATGGTATAAAGTAACTTTCACATGAGCAAGGCCATGAAATACTTCTCTTTTTTCTCAGTCAGATACAGTAGGTATCCTTTCCTTTCTGTTGACTACTGCTTAGCAGAGGAAAACAGTGAATCACAGAATGTCAGGAATTGGAAGGGACCTCGAAAGATCATCCAGTCCAATCCCCCTGCCAGAGCAGGAACACCCAGATGTGTCCAGGTGGGTTTTGAATGTCTCCAGAGTAGGAGACTCCACAACCCCCCTGGGCAGCCTGTTCCAGTGTCTGTCACCCTCACTGAGAAGAAGTTTCTTCTCAAATTTAAGTGGAATCTCCTGTGTTCCAGTTTGTACCCGTTACCCCTTGTCCTATCATTGGTTGTCATCGAGAAGAGCCTGGCTCCATCCTCCTGACACTCACCCTTCATGTATTTGTATAAGGTCACCCCTCAGTCTCCTCCAGGCTAAAGAGCCCCAGCTCCCTCAGCCTTTCCTCATAAGGGAGATGCTCCACTCCCTTCATCATCTTGGTTGCCCTGCGCTGGACTCTCTCCAGCAGTTCCCTGTCCTTCTGGAACTGAGGGGCCCAGAACTGGACACAATATTCCAGGTGTGGTCTCACCAGGGCAGAGAAGAGGGGAAGGAGAACCTCTCTCGACCTACTAACCACCCCCCTTCCAATCCACCCCAGGATGCCATTGGCCTTCCTGGTCACAAGGGCACAGTGCTGGCTCATGGTCATCCTGCTGTCCACCAGGACCCCCAGGTACCTTTCCCCTACGCTGCTCTCCAACAAGTCATTCCCTGACTTACACTGGAACCTGGGGTTATTCCTGCCCAGATGCAAGACTCTACACTTGCCCTTGTTATATTTCATTAAATTTTTCCCCGCCCAGGTCTCCAGCCTGTCCAGGTCTCTGGATGGCAGCACAGCCTTCTGGCGCGTCAGCCACTCCTCCCAGATTGGTGTCATCAACAAACTTGCTGATAGTGCACTCTATTCCCTCATCCAAGTCACTGATAAATATATTGAATAGTACTGGTGAAGGTCCTCTTTCCTCTGGAAACTTGTGTGCTCAGGGGTTAGCACAGAGGGGCAGGTATGAAGGAGGGTGCAGACAGAGCCTCTACCCAGCAGGGGTGGAGTAGAAGAGCTACCCCTCAGCTGCCATCTGTTTGTGATGATCAGATCTGCTGCCAGTTTAGGGAGGGCTACAGCACAGCAGGGTGATCTGGTTTTGTATATGTGTTGCTTTTACTTTTGATTTCTCTCTAGTCTTTCCATGTTGGTGTTTTTTGTGTGTGTTTCTTCTTCGTTTGCTTTGAGGAGGGGCTCAAGCAGAATTTGGAAATTCACAAAGATGTGGTACAGAAGTTTTGCCTCTGCTGAAACCTCAGTGATCCTGCTCCCTCTAAAGCAGAGAGAAAGAAAGAGCAGTAGGCCATGCCCATAAGTTCTGCAGCAGGAATCTCAACAGCCTGTGAGAGAATAAGGTTAGTGTTTTCTTGGCATTGTATTTTACTCAAACTGTTGAATTAAAAAAAATATATTCAATAGAAAACAGAGAAGCATCAGTGGTCATATTAGCTAGAAAGCTGTATTCTTAAACTTTTGGTCTTACCTGGTATTTTACCATTCTTTCTTCCTTGGTGAAAAGAAATGTAATGTCATCAGCAGGCAAAATGCTAATGCTTTCCTTTCCATTTGCAACTGAGGAGCAAGGTGTGTAAAAATCCTGACTTTTCAACAGGATGTGGTGCACCTAATAAATCACTGGATTAGGTGAGGTTTAGAGAATAGGGGTTTTTTTTGCCTGGACTCACCTTCTGCATGAGCTTTTCAGGTGCTTGTGGATGTTTAAACTAGTAAATTAAACATATACAAGGCTCTCAGCTAATAGAAACAAAAAAGATGAGATATTAGGGGTAATTTGTTTCAAACTCTTTGGCTTGGTCAGGTTTTTTTCCAGTTGATGGATACAGGGGCTTGTTGAAGGCAAGTAGGGAGAGTCTCTTGACACGGTTTTGCTCCCCAGGTACTCTGGCTGGGAGGTTCTGGTACAATCCCCTTTTCTCATGGTGTGTAAGCTACCTTTGCTATGGGAAAGGACAAAGCAAGAAGTAGACTATAGCAATGCCTCTAGTGCATCTAAAATGTTCCCAATCTGAGTTTGGGCACAAGGGAGAAGGTCAGTGTCAGATTTTGTTCCTCCTGCTCCCTGGAGCTGGTCAGTAGGTGTGTTATTGAGTATGTTCTCAGGTTAAGAAATTATACATCAGAAAGCGGCACTGTGCTGAGGGGACCATTTAATGCCAAGGTAAAAGTTGAAAGCCAAATAATTTATTGGGGATCTTCTGTGACCTGCAGAGCTCAGGCGTTTTCTTGTGTTGTGCTCCTTCTACCCCCACCCCTCCCAGTGTGCGGATGAGTTCCCGACTGACCTGTCAAATGCAAATAATGATAAGACGTCTCAGTGATTCACGGCTGGGACACGCAGAGTGCTCTGTTCTCTGCTCGTACTGTGAGGCAATTAATGCAATTTGTGCTGTTTGGCTGAGCGAACAGTTTGAAATGAACCATGGAGCCATCTGTTCCTCCAGCTGACATCAGGCATGTCAAGAGTAGCAGTTAGATTTGCTGGGAAAGAAACAGCTCACTGTCATAAAGGAAAGTTCAAGAAAGGGGGGAGTGTGATGGATTTTTCTTCCCCTTCTACCATCTTTAAAGCAAACTCTTTCTTCCGTATTTTCCTGTGGTTCAGGCTTTGTGCTCTGGAGACTTTTCTGGCCTCTAGTCAGGGTCTTGGGAGCAGAGAAATGGCTACACTGAGCACCTTCTCTCACTTCTTCAGTACTTTTGGCGAGACAGGGAGGTGTTCAACAGTTCTACACAACTGTTGTGCTCTTCCCTTGCTCTGTTCATCTCTGTAGGCTGCTTTCTTGAGCTGAAGAGATCAAGAAATGTTCTGCCTTGAAACCAGGTCTTGGGAGGGGTTTCAAAAGGCCATTCGGAGGTCATATTTCATCCCCTGCAATTATTAAGAGATACCTGCTGCAAGAAAAAGTCATTGTCTGATTAGTAGTAGGAAAACCAGGGAAAGGTCTGGCCTGTTTCTCCATGGAGAAGCAGCACTATCTTCAGATGACCCTGAGGAACTTGGTGCTTCATGCCTGTTCTGTTTGTTACCTGTTATGTGTTTGTGCTCACTGAAAGAGCGTTACAGAGAACAGACAGCTAGGGCCGCTAACGCTGGAGGCAAAGGGATAGAGTGAGCCTGAGACAGAGAAGAATTGAGAGAAGGCTTAAGCAGAATGTTTTAAGATGAACCAGGCCTGGTGGACTGTGTCCCTGAATACATGGAAATGTGATGAAGGATTTCTGGAAACTTGTTGCAGACAGGCAAGACACCAGCAAATTGGGAAAAGCTAAGATGGGAAGGGGGGTAGAGCAAAGTGAGGAAATTATAAAGCCATTCTCATCAGCTCAAAACTCTTGGGACAAATTCCCAAAAGAGTTTAGAAGGACCTACAAGACAAGTGATGGATTAAAACAAGAGAAGCTACATCACACCAAGTTCATTTCCTCCGAAGAAGTGGACAGAGTAGAAGCCATAGATGCTATCTTGATTTGCCAGGCAATGGCAGTGTGGCCATTCCCCATTAGAAAAGCTAGGAAATCACTGAAAGGCCTGAGAGAGGGCTCTGGGCCCAGCTGGACCCGTTGCATCCTTGGAAGGGGAATGGTGGCAGCAGACATTACATCCCAGGCTTTCCAATATAGTCTGTTCTAAAGCAAGTTTTTTAATGGGTTTGTTAATAGCTGCTGCTGGACAAAGGCCTCTGCTTATTCCATTTGCAAACAATAAGAAGCTTCAAGGTTTTCAAAGGGCAGGATTTGAATTCAAGATGTTATCAACACTTCGGGAAAATGATCTGGGAAAGTAAAAAAAGAAAAGAAAAAAGAAATTCAACTAGCAAAAGATCAAGATCATGGTCTTAGTCTGTAAAAATCAAATGCACAATACAAGGTAACAAAATACGTTGCTTAACAAAAAAGATCCGCACAAACACAACAAAGTGGTATTGCAGACCACAGGAGGACACAGTATGATGATACTGAGAAAAAAGAAATGTAATCCAGAGTTGTTTACACAGTAAAACCTTTAGGAGTCTTGAAGTAATCCATTCTTCCTACTGAAAAATATGAGACCTTTTCTGGTCTGGAGTATCCATCTAATTTGGGACACTGCGTTCAGAGCAGGTATGGGCCAATTAGTCCAGGGAAGACTGGAAAACAATAAAGGACACTAAATAGAGAAATGCTTAAGCCATCAGATGCATAGAATCTTATTTCAGGGAGCAGGAACATTTGCTCTTTGTGGTTGGGTAGGGTAAATGACAAGGAAAATTTAGGTTCAAAATTAGGAGAAACATTTTAATGGAGACGTGGGAAGGCATGGGAACTGATTGCTCAGGGATGTGGCATTTGTGTGAACACTGCTGCCTTCTTGGCATAAATGGAAGCAAAACCGCTGCAGTGTGCATTGCCACAGGAAGCAAAACTGCACATCTGTGCCAGGGGGTGAGAGGAATGGGGAGTGAGCACTGTTTGTGTTTCGGAATGGGAGAGCGGTCAGGGCCCTGAAGGCACCATTGAGCTGGCTTTGCTCGGTGGTCGAGCACCTGAAAAGCTTGAGTGTGGGCTTTGAGTTGGGTCAAGGGGGTGAAGTCCCAGGGAAAGCCCCTGTTTAAAGTGCTCACCTACCCACCCTTCTGTCACCATTGCCTCAGTAACGTTTTCCGACTGAACGCCACCTCATGTTGCTGGCATTCTCTGTTTCTAGGAAAGAACAGATATTTTTAGCAGAACAGCTTTTTGTTGACCAAATGAACCAGGATTCTTCCTTTACTATGCTAAATGAACAATAATTTAACCAATTTTATGGTTCGTTGTCCCATATAGCAGAAGAAAACAAACAACTATCTTAAGCAAGTAGATATTAGATAACAAAATATGTTTTTAATAAAGAATTTATGTTCATCTAGCCTTGCACTGTCATTTTTCTCATATACCAAGAACTGCAGCCAAACCAAGTTACATGGCTCATCTCTGTTTTGTGATCATTTCATTTGTTCATAATTAATATGTCCTACATCCTGCAAACCCAAGCAATAGCATCTGAGAGCTTTATTTCCTCTCTCAGTAGTCAGTAAACAGGCATCTGGCTGAGACACGCTTGGCATTCTTTAACCAATAGATGGCTGTGTTTTATGGGATTGTGGCATACTGGGCCAAATTCCAGTCCCACTGGAAATCCCTGGTCCTGCTCCAGGAATCCAGGAAAAGAACAACAGAGATGTTGGGGCCCAGTGTTTTTATTCTGTAAGTGAATCCATTCCTGCCTTATCGACAGCTCTTCACCAGTATAAGGGAACTCGATCTAAAGCTGTTGGCTGTTCTGGTAGGTAAGGTGTGGACTTGTGCTCCATGCCAGGCTGTGAGACGGCATGGGATGAGGGAGTGACTCAACATCGAGTAACTAGGCTACTAACTGACCTACTAACTAGAATCACAGAATAGTTGGGGCTGGAAGGGTTAACTGGAGATCATCTAGTCCAACCCACCTGCCAAAAACTGTTTCTGAATAACACCAAAAGACATTCTGGTTACCTCTGTGCTTGATATTTCTTATAGCACGTGGAATGCTTGTACCTGGTTATTTGGAGACCTGGTTGGGATTCCTTAACAGGTGGCACTTGACTGGAAAATTATGAAGAGGCCAACTGTGCTGTACTTTCAACTCAAACAATTTAGGATGAAGTTTCACAGTTGTCTATCGATATTAGTAGTTAAAAAAATAAAATGCAACTACTTAAGATTATCCTCCTTCCACATGGGCTTTATGTTATTCATTGCACTTATAGTTAATTGTATCTATCTGAGGTAAACATCCCCTTATAATCTACACTTGCTAAACAACCTTTCCAAAACCTTTTCCGAAGAGTATTTTACCAGGATCTCATTGGCACAACCAGTTGTTCTTCTGTTTGAGACAGGAATCAGCTCTTGACCTTAAAAAATGTGCACCTTGCCAGGACTTGCCATCCAGGTGAAGGATGAGCATTAATACAAGGAGAGGCTCCTCTCCCGTGGTATATGAAGCATGGCCCTGAAGGGTCCTTGCCCAGGGCCAGGGAAGAGAATCATAGAATCATTTGGGTTGGAAGAGACACTGAAGACAATTGAGTCCAACCATTAACCTAACTCTAGCACAAAGCCATGTCCCTAGGAGCCTCATCTACATGTCTTCTAAACACCTGCAGGGATGGTGACTCCCCTACTTCCCTGGGCAGCCTGTTCCAATGCCTGACAACCCTTCCTGGGAATACATTTTTCCTAATATCCAATCTGAACTTTTCCAGGCACAACTTGAGGCCATTTCCTCATGTCCTGTTGCTTGCTGCTTGGGAGAAGAGACCAACCCCCTCCATGCTAGGGGCCAGGCTGAGCCCAGCGGGGCCCAGGCCAGGGCCAGGCCCAGGTGGGCAGGAGCCCCCTGGGGGAAGCACCACTCGGTGCAGCAGGCAAGAGGAACCAGAGCCGCCTCCTCTCCCACTCCATCTCCCTCCTCCCCTCCCTTTCCTCGCTGCTGCTTCCCACGCTTCTCCAAGTGACAGAAATTTTTCATTAGAAGGAACGCCGGATTCCAAAGCTCAGCTTCCTATTTGCATTCAAAGCCATTAATGAAACGATTTCATTATTTGAAATTCAAATGGAAATAATTTATTTATCCCCCTCCTCTTCCTCCTCCAGAGTAAGGCCAAGAGAGAGCCAGAGCTGTTTTGAATGTCCCAAAGCCCCTCAAGCTTTTATGGGTTCAAGACTTTCTAGTGTGAACATGATGATAGTTGCTTGCCAGCTAAATATTCTGTATGTTGCAGGAACATTTTTCTGTGAGGGCAGATGGTGTTCGATTGATAGTCAGAATAATACATGAACAGCAGAGAAGATGTGGGTTGATTAAATAATTAGCATACTGTGACATTCTATTGCTTTGCTGTAACTTAAAGCTAGGTCAAAACGTTGGTCTGTATTGCACCTCCCTCCCTCCTTCCTTTCTTCTGGCTTCTTTTATGTTCACTCCAAAGGAAAATTTTAACAGAAGTTAAATCCTTTATTGGTAGCAAAATGTAGGAATTTGTTACTCTGTTCTGCATGTTATAGAATAAAAGTAATAATATAAAGGAAATTAAATTTTGCAAAATGAATTTAAGTTGCCAGGCAACCCATAATACCCAGTGTGGGATCTACTCAAACATAATTGCGAACAAAAGGCTTAATATGTGGCATAGATCAGTGTTTAGACCAAAATGGATGATCTCAGGAAACCAGGAAAATTAGGGCTGGCAAAAGGACCGAAGGCTGGTTTTCAGTCACTGGGTCCAGCTGAACAGCTCTTTACCTTCACTGCTTGCATGTCCACCAGAAGTTTAGTTAATCTTACCGACTCTACCCCTTCCTGTCCCCTGACTCTGTAATTGTACAGTAACAATAATTACAGGCATTTCACTGGCATCCAAGAAATAAACATAGAAAGCATGCTTCTCTCAGCAAGGATGTCATTATTCACTAACTAAATACAACCCACAGAATTACTCATCCTTTTTAAAGTCCTATCATCTATTCTGGGTTTTTGGAGACTTTCTGTGAATAAAACAGAAACAAGTTGTCCCACAAAGAAATCACTATCCTGGAAGACATTAGTGCTGACTAAAAAGCGAGGAGTATCTTTGTTTGCTATGTAACTGCTGGTCAGGGTGCAGGGGAGAAGTTGCTGTAGTACCTTGTAGGTTTGGGTGTCTGAGGCTTTGGGTGGTGTGATACCTCCAGTGTCATAGAAACAAAAAATGTCATATTCCACCCTGTAAGTGTTAGTGCTGTCTCTAGAGTAGTCTTCTGGATGTCCCCAGGACTGCAGCTCTAGTATCTTGTAATGTCTCTTTTTCTTGTTCCGCTATGAAATCTGTGTTTTCCTTGCTGATGCCAGTCCTGAAGTCAAGGATTCAAGCTCTGTGATTGAGAACAATCATGGTAAACTTGACTGGAGAAGGCAGTGCGTGACCTCTGCTAAGGTGGGATGACACTGTGAAGCAAGAGCCATAGTGGTCCTGGAGCAGCTTGAGAGGATGTATGTTCTCCTGCCAGTATCTGTCTGAAGGAAAAAATGTAATATTTCTCTGTCAAAGTGCTGCAAAACCAAGCTATACAAAAATGCTTATGTCAGTGGGTTCCCTCAGAGATTACACCCAGAAATCAAATTTCTTGAGGTTTTCTGCTATTCTGGAGAACAAATGTTCAAAAGCGATATAGAATAATCCAGTAAATTTATATTAAACTATCTGAAATACATTTTAATATAAGTTCTATAGTCAGCTACATTCTATGAACAAACACAAAATATTCGTATCGTGTGGAAGCAGAGCATCAACTAGAAGTAATATAAAAAAGAAATAATGTGCTTACAAATATGTACTGAGAAGTAGGAAAAGGCTGCTTCTAATGCAAAAGGATTGATGGAGCCTTTTACTATGCAACTCACAGTTCTGCTCAGGGTTGATTTGCCTCCTCCGAAGGTCTGCAGAACCTTTTGCTGTTCAGGTGTGTGCCATAAAGATCAGGTGCTACTCCTGCTGCCTCCTAGATTTCTGAGTGAAGCTTTATTCGGTAATTATGTATTATACTTCAATTCCTGTCCTAAGTTGTTCGTATAATACTTTCCTCTTGTGCTAAGCAGTTGCTTTTTTCTTATAAGTGATTAAATTCCACTGCTGGTAGAAATTGTTCCAATATACTCCTGCTTATCTTACAAAATACTACCTATATTAATAAATGCATAATTTTAGGGTTTTGGTGTAATTACTGCTACATTTTTTTAAAAGTAGCTTATTAATACAACCACGCCAGGAGGTTGGAAATCTTGTTAATTTATGCCCTCCCAGCCCTTGAACTGAAAAATGACGTGCTGAAGAAACTGTCTTACTTGAGTACCAAGACCCAAAGCTGCATTTCAAAATGTAAGATAAATTGACTTAGATCACATACCTCAGATTCATTTACTTGTTTAATTTATAAAACGCAACTTGAAAAACATGTTTGCTTGATGTAAGAGCTCCAAGTCTAATAAAGAGGATTGAACTGGATGAGAACAAACAATTCAAAACTGACATCCCTTTAGCTCAGTCACAAGCTGAAAATTGACAGCACTCCTAACGTTCATATTCACCAGGTGAGTTATAGAAATAATTTTCTCCCTAACCTAATGGAAGGAAGAAATCCAATTACATTCTGAATCCTCAGCAAGAACAGGTATAACTTTTCATCTCGTTATTAACATTTCCAGCTGTCATCAGAGGGATTGTTTGGAAATGCGGCCAATCTTTCTTCCTTCATGACCTCTGGAAGGCCTGAAAATGCCAAATATAAAGCATTCTCTGTCTATAGAACATTAACAGTAATGGTCAAGTTTATATCAGGATGCTTAGATGTTGATAGTGAAGGGAACAATCTGTAAGTACAAAGCAGGTTTTTTTGGTTTTGGTTTTTTTTTTTTTTTGTTTGTTTGGGGTTTTTTTTTGAGTAAGAATACAGTTGGAAAAGCATGTTTATGGCATTAAGATGTGATTCTGAAGGTCTGGGAGGGCTATGGATGCTCAAAATCAGTTGAAAGTCCATGGGAGTGGTGGCATCATTAGCATGCTACAAGTCAACTGGTGATGCCCAAAACAGGGATCCAGAATTACCTAGCACAACAGTCTTACAAACCTCCAGATGCAAATTGTCATTATTTTGCCTTATCATTTAACTATGTTCTTATAATAAAAATGAGGAGGCATCATGTGAGTGGGATACGAGGGTGGTTTAGCACTGAACGTCATCACATGGTTTGGTGGACCCTGAGACATGCGATAATGCAGTCATAGTCCATGCAGGTGATGTGGCAGCCACAAGCCTGAAAAAACATATATGTTCGCTGTTTGAGTGTTAGTCAAGTAAAGAGACTTGATCATGCACCATATGAAATTTAGCAAACTTGATTAGTTATCCTCCTCTAATCTAAAGCAAAGTTGAAAAGGATGAGATTGAATAAAAAGCTCCCGGGGGTATCAGTTACAGTCTACGTGAGTCCTGGTCAGTCTCCATTTTCTTCATTCTGATCGAATGTGTTTTAAGTAAATCTGTTTCATTTGGAACCTGGTGTTGAGTTTATTTCTCAATGGCAAAAATCCTGACCAAATAAACAATTTGTTGTCGTTGTTGGAGTTGGTTTTGTTTAATAAAAATCCCAACCCCACCCATTTTCCTCATAAGCAACTGCACCATTTTGTAGCTTCTGTGGGACTGGGACCCATGCAATGCTTTTATAGCTCGCTCATACAGCATACAAATACTGTGAAAAGGAGTTTATTCTTCTTTATTGTATCTGCATTTAGTTTTTCTCCTTTAGTTTAGAATATTCCTGTTTAGCTACCACAAATGTTCTTTGCTGGATAATCGCTTTCTTGTTTCCAATTAATTGTTTGTTGGAATTATAAAGGAAAGGTTGCCACCTCCCACTAGAAAATATGCTTGACCCACAGTATCAGTAAAGCCTGGTAAAAAAACAAAGGAATTTTTAAGACTGCATTGTGGGTTTTAGCATCCATCTTCTGATGTACTCAGAAGGTAAAAATGTGCATGAAGCATATGGATGATGTACTGTTCTGAAAGATGCTATGACTAGAAGTGCTGAAACACGAGATGCTGACTCAAAGGTGGGTTTATATATACACCATTATATTTGTTTGGGTTGATTCCAAATAATGGTGGAGTGAATTTGAAAAGCTGCTCTCTCTATCTTGATGAAAAAACAAAAACATTAAAAAATATCTTCAACTCGTTGCCTTTCTTTGGCATTGGTAAATACTATTTTTTTTCCCCGTTAGAAATATAAGACTTCCCGGTGCTTTAATTTGTGCCGTACGAAACTATTTTTTAAACTTTTGCTATGAAGAGAAGTATTCCCCTTTCTCTCTGAATTTGCCAGGGACTTCACGAGACAAGGAGCAACCTGATGGTCCTAGTGACCTAGTCCTGCTAGAGATCCCACCAGACAGCTATGGAAAGCTATGGAAAGGTAAACTTGATGCTCCCCAGTTGCTTGTCAGCTGTGTGCAGGTCTAATCTCCCTGAATAATTTAGAGATGTGTTAAGTTACTCTCATTGAAAATGGCCTTCAAAAGGAAAAAAAGCAGTTGGACTGGTTGGGCCCAAAAATATCCTCACTGTGACCCTGAACGTGTCACCATTCAGTCCCTCTTTGCCAGGAGAAGATGGGTAACACAAGGCTTCCTTTGCGTGTTTGTGCTCAGTTCTGTGTTGAGCAGCAAGCAGAGGTTTATTTTGGTATGTCAGGGTAGACACACTGATGTCCAGCTGAAGGGCACACTTCTTCGAGGCTGCACTGCATTCATTGTATTAACCCTTTTTCCCTTTGGAAAACTTGCTTGAACAAAGATGGTAGGTCAGGTCCCACATCATGGTTGTACTTTGTCTGTGTTTGCATTGCTCTATAATGCCTTTAACCCTCCCGTTTCGTGCATTTAATTCTTCATGTGGTCTTCATCCAGTTTTGGACATGTGAGCCTAGATGTTATGGTTTTTGTGGTTGTGGAAAATTTAGTGAGAAGTGTTTTGTAATGACAAACAATACCAAATTGGTAGGCTATAGTTACTTTTCCAAGATGTAATTATGAGTTTATTACTAGTATCTTCAATGTAGTCTTGATCAATTATTGAAGTTTAATGTCTGTAAATATGAAACCATTGTCTTACTTGAGTTTAGAGGATTTTTTTCGGACCTGTGCATATGAGCTTGATAGAAAAAGCTGTGCTAGTGCCAAGCTTATGTTTGAACTTGTAGAGTGTGACTGAAGGAGACAGACCAAGGTTTTAAGGATTGGCATTATATAAAATGAAATTTTAATTCAGTCATATATTGTACTTATAACATTTCATGTCAGTAGCTTCAAAATTAAGTATATAGCAATAAAAGCTTTCCATTAATAAATCTCCATCAATCAGAAAAGTTGGCTTTGCTTTATTTCTCATCACAATAATGAGTTTTAAAAATTATTTATGACCTAACTTGTCAATTTTCAAGAAGCCAGGACAGCAAATACTTTTTTTTTTTTCCTGAAAGAATTACGTACACAATATCTCTACCTTTTTGTGTTCTGCATGTTTGTAAAATAACAGCCCAGGCTTTCCACATCAGGGTAAATTGATTTCCAAAGCATGGATTTCAAACATTAGTACCTAAAGGTGACTGAAAAAAAAAAAACATGTATGTAGAGATTAGTGCGATACAAGTCTCTGGAAATAGGTGTATTTTGCAGCATAATTTAGGATATTGAAAACTGGTACAGATTTTTAAGACATTAGTTCCCAAAAATCAGTACAGTAATATTATTTTAGACATGTTTATTTTTTACTCTTCATAAAGCATTTACCAGAGATCTTTTCAGCCTTGGACAGTTGTGTCACTAACGTTACTATCCATGCTATGCTGTCACAAGGTACTGAAGCTAGCAGAGCGAAAGCCAAACCAATAAACAGCCTGTGGCATACACTGGAATGCAGCCACCCATTATGCATCCACATATATAAACCTTCAAGAACACTGAGAGATGCAGGTGTGTTTACTACCCGGGAGAGGGGAGCTCAGGCACAAATGCATATGTAACACAGTTATGTAGATATAAATGAATAGGAAACTAAATATCTTGCTCACAAATTCTTTCATAGGGTAATCCATCAGTCTGCTGGAGCCAGGATCCCAGCTCTGCTAATTCTTTAATGGATTAGATATCTTTATGTTTTTAATATGTAGCTTAGATTAGAAACTACAGGATAAGATAAAGAGGGAAGAAGTTGCAAGGAAAGAGAGGAACTAACCTCAGAGTGAAAATCTTGTGCATAAATGATACGATGGAGCTCCAGAGGAACACATTATCCATTTTTCTGTTTTGTGGTTTAGACTTCGTGAATTCTATTGTGTTTGGAGACAAAACATAACTGATAAGCTATAACACAGGCTTGATACATTTTCAGCAATCTTTGCATATCATTGGTGACCGAGAGAAATTGTTTAACCAAAAGGATTAGTGCCTGCCTCATTCACCCTGAGCCCCACCAAAGCAGTAAATTTCCAAGTATTATTTCTGCATGTCTGGGGAAGATTCTCTCGCTCCCTCAGCAACACACAGATGTAAGAGCGTTCAGAAGAGACCTGTATATGAATACATAAAACAATACTATCTGGTCAAGTGGAAGATCGATTTCTAATTCAATACAAAGCTCTCATCTTAAGTAAATACTTTGCAATCATCCCAGTACCTGATTGTTAGCCTGTGGGGATCACACTGAGCAACATGTTCCCTGTATCACAAAGTGGTTTAAATCTGGGACAGTGCTTGCAACAAGTTATGTAAAAGAAAGCTTCTTATAACAAAGTAAATGAAAGGAGGGTCAGATTCTGGTATGAATAACTATATTATCCCAAGGGAACTGTAATGATTCTTGCAGTTATTTGCTGTCATTTAATTACAAGAAGCGCTATGTAGAATAACATAGCAGAGCATAACTTTTTTAACAAAAAGAAGTGTATTTAAGATGTTTTCTGTGGGCGCTGTGTAAGCAGGATCCTTGCAACAGACTAGTGCTTAGGTTAGGAAGGTCATATGTCTCCTGGAAGCCAGAAGATAATGCTGCTTTTTTGGAGACTGTCCTTTTATTTGCAAAAACAGTTCTCTTGTGATTGGGAAGTGGCATTCTCTATTCTGCCCTTCCAATCTGCATCTCTGACCCATTCTTTCCAGGGTATGGTGGCTCCATTCTGAGCTACTTGCCATGCATAAAACTGCTGCAGAAAATGGGAAGTGTGGAAAACAGAGTGAATGGGAGGGGGGCTGGAAGTGAGCACCCAGGGGCTGTCAGCAGGAAAATGCACATAAAGGACAAGTAGGTTGAGGGAAGGATTTGTTCCCGTCCCCAAAACTGTTTTCAGTGGCCTTGGGCACAGGGACAGGGAGCCATTTCTGTCTGGGAATTAGAGAAGGAGATTCTTGAAAAGTATTTCTGCTATAGCAGGTGAACTGAAGCTTAAAAGCATTTATTTAAGCGTTGCATAGCTTATTTGTGATGTACGGAAACCTATTCTAACATCATATTACAAACACTGTTACCTTGTATAGCAGAGATAGCAATCAGAAACTCATTATGGAAGTCATTTTACAAACGCTGCATGTTTTCTTGTGGTCGTAGCTTTCAAGCCTGTTAATGTTTTACTAGAAGCTTTCCATTTGGAAAATATTTACCATATTAATTCTAACATGATTAAGTGCTTTGCTTGGGAATTTTGGTGGTCACTAATGGGGTTAATACTCATCATTAGAGCACAAACATAATTAATTTCCCATAGTATTAAAATTAATCACTTTTGAAGCTAAATTAGTCAACAGTGAGAATGGACAATGACCGCATTTCTGATTACACTGTCTCATGGTTTCCCAAATAAAACCTTCACTTACATAAGAGACAGAACATGTGTGTGTTTCAATAACTATCATTAGTACTAAACTAATTCGAGGGTAAAGAAGTACTAGGGCTGACATTCCAGAAGATGTGAGGAAACTATTTAATCTTTTCTTTTGAGATGCAGCGGGAATTTGGTTTTACTTATAGGCTTTTGTTTCTTCTTTGCTGAACAAAAATAAGCAAAAGAATCTGAAGAGTAAATCGCCTTCAGCTGTGCTCAGTAAAACAGGTTATCTGGTCTGTTGGTTTCCTCATGCCATTTAGGAGATAAAGCTTCTGGAGATGTCTTCTGCACCTGTGGACATGGTGTTTCTTGGGCAGCCCTCTGCTGAAGGCTCATATCAGCTTCCTGGGGGTTCTGGTGGACAGCAGGATGACCATGAGCCAGCACTATGCCCTTGTGACCAGGAAGGCCCATGGCATCCTGGGGTATATTAGAAGTGGGGTGGTTACTAGGTGGAGAGAGGTTCTCCTTCCCCTCTACTCTGCCCCGGTGAGACCACACCTGGAATATTGTGTCCAGTTCTGGGCCCCTCAGTTCCAGAAGGACAGGGAACTGCTGGAGAGAGTCCAGTGCAGGGCAACAAAGATGATGAAGGGAGTGGAGCATCTCCCTTGTGAGGAAAGGCTGAGGGAGCTGGGGCTCTTTAGCTTGGAGAAGAGGAGATTGAGGGATGACCTTATTAATGTTTATAAATACATGAAGGGTGAGTGTCATGAGGATGGAGCCAGGCTCTTCTCGGTGACAACCAATGATAGGACAAGGGGCAATGGGTTCAAACTGGAACACAGGAGGTTCCACTTAAACTTGAGAAGAAACTTCTTCACAGTGAGGGTGACAGACACTGGAACAGGCTGCCCAGGGAGGTTGTGGAGTCTCCTCCTCTGGAGACGTTCAAAACCCGCCTGGACGTGTTCCTGTGTAACCTCATCTGGGTTTTTTTTTTTTTTCTCCGGCGGGGGATTGGACTGGATGATCTTTTGAGGTTCCTTCCAATCTCTGACATTCCGTGATTCCACAAAAAATCGAAAAAAGAGAGTGGCGCGCCCTTTCCTGCAGCTTTGCTAATTGCCCTGCATCCAGCTTTTAGGCAGAGTCTGGGTCCTGGGTATTTTTAATTGGTGGGGTCAACTGCATCCATCCAGCAGGCTATCAGGCCAAAGAGGATCAGCAAAGCTAAATACTGCTGCTGTAGGACAGTTTCTGTCCTGACTCTTTCTGATCCTGCAGCTTCCTATGCCTGGGGGAAGAGGCACGAACTGAAAAGCAAAAGCACCAGTCTCTGCAGGAATTGTTTCCCCCCAGGAACCATGAGAAGAGCTTGAGGGACCTTTCTTTGCAGGTAAGCTTCATACCATGGTTCTTTCCATTGGAGGTGGGGAAATAGCTCTCTGGTTTTAATAGAAAATGTAATTAGCGTTAACCTGAATTTAAATAATTGTTGAACTATTAGATAGTTATTAGCATGCCCTATCATTTGCTATCAGAGAAATGCAAATACGTGTCACCGCATCAATTCATGAGAACAAAGATTGGAAGCTGATAATTGTTACTGTAGTTTCCTACCCCAGAGATCCAGGAGGTTTTTGTTCTTATATACAAATCACAGCATTTGCAGTAGCCTCTCTGTTAGCAGCAGTAAACTGTGGTGGGTGTTAGCAAAAATATAAAGACGTATTAATTCTGCGTTTGCAAAACAGATTTACCTTCAGTGATGCAAAATGGAATATATGCAGAATCAGTGCTCTATATGCTTTTGTGTTAGTTTTATAGTAATGATCCTATCTGTTAAAGATTCCAAATTTTAATGAGCATTTTGGCCTGTGCTCTAGAAGTGCACTACTGTCTAAAAAATATGTTATTATGAATGACTGCAGTCAAATGGAGCATTATGTAATTATTTTGCAAATGGACTCCCTCTCTAAGTACTTGGAAGTTATAAATTTGTTAATTTTGTCTTCCCAACCTGTAAAAAGGTCCCCTAACAGCAATTTCTCCCACCTTACAAGGTATTGAAATTAACTCTGTAAAGCTACGTTAAGAGATGATTCAAAATAAAGCAGTATCTAAAGACATAGTGTCTCGTTATATGTGTTAATTACCTCCAACAATAACTGAGTATTAGGTAAATTTAACCCTTTTTTCTTTTTAAAATAAAAATACATCAGTTTTAGTAGTTCTATAAAATATTAATTCTAGGATAAAATTCAGGAGGTACGTCTAGTCCGTGACTATTTTTACATGAAGCAGTCCTTGATTTCAAGAACACTGTCACCATGTATTGAGAATATGGCTTGATCTGTCTTTTAAAAATCGCATTTCTTTGAATGCAGATTAAAGTTCTTTTCTTGACATTTATTCTTGTGCCACAAGTGTCAAAACAGAAACTGCAAGCATTGTGCTAAAAGAAAAATTATTTCATTTTCTGTGCAGCTTCTGTAATTGCCTTTGTGTCCTTTTTCAAACTGCTGTTCTGCAACTCCTTGGAGCCCGTCCTCTCTGTGAACAGCAGTTCATGGTTCTGAACTTCTGTGCCTACTATGGCAACAGAACCTTAAGATGCAAGCGGAAAAACTCTGCCATCTCCAAGTTACACGGTAGCAAATAAATTGATTATTTCTCCTCATTCATATGAATAGATTCTGTCCTCTGAGCTTAATTCTGCTCACTGCCCTGAGCAAAAATGAGAGTGTTTAGCAGAGGTTTAGTGTGTTGGTGACAAAGCCGCCTCCGATCCTCTCCCAGGTTGGGCACAATTACATAAGCACTCCCTGCACGCAGCTGCAGGCTCCAGCGCAGGAGCTTCTGCATCAGCTCCCCTTCCCCGAGAGGAGGTGCTGCTGGTGGAAGCACACAGGCGGGGGTTTATCAGCCCTACGCCTCCTCTCGCTGCCTACGCTGGCGCTGCGCTGTCACCGTGGATCAGCACAGCAGCTTCGCGGGTCAACGCCTGGTTAGACCCTGCTGAATGCGCTTCCGAAGTGCTGTTCTATCCCCGTCCCCAGATACCGGAATCTATTTCTTTCGGCAAAATGTAAAACAGATGGGATAATGCGTTGGAAAGCTTGGAAGTCAGATCCTTTCAATTATTTTTTTTTTTTTCTTTATGATCTTAATTTATGCACATATGAAAGTGAAACACAGTTTTTTTTTTCCTTTCTCTGCTTGTCTCTTCCCTCTCCAAAGCATCAAAAAAAAAAAAAAAAATCAATCTTTTCCAATAACGTTTTAAAAATTGTTTTTGAAATCAAGAAAAATTTGGAAAGATAACCCATGAAAAACTGTTCCGACCAACAATTTTAAAACAAACCATGAGCTTTACTTTTTCTTTCTCTTATAATCTGTAGAAATATCTGTCTAGAAAATGTTTATTTGTCTAGCACAGCATGATCAGCATGTGGTAGAGCTGGCAATAAAACACAGCTTTCCAATGCCTGTTCAGTTCTTTATTGAGAAAAATATTCTTCTCCTCCCTGCAGCTCCTGGTGTATTACAGTGCACATCTTACAGTTTCTAAAATAAAGGATATAAGTTTTACAGATAAGACTCTCCTTAATAAAATAAGCATGATTCTGATTCAAGAGCTCTGGTCAGTCTGTGCTCTGAATCAGAGAAGGCTCCAATGAAAACAAGCACGCACCAGGAAAGCAAAGATCCATTCCCCATGTGTTTTGGTGCCTTCGGTCACTTCAGAACAATGTGGGCACATTTAATGAAATGCACTGACGTTTTCAGAGCAAACTTCCAGGTTCTGCTGCATCTGTGGAAATGGTAGTTTGCTGTGGCTTCCACAGGGGACCACAATAGATGTCTTGGATTTAGACTTTGACTTGTTACAAATCCCTGTACTCAACCAGGGTAGTAGTAGAGCCCATAGGCAACTGGAAAGGTAAGCATCAGCAGGTTGATGTTATTGAAACAGTATTTTCCCGTAAGAATGCTCTCACAGCAAAAAAGCTCGTCTAAACTTTCCAAAATGTTACTATTAAAGCTGAGATTAACAACAGAAAATTTTGGGCAAATGTTTTAAATTTGCCAGGTCCACAAGCAATTGAAAACAAGATACTATAGCGAAAAGTTGGGCAACCAAAAAAATAGAGTGCTAAAAGGCTCACCCCATTAGACTTATTGCTAAAAAGGATATATGGTCATTCGCAAGCAGTGACGGCAAATGTCTGCTCATTGCCTTTCCAGAAGCAGAAAGTTTTAAAGGGTTGGCATTTCACTTGGATATTATGGCTCAGGGCATTTTTTTAATACAATGATGCATTTATCACTGGAGTCACTCAGGATTATTTGCCTACTGAACATCAGTACATAATTGCATACTTTCTGTTCAATCATGTATTACTGGCTCATTTAGGACACAGAGCAGTATATTATCTTTAAAAATAAATGTCTGATCATTAACTCGGAAGATAAATGGTATTAATTTTGCTGATCTGACTGGTCTGATACAGTTGCAATATGCTGGCTTGAAGTAAATGCAGACTTTTAGAAGACTAGTGTATTTTGTGGCAAAACCTGTGAGTGGAACTTGTACAGTGTGGATCTTATACTTTGCACAAAGCTGGATTATATTTACTCTTTTGGCCTCAATCATATCAGGTGGACACATAATTCTGGTAAAAAAACGCAGTATAAATATCTGGAGACAAGGTATAGTTCAGTTCAAGAGTTTCAGCTGTTGAAACTATGAATTTCTGCTTAAAACAATGGAAACTTTTTCTTTCCTCTTTATAGAGGACACTTTATCCATAGATCACAGTTGAAGCCTACAGCTCTGTGTCCAAAGGTACCTAATTGCCAACTCAGAGTAACTGAGATATGGACATCCAGTGACTTGTTCATGGTCATGCAGCAGCGGGAATACCAAACATTGTGACTCCAATCTTGTGCTCAATGCATTATACTACAATTGCCTTGTTTATATAGCTGTATTTTCTGAATTTGTTATTATTGTTGTAATCAGATACTTGAAAATTGCTGACTATAATCAGAAACGTATTTATCACTGACTCTGGCTCACAGCCAAGCACACTGTTATTTTTGCAACAGGACAGCATGTTCTTCTCATTCCAAGGAAAAGTTAATTACGAGTGTCGTGATTTTGTCGTGACCAGTTGTTCTCTATTGTGTCACTACTGCAAAAGGCAGTTAGTTTCCTAATTCTCATTTGGTGCAACAGAATTGACTTCAGTGAGCTGTAGTTTTAGTACGCTGATAGAATGAAGCAGAGTAGTTTTTTAAAGCTGGTCACAAATGAGAAGAAATAATCCTAATGGTCACGTTTTATAACTGAGGAAGGATGAGAAGACAAAAAAAATCAGTGCTTATGTTTCAGTAATCATCAGGTACCCTAGCTACATACTATTTTTTTCATCAAGTAAGAATATTTTGTGGTCTAGAACCCATTACACTGTCCAAACGTACGCTCTAACCTCTGTTTCTTGTGCTATCATGGTAGCAAAAACCTCCCAGTTCAGTGCTGGCTGTCAAGACCTAGGCAGATTTGCCTTAGCTAAGAGAATTGTGCTCTGTGCCAATGAAAAGGTCTGGTAGTACTAGTCGTTTGGACGGATCAAATGCTGGCACTGGTCAGCAAGATCATACACGCTGGATTTTTGTTTAGCTGTTTCTGATAGCAATTTTAATGTATAGTTGAGTGGCAGAGTGTTTCCCTGCAATATCAGGCTCCGTATGTTATCTCCTCTTACAGTTTGTGTATTAATTCATTCAATGTAAGTCTATGAATTCATGCAAGTTCACTAATTCCACTTGTATATTAATTCACAGTTCATGAATTGTGAATCTTATCAACTAGTTTAACAGCTAAATGAGTAAGCACTTGTTTCTGTTTCAAACCATATTTTAGGCTAGAAGCATGTAATAGAAACAGCAGTGTACTTACCATGAAAAAAAATACTAACCCAAGGGAACTCAGCCACCAGAGAAATATTGCTAAAGAGGAGATCTGTTTGAAAGTAAATTCCCTAATGGCTTTTGGAAGCAACTTTTATATAGAGAGAAAGAAAAAAGCCAAATTGTTTTATGATGGTGTCACCTTCCATGTTGTGAATTGCCTGGTATCAATGTCGTCATGTTATCCATACCCTGAAATACAACTTGTAATATGTAAGTTTACACCCTAGAGATGTGCCTTGCATTTAATTAGTGTGAGAAAAATCTGCTCTGTTGGATTTTCATGGCTATCCAAAGTGACCATAGTACATGTAGACCACCCAGCAAGTTTATTTTAAGAGATATTGATCCCTGCTTCAGGGAAGACCACTCCTTAACCTCATAGAAAGCATGTAAGCCACTTGTCACACCAGAATTCCTGCCATTGGGTGGTACAGAAAACCTATACCAGGTCCCTGAACCCTACATATTTCTCCAACACATTCCCAGCAGACTTTTCACTTTTAACTGCCTCTTTGTACTATGGCATGCAACACGTACCCACAAATCAAGAAATGCCATGAACATACACTGATGGACTGCATGTAGCTTTTACATTATTTGAGATATTTTGAGCAGAAAAAAAATCACGTATACAATAATGACGTCGTAGGACCACAGAAGCACCCAACGAGACTGAAAAAGAGCCCAAGGTCACTCACAGTGTGCAGACATCCAGGCTGTGCCAACTGACCCTGGAGCTGTAGGATGGTCCTTGGTCCTTTTTTATTGAGCAATGTGGTTACAACTTCTATATCACTGTTATCTATCTGTAAAATAAAGACAATCGCATTTCTTACCTTGCAATAGTATTGCAGGGATTAATACAATGAAGGTGCAACAAAAGGAACTTGATTTCTCTTTGACTAAAATAGTCTATTATGCAACAAATGATTAATCACATTAAATAATTTAAAGGAGGGCCAGATCCTGTCCTAAACTATAGTGATATATTTCCAGTGGAGTACTTTTCTCTTCTGGAGAGTCACACAAGCTGCAGTTGGAAGAATATCAAAGGTGAGGCTTGGGAGAGGGTTCAAATGAAATGCAGAGCCAAAGAACGACCTACCAAGGATGCTGACTCTGTGTAGAAGAGGAAGGTGATGAAGGGAGTGGAGCATCTCCCTTATGAGGAAAGGCTGGGGGAGCTGGGGCTCTTTAGCTTGGAGGAGGCTGAAGGGTGACCTCATTAATGTTTATAAATATGTAAAGGGTGAGTGTCACAAGTATGGAGCCAGGCCCTTCTTGGTGACAACCAATGATATGACAAGGGACAATGGGTTCAAACTGGAGCACAGGAGGTTCCACTTAAATATGAGAAGAAACTTCTTCTCAGTGAGGGTGACCGAACACTGGAACAGGCTGCCCAGGGGGGTTGTGGAGTCTCCTTCTCTTGAGACATTCAAAACCCACCTGGACACCTTCCTGTGTAACCTCATCTGGGTGTTCCTGCTCCAGCAGGGGGATTGGACTGGATGATCTTTCGAGGTCCCTTCCAATCCCCAACATTCTGTGATTCTGTGTGATTCTGTAATGAAGCACATAGGTGATAACCAGTAACAAGGACCAATGACTTTGGGAGAATTGGCAAAGAAAATGCTGGTGGAGAACATAGCTTTCACTTGGACCACCTCTTGGACTGAAAACAATTTTGGGAGCCAACAAGAACTGCCAAAGCAAAGCAATTGTGTAGATTGAGATCAGTGGAGAGGTTCCAGATGGGGGGTGACATGTAGCTGGAAAGAAAGAACAGTAAGTTTAATACTGGAAAGAGATAAAGAAGGCAGAAAGTTAGAAAGCACCATTCTAGACAGCTCTTGCTTCACAGTTTTAACAATAATGTAATTAAAACAAAACAAAAAAACCCCCTCTAAATAAATCCCACCCAGCCACCCCAAAACAAACAAACCTGAAAACAAAAAATACAAACAGTGCAGTAATTTGGGTTTTTAGGATAATTTTTTAAAGTTTCATAGTGCATTTGTGAATACTTCTCACATTTCCTTTGGATTTTTTTCCTGAAACTACTTACGTCTGTCCTCTCCTATGCGAGTACTAGATGAATATTTAAGAAATCTGAACTGAAACACTGTTTTATTTCAATATGTCTACCTTCTTGTAAAGCTTTTTGTAAAGCAGAGAAATTAAGATACCTCTTTTTATGAAAAACATTTAGATGGCTAAAGTAAATTTATCCAGAAGTCAAACTCACATCAAGCAGAAATAAAGGTTTTGAATCTATACGGCTAATGCATCAGTGCCCTGCCATACGTTTCCATACATTACAAACACACCTCCTCCACTCCCCTGCCAAACCAGTCCTGCTCTAGTGCCACCATGCCCTGGCACCTCAGCCTCATGCCGGCATCCCTGGGGGAATCACGTTTATCTGCTGTTCTGGGGTTGGAGGTATTTCTCCATAGGCAAGCTCCTCAGTTAAATATACATGTTTGCAGTATTCGAATTCTTTGTGACCATGGGGGATCAGTAGGATCAGAGGATAATTCAGGCTGGAAGGGAATTAAGGAGCTCAGACTGGTATATATATCACTTTGTTTCTTCTACTGGAAGAAGCTGGTTCTTGGAGAAAGAGAAAGCAGGTTAATTGATAGGCTTTTAAATAGCTTGTTTTATGTACTTCAGTTGCGAACTAACCTCAGATCAGTTTGTTACTAAGGTGTGGGGCTTTTTTTTTAAATCATTTCTGCCTCTGTGAAGTTCTCTATTGATGAGTATTTGCATCTTTGTAGAAGTTTCTGTTACATAACAGCTGGGCTGGAAGTTGGGTGATTTTCAAAATCACATGCTGAAACTAGCAAATATAAAATGGTTTTAATGAACTCATTCAGTAGCTTTTTATTAATTACCTTAAAAGATGTAGATAAAGCCTGAGTACTTCATACAAATAATACTTTGTGATTCTACAGCTCTTCTGAAAAACTAGAAATCTTGTCATAATTGTATAAAGAAATACACTTTAAAGGAACCAGGACTATACCTCCAGTTTACATATAATGTGCTTTTTTTCATGGAAGGAACTCTTTTATTAAGGCAATAGAAATGTTAATTAAAAAATTTATTTAAACAGGTTCCTGCATTTAACACTGATTTGAAGAATTCTGCTGGTTACATACATTTTTAGTTAAAATGTTTCTTTAGATTCAGTAGGGTCATTAATACATCAATAGAATATTTGTGGCGCCATCAGAATGAATGACATATTCTGGTAGTTATTTTAAAAGAACAGAACATATGTTCAGAAACAGCATTAAGAACAGCCCTGCTAAGTCCAAAAATCAGAGTAGATCATATGTTGCTGTATACCTTTAGAATATTCAAAATAATTAAAAGGCACACTAAAACTTTTATCAGTAAAAAGAAGCATGAAATTAGATGGATGCAGCCTTTTGAACCCTTATTACTTTTAAAATAATTTTTACCATACTGCTCCTGGGGGCTAAATCCAATGGGAAAGTGCTGAGTACTCTGCAGGCTTGAGATCTAGCTGTGCAGGAGCAGCCACAAAATAAGTCACTGCAATTAGAAAGAAATTAAACACAGATTATATACTCTGCACAAGCCTCCCAGAAGGAATGGTTAAGGATACCAGTTCTTTCCAGTGAGACCCTAAGGCTGTGAGTGCAGCCTTTTCTGGTTGCTAAGGGGACAGTGTTTGTCAAGCGCTTTCTTTTGTCAGTAGATACTGTCGCCCTTCTCTACAGAGACCAGTTTCTCCTCGTTTACATGCAGAGCAGCTACACAAAAGTACTCCCTGCAACTCAGAAGTGGCAGCTTCCAGCTCTCCACGCTACAGGTGGGAGGGCAGCGAGACAAAGCAGAAGATCAGAGAGGGCACGAAGGCAATTAGAGGGGGATGAAGAGCCAGAGCGAGGGAAGCTGTTCCATGGCAACGGCAATGACTTCGTCAAGGTTCGCCAAGAGCAGCGACCGTGGGTAGATTTGGCCAGGGCTAGTCAATAAAGCAGGGAGGGCATACATGCTGTGAGTAACTCACACCATAAACTGCCTTGTGATTCTGTTATTGTTTCTTCTTCCTTAGGAGGGGAATTAACTTCCCGTGCTGCCACCACGGCCTGTGAAGCACCACTTGTGCCAGCTACCTGGGCCACAGGGAGATGAGTCTCTCCTGCTCTCACATCCTCAGTGCCAGTTGTTGAGCAATCAGCTCTAAGAACGCCTTGACAGAAAAACCTTTGGTACTGTTCAGGCAATTTATAGCATCATAGAATCATTTCAGTTGGAAGAGACCCTCAGGATCATTGAATCCAACCATAGCCTAACTCTAGCACTAAATCATGTCCCTAAGAACCTCGTCTGAATGCCTTTCAAACACCTTCAGGGATGGTGACTCCACCACTGCCCTGGGCAGCCTGTTCCAATGCCTGACAACCCATGAAGAATTTTTTCCTAATATCCAATTTAAATCTCCACTGGTGCAACTTGAGGCCATTTCCTCTTGTCCTGTCACTTGTTACTTGGGAGAAGAGACCAACCCCCTCCATGCTACAGCCTCCTTTCAGGTATTTATTTGACATTAAAATGTTGTAGTAACCAAAACTGCAAGAACCTTAGCTCTGCCTCTGTGTATGTGATGGTTTTACAGCTTGATACAGGTCACTCTCCATTCAAACTTTTGTGCCTCTCATTGTACTATTGGATCAGGTTGTGTGAACAAAGTCATTTTGTGCTGGCATGGACAGGAGCAGTAGGCTCTCTTAGCACTCAGGATCTTGTTCTTTCTAAAAATCATCCTCCAGGAGGGCTGGATCCCATCTTCCCATCCCCTTTTAATATTTTAAGTATGAGTAACAGAGATGTAATTTGGTCTTATTCCATGGCATTACTTTTGATGGCTTTTGATGGAGATTTATTCCCTAAAAAACAGACATGACTTTCTGAATGGCTGTTTGTTCATACCATGTATCTGCCTATTATCCTATTATTATTTTATGCTCTGGTTTCTCTAATTAGATGTCCTTAGAACTGTTCTGTAAGAAAGTACCATAATTCTCATCCACTTTTATGTTGAGAGATTCATATGTGATACCTTTCTTTGAAAAAGAAAGGGTTTTTTTTTGCTGTTGTTCATTTGTGATAAGTTGTATGCATTACTTTGCAAGTGTAACTGAAAGGCTAATTTTTCATATTTTGCTGGAGTTGAGTGGGCCGTTTGCTGGGATTTGAGACTTTTAGCATTTCCCAAGCAAATGAGTCTTATGAGAACATTCTCTCTTTGTCAGTGAAAGCCGAGGGAAGCCTCAGCTTTGAAACAGTTGGTCAAGTTCATCAAGATCACAGGAATAATTAGGTTCCGTGTAGTTTAATGGAAACTAACTTCTGTGTAGAGGAAAGAAAGAATGAAACTACTGCCTCCACTGAAAAAAAGGCCAGGAGAATTATTCAGTCCTGTCAATTAATCATTCAGTTTTTGTTTGGCAGCTTCTTGACTGTTCAAATGGCACATCCAAAGCTCTGAAATAATTGCAATGTGCTGGTTTTGCTGGGGATATGCGATGGGGGTGGGCTGGGGACATCCCACTGAGGAGGGATGGAGTTGAGTGGTGAAGAACTATGTCTGCAGGAAACACACTTTGTTAGTTCAGCTTCTCTTCAAAAAACTGGCATGTCCCCATGGATTCTGGATTAGTTTGGCATGGGACCTTTTGGCACAATTTTGGTTTATAGTTTCTGTGGTTTTTATGAGCACATGCACCCATTGATAGGCACATTTCTTTGGAATTGAACTCAACAGTCGTAGCTATATCTTCATGATGATTTTGTTTTGGAACAGTGCAAGGCAACACAGTGGAATAATGTTTACATTAGTAACTTGAGCCAGTTAAGTGTTTTACCAGTGTACCAATAGAAGTCATTATCTAATTTATCAACGTCTGAAGTTTGCAAGTGAGTCGTGGCTAACTGACCATCATCTAGATTAATTAGGCACCGAAAAATTTATACATATGTTTTTATTTCTGTAACAGATGCATCTCCCACAGATTAACAATGTGAAACTGAATAAAAATCTTTGCTCTTTTCCTTAGCTCATAGAACCTTTTCCAACTGTATCCTTGTTGGAAATCTGTCCTTGTGGAGTCCCAAATTTGGCAAAAGGAAGGTGCTGCTGGAAATCCTCTTTTCCAGTTTTTCAGTCATTTATTCATGAATATGAAGTTACACATTGAGTGGTGGTATTTGGCCAAATAATTTGCTTCAAGAGTCAGGTTTATGATGCTTTTCCAACAATTGCAGACTTGAGGGTATCTGGTAGATCGCTCTTACCAGATGCAGCTATGCAATATCTGTCAGAGGGCCCAGTCTGTCTTTCCTAGCTTTAAAAAACTATAAGAAGCCAAGACTAAGAGTCACAGATTATTCACTTAGTGCCAACAACCCAATAATGAAAACCTTGATATTGAAAGGTCAGGTATTTAGTGTCCTAGTAAATAACACTTTGTGAGAGAAACTAATCAGGATGGACGTGAAGTTGCAAATCTGATTGGCAGTGTTCACAAAATTGCTGCCAAAAACTCTTAAGAAAAGATGTAAACTGATATCCCAGATCAATTAGGGCACAGCAGTGTATTATAATCCTCAGCCATCTTTTCATCTGCTGGAGCACTAGTATCTTTGGGAGATATCTCCTGAAGATTTTTCAGAGGTCACATTTTAACTTCAACATTATGGGTTAGAACTTTTGAGTTTTTCTCTTCGTTTCAGCATTGCTGCACCAGATTTTTTTGCATTCCTATAATCTACATTGTAGACTACCCTAGAACTGCACATCATTCTTCTTCTTGCTGGGATTTTTTGTAAGGCTCCTGTTTAAAAAACATAATTCCAGTTTTGTGGGAGTTTTGATCTATTCCTTCAAAGTCTGTTTTCATTCCAGCCTGAAAAACAACCAGAGAAAAGACACACACACACACAACCTCCCCCCCTCCCCGACTTGGAACGCCCCATTAACTGGCATTTCAAAAAAGGGTTGAGTTTTCTAAGAGAAAGAATTTATATTGATAAAATCAAGATGGTTCATTTAAATGTGAATGTTATGTTAAAATATAAGACAGAGTAAGAAGGCTTGAGAATTAAAGTTTTTTTCTGAAATGAAAGACCTTGTATATGCTCCTAACTTCGCCCCCCTCTCCAATGGCATTTCAGTGAAATCATTATGTTTCTGCAAAGTACCTACATCTGAATGAAATGGCAACATTCCACTGGAAAATTTACATCCAACTGAAGCTTACTTCCGCTGTTTAATTGTGAACTAATTTTCTTCACTTCATGACAATTATAGACAGTTTATCGGTCTGGCATCTTAACTGGCAGGTTCCTAATCTAGAACTTCAGCCTTCCTGGTTACTGATAGCCTGTGCTTTCTAACCCTTCAGTTAGTCTTTTAATTCATATATGTTGTGGTATTAATATATTTTATGTCTTCATTAAGCATAAGCTCTTTAATTGTATTTGGTTTAATACTAAGATTATGGCTAAGGTGGAACAGAAAATCCAAATAGGTTTGGTGTGGATCATGCCTTAAATGCGCAAAGAATCAGCTCATAAGTAGGATCAGAAAATCCAGAATTATTAGGTAATGTCCCATATAATATTTGCTGATTTTGAGAAAAATTAGTGCGGAGTTCTACTCAGAAAAAGCTAGTATTTTTCTATAATGAACAAACACACACATACACAAAATGCATATAAACAATAACACTAAGATATGTTAAACAGACTTAATCTTAAACCAGCATTATTTCCCGTTATATATTTACATGTATGATGACACTATATCTCATACATATAATTACGTAATAGTCTATCATTGTATTTTTTATTTCCCAGTAACTGAGATCTTCATGATCTTTAATGCATTTCTCCTCCTATGTCCCTCATGCCAAAGTTTCCAGCGGCTTTCAATTTTAATCACCAAAGTAGCTTCACATCAGTGCAGTGGGAAAAGCTTCTCCTGTGCAGGTAGTTTGTTGAAAGCTTTAGGGTTTAGGGGAAAAAATTTGTCCTATACGTGTCATTTGTATTGCTGACAATAAACTTGTTGTCACAACAGGTGCTGATTCTTCCATTTGATAGGAAACTCTTGATAACCTGTGAATCATTTGCACATTGCTGATTTATCATGGTTCTTAAGGTCTCATGTTGAGCTGCAGTAATGTTTGTGTACAGCTGTCCTTTTCTGCAAATGGCAGACCTGTAGGATCATGTGTAAATGTTTTCAGCAGAATGAATTGCCCCTTGGATTTAGTAGAAAGCCCATGATACATCCAAACTGATCAGCTGTGCCCCTTTCATGCAGGGAATGTATGAAACTATAGCTTACAGTGTAGCAATTATATGCTGGGAACAAAACAAAAACAGTTGAATTTTGGAAGTTTGTTCAAGAATTGTCCTTCCTGGTAACACTGAAAAATGACACTCTCATGGTTGTGGGCAGCAGTATCTGATGTTTGAATAAAGCCTGGAAATTTTGAACATCTGCTCCTGAAACTAAAGCACAAATAGAACTGATTTGATTCAGCATGGCTCTGAAAAGCCATGTTTTGGTCCCTCGCACATATTTTCACACCATCTCTTTGTCAATGTGGAACCATGTTTATTTCTTATGTCCTAAAACTGGTTTTCCAAACTGAACAAATCACTGGTTTGGTAGAAATAATGTGTTTATTTTGCATTTTGAAAACCAAAAGCCTGGACTAAGAGCTCCAATCATAATGTTACTGATTCACATACATGTATTCATTCCTCACCCTCAAAAAGAGTTTGTCCAACGATACGAACTTCTGCATCCTATTATGTTAATTGCATACATGAATCACAGAAATGTGATTATATGTGAGGCTCTCCAAAAATTTTAGATGACTTTTTAAGCATCTCACAAACTGAATCCTGGATTCTGCATGGGTGCTGGTAAGTTCTGCCGGAATCAGTGACTGGTAGTTCCTTCATACAGGAATGCTGCCAAAAGCAGGGGGAGAAATAAAAAAAGAGAAGAATAATAACTCTAACTATGCACTTGATCCCACTGGAGTCTTCATTCCTGTGCTCAATACAGTAATAATGTCAGAAATATGGCTATCAAGACACATTGTACAGAAAACTTCAGGGCTGGAACACTTTCTAGGAACAAACAGGAAATCAGGGTATCTGAGGTAAATGTCAGTGCTGGTACAGAGAAATGTATTTGCCATTAAGCTCTGCTGACATTTCCTCTTTTACGATCCTTTTTACAGTTGCTTCTTGCCTGGACAAATGTCTGTCCTTTGGGACTTGTGTTCTCCAAGATGGCCATTTTGCTCAAGCTGAGTTTGCTTTTAAACTCCTCACTTTTAAGTTGCTTTTTCTAATTGAGGTGAAGTATGAAACTGAGAAAACACATTGATTTCTCCATATGACAAAAAATTTCTAAAGGCTGCTAGACTGAAAGAGATTAATGCTTCCAGCATTTGAACAGCGACTTAACGTTTGGCAGAAAGACCAAAGATATTCCTCCTGACAATCTTGTGAAAATTTTCCTGTGTTTCTCCAGTCCATACGTGTCCGAAAAACCTGTTTGCATATCCTGACATATCCTGTTTCCTTATAGCTCCAAGTGCTAGAGGGACTTCCCTACACAACAACAAGAATTCTACGTGCATCACATTGTCTTTCACTATATAAAATCCATAACAGAACTGATCTGTTTGGCTGTTTTCTCTGTTCGTTGCAGGAGCCATGTGTGGCCCAGTTCAGACAGAAGTCACAGAATCACAGAATGGTTGGGGCTGGAGGGGACCTCTGGAGATCATCTCGTCCAACCCACCTGCTAAAGCAGGTTCACCCAGAGGAGATCACACAGGAAGGTGTCCAGGCGGGTCTGGAATGTCTCCAGAGGAGGAGACTCCACAAACTCTCCGGGGAGACATCTTTCTGGCTCGCAGGATCCTTGTGGTAAATTACATGGGGCCTTGTGAGACCCTCTCGTCTTCGCTTACCGCGCATGCTCCTTTGGCATGGAGCTTCTGGGAGATGAGGAGGGCACAGACGACAAATGTCGCAGATGGGACAACAACTGTAGAACCTCAGGATGAAGAGAAGCTGGTCTGAGTGTGAGGGAGCAAAGCTTAAGGCACAGAAGGGAGAGAAAGGACATGTGACAGGTGGAACAGGGGAAAGTGTAGCAACAGGAGTGGAAAGGAGGAGTGAACAGAGGGTGTAGCCACAGGAAAGCGCCTATGAAAGCCAAATTTCAATGCAAAAACTCCCTCCCCCCAAAAAAAACCTCACGTGAAGTACTGTACATTCACTAACCCCTTCCCATTTCTCTGAATCTCTTTTAGCATTAAATTCAACTTAAGCATTTGTGGAAGTTCGCTATAAATTCAAAGGTGCCAAGCCCTTCTGAAGATACATAGCGTGCTTGTGAATGCGGCTCTATGTGGCAGGTTGTTATTTCAGTTTTACACCCCAAAAATCATAGGAAATTGGAAGATACGGTTACAGAACATTACAGTTAGAAACAGAAGCCACCAAATCTGAGACGTACGGTATCTTTATTCACTGTGGATCTTGATTCGCTCTCAAGTGCCATCTGTCTCCTGCACCAAGTCAGTCAGAGCTGGGATGACAGGGATAAAGTGTCAGTGACCGTGCAGCAGCACCGTGTCTCCAAGTGGTACAGAATCACACAGAATTACCGAATGTCAGGGACTGGAAGGGACCTCAAAAGATCATCCAGTCCAATCCCCCTGCCGGAGCAGGAACACCCAGATGAGGTTACACAGGAATGTGTCCAGGCGGGTTTTGAATGTCTCCAGAGAAGGAGACTCCACAACCTCCCTGGTCAGCCTGTTCCAGTGTCTGTCACCCTCACTGAGAAGAAGTTTCTTTTCATATTTAAGTGGAACCTCCTGTGTTCCAGTTCATACCTGTTGTCCCTGTCCTCTCATCAGTTGTCACCGAGAAGAGCCTGGCTCCATCCTCATGACACTCACCTTTACATATTTCTAAATATTAATGAGGTCACCCCTCAGTCTCCTCCAAGCTAAAGAGACCCAGCTCCCTCAGCCTTTCCTCATAAGGGAGATGCTCCACTCCCCTAATCTTAACCCCTTACCTACACGTGGAGGCCACGGGGTGATTTTAAGGCTGACGTTTCCCAGGTTTCAGCTGCTTTACTTAGCAAAAGAAAGACTTATTTTTCCACTGGTTTCACAGGGCTGTACAGGCGCTCATGGCAGCTGGACCTGTGTGAACGTGGAAGCAGGTGTTGGGTGCATGAAGTTCTGGAGATGTTTGTGGAACCACAGCATGACCGAAATACAGCGGCTTGACAGCCTTGTTCTCTGTTTCACCCGGTAGCTCTGGGAAGAAGACCCACGGGACAGGACCACGGAAAGCGACGAGCGCCGATAACCATTGACGGGTTATCAGCGTTCTACCCCCCAAACAGGGTGGACGCGGCGGGGCGGGGGCTGGGGGCGGGGTCTCTGCTCGGGGCGGTTCCACCGCCGCCGTTGGGGCGGGGGTGGGGAGGAGTCACGCGACCCGCACGCTCCGCCGCCCCGCCCTCGCCGCCGCCCCCGCCCGGCGCTCCCGTCTCGCAGCCGCCGCGCCCGCCAGCGCCGCTCCTGCCTGCGCTCCACTTGGTACGGCCCACCCCGGGGATCATGGCGATTGATGGTAAGTAGGCCAATAACGGGCTCCCCTCGCCCCGAGCCGCTCTCCTCCCCCAGCCCCCTCCTCTCCCTCTCCTCCCCCGGGCACGGGGAGAGGGCTGGCTCCGGGGGGGAGGGCTCCCACCGCGGCACCCAAACCGAGCGGCACCCCCCGGGCCGGGCTGAGGATGTGGGCGCCGCCTGCTCTCCTCTCTGTCTCTCTCCCCCTGCAGCGGAGATCTGTTGGGTGCGTGGGGGACAGCTGAGCGCCGCTGCTCCGTTCTCCCGTCTCCGTGCCGGGGAGCCGGGAGGGGGTAAATAGCCCCGGCACGGTGACCGGCATCCCTCCTTTCCCTCCGCCGCCGGCCCCTGCGCTGCCCTGCGGAGGACGGAGCCGTCCTCTCCGCGCCGCGAGCCGCCCTTGCTCGGCTGGGGAGGCGGGGGCGGGCGGCTCCCCCGGGGCCGGCGGTGGGGCCGGGGCTGCGCCGCCTCTGCCGGGTCCCGGAGCGAGGGGGTGTCTCAGGACAACCCGCGCCTTGGGCGTAAATGCCCGTTGCTGGGGGCGCACAGCCTCGTCCGCCCTCCCTGTAGAGACTTCGCCAACTGCTTCAGAAGTAACGGTCCCTCCTGGCCCCCGAGTCTCTCTGCCAGCTGGTTCCCCAGGCGCTCTGGAGCCAACAGGCTGAGTAGGAGCTTGTGCCCGCAGATCTTTCTAGTCATCGCTTAGAAACAACAGTAAGGGAGCGGGGTGCGCGGGACACTTGTTGGCTTTGTTTGGAGATGGTCGTCTAAAAGGCAGGGCGTCTGAGCTTTGTTTTGAAACCTTCCCTTTTGATTCTGAGAGTAATATTACACCTTGTTAAAAATCCGTTAAAAAAAAAAAAACAACAAACAAATGCAGAACTTTATTTCCAGCGAAAGATATGCTGCTTTCCTGTTATGTTTCTCTCTGAAAGCGGTCTGTTGTTATAACTTAAAGAATCCAGGAAAACAGTGAAGAGGAAAAAAACCCCACAAACTATTCTTGTTTGTTTTGCGTGTGGGATGTTTCTGTGCTGTCAGTTTCAATGAATTAGTAATTCAGGCCTGTGTAAGAAGTTGCAGTGCGCAAGCAAAGCTGCATGTTCACCCTGTCTTGGAAGCTGTGCGCACCAGGAGTCAAAGTTGGCCAGCTTTAAGTTGGCTACGTTCTTTTCTGCTGAAGAACCCTCTTAAAATTATCAAGATTATAGCAAAAATTTCTGCTGGGTCTGGACTTGAGCTCGGAAAAAAAATTATCAGTCCTTCAAAATCTGTCTCTGTTTTCATTTTATGCTGCATTATCCCAGAAATCTGTGAGAATTTGCTAGATCTGAAAATATTAACAGAATGTGAAATTCATGTTTAATGTTTTCAGAGGATTTAGGGTAATACTTCTTACAAGTTAAAACAAATACTTATGAGTGAATTAAGCAATCTGGCCTTTGAATAGAGTGCAACAGTTCTTATTAGGGCCAGACTTTAGAAATAGCCCAGCTGTCTTGTACATACTTAGATGAAATTACCAAAATGGTACTTAAGCTCTTGAGAAAACTCGGTGTGTAGTTTACAGTTAAATGTTAGGTGGGTTTAAAAAAAAAATACAATCATGAAAGTGATCTGCTAGGTTTTGATTTTGTACTCTTCTTGAAGACAGAAAATACAATGCATTTTTCTGCTGTAGTCTGTAGCAGGCATGTGGCTGATTGCTGTAGATTTGTTGGTAGGTGTTACAGTTTTTATTCCTGATCTTGGTGTTCTCTTCCCCCTGCTTCTGCAACAGTGTCTTACCTGGACTGTACCATTTAGCAGTACTACTTCCTAGCCCTAGTGTTTAAAAATGAGAGTTTGGTTTTGGTGATTGCTAACTCTTGAGGACAGGATCAAAGCACAGGACCTCTACTCTGCAGTGTCAAAATACAGAATTTACATTGTGTCCAAATAAATTTGTAAATGTATGTAATTAAGTGAACAGAGAAAGTACTTTGCTCAGTTTTAAAGACGCTGCTGTTGTCCTTTTTTTTTTTTTTTTTAATTGTTTAGGTAAAGGCATGCAAAATAAGCAAGTCTGAAAACTTTTGACTAAAGAATAAATATGCAGTAGCTCAAAACCCCTTCAATGTTTTGACACACACAGTTATATGTGAAGAGTGCACAAAATTAGAAGACCTCAAATTAAAATATCTGGCTGTTCTTAAAAATCTGCAATTACCATTTCCAGTGTCATTGTGTCAGTAGACCAGTTTACGTCAGTACTAACACTAAAACGCAAGGTTTTTGTAGAAGTGAGGCTTTTTGTATCAAGTGTTATAGAGAAACAGGGAGCCAATGGCCATTTTCATTTTGGTCAGTGACAATGCTTTTTTACTTTTTTGCATTATGATCACTGGCAGCTCATTTATTTATCTATTTATTTTCAAAGTATTCTTCATGTGACCAAGTTCAAATCCCTAATTTAGTGATTGTGGGAGCATTTACATGTTTTTCTTTAGAAAGTTGATGTGTTAAAGCATGTTCTTATTTATTTATAAATCAGGTATATATTTTGCAAAGGTCAGGCAATCTCAGATTTGCTAGGAAAAAGCAGAGGACAACCCAATTGGAAAAGTTTTGGCTCAAATAAGATTAAAGAATTTTATTTACACATCTTATTTCTGTATATTTCTCTTCCAAGACTAACTTAGTGTTAGTATTAAGTAGGAGCTCTGTTTTAAGATGCAAGGTTATTTATTCCTTAATATTTCCACTTATTCATGGGAAAAGGTTAAATTAATCTAATACAAAGAGTATCAGAATGGAGAGGATGGTAAATATGGTAGAGGGTGAGGCTATACAGAAGCATTAGTAAGCCCAGACTGGTAGGCAGTCTGAGATGAAGATGCTTTCACCTACCCAGCCCAGGGGTCCTGTGCCAGTTTGCTGGGGTTGGGAAGAGGGAGCTTGTGTCACTTCTGAGAATCCTTCAGCGTTGCTGTGGCAATGCTCCTCACGGCAGCATTAGTTTCATTTCTTCGTGCTGCTTTGCCTCTTTTGAGCAACAGCAAAACTTTGACACCTCCTTAAAAGTTATGTTGAATTGAGATCTGGGTGAGGAGCTGGCAATGGAAATCACATTGCAATTGCATGGAGAAGGGAAAAAGATGGCAGTTGGATGCTTTATAACGTAAGACAGAATTCCATGTCGTGCCTATCCTTGTGAATCTGCAGGTACCAGGATTTTGGGCTGCACTTGAACATGGTGTAATGTGGTACAGGCTATTCAAAAGTGTACATTTCTCAAGGAGGGGAATACATTTAGGGGTAAAACTTTTCAGACTGAGTTAATTCTTTTTAAATTTAAACTCTTTCTGGTGGTTTCCATTGTGAGGAGTTTAGAGTTAAGAACTGAGAAGTGGTACTAAAGAGAATAATGAGCCTTACAGATGAAAGGGAGAAGTAAGTAGAGAAGAAAAAATTACAGGGTGGTGTTGCCATCTAATAAGTTATTGCTAGAGTAATGAGACTAATGAACAAGGCTTCCTATATTTTTTCTGCTCTGATCCTACCAGTATGGCATTTGCCCTTCCTGATGTGGTATGCCAAGGTCTCATTTGTATCTAGGCTTTTGAAAACCTTTCAGTTTGTTCCTCCATCTCCTGAGTGTTTCTCAAGTGTCCTGAGCTCTCCCATGTTTCTGACAGGATTGTCCTCCCTCTCTTTCCTCTGTTTGGTTGGGAGCAGGCAGCTGCACCGGTGTGTGCTGTGCGTGGATTTATCAGCTGGTTGGCTGCCCCTGTGTTTGGTGAGGTCTGTGTGTGTGTTCTATTTGACTGCTGATTTTTCAGGAAAATCAGAATCCCCAAAGTATTAAGTTCTTAAAACTTTCTGTCAGTTTTGGCTCAAGTTAGCCAATGAATTTGTAAACAATGGAAGGAAGGAGCAGGAAATGAACTGGTTAATTCTATAACCCTCATTTGGGAAACAGAGACAAAAATTACTGAATGAACCTACTTTTTGTTTACGGGTATAAAAATAGAGAGGAACCTACACCGCTTCGTGTAGGTTACATGAAAACTATGCCTAATTGCAAATTCCTGGAATTCAGAAAAGGGAACAAAAGAGCAAGGAGCTGTGTACAGTTCTTAGGAAGGAGTATCGTATGTGTGGCTCATAGGTTGAACCTGGCCTATTGAACAGTTTTATCTTGACTTCCGAGTTACCTGGGATATTCATGTGTCACTACAGTGTATACTGGAAGGGTGTAAGATGACATGGGGATACTCAGGTTAACACTGACCTGAATTTGCCATATTACTTGTGAGTCCAAGGTGGTGCATGCAGCCAGGGCAGGGGTTGAGCAGCAGCAGTATTAAACAAAGCCTAAATGTTAGAAACCATATTTTGTAGTTAGGCCCTCTTTTAAACACATTTGTTAGATGTGGGGTGGATCAAATATCAGGGTATTGGATTTGATCATACACATAGAATCTGTTTAATGTTGTCTTACACTTATTCATTCTCTCTAGTGGAAACTATTCAGTGAGTGCTACCTGGTATTAATTTTTCATTGTCATTGTAAGGATGGTTCCCTGCATTATTTGCTGAAGAAAGTAAAACCTTGTGCCATATGCAAAATTACTAATTTTCTGCTTGGATTTGTGTTACACCATCATCTCTGTAGTGTTGCACATCTGTTGAAATAAAGCAAGCAGTTAGGTCTCTGTCACCTTTTAGGTAATAAGAGTGGGATACCTTTTTAAGAAAAAAAAAAAAAAATCTAACCTCTAATGCTCTACAGACTTCTTGACAAGTTCCTCGTGGGCTGAGATGAAACTATCATAGCTGATATAAGAACAGTTGATGTGTTCGGAGTGGAATTCTTCTGAAATTCTGTTAATTTTCAATGCTTAGTGCTTTTGCAAATTGGAACTGTTGGCATTCAAGATGGGTGTGCAAGAAAGCACACACACACAGTCACTACCTGATTAAAAATGTTGGCTTATATTACTGCCCATCAAAATACTGAGGATCCACAAAAGGGGAAAGTGTTTTGCTGTCTTCAGAGAATTTTCAACTCGTTTAACCATTAGGTTATATTTTCTCTTCACCTTATTCAAGTACACTTCTTCAAGCTTTTGTGATGAATGATGCAAGGGATCCACAGCTGATAGTCTCAGGCTTTTTCCTGAATACTGCCAGGTTTTGGACTGCATAAGGCAAAGGTCCTCTATTGTATGTGAAACTAAATGTGCACCTGGGGACTGAAGGGAGGATTTCAAGTCAGCATTTAATTTGTGCATTTCTTAATTTTTGAGTGTTTAACTCTGGGATGTGGGAGATGTTTTCTAATTTCTTTGTAAATCTGTCGCTAGAGTGAGATAGAGAAACTTGGGGATGGTTTGAAAGTTAATTGTAAGACAGCAAATAAGCATGAGTTTGTGAACTAATAGGTCACATTCTACAGAGAAGTGTATTCTTTGATGTGAGAAGTGGTAGGTTCAGTATGATTGACAGGTATTTTTAATCTGTAGTCTAAATCAAGCAGTTTAACCAGGACCTTTTGAGATATAAGCTATTGGTAGTAATTCCCTTTTGTATCAAAGACTTAATGTTTTAGCCAAAATATTATAAATCCGGTTACTGATACTATTTCTGTGAGTATATGACTCACAATTTCATGGAGTAACTAAAATTGTTAAAATGAACACTTTTGAAATAAATTATAAAGTAAAGTCTATAGATCATTAATAATTAAAAAATATTTCTCAGCTTATTTTCTCTTTGTAAACTTTGATCTAGAGTGGTGATTCAGTGGTGTTAAGTTAAAAACTGTAAGAATTAGCTTAAACTCAGACTAGTTTTTTCATCCCTTTTTTGCTATCAGCTTTTGTTGTTGACATCTTCCTTTTTATTTCCAGGATATGCAATAACAGTGTACATTTTTAGCAATGTGTATTTAATCTTCTTGTCATTTGCAGTGAAGTAATAATTCTTCTTGTAGCTGCTGGTTCTCTTTGTATTCTTATTAAAAAATAAATTCACAGGTTTTATATTAGGTCAGATTTGAGCCACTTATACTGAATATTTCTCTTGCTAGTTATATTTGCTGTACCTCTTCATTTCCATTAATAAGACTTATCTGAAAAAGTGTTTACTGAGAATGAGGTAAATGAAGAACTTATTAATCTTTTTTAGTGCTAATTATATTTCATTTGTCAGAAGGATAGACAAGATAAGCATCTAGTCATTCTGGGTAGAAAGGAAGCTGAGATGTTATTTTCATGATAGGAGGAGAGGGTCCCCAAGAACCTCTCTGCTTTATGACATAGTCATTTTAGAAAATCTGTGCTATCTCAATTTCTTTTTGGCTTCTCTAAGTCCATGGAGATGCTTCCATTTATTTCAGTGTCACAGGGCCAGATGCAAAATTTGTTTGAGAAACAGGTATGGCTATTATATTCTTTATCAATTGTCATTGATTGCTAATTCATTGATCAGTGTCGTTGGTTCTGTTAATTACAAATGTAATTAAAAATTAAATATTTTCTATGTGAAAAAAAAGTTTTAATATTTGTTGTTACTTTAATGGTTGGATAACAGCAAACAAAATATTCTTAAGTCAGGACAGATAGATGACCTTATCCTTAGGCTAAGAAATCAATAGATAGCAATCATTTTAAAAGGTGCTAGCAGAGAAGACAATCTTTACAGTAGGATTTTGTATTATAAAGCCAGAATATCAATTTCTAACTTTTACTCAATTCCTGAACATGTTTACTGTTACTTAATCTGATACTTATTTCTTTCATTACTGGATTAGGTAGTAAATAACTATTCTTTATTCACCTTCTTACATTGATCATCTATTACGTCTTTTTTCCAAGTTTAAGAGTCTTAGTCTATTCAATCACTCCTCATATGGAAAACATTGTGTTCTAACCATTTTTATTGACTTTTTTTGTGCCATTTTCTGCGACCTCTGTGGTTCTATTTTATTCTTTGAGGTGGTGGGACAGACAGGAGACCAAAACTGCACAAAATGTATGAGATGTGGGCACATAATAAGTATATAAAATAGCAAATCGGATTTTTTTTTAAAAACTTGCTGTCTCTTTTCTAATATATTGAAATATTTGCTTTTTATTTTGGTTTTTGACTGCTTCCAAACATTCAGCTTGTAACATTTAATTTTCTACATATGCAGTATTATTTGAACAGTAAAACTGTAAACAGAGTACTAAAGGCATGCAGAGGTGATTTTATATTATGGGTGAGGATGGGCTAATGAGTGTATGTGACCTTTTTAGGAAAAATACCATACTGATGTCAGCTGTAGGGTTGCTGTTCTGTGAAAGTCTTTTCAGCTGTGTTGATTGCCTTTACAGTTAGCTGTCTTTTCATCTAAAACCAGATTCTTCCTTAAAATCAGTTCATGCTATGAGGCAATTTTTCAAGATTTGTTGATATGTGTAAGCCAGAACTCTTTCATTATAGTTGTCTTTTAGAATAACTTTGTAATATGTTACATGAAACAGCTTCGCATAAGAATGTGTTTTCTAAGTAACTTGTATTCATAGTGGAAGCATTGGTATTTCCATATGCTTCAGATGCGTTAATGTTGACAATGATAGGCTTTTTCGTTGTATCCCACCTCTGTTCTGTGCATTTGCTGCACAGCACTGTTGTTTCCTTCTTGTTTGACGGTCCTGAATGCTCGAGGCAGGTGTCCAGCCTTACCTGTCATCTGCAGACTAACTGTGGCTGTGTCACTGGGGTCACAGAGGAGCGAAGGAGCTCAGCTGAAACGCAGGTCCCTTACTTTTGCTGTGTCTGAGCAGTGGCTGCTTTGTAACTTGACAAGGTGGGCTCTCAAGGGCCGTAAGGAACGCTGTGCCCATTGCCCTGCTCCTGCTACTCACCCTGTGCCGTATTGTCATTCTGCACTCTAATTTCACAGGTTTGTAAAGGGAGGAATAGTTGTGTAATGTTGAATAAAACATTAAGTGAATGCTTGTTGAATGCTGTCCAAACTTACGGAAATGCTAATTAAAATACAGTCCTCAGCAGGAAAGTAAGTTATCACATTAAAAGTATGTCCCAAGTTACCGCCGATGACAAAGACTTCTGTGATGTGGTGTAATGTTTTGCTGCAGCTACTAACATGGATTTGTTGCCAAACTGAAGAGTAAGGTATTTTATATGCAGTTCCCTAAGTTGCACTTACAGTACTGCTGCTGGAACTGAGACTGTGTGACGTGTTTGTTGAAGGGATGAAATGCACCCTGGCAGAGTTGGTGGGTGATGCCGAGTAGGGGAGCAGCTAATGTGCTGGAGGGCAGGGCTGCTCTCTGGCAGGTGAAAGAATGGGGTGAAGGGAACCACATGAACTTCAATAAGGACAGATGAAAAGTCCAAGCCCATGCAGCACTACAGGTTGCGCACAGACTGGCCAGGAGCAGCTCTGATGGTCCTGGTGAACATCAAGTTGAACACAGACCAGCCATGTGCCTCTGCAGCAATGTAGACCAACCCCGTATCCAGCGGTGTTAACCCAGTATGAGAGAGACTGACAAACTGGAGAGACTCCAGCAGAGTGCTCCTAAGCTGGCCAGGGGACTGGAATACATGGCACATGAGGAGATGCTTCAGAAATCCGTTTGTGTGGCCTGGGGAAACCTGAAGATGACTTGTACTGCAGGAGAGGGTCTAAGAATGGAAAATGGGTTCTTCAGGTGCACACTGAAAGCACGTGGGGCAATGTGCATGAGCTACCTCAAGAGAAATCCTGGCTGGCTTTAAGGAAGAAATGCTCACAGTGAGGGGCTGACACCTTCCCTGCCTTTCCCTCGGAACTGGTAGTGCCCGGAGAGGTCATGGGATCCTGGTCCCTGTATACCTTGGTTTGTTGAGGCCCTGGAGAACTTCCCATAAAGGTGGTCCTGCTCTGAAGACTTCTCAGAGCACCAGAGGTTGTTCCCGACCTAAATCACTCTATGATAACATCTATATTACATTTCTTAGCCAGTTTTTGACACCTAGCAGTGGAGTTTCAGCTGAAGTCCGAATATAATAGAACTTCGAATTGTACTAGTTTTAGAAAAACATACCATTTTACGGTTTAATCAAAACAAAATTCAGGTGGTGCTTTATCTTCTTCAATGTACAACTTTTCATGCATGTTAAATTGTGTACTTATCTAGCCTTGTGGTCAATAAAAAGTACCATGAGGATTAATATAAAGACTATATTTAGTGGAAGACCATCATATTTCAGTGTCTAAACAGTTGAAAAAAGATATATTTCTTTAGTAGACAATAGGTAGCAATGCAAAATCCAAACCTAGAATTAGTATTTTATGATGAGCTTTCAAGCTGGTTGATTTCTCTGAGGGCAGTATATAATTAAAATCTAATGCTATTCACTCTTCTTCTCTCAGTCATTTCTGGGTGAATCTTAATTTTCAACTAACTGTATAGCACCCATATAATGAAAATATTTCTTTTTTCAGTATTTTTTTCATTCTTCACTGATGAATTTAGGTCTATCAGGGGAAGAAAATCTAGGGAGAAGAGTTTCAGTCACTCTCTGTTTCTCTTTTCTAGTCTTAGGATGATTGTAATAAAGACAGTTGTAATCTTTTCCCAAAGCTGTTTTCTTTTAAAAACGTCTTGCTGTTGCAAAACCAGATTTTTCTTTGAAACATAATTTTTGGTATATTTTCCTTCCAAATGGTTTCTGAATGAAAACAATATTGGCCAGCTTTTAGAATGCACTGAGAATGTTATTATATTGCTATTATAACTAGGTTTTGTAATGGTGATGACTGTAGAAAACTCATGGGATCCTCAAACTCATTGATACTTACTTGATTTCCCTTTCAAGAGTGTCTTTGAGGCTCATATTTAATATTACTGAATAGGAAGGAGTATGTTGACATAGAATGAAGATTCTTTTTAACTTCAAACCTCACAGACTCCTAATTTTGTTTTAAATCCATTTATTTGATCCCTTCTACCCTTTTTCCTTCTAATATGTGCAGTTCCTACAGCTATTTCTTCAAAATATAAATTTAATTACAAATACAGACATCTTCTTAAAACCTTTACAACACCATCTATTAGCGTTATCAGTTATGAGTTTTAAATATTAGTTGATGTTACAATATCTTTTGTTATTTGGCGTAATTCCTTTATTATTGAATGAAGGAGAGTAATAAGTGCTATATATTTCCACATTTTTATGATGGAAAGAATTGTTTTATGTAAAGCTCATTTTAGTGTGTTGTGAAGTGTTTGGAACCTTGCAGTGATTAATGCACATGGAATAGATGTTTTGTGAGTTTTTTGAACTGTTTTGTATTTTCATGAGATTGTGGAGAACTGGTTATGAAAACCCGGGCAGTTCCCTTTAGCTCTGTATTCGTATACATGCAGTGTTTTGTTGTCAGTGGAAAAAGCCTTCGTGGCTGTCAGGGTGTGGTTAAGCCAGGCCATAGTTTTGGTGTAGCTTGAAATTTTAAGATATGACTGCAGGGCATGTAGTTTCAAAATATATTAATTTAAAACAGAATACTGTAAATGTATTCAATATAAGCATAATAAAAAATAAACTCATGCAGTAATTTCTAGATAACATTAAAAGAATCTCTTTAACAGTTTGTAAATTGTCCATTCCTCCTTCTACAAGGCTTAGCACTAGCGTGTTTCATGTCCCGTCCCTGTATCACACCTTCCTCTTCCAATGTGGTTGACTGAATGTATCTCCTTCCTTTGTGGGTTCCTTCATTTACCTCACTAGGTATATTAGGTATTGGTGTTTTCTTTACTAGCTGTAATTCAAACATTAAAATATATTTTATTAAAATGTGAAATAAAGCTCAGTGTCTCTAGCAACAATTTTGTTCTCATATGAATGTCTCAAATTCTGTACAGCTGTTTGTTGGTTTTGTTGTTTTGTTTTTTAATTAAAATAAAAAATCTTAAGGAAAAATTCCAGGGAAACCCAACTTTTAGTAACAGGTTTTCTTTTTTTTTTTTTTTTTTTTTTTTTTAACCATGAAAGATAATACTAACATTGTTTTGGCATTCTATGGTGTTACAAATATTTTTGACATAGTGAGAATTCTTTTCTCAGAACAGGAAATTATACTAGTGTGCCTTCAGCTAATTTGCTTGCATTTGTAATTTTATCTGTAAAACTTCTATGTAAAACCCTTCAAAATGCACCATCGTTAACAGTATCAAACCAAAGGTACACTTATTAATTCCTCCAAAGGACATAATGTATAAATGGCAAACTCATTAAATCAATCTTCTGCATTTTTATTAAATGTCATGGTTTTACATCTTTCTCTATTACACTGTTTATAAGCTTTATTTAGAAGCCAAATATATTTATTAATATTTTCTAATTATTTATTTCCACATAGGTGGAGAACGAACTTGTGGTGTACATGAGCTAATCTGCATTAGGAAAGGTAAGCAATGACTTGTGAAAGTGAACTTCTTAAGTTATGAATACTGCTGGTAAGAAGTCTGCTACCTAGGGTTTACAGTCTTATGTTTTCTGGATCTTGATGTTACACCTTTGTGTTGCAAATTATTTGATGCTGACACTGACAGTTAAAAAAAGGAAACAATAATGAAATAAAATGTAAGATTCCCAAATAAATTTTGACTTTTCACAACAAGGAAAAATGTGCTCTTCCAGCATTCACCGAGTTACAAGGAAGTTGTTAATGTTGTTCAACTATGACAGGAAACCACAAAAACTTTGATCTTTCCCTTGTCCAGATATTTGTAGGATGATTTTTTTTTTTTTTTTTTTTAGTAGTAATGAGGATGTAGTTGTGAGGATGTTGTGAACAACAAATGTAATGGACTGGGAATCTCTGCCTGTGTTTTCCTTTGAGACCTTAATGACTCAAACTTTTTTGAAAACAATTGTATCTAATGAAACCAGTAATTGATAGAGTATGAAACAGAGCTGTACTCAAGAGAGGACTTTGATAAGTTTAAAGCTGCGCTACAATGACTGAAGTTGGAGTTTGACAGTACAGCTCAGCCAATATAACAACTAGATACAGTTCCGATTTCTGTGGCCTTTGACACCCCTGTGCTCCTCCTTTATGTGGCATTGCTGTTGAATCTCTGTGTTCTAATCTGAAAGATAATCTTAACCAAAAAGAAAAAAAACAAGTTTCTTCAAGGATTAGTTCGTTTCATTGAGTCACCGTTGGATCAGAAGAGTCTCAGTGCTTTCACAAAGTAAGGAGTAAGAAAGTGTAGTGGGAGAGGAGGAGAGCTGCCGGACTCTTCTGACAACAACTAAGTGTTTAACTGGCTCAGTGGTATCAAACCACATTATATTTGGTAGGAAGAATTTTTTTTTAATTATTCTGAATAGACCTTAGTTTCCATTGCATTCCCTTAAAGGTTTTAGTAAAATCAGTTTAAAAAAAATGTTTACTTAATATCTCCTAGCCCCAGAATTAAATCTACCAGCTAAGGTGAAAAACAGCTTTATGGTCACGAGTCATCTTTTCCAAATATCTATTAAAAGAATAATTGACTGTTGTGTGTTGTGTGTGTTTTGAAGTATTGTAAGTAAAACCAATATTCTGCTGGGTTTTTTTTAAACTGTCAGTAATTTCATTCTTGCTTTTTGATTATTTCTTTCTTGTTTGGGAAGGAGGTACTTTTTAATGTTTTGGTGGGGTTTTTTTGTTGTTTTGTTTTGTTTTCTTTTAAATGTCTTTGTTGCTGTCTCTGCTTTTCCGTTGATGGATAAGCTGGTACACATAGTGCTCTGTATTTCTTCTGTAATAGGCTCCATTTTTCTTTCTGAATTCTGAAACTCATTCCGAATTCAGGAAACCTACTGATAAAGTTTCAAAATCTATTAATCTTGTTAATCCCTATTTATTTCAGGCTACTGCAGTCATTTAAAAAAAACCCAGTTTTTCTGTTTTCTTGGAGGCAGTGCTGTATGGTTTTTAATTTTATTGCTGGGAACCTATATTGAAGAGATGTGCATCTTTTTAAGGTTCTATCTTATGTTTGAACATTAGATTCTAAGCTCTGCCATTGATCTGGTACTATAAACTTTTTTTTTGTAATAACAGTTGCATGGAACCTGTGTTTTAGCATTGCTGGTCATAAATTAGCCTAAGCATAAGTGTGGTTAAAAGAGAAGTATCTTGTTAGTGCCATTTATACTTGCAATATATTGGGTTCCTTTTTAATTCATTTATTCTGACCTTGTGTGCTCCACGCCTGGCCATGTTCCTGATGGATTTCTCCTTGGAGTCTGTGGAGCAGGTGCATTCTTGGCTGTTCTCTCTCCCAAGTTGAGATGTACATATAAAGCAGAAAGTGCTTGCCATCATACTGCAAATCATCCAGTCGTGCGGTGTTTTGGTTACTTTATCTAAGACTTTACACCATCTGATACGCGTTCAGGGTGGTGGTGTTGTTGTCTGTTTCTTCAGGATTCCTTTGTTTGCCAGTTGTGCAGACCTGCTTGTTTGCCAGGACCAGGGTGCATACTCAGGGTCTGTAAGGACCTCCTCAGAGTGGGTCCTTGCCTTCCAAGCTGAGAATTCCCAGCTGCCAGCAGTCTGGAACTGGTCAATTGGACCATCTCACTGTGTTCTTACTGCCGCTGGGTACTCATTGCAAGATTGTACAGGACTGAGTTGAAACTTTTTGTGGTGTACAGGTCTTCCCGTCACCATCTCTTGACTGCACCATGAAAGCCAAACCTTTTTTGATCCGTCAGCTCGCCGTGGAAGTTTGATGGACAAATTAAGTATTCACATGGACACATGGATTATTCCCTGTCGTTTTGTCTGGTGCTAGGAATGTTTGCACTGCCTCCCTCTCTTTTTTCACTGATGTCTGTGTGGCTGTGGCACCAGGAGAGTACACCCTGGCGCTCCTACCATTCATCGATTCGTTTTCATCAAATGCTGTATGTGAGGCTTTCAGAGTCGGTGCGGTGTTTGACAAAATAGTTCTGCATTTGCTGTTTGCCTGAAAGCCTCTGATGCATTCTGCCAGGTGACGGCAGGTAAGTGCAACTGTGAGGTGACTGTAGTTAACGTGCCCCTGTGGAATCTCTGAAAGAAAGAGCAGTAATGAATTGCCAGCCTAAGTAACTAGAATTCTTAGAGATGTCCATTGTACATTTGTGCCTTGCTTGTCTATCTTTTCATAGTCCTTCCAAGTATGTTGTTGTTGAGGACCAACTAATATGATAAACAGCATTGTTGTGTCTTATTTGTCCTGTGCTGAATAGGGAAAAGGGAACAGCAAGCAAGCATGTGTCTGCTATGAATAATGCAAAGGAAAACTCTCTGGTTTCAAGTGATGGGGTGTAATTAGCATTTATAGGGGGAATTATACAACTTGAAGAACACCTGTTGTTGATTAATTTTTCTTTCTGGTTAGCAAACATGTTCCTAAGTGTGGTTTGTTTTTCTTTTTGTGCCTGCCTATTCATTTATGCTAGGAAAACAGGAACCTTGGGGTATTAGAGGATGAGATGTGTAAAGGGACCAGAAAGGTCTGCAAGGCTATGTGTGACCACACCATTTAGATCAAATTATTTAATGAAAACTTCTAATCTATATATGAAGGCATAACTGTAAAAAAAAAAAAAACCCAAAGCCAAAGCTTAAAAATGAAATGTCTGATTTAAGAATAGTCAGCTGTTGAAACGAAAATAATTTGAAACCTCACTTTTCTTGTTTTTTAGTTTTGCATTTCTCAAATTAGCCAAAACCATGGAGGTTTGGTGGGTTTTTTACATTCATTATCTCCATTTTTTTAGGTACTCTAAGCTGCAGTACTGGAACTACAAACAGTTGTGTTTTCATTTAAAACAGTTGCATTTTCATTTAAAAGCATCATTAAAACGTCTTTTATGTTAACAATGCTTCCACTGAAATAAATAAAACTAAATTGGTTTGTAGATTTATTTTTAGCTTTCTAAGACTCAAAGATTTGCAAATAGCAGCTATAATGCTTACTGAATACATGAGATTATCTGAATTATAGAGTAAATATGATACCAATACAGTATCAATACAGAACTCAGATTTGCTAACAAAAGACGTTGCACTTTTCTAGCACAGACCCTCCTGCTGCATCCCATCATGTTTTTATAGCTTCCTAGTTGCCCAAGATGGGCTGTGGTGGATCCACTTCTAGTCTGCAGAAGGAGGATTACAGGTCTTTTATAGTGTTTTGCTCATTCATTTCCCTTTTAGCAGGTTCATACATTTTTGAGAAGGATCTGCAAAGAGCTGATCAGGAGTAAGAAGACTGATAGGCTTTTCTGGAAAGCCTTAAAAATGAATTCATATGTATTTTTAAATCTTCTAAATGTGTAAATACAGGGTGTGTGCATCCTGAAAATGTGCATATTTTTTGGTAGTTATATAACATCTAATACCTGCAAAATACAGAACAAGTCACTTTCCAGCTATAGAAAAGAACTTTAAAGAAGTATGATCAGTTATTAGAGAAGTTTGGTAATACAGCACTGAAATTTGTTACCTCTGTGTTTAACATAGTTAAGTGGTTGAGCTGTTTGTGTGGTTTTGTAATTACACATTGTTGAATTCTGGAAATTGGAAAAAGGCAAAAAGATATTTTTGCTTTTACTATATTATATTTCTTATTTGTTTCTAGTATTTATTTCAAGTTTCCTTTATGTACATACACATATTCAAATTTTTCTTGTGTGACAATACATATTGAAGACTTGGTTAAGGAAAGAAGAGTCCTGCTTAATTCAGTTCGTACTGGGTATGTCAGGGCTCTTGACAGCAGAAGAAGGTGACAGAGGCGTTTTTTGAAATTACTCCTTTAAAGTTTGCGTCTTTCGCTGTTTTCCTAACACAGGTGTTTTTGAGAGAGTCTTGAGAGTTAACTTGTTCCTTTGGGTATTTGCTAGGGACATAGAAAAATTTGGGGAATTTAAGATGAGACTTAGGAAAAATTGGGGTTTTTTGACTATGTAGTGCACTGTAGCTAGGCTGCTAGTCTGACTTGGAATTGGCTGTTGTTAGATGTACTAAGATTTTAATTAAGACTGTTTTCAGGTTCTGTTTGTACAGATAAGACAGACTTGTGACGTGTGTTAAGATATTGAGCTGTAACTGGAAAAAAGCCCTTTTTAATATGTTCTGATATGTGTAACACTCACTGTAGAGCATGGAAGTGGCATTACAGCAGAAAATTCGTGGCCATATTTTTTTTGGGTCTCTTTCACCTTCCATTATTCATTTGTGCGTTTTTGAAGTAATGCAAAGTGATACTTCTAAGTCAGCAATGTATTTTATATTTAATTCATGGAAATGTAGATTGAGTATCTGAGTGAGGTCTGAGTTGTGCAAATTTTAAAAAATTATTTTTAAGCCCTTTTTTCTTTTGCAAGATGTTCTTTTCTTTCCATTGTTGTGGCAGTCTCGCAAACAAAGGAAATTATTCAGCAAACTGCCTTTGTGACTAATAATGGAACAGAAGTACTCTTTAATATGCAAAAGAAAGAAGTTGCAAAAAGTCTGTGTCTTTGCCTGACAATGAAAAATGTCACTTTTAATAATAATTTTTAAAAGATAAGAAGGTATGGATTTTTTTTTTTTTTTTATCAGAAGCATATTTGAAGTAGAACTATGTCCTCTTAAATGTTCTGGTCAACTATTCTTTTGCATGTATCTGGATGTTAAGTTGCCAACTGCAATTAATTAAAGTGGAACAAAATAAAATTTATTCATGAGTTTCATTTTGCAAGTAGAAACATTATGGTAGTGAAAGTCAAGTGCATAACTATTCTGTGATTCTATTATTCAGTTTCTATTAGAGTTTTTTTATGGTGATTTACACTAAATAAGTGTCTCTGAAAAAGAAACAAAGTTTTTCCTCCTTCTCTTTGCTGTCATCCAGTTGGTAGAACTTGTTCTTCATGAGGAGGAAGGTGATTCCACAGATGCTAGCAAATCTCTTTAGGTAACCTCAGATTAATGCAAAACCTTATAGATATGTTGTTTCTACCCATTTAAGGGTTCACATATGGACAGGACAAAATAAACTGCATTCGTTTTACAGATACAGGAATAAAAGCTCTTCATTAAAAACCGCACACAATTAAACCTACTTTATAATGTGCCTAACATAGGTAATTTTAAATAGAAAAATAGATACTTTTTTACAGGCTAGAAGTAATTTTATGCCCTTTATCCTATTAACACTAAACTTAATAGATCTGGGAGATATTATAGAAATATGGCTACATATCAGAAAAGTGAAAGTAGTAATGTTAGAATTAACAACACCGGAATATATACTAAATTTTCCGTTCTGTTGGAAAGCTAATTGGTATTTACACATTTTGGACTAGAGAAAATGTGATCTGAAGTAAATATTGTTCTTTGAGTTTATTGATGTCCGTACAGGAATCAAAATTGTGTTTCTATGTGTTCTGCTATGTTTGGAGTCTCCTGGAAAGCAGCAACTACTGGGGTCACTAAAGTCTAACTGTCACAATGCCTCTTCTTCTGGAGCGAGTTTTGTGTGTGAGAACTTTGCTATATGCAAACTGGCATTTCTTCGCTTCAAATGATCACATAATCATTTTTACTGCGCGGTTCTTTGCTATGTATCCTAATTAGTCACTGTGCTCTTCAGAAATCTGGATCCTCTTTGTTATTAATTGTAGTTGCTGATAGGAAAAAAGTGGGTTTAAAAGATTTTTATTATATAGGTTTGTTTTCTTTTTTCCTCCATAGTGGAGAGCTACTATGTAGTAGCTGTGAACTCTCAAACCACAAGCCTCTCTAGACCCCTGCAGGTCTTTAATACTGTTGCACTGGTAGTATTATTTGAGAGTGCCATTTAAAATCTGAAATCACTGCTGTTCTCTTTCCCACTGTGTGGAGAATCCAGTCGTGTAACTTGCTATGTAATTGCAACAGATTTTGGGGATTTGGAGGTAATCAAGATGATTTCATGATCTATGTCTGTTTCAAGTAGTAATGCAACGTTTCCTTTGCTGTTTCTTTTCAGAGATTTCTGTTATGAGATACCGCTTGATAGGAGATAAATTCTGTATTAGAGAGAAAAGATGTTGAGGGACTGGTAAATCAGCAGGGGTGGCAGGCTGACAACTTCCCCAGCCTGGAAGGATTTAGGAATTAAAAGATTTCTGTCAAAAGTTTAAATCTCCATCTCAGAGTGTGGCTTCTGTAATTCCTAAATTCTTTCTTAGATCGGTGATTTTTTGGAGCACAGGGTCCTCATTTTCCTATAATTAAACTTATCTCCAAACCCCAGTTTCAGCATGGTATTTTGAAAGACAGGAAAAGGAATTCTGTAAATGACAAACTGCAGAGGCAGTGCTGGAGTGATGGAAGTATTTTTGTGCAGTTTTGTACACGATTAGTTAACTTGCTGAACCAAGATCTTTTTAACACAAACTATAATTTAGAAAGTATGTTGAACTCTATTTGATGCGAATATTTAGTCAGGGAATTTAATTGCTCATAATAAAATTAAGTAAATTGAATTTAAAAAATTAAAATACATTCTAGACTTTCTTCCTGTTTGAAGGAAGTCCTGCAACTTAGATGTTGAAACATATTTTTTCTTATTAGTCCTTTTATTAGATGTTAAGAAAATGAGGGGGGAAATAGCCCTGGTTTCTCTCTGCAACAGTGCAGATTACCCTTCAACCCGTGTGAAGTGACATAAACCAAATGATGAAAAAAGTTGCTATCATTCCTGATAATTTTCCACTGGAATAAAAGCAATACTGGAGTTAGACCAGCATCGCTGTTGTGATACAGTAGTTCCAGTAAAATTTTTCATGTAAGCAGGCACTTTTATTTTACTTAATGTTAGGTGTATGGATGTTTTTATAAATTCACCTTTTAATCACATCATTTATCACTTCAAATAATGCAAGTTTTCTGTTTTCCCCAGTATTACTTTGGAAGGTTTATAAATCAATTTTTTAAAGGGCATTGTTATTCCAAATAGAAAATTAAATAAGCACTTTCATCTTGATTTCGTTCTGTCAAAACTTCTGGAAGGTTCCTGTTACTAAAAGTTGTTAGTACTTTTCTTATTTAGGAAATTCTCATTTCAGTTCCGCGTTGAAATTCGCTTGTCATTTGATGTTTATGTTCATTTAAAATTGCATGTCACTCAGCAATATGCTGGATATCGATATTTGAAATGTCGAAATGCTCATATTGCATGTGCTTCTAATTTATGCCAGAGAGGGTGTAAACTTGCTGTGTAGCAAGGTGCAAGATGCAGGAGAAGGAAACACATAGGGAAGAACATCACAAGACTAGCAATATACTGTGTATTTAAAGTAAAAGCTGACAAATGTAGCTGTCAGTAGTGGGCTGAGTTAAGGAGTCTGTGCTGCAGAAGAAAGGCAATATGCAAGTTTGAATTGAAGGGAACAGCATTTTTATACAGAAAAGTTTGGTTTAATGTTACCGAAATGTAGCTAAAAAATTAAAAACATTAATAGGTGAGATTTAATTGCATGTTTTCAGTTGAGCTAAAATACTTTTCCTGATGCTTGTTTTGGCAAAACATAAGAGAAATAGGTCAATTTTCAGAAAGGAATTACTTAGTTCCAATGAGAAATAAGAAAGATGAATACAAAATAAAACAATAAGCATAGGAAATACACATTTGACACATTTAATAAAATATTTAGAGGGAATTCCAGGTTCATTGTCTGTCATTGATTTTTAGCAGAAATATCAGCTAGTCAATTTTTGTGTTTTTTTTATATGGTTAAGTATTCCAGTAGTAATGTCAGCTGCCACATAGAGTTTATCTTGTTTGTAAGCCAGTGTGTGTAGTCAAAAACTTAATTTTTTAAGTCTTCGAACACAACTCTGGATAAAAGAGAGGCCCCTGTAGGTGTAGCGTTTCGTCTAGGTAAACGAGGTTCACTTGTCATTGCTTCTTCAACTACTCCAGCAAACAGGAAGGTAATAATTCTGCTAAATTACTGTGAAATTTTGTGTATTCAGTTTACCGTGTCAAAGCAAAGCTATTTGGAAAGAGCACAAAGTTGTAGGTAGCCTTCAAATTCAGTTCTTACTTTTAGAGAAGAGACCATCGTATGTAAATAGTCATGAACAAAAAAATGTTTGCATGTGAACTGACACATATGAAAGTACCGTTCTTATTCCTGTTGAGAAATCAGTCAGACCAAAGTATTTTACTTCCAAGCTGACTCTGAGCTATAGAGGATTTTATTTATTTTTTTCCATTATGACATGAATTGTCTTTGAGAAATAAATATGTGCTGTTTGTAGATAAATAATTCAAGCATGGAGAAGAGGCGGTCAAGGCATGAATCTTATTTTGTGGTTCAGTAACCTGTTCAGCTTTCTGAAAATCTGTTAATTTCCTCTGCAAAGCAGAAAGTTGGTGTGAAGTGATGAGCAGCAGTGAATAGCATTTGAATGAAAATACTTTTGATCTGGATAGCACAGTTTATTCTCATGTAATGTAACAAGATGCAATGGTGTAAAAGCTAATAACAATAAATAGTAGTTCTTCAGGACTAAATAAAAACCAACATATTTATTTAAAAGAATGTAAAGGCTAAAATATCTTGGATCAAGTTGTAGAAAAAAAAAAGGCAAATAGAACAAGGTATAAACTAAAAACAAGCTTACATTTATCATTTCCGATGTTTTTGTGCTAGGATCTTAAAGGTAGTTGAGGTTCTTTGGGTCACACCCCTTGTTACTTTGTGCACAGAAGAGATAGTATTGCATTTGTAAATTAATAATTAAAACATCACTAAGATAACTATGTGGCTTTGTACATTACTAGCCAAGTGAGCAGGATGATGCAGAGTGTGAGAGCTCCAAATAGAATTAACTGGATATTAAATATAATTGGAGGAGTACATACATATTAAGAACATCAAACGCTTTTTAATTTAATACTAAAAACATTACATTTTAATATGTCTGAAGATTATGTTTTGGTGATATTTAAAGATGCCATTCTTTTCTGAGAGGTTTGAAAAATCTTTTGGAAAGGAAATACTGTTTAATAACAGGGAAGTTATTATTTGAGAAAGAGATGCTAATTTGATATTTAAGATGAAGAGATGGTAAGTTTCTGTGATCTAATAATTCTAATTCTAGTGATGATAATAGTAAAAGTGAATTTAAGTTATGTTAATGTAATACTTTTGTAATGAGAATACAGTTCTATGCCATTTCCATTGCCAGCAATTCAATTAGTGTTAATAACTTTGTAGTAAGACATTTGTTCTTTTACTATTTCTAAAACTGTGTTTATTATTATGAATTTCAAACATTCATTTTTGTTTTTCTTAAGAACTGAGGATAAATATGAAGTTTGTAAAAGTTGGACATTTGAATTTGAAATATGACTGAGATAGCATTGCCTTTCTACTGGTTAGTGATTGTAGAAGAAACCACTGGGAACCTCTGAGAGTTTTAAAAATGCTTTTTATGGTAAAAGTAATGCCCAAACCAATCAGAATTTATGACAACGTGCTTTGAATCAAAATAATTTGGGTGCTGAATGTTGCACAGATATTTTATATGCAAAGAAGTACATATATTTCACAGACAGAAAAAGAAATAAAACTACTTGACACTTCAAGTGTGAGAAACTAATTGAAGGATTAATGTGGGGTATAAAACCTCTTTTCATATATGGGAATTTGTACCCATTTACATGTGGAAAATGGAAGTAGAATTTTATTTGGGTTTCTTTTTCTGGCTTTGTAATGGAAGTACATTAAAGGATTTTAACTTGATAATGTGCTTTATCTGTGAACAAGCGTTGTAAGATTCTTTACATGGATGTAAATTGATACAGAAATACAATTTTCAAGTCCTATGTTCACACTGAATTACATAAATAATTAATTAGTCTTGCTGCAGCTAGAGTTTCATTCTTTTTGTAAGCTCTCAGCCAATGTTTTTTTTTTTCTTTCCAGAAAGATGTCATCAGATACTGTGTTTCCATAGAGAACTATGCCTTTTTTTTTTTTTTTTAAACTAATTAGTATCCAGGAAGTTCTTAAGAAAAAAACAAAAGCATTGTGTTTTCAAGTTACTTTTAGGTTGTGGTTAACTTTCTTAAGTACATATTTTGATGGATCAAAGCAGGTTTGATTGCTGCACAATGAAAGTAAAAAACCAAAACCACAAACCAACAAACAAACCCAAACCAAATAAACAAAAACAAACCACAAAACCAAAAAAGCACCTACTATTTTAAAAGATTAACTGTGAAATACTTAAAAGTGCACTTTTGTCTGAAGGTGTTGTACAGTTAATTGATGCTGTTAAAGAAAACATTCACTGTCCTTTATTGTTAATCAGAGAATGACTGGAATTCAGTTTGATCTCCTGCTCAAAAGCGATATTGACACTGAATTCAGGCAAAGTTGCTAAGGACAGTCTGCTCCCATAATCTAGCAATTGTCCTCAGAGATTCTCTCAGAGAGTTTCTGCTCTCCCTTTATCTTAATCTGTGTTGTTTTTTGGCCTTCACCTCCCAACTTAGTCTTTGTGCTCCATCCCAATGTTACACCTTCTTTGTAACTCATACTTCTCATTTCCTCACTGGGCCTAATTGCCACCTTCCACTTCACTCTTAGTTCTGTTGGTCTCCATGTCCTGGTGAATTGCAGTTTTCTGCCAGTGCCTTTGCGTTCGATAGGTGTCAGAACTGGAAGTTATTGAAGAATAAAGATTTTCTGCTCTTGGCACAGTCTCTAGTCTCATTTGAGTCAGAATCAATAATTCAAAGAAAACTGGATGTTGTTCCAAGAGCCCCAGACATTCCGAGTTATCCATATGCAGTCTTGGGAAGGGAGGGAACACGCCTATTGCCAGCAGAACCTTGGGAGATTTCTTCTCTTATGCTTTGAGGTAAAAAAATTAACATACAGAAGCTGAGGCTTTTGTCAGACCTCAGAGCTTTCATTTATTTAGGAAGATGCTGTGAAAATGGTAAATGGACACCTGACGTGTGCCAAATTTTCCTTGCTGTAAATCAGGTAACACTTGATCACCACTATAGCAGTAATTTCTTCAGCTCATTCTTGGTCACGGCTTAACTTCTTTTTTTTTTTAATGTAAAAACAAATAAAACCCCTTCAGTGTGAGGCAGAGTTGCCATAAACTTCAGTGATTTTAATTAAATTATAAGCAACTCCAGACAGACTTCTGAAGGCAAGATCAGAAGGATGTGCAACCAAGGTCTATTGTGAACAAAGGGATTTTTTTTTCTATTTTTTCATGTTAATGAAAATATTTTTGAAATAAGTTCTAACTTCATTTTGTCTCTGATCCAGAATATGATTCCACTTTTCACACCTTGTTCCTCTGCTTAATGCAGCAGGACATCTCATCCTGCAGGACTGATGGGGAACTCTGTAACGCTCTGGGTCTTTGTATTTCTCTTGTAGTGTCTGAAACTGAAAATACGACATGCCTGCTCCTCCCTGTAGCATAGTTTGTTTTATTCTGGACCTATTAAACATTTATACTGTGCTCTTATATTTCTTGATCTTTCTTGGACTTCAGTGGGTGAAGGTGAGATTTTGAAGGTTTCCAATTATTTCTAGCTTGACCTTCAGTTCTTCAGAAGACAATGTTCCTTACTTAACTCTGTTGAGAGTTGCTCATGTTTTTCCTAACTTTTCTGGTGTGATCTAATAAAACAAGAAAAAAATCTACTCAAGTTTGATATTGACTAAATAGTGGTTCTAGTCTAATCAGTGTTTCTGTTTCATCCGTTTGGGACTTCTTTGGTTGCGATTCTGGTATTTCCTTAGTAATTTTGTCAGGATGGGTTGTTTGCAGTTGTTGGCAAGTTTCTTTTTGTGTGGAAGTTTTCAGGGTTCTAGGCACAATGTTATGTGATATCTTCTGGTCAGAGGTAAGAAGTGAAGCAAAAAGAATTCTCACAGTTTCAGATAGGTCTGGATGTCTGGCTCAAAATACAAATGCAAATCTGACCAATTCCTTTTAGATGGTGGAAGGTGCATTTCTTTTGATCTTTCTTTTCCAGTTTTTAAAACACACCTGTATAATTATTTAAGAATTGCACCACAAACACAAATGTTCCCTGTCATTCTACAGAGCAATCTGAGGACATTCTGGAACTGCATGTTTTTCTCATTCAGCGCTTTTACATAGATGCATGGGCCCAGATTTACAATGGCATATGTAGACTCAGAGAATGTAATTTAATTTGGAACACTCCTGGGAAAGCAATTCACAGTTTAGCCCCCCTGCTCAAAGCAAGGCTAACATTAAAGCTGGGTTCTGTGATCTAGGCAATCTGTTCCAGTGATTAACTCCTTTTATTCTGGAATTTTCCTTGTTGCTACTTCAGATTGTTGCCTATGGCCTTTTGCATTGCATTTCTGAGAATGCAGAGTATCTCTACCATTTTTGCCAATTTTTCCTGCTCCTTTTTTACATAGTGAAAGATGTTGCCACACAGCAATATACTCCTAAAGTGAAGTGCCAAGATCCTGGCAAATGGAATTAATAAACCTGATAAATCTTCATAAATCTAATATAAATAGAAAAAATTCAGCCCCCAAGACTGGGATCTATGTTAGTGAGTGAAGGGACACTGAGCGTCTAGCAACAACAACAGCAAGAAAGGGATGGGTGAAATCTGAACTTTCATCCAACTGAATGCAGCCATGGTCAGTCTTGAAAGATGCACCTCTGTGTGCTGAGGCCACAAAAAACACTCCCGAGTGTTCAGATATCTGTTACCTCAAGGTCTCACTCTCTCCCTTTAGAATGCCAGTTTGAGACGTAGCTGAAATAAGAGACTATAATGTTTATTAATTGTTCAGCACACTACTAATAAACCAATTCATTGATTAATTAACTAATAAACATATGTCTATGAATCACTTCAGTTCTATAACACTTCACACCATTGTTAATTGCATGGAGTTATTGAGTTCTGCCACTCTGTTCTTATAAAGTGCACCCAAATATTATTGAATTATAGTTCTATAACTCATAACTTTAAACTTTCACACTAGTTATTAACAAATTTGCAATTCTGTAACTTTATAACTTCTCACATCAAGTCTTTCAGATGTAGAGCCAGTGGAGAGTCCAGCATCTTCCCTCTGATATCCTGGCTGCCCCTTAATTACTGTTTCCCAATTGTTCCAATTTGCTACATGCATTCTGAGATTTCTTATTTCTAAACCCATGTCCTAGCTACTCTTGGCCTAAAATGGTACTACTGGCGTTGTTGCTTAGATACTGATGGACTTGCAAGATTCTAGCCCTGCACAAGATGCCTGATATTCCCTTTCAGTCATCTGCTTAATAGCAATTATGTATTCTTTATTGTATACACTAAGACTTGTCAGTCTACTTCAGCCTTTTTCCTCTACCTGTTTTTGATTAAGTATGCCTTTATTCTACTTAGCTCTTTCTCAGTTTATACGCAAGTGGCACATGTACCAGAGCAAGGAACACACTGTTACGTGCTTTTTTCATTCTGTTTTTTGTTCACACAGTATCCTACTTGTCAGGGAGTGGCAAGGGCTGGCTGATCCCCAAGGGAAGAGGAGCCAGGAGCTGAGCATCACAAGGCTGAGAGAGATAAATGGCCTCACCAGCGAGGGCCCAGGCCATCCCCAGTAGTGCTAGCTCAGAGTTGGCCCTGAATCCAGGTAGCCAAAACTCCAGCTCCTTCTAGAAAGGGGGGATGCTCTCAGCTCCCATCCAGTACACTGCCTTCAGATGTTTCTTCAAAAATCATCACTCTTAGCATCTGCTGATAATCTCCCCGTTTTCTGCAGAGACTCTGTCTTGTTATGGGGTCCAGCACTCTGACAGAATGTCTTGCTCACAATGTCAGTCCTCCCTTAGATTAGGGCCAGGTACTTTTCTGTTCTTTGAAAAGATGATTGGAAGATAAAAAATTGATTAAATTTAACAGTATCAAACATTAACTCAAATTTGTATTGTGTTTTTTCAATTTTATCTTGCACATATATTTGGAACTTTAGCAGTATTTATTTATGATCAATTCTGATGTTGTAACTCTTACAAGACTTAATGACATGTGTTTCTTTCTGTTTCTTCTAGTATCGCCGGAAGCAATTGGATTCCTGTCTGCTGTTGGGGTGTTCATTATTCTCATGTTACTGCTTTTCCTATATATTAATAAGAAGATGTGTTTTGAAAATGTTAGTGGTTTCCCAGATCTCGATTCAGGATACACTACAAGAAAGAATTCACAAGATCAACTTTGTAAGTATCTGAAATACAGTGTACTAAACTTAATTATAAAAATGCACATTTTTACAAGGATGTGTAGAAATACATCAATAATCCCTTTCCTCAGGTGATGAAAACACACTATGTTGACTTTTCCTGTGACTGTGTAGTATGTAGAAATGAAGAAACCTTTGTATTCACAAGCCACAGAGATTCAACAGCTATATAGCCAAAGAGTTGGTATTTACTTATGGGAAGGTTTTTCTTTTGTGCTGTGAGAATATTCTTGAACATATTTCATATGTTCCGTAATTGTGTATAATTAAATATTCTCAAGTAAATTTGTTAATAGGATTATTGGATTTTGACTCAGCCTGTTACAATCCTTCACCAATCTTTTGGAGAAGATCTTGCCTTTACTCAACTGGAAAATAATTTTAAAGAAGTAAGACATTAGAAACCAAAGACATCTTATCTATGACCTTTTTGTAGAACAAGATCTTTAAAGATAATGTACAATAAAAAAAATTAGAACTTGAGAAAGCTTTTGAGTGTTGGTGAACTAACCCCTTTCTACTTTTTGGGCTTTGGAAGTTGAATGGGCTTTGTTAGCTGACTTGAGAGAGACAGGACCACCAGAGAACAGAATGGAAAAATCTGAGAGGTTTTGTTCCCTTCTGCGTATTTAAAAGGTGCAGCTTAATTTTTTATTTTCAGTTTTCTTGGAGGCAGAAAAAGTTATCCCCTCAGATATGAAGTCTGTCATCTTACCTTTCTTTTTGCTACAAAACAAGTCTTTGTGTTCCAAAATGTCTTACGTTATGTAAGAGACAACAAATATTTGGGGATGAAGAAGTCTCCGTCATGCATGTTTTGTGCAGCTGTTATGTTAAAAGCTTGTTTTAGTGTGACATTGATGAAAGGATGTAATTTAAATGTCTCACAACTTCTTCTTTGCAGGCTAGAATAAAAAACCATATTTCCGCCACACACAGTTGTCTTATTTTTGAAAATAATGAATTTTATAATGACTTGTTGATGCTGCAGTTGATGAAAGACTTATGATTTACTAGTTGATTGTGGCTTCATTTCAAGATATTTACTTAGCTGCTTTCTTATTATTTTCAATGCATATTGAATGGAAAGAGCAAAGCTGCAACTTCCCCTGGTAAATGTATTGAGTTTGAGAGCGCAAAAGCAAATAGCTCTGAAATTTAACTTGGAGAAATGGAGTTGATCCGCTTGTGAAGCGGAGGACCTTTCTGTATCAAAAGCAGTTGCTGAATAGGTTGGACAAATGGCGTTTTTCAGAAATCTTCACCAAAATCTGAACCTTCCCTCTGTGTCTTCTCTGGTCGACACACTTAGCAGTGCTGTGGATGATCTGACCAGTGTTGTTGGAGAAGTTGGCTACAGCGTCGCAGATTCAGTAACAGAACAAGTCACGAACATGATAAATGGCCTTCGTGCCGAAGATGAAAGCTGCAAAATACAGAATGATAAACCTGTGCAAGGGAGAGAGGACCATACACCATCATTAACTCATTCTCAGGAAATTAATATGAAAGCAAAGAGAGGTATTGTGGAATACGAAGAGACTCATTATTCTAATTCCTTAGATTGTATTAATAAAGGTAGAAGTCATGATGGAGAATCTGTCCATGTCGTGGACAAAAACCAGTGCCAGTTAAAAAGCAGAGATAGTAATAGTCATTTAAGTGTTACAGAAGTACCTCAGGATTTGAAGAATGTAGGAGGACCTTTTAAAAGGGAAGCAGTAGGAGGAAACGAGTGTTTTGTAAATGATAAGTTCTTGAAGGACGGTAACCTGAGAAGTAATAAATTTACAACAGAGCAATCTATTGAGGAACAAGATAATTGCCTATGTGCAGTATCAGATAATTCCAAGAATCGCTTGCATAGAAAAAACAAACCACGGTCACCTGAAGTTGCTTTTAAGGATTCTGAAGAAGTTCACAGTGTGAAGGTTCCCCAAGATTTAGAAACAAAACTTGAAGTACAGAAGCAAAAATTATCAGACTCCAGCTTGAAGAAGACGCACCATGACAGTCCCTATTGCATTAATGAACCCAAAGAAAAGAAATCTGAAGCCATTTTTGACAGAAAAGGAAAATCGGTATCAAAGGATGAAGACAATATGTCAGCCACAATTACAAAAACAGATAAAAAGAACAACTCAAAGAAAATAGAAAAGAATTCAAGAGCACTATGTAGTAAGAAGACAACAGGAAAAGGTGAGAAGTCCGTCAGCAAACTGCGTTCTTCAGTCTTTCCTGAAACCTGATACTTCCTACTTTTTTTCACCTTATTTACACATTTAATAATAGTGTTTCCTGTGGATGAAAGTAGGTCTGTGTTGTCAGTGCTTCTTTCTCTAATTATGTTGGTATTTCTTGGAAGTTAATTACTTTTTAAAGTATTATTTAAATGAACTGAGTAATAAGCGCCTTTCTTATGTTCTAACTTTTCTTTTTCTGTAAACAGTTTTTTTTACCTTCTCTGCAGTGCCTTATGTGATCTCTGTTGAAAACTATGAATTAATTAATACTGGAAATGAACACTTGTTCTGTGAAGGTGGTTTTTATTTTGTGTATTTTAAAAACATTGTATAAAATGTCATAAGAGGATAAGGAAAAAAATAACTTCTATTACATTTACATTATAGTAGATCTTCAAAATGTATTTCTGGGATATGTAAGATAGTAATTTCAAGACACAAAGCTCAATGACAAGTGGCAATTAAGTGATTTAAAATATAGAAAGAACTGAATGAGGCTTGTCTTAAGGAAAGTTGTAGTCTTACAAGGAAAACCTATGTATTGTTGATGTGGATGCTGTGTGTGCCATCTTCAACATCCAATCTTAAACAATAAGACAGTGGGATTACCATAATAGTTTTTGAGTAAGAAGTAAAACCTTCTATTTTGGCGCAGTTGTTTTGTGGGCCATGTAGTGAATTTTTAGAAAGCAACACGAGCTTTTCTTGAGATACTGTTTCTGTAGAGAAATGGATAATCTCTTAATAGAAATCAGTTGTGTTTGCTGTGAGTTGTGTTTTGTTTTTTTCCCCCTCAAGCATGCGAGTTTTCCCTTACCTGAAAATTTCAGGTGTTTTCTGTTTGGTTTTTTGTTTGTTCATTTTGTTTTCTTTTTAAAATTTCATTTAGGAGGTGGTTTCTGTGTTTGTGTGATAAACTATGATCTTATGTTTTATTGATGTAATACAATATTTGTGAAGTATAGTCTCTATCAAAAACGGCATTTTTAGTTCCCATGATCAGCAAATTAATAGTTTTCAAATTACCCGTGTTAGCTAAATAATTTAGAGTTTTAAATAAGAACATGAATTCTCTTAGGCAAGTTCCCAGATAACATATAAAAATCAAAAGAAAAGTGTTGAGGAGAGGCATAAAACCCTGAGGATTTTTTTTTTATGTGCAGGAAGCTATTTTTTCCTAAGAACCTGAAACAGATTTGTATTGTTCATTTAAAAAATGTTTGCACAGATAGCTTGTGTTTTAACTTTAAACGAGGTTTTAAAGTCCTGTGAAAAAGTCTTGTTTCATGACTTGTAATATTAGTATACATGCTCATTTTTTTATGCTAGGAACTGGAGAAAAAATATCCGGTATCACTGAGAACTGGATGCTTACAAACTTCAGTGTATTATTAGGGACATAACTTTCAGCATGGCTTTGAAATACGTTGCCACCATGTTTTATACTATTCCATTGTTTGTATTTTATGCAGATTGATTAATAAATGTAATTCCATATTATTACATTTCTTGTAATGATAAATGATGCATCTAATACTGAAATCTGGCACTGTATGTTAGTCCTGGTATGTCCTGCTTTAATTATAATTGTGGTAATCTGTAGACATTTACTAAATGGAAGGTTTCAACCTGTTGAGGGCTATATGAGATACAAAATTTTACTCTGTGTACTAGCAAAGGAGGCTCCATTTTCTCGGCAGCTTCTTGCAGTGAATCCGCTAGCCAGAATATGTCTTGCTTGGTGTGACATTCTCAATAAGTGATCAGTGAAATTGAACTTGCTTTATAGCCATTCACACAATGAGAAGGAACGTTATCTATCAGACTTGAATTAAAATTGATAGCCTAGAGTTGAAAGATCTAGTTGCTCGTTAGCAGTCTGTTAATGCACCAATTTTCCTATAAATACTGAATTAAGGTTATGTACACATTGCATGTAGAGCTGATAGCACCATCTGCAGTTAAGGTTTTCTGACATTTTCTATTTCGGGGCTTCATTTTCAGTTGCTTATAATCATGTGACAAAATTGAAATATTTGGAATGAAATTTGGCATGCTTTCTGTCAGATTTTTTTTTTTTTAAGCTATAATTTAAAATCTTTAGGTGTTCTCAGGAAAAGAGTATGGGAAAAACACGCTGGTTATCTGCAAAAAATACATTGATTTCATGTCTGATTCACTAAGATGCTTTTTCATGTTTGTTTATTGGAGTATGTGTTTGAAATGTGGGAGAATGCTTTTTCCCTGGCAGAGGTGCCCATGTTCTTCTTTGAAAAGAGATGTGAGTTTGACCAAATTGCAAATCTTTGGGAACTTTGCAAAATGCATAGTAAATGCTTATTATAATTTGCTTGTTAAATTCACTGACCATCCCATTTGCACTCATATGCTTCATTGTAGGGGTTGAAGAACAGGGCGGGTCTTATCCTACTTTTTGATGCTTTTGGTTACTGGAGGACCTTGGAATTTTGAACAGAGGAATTGAGGATAAATGTGTCTTCTGTGAGGACAGAAACTTCCTGAACAAATGTGACACAGTGCGAATGGTAGACAGGGATTTGAAGTAGGATGGGTGACAGCTATGGAGAGAACTGATTATATGAAGGTGAAGAGACTAAGGATGAAAGATTAAGGTTACATGAGTAGCTGGGTAGGTGCCAGTAAAGAGAATATGGGATTGAAGAGATGAAGAGAATAGAGAGGTCCTCGTGACAGACCAGAACTGGGAGATTGGAGCGGGAACCTGGAGTATGGGGCTGGGAGACAGGAACTTGAGATAAGATTCTACTTGTATGCATATAACTTTGCAAAAAATGTCTGACCTAAACTTGCAGCATAGACTTTTCTATGTGAGTACATGGGATACACTCAAGTGTAAGTGATTTTGCTCATCTACTCTACAGGTTTACCTAAAAGTGGGAAGGAAGGACCTCTGTAGTAGGAAAAGGCAAACACTTGACTGTAAAAGAGACCTAGATGGCTGACAGAGGTTGACTTACCTTAATTTTAAATGGCTGAATTTTGGGTAAGCTGATTCCCTCCTATAGTCAAAATACCCAGACAGAGGAGTGAGACTGACTGGGCATGAAGGCAGACACTCATGAGAGGGGAAATGCAGAGCTAGAGCCAGGACAGGGACTGAGAGGAGGGCAGAAAAGCAAGGATGGGAGAAGCGGTTCAGCATGGCTGGATAGCATGTTAGACAATATTCCCTTGCAGAATCGGGAACTGAAAAACAGCTTTGTGACTGTCTCAGAGCTCTACCAGTAGCAAAAATCTATTGGCATATCATATACCATCGGCTTGCTCACAGAGTATTGGTAATGCTGACCTTTATTGAGTTTATGTTAACTCTTTTAATGCCTGTTAGAGTCAGAGATCTACAAAACCTCTGCATGGGTTGTGGACAGAATCCATTAAAAGTCTGGAAAAGGGAGGGGGAAGCTTTCCCTTAACAAATAAAAATACAGCTGAATCTTTGACTTGTGGAAGGAAGAGATGTAGCTGGACAAAGTTGGTCACAGGACTGGGCATTACAGAGTAACTGGTAGAAAATAATTAACTAGACAGTTTCTTCTGTGCAATTTTTGCTGTCACCAGATGCCTGCAATGATAATTTGCATTAATTGCAGTTATTGACAAGGGGCTGTTTATTTTAAGTTAAATAAAATTGTGCATGCAAACATCTTTCACAAGCATTTTCCCATTTGCTACTGTGACTTTAAGCACTACTGTCATATACACATTAAGACGATTTTGTTGTAGGCTTCTCTTTGTAAATCAGTTCCATTTCTATGTTACATGGCATGCACACAGCAAAAATCCACTGGGAATGGAGGATCAGGAGCTGCCTTTTTGATATGTTAGGTATCCAAATGTAATGTTGGATTTACTTTACATAAATTATTTTGAGGATTTTCTTACTTAACAAAGGGTTTCAAGAACTTCAGTGTGTGCTGCCCGACCTAAGTGGATCCGTTTTCTGGTGAAGAAGTTTTAGAATGGATTTTTGAGGGCTTAATGATCTTTCAGTTTTTCTAGAAAATAAGAATAGTTCTCATCAACTTACGAAATCTCATAATACTTATAATTATAGCAAGACGATACTTTTAAAATATTACAGAAATTTTAATTGAAATAGCTTAAATATCTTCTATGGTAACCTCTTATGGTTATTTTCTTGTTTTCTGTTTTGAGCTGTAGTCGATTTGCTTTATTTTATTCAAACAGACAACTCATATATGAGTAAAGACCAGCATGGTTCATCATCTGAGAGTGAAGATGAAGCACTGGGTAAATATCATGAGGCCTTGTCTAGAACCCAGAGTTCCAGGCTGCCAGTGGTGGATGGCAGACAACAAAAAAACTATGTATGGGAAACCAGACAAAAATATAGTCCCCTGTCTGCAGAATATGATGGATACAGTAGTGAAGCCTCAATAGATGAAGGTAAGAGTGATTTAAAAGCATTCATTTTATTCCAGATTTCGGAATGATGTTCTGGATAAGTAAGTCCTAGATGAGGACAGCTTGACTTTTAAATAGTCAATGTCTGCCAAGAAATATCCAGATATCTTTTATATTAGTGCATGCTCCAAAATATTGGCACAGACTTGTATGCATTTCTGGAAATATTGCAAATTATAAAATATCTTGTTATATTAAGTTTCGTACAGTTGAATCATTAGTCATTTTATTTTGGGGGGAATTTAAACTGTTTTAATTTAGGAAGGAAACATGGCAACTCTTGATGAATTCTGTGGTATTATAAATACAAACAATATCTATTATTCCTCTGCTGATAAGCTGTTGTTACAGCAAAGTAAATTGAATTGGTTCCTGGTTACAGTGCATATGGTCATTGTGGTGTGCATTACTGGAATGTTCTGCATCTTTACTTCTCTGGAAATCACAGGAAGACATTATTACAAAGATTAAATTAATAAAAGTTTTCCGTGGCATTAAAAGTTGGATGTAAATAATGGATATTTTATTTTGTGGTATATATTTCTTGATTTTAAGTAAGGGTGATGGCCTGACATAGAGACTGAGAATTCTGCTGTCTGTATGCTCTTTTATACTTGAAAATAGCTGCATGTGAGCCATTTTCCAGCGTGAAAAGTAAGGCTTGATTGAAGTTACTTCAAAGTCAGACTAATATGATGTTGTACCACAATAGGGTATTTGTTGGTCCCCCTTTAATAGGTTAAAATGCAAGGACTTCTGAGAGATTGGTATTTTCTAATAGAAAGTGGATACATTTAATTAAAAGTCTGTATTTAAATGTTCTATACAGTCCAGAAGTGCTTGAAAAAGTTAAATTTTCTACTATGTGATGAAATTCGATTATATACAAGTCTCTTTGCCGCTGAAATTTGAAATTAGTGCATGCTTACTTGTGTTTCCAAATTAAGGCACAAAGGACATGAAAACCATAATTGAAGTAAGTTGCAGAGTAAGAGGAATGTTTTGTGATCATCAGAAGTTTGAGTTCTTTCCTTTGCTATTAAGCTGTAGGAAGGCTGGGAGTCTGAGTTCCAGCAAATAGAGCAGGAGATGCAGAGGTGAGGTCAGGCAGTAAGAACAGATCCTTGGACACCATGGTGGAGGGCAATAACTAGGACGAGGGGTAGTAAAAGTATCATGTTTGGTTTTGTTGAGGTTTTTTTAATATATCTACTGAGATCTTTCGACAGCGTTGCTGGGGCAATATGAAAGAGAAGATGCTAACTTTTTGTGTGACTTCTTGTTGGGAAAGAATGGCGATGTATATTAATGGGAGATGGAAAGCGCAATTGTATTTATTAGCAAATAATACCAGATACAAACTATACAAGAAGACTACTTTCAGGTACTGAGAATGATGTATTTGTCTCTTTTCAAACTACTGAGACCACTTGCTGAAATAATCATAGAGTAATTCGTATTGAAAGGAACATTTGATGTTCCTCTTCCTATTTCACCATTGTTCATATTTTTTTATCCTACCAAGTTATCTTCTCAGTGAAAAGTTCTGAGTTCATCTGAGCTTTTTCCTTTGGCTCTATAAGACTCCAAAGGTGGTGTACTGGCCCGCATTTTGTTGTGGTGGTGGTGTTTGTGTGGTGTTTTTTTTGGTTGTTTTGTTGTTGTGGGTTTTTTCTTTTAAATAATTATCTTCCTTAGCATCCTCTCGGATCATAAAAATTCATAATCCCCGACTTTCATGCTCTTCTGGGGAATGAGAACTCCAGTTCTTCATGGAAATCTATATCTTGGTTAGAATCCAAGAAAAAAAACCCCACTCTTTCGAAGTCCAAGTATTGCATCAGGGAAGTTACAATTATTTCCCCCTTCCTCCTTTTTTGTTTTTTTAATCCTATTCCCAAAGATATCTGTCAGCAGCTGCTATCCTTTCTCAACACTCTTTCCATTCAGGAAGCTGGCTGCATATAAAACCCATTTATGTATATGCACACGCATATTCACTCTAAAATTAGTATGCAGATTGAATTTATTATAATGAAAGAACATTCAGGGTTTGGAAAAAACCTTTTAAAGCAAAAACTATCAAAACATTCTAACTTAAAAAACTGTAAATTTTTAATTACCTACTTGCACAAAAGCTTTAATATTGTCAGTATTTCGCTTTTGCTGCTGCTTGTGAAACCATTCTCACATTTTACAGGGAGTGGAGAATCAGCAATGTCATTTATTTGGTAGCCTGCAGTCATTCTACAGTTTTCTGCAAAATCCTTGCAAGTTAGAGTGCTGATTTTGTCTCATTTTTGTAATCTATTAGTCTCAAAAAATTATGTTTGATAGTATTGTTTGATAGTTTTGTGCTATTGGACATGGCAACAGAGAAACAGCCTAGTATTTTTCACTTTTCAGTGACCTGAAGGTGGCATACTAGAATAAATAGTGTTAATACTTTTTATGTTCTTTCTAAATTATTTCAAACATAGAAGAAAGAATCTTTGCACAATAATAAGTGTGTTAGAATGGAGGAAAAGACAGTGTATGCCTCGTTATGTTATGATCATTACAGAAGGAAAGCTGCCCAACCTCAAGCTTTGATGAAAAGAGAAGGTAGAAACCTAGTAAAGAAAGCCTGTCATCAAAAATAAGTGAGAAACTGGCTATTGCTAGCAAACAGTTCATACATAATGTGTTCACAGAAAAAGCTCCAGGTGGAGAGCATCAATATTCTAGATGTTTCAGTGTAATTTTTGAAAATTGAAAGCTTTGCTGTTTCTTAAACTTGGAAAATAAATCTGTAGAAGACTTGATGCCATAGGAGTAGTGACACTGTTCATTAAATAGTTTTTTTATGACTGTTGATTCTTTTTTTTTTTGTAAGTGTAAAAGCGAATGATTGAACCATTTCCTGACTCTTTGTAGTGAAGTGGGGGCAAGCAGTGTATTCATATGTACTGTATTTAATGTGAGAAGCGATTGTCAGTGTATTTGACTTGGTGTGCTTCTGTTTCCTCATATGTACTTCATCATTTCTACTTCTGAGACCTAAACATTTCAGCTGTACTTCCAGCTTAAGGCACCAATCAGCCCAATGTTGAGCAGGGCTTGATAGTGTTGCAGTGAAGGGATGAGAAGTGAGAATTCATTTTGTCTCATCTCTGTTTCCACCCTGGTTATTGCTAGTAAATCAACCTCTGATGATATCATTAAAAATTCCATCAGAGGTAGAGTAATATCAGAAATGAAAATGATATTTCGTTTTTGGGAAATCCTGTGTTATTTTCTCCTCAGCAGTTAATTTCTATCACACATATCTTGTAACAGTGTGCTGGGTGTTTTCAAAGGCGTCAATAAACAGTTTGACTAATAACTGTTTGCTCTGCACTTTAATCTTCATTTTTAAAATTGCGGAGACAAAAATATAATCTTGTCTTTATTAATACACCCTGGAGGCTTTGCTTGCATTACTAACAACATGCATAATATTAATATGTTTTCATTACGAAGACCATCATAATTTCTGATCATATTATTTTAAGGTTCACTTATTATCAAATACCTGCTTAGTTTATTATCTATTTTCTGTCTGCATGCCCCTAGAACTACTGTATTCTGAAACCTGAAAATGTGTGTGGTGTATTTTCACATCATTCTTTTCTCCTCTAGATGGCCATATTAATCTTTCTTTTCAGCATATTTGTATAGAACTGGCATGGCATTTGTTATAATGTTTTTAGTAGTTAAATGAAGAAAGCAATACACTTTTGGGGTTTTGTTGGTATATTTTGGTAATGGGATGTTCCAGGAGCACTTCAGTTCATTCTGTGAGGTTTAGGTTTTGAAACTTGGTTCACAATTATCTGCGTGTGACCAATATCTGATCCACTTCATATATTTGTGTAGTACATTTGCTGCACTTAGATTTTGGTGAGTGTCAATGTATATTTCAAATAAAACTAAAAATTGTGCTTAGATGCAAGTATTTCTAGACTCTGACCTCTTGTAAATATTTAACTTTTGCAATGAACTCCTCATGAACAGGCTTAATTACAGAGTATCTCTAAAGGAAAATCTAGTTCATTAGAAAATCAAGATGATGACAAATGTCATCATGAAAAGTAAAATGGTACAGAATGGCAAACTAAATGGTACAGATGGCAAAGTAAAATGGGTCAGAAGATAGGTTTACACCCAAGATTTCCAACTGCTGCACAAATGACTTCAAACTGTTGATCGCAGAACAGAAAAATCTGTATAACTGCACTATTTCTTGACATCTTTATGTGGTCTTAATCCAGTATCTGGCCCTAGGCCCAGAGTCCTAGGGTCAGCTCGAAGTTTTAAGTCTTATTTTTGCCAGTAATATTACCTGTGTTCTCTCTCATGTTTTTTTCTCGTGTTTTTCCTTTTCCCTGGTACGTCTCCTGTTTTAACTTCCGTTCCATTGTTTATGATTTGTGTCCTGCTTCTTGTGTTACTCTATACCATTTAAAATGCTCCTATTATCCTGTTAAATACGTAGCATTGCCTTCATGTGCTCCAATTATTTGTATTATCTTGGAAGAGGGGGCTGTGATACTACAAGTCTGTTTCAGAAAATAAAGGAAGGGGGAAAAATAGCCCAACAACGCAACACTAGAAAAGCAAAAATAACACCATAAGGTAATTCTTCTAACAAGGATGCTATTAATGGAAATAGTGATCTATATAAGGAAGTATACAAACTTTAAATTTAAAATTGTCATTAGTCATTATTCTTTGTACTTTGGTAATTGGAATTATTTATTAGTATATGTGTTGGTTGTGATCTTAAATGGACCATGCTTTCTGAATAACTTCATTTTTTTAAAAATGTACAATGATATTAAACTAGCCTCTCTGTCTCTGATAGTGACTCGTTCTGAACTTCAAAAACTCAGGCATTATACAGGCAGGTTGTTGTGTCTTTGTTATATCTAGAAGCTTCATAGGCAAGTACAAAATATTTTCTTTAAGGAAGCAGTCCCTTAAATTCCTGAAAAATGAAGTTTTTAAACTGGAAATGTTAGGGTAAATATATTGAAATTAGAGATTGGCAGGAAGATGTCAAAAACTGGAGGTTGCTATTGAAATCAACATTCTCTGAATCCGTTGAAAGGAGAAAGGTATAAGAGGGGAAGAAAACATTCTGTGTTTTTATAGTTAATTTGTGATGTTTTTAAAGCTTGTCTTGCCAAATCACCTCTTTAACAGCTGTGCAAAATTCCAGATTAGCAAGCAAGCAAGGGGAATTGATCCCAGTTCTGAGGCAAAGTGACATCATGATGGAAAAAGCAGTACGTTCTCTTGCTTACTTGGCATTCTAAGATGTACTTTATTTAGCTATAGTTTACCAGCTTGGTACAACCACAGGTTCCATCTCCAGCCTGTTTTAAAGTCTTTTCCTGACTTCTCAGTTGATAAAGCCCCATGGTGGAAGGCACGTTTGTTCAGAGGCTCTATTTCTGAGATTGGCCCAAGTGCCTTACATTTCACAAGGTTTTTTTGGAAACATATGGAAGCACTAAAAGACTGCAGTGAGAAAACATAAGTTCTCTTAAATGAGAATCTGCTGCTCTAGCAGGCATATGCTACTGGATTTTATCCATCTTTTCCATATTGTGAAGGTAGAATATGATGTTATTTTTGTAGTTTATCTTCTCCACTTTTATTCTTCTCTAGGCTTTCGGCACTTTCTGTTGATGTGTCTGTTGGACATATGTTTGCCTTGCTCCTCGGTGTCAATCTTTGCACGTGAAGGCGACTGTTCTTCTGCAATCTCTTGGATGGGATTCTTTATGCAGCTTTTTGCCTCATCTTTCTCTGTTGTTAGTTTTCATGTCTTGGTAAAAGTCTCTTCACTGAACTACTTGAAGTACATAGATTTTATTTCAAAATCTTCCCAACATAAACATTAAAGGCTCTTTCATAAGCACCTCAAAACTGGTACACAGGTAAATCTCTCCAGTTTGTTAAAGCAACCTGGTGGAGTTTTCTTCTGTAAAGCAGGATCCTACTTCTTTGGACTTGTCAAGCTAAGACGAAAGCCACTGGACAGGCTGAGAGAGGAAGAGCAGATCACTCAGTGAATCCCATGAACATTATACATTTTCCAGTTTAGTTTCTGTCATTATTCGTTGCATATAAACAGGTGTATTTGCAATTCAAGTGTGAATAAAGACTTACTGGTTCTAAAGTATGGAGTGAGGGCCTCAGTATGGTTGTATCATGTTCAGCAAAATAAGGCCAGAAAGATTTCTCAAAGTTGGTCTATCTATCTGAGACTGCAAATAATAAGATGTAGATGTTAACACCTCGTGAATACAAACAATCATTGAAGCTTAAAGAACATTTTTAAAAGTACCTAGGCCTCGTATTTCTTCTGAAACAGTTTTATTTTTCAGCAAATAATGTTTAATTGTATTGATTTTTGACGAAGAAGATAGTTTATGTGCAATAAGAGCATTTGGACTGGAAGACTGATAGCTCAGTTGAATACTAGATCATTACTTAAATAATTATTTCTCTTCTTTTTCTTCTAATGCTCTTTAAATAAATTAATTAGAAATACAATGGAAAGAGTATTTAGGAAGAAGTTGGCCACCCAGTGTTCTCTGATGTGTCTCTATCAGGTTACCTGTGAGATTTCTCTGGTATAATACCCATTGGAAGAATATTGTCTTTTAGGCCTGCAGCTTTGGATAGACCTAGGCCTTCAAATAGTAACGGTCATCAAGATACTTTGAAAGGGTCTTCAGTAAAGACACTTAAGACAAGTTTTAAGTAATCTTCAGAGCAGTATTTCCCAAATGTTTCAGAGTGTATTTTGAAGGCTGAGTCACGTTACATCTAGGAGATATTTCAGATATTCATAGTTGTGTACGTCAGCTGACAGTACTTGTATACTATCAATTGATACAATTCTTGATGCACTTTTCAGAGATTTTTGGGGAGAGAAAAATGGGATTTTTAAAAATTATAATATTTATTCAGTTGATCCAGCTTCCTTATGCTTCTTTTCTATTATGTTGGCAGCTACCCGTGACACTTTTTATTTAAAGAGTAATTTAAGATCTTCATGTAGTACAGTGGAAAGTGCAATGATGCAGTACTAATGATGCACATAATCAGGAATCAGGACTTTGTATGTGCCTCCTATTTATAGGTAAATAGGAGTGAGTTTTCCTTGGCTCTAAGCCCTTAAAAATTGGAGAAAGATAATTTATTGTGCTTTTGAAGCCTCTGGGGAGTGTGGCAGTTCAACCATAGCTATATCAAGGGAATGTTTTAAGGATAGTTTTGTGTATACAGAAGATACTTTTGTAACTCAAGGAGCTGCACAATACTGTCCAGAACTAATGTGATTTGGGTTTTCTGCTTAATTTCTCAGATGCAACCAGGTTTGGTTTTTTTGTGTGTGTGTTTGGTTTTTTTGTTTGTTTGTTTTTGTTTTTAACTCTTGCCGGGGCTGGGAGGGAGCACCAACAAAGTATCTTCCTAATGCATTATGGCACTATTATTCTATAATAGTGAAAGACAGTTCTGTTAAGTATTTGAAATTATTTTGTTTTTCCCCAAAATATAGTCAACTGAGCATTGCAGAGACTAAGGTGATTCGAAGAGTAACTTTTGCTCTGTCTTTTATTCAGTTTTACAGAATTCAGATCTTTTTTTACTACCCAAGACAGTGTTACCCTTTATCTTTTGAAAAGTTCCTGATAGCAAGCAGCTTTTCATGGAAGTTATTCACATATTAGGCTATAATTATGTTGTGGTTATGTTTCTTTATCTGCATGAATGGCAGACAAGCATAGTGGTTACAGAGTCTGAAGACCTGGAATGGAAAGAATTCACAGATGGGGTAGAAAGCACATGTGTAATTCAATATTACTATTGTAATTTTCTTGAGGAATATTACAGAGGTGGCAAGACGTAATATGGAATTTAAATGCAAAGGGGATCTGTGTCTGAATTTAAACATAGTTTGGAAGAAAATGGAGTTACATTGAGAACTCGTGAGTTGAAAAGCTAGATAAGTTGTGCACAGTAAGTATCTTGTCAACCAAAGAAAACACATGAAAGTGCTTGATAGAATGAATTTTAATAATACTGAAGTTATGGATTTACCCTGTGATTAGCAGCAGAGTTGCTGGAGAAAGATGATGTTAAAACGTGAATGTCATCTACTGCTGAGAGAAGAAAACTAGTAACAAAACTCTAAGTCCGTGATGATGATAAGATTTTCATCAGAAAAATTCCTTTTCCAGCTAAACCAACTCCAAAGAGGAAGAAAACCTGTCCTCTGGTGGGAAAGGGCTTTTTTTTCCTGATGTGCACAAGTAAGCAAAGCAGTCTCACAAATTAGGTTCCTCCTGCCAGCATTTTGAAGTCTTTGAAGAGATACCCTTTGCATTGATGTGAAGGCTTTGAAGAAAGTCACCCTTAGCAATGTGATGTCTCTGAAGTGATGTAAATCATACATTAATAATTACAGGAAAGTTCCCATTTTGTTGTAAACTTACTATTTTAATAAGTAATCTATTTGAATCTGGAATTTATGAAAGGATCAAGATCTGTCATTATCTGGGAAAAGTGCATGTATATACTTGTGGCTGAAATAGTTCCTTGTGGCATTGTATTTGATACAGATGTTCCACATTAATAAAATGTAGAACTGATTTAAGACATAAGCAGAAGGGCCAGTACCATATCAGTAAAGCAGATCATTCCTTGATGAACCAAGCACCTTCGCTGATTCTGAGGTTTCCCATTGAAAACTGGGTATTTCTTTTACTAATATGATGTAAAAGCTATTGGATAGGGGTGTTCTTTTTTCTTGGTGTTACGGTAATATCTAGTGTTATAGGGAAGCAGTTTCTTTGATCTTCGTGCACATAGACCATGAGACATGTCTTGTTCTGAAAGACTCCCACAGAATACAAAAGAAGGCACAGTTCTCATTAATTGCAACCCTAATTGCAGAGATCCCATGGCCTATCATGGAATGAGTGAGTAAGAAACAGGATCAAACAGCAGGCTGGAGATCTCTGTGTAGACATTTGTTATGTGCATTGGAACAAGGGATTTTACCTTGCGTACACCCAGTAGCGTACTTACCTGCTGAGAACAGTCGTGCTGCTTGGTCAGCAGAATGGAGCAGTACTTGTTTCTATTACTTATGCTTACATAACATTATTACAACTTTATATAAGAATATAGCAATAGACGAGTGTATCAGTTCTTCCTCCGTTGTGCCTGTGGATAAATGGATCATTCTTCTGAGCTTTAAATGTTAAAAGATTTTTAACTCTAGTCTGAGACTAATGTTTATGTCCCAGTTGTGCTTTTTCCCCTAGGTTAAAGACCAGTTACTGTTAGGACTGTTTTTATAATCCGATTGCATTCCATTTTAACCATCTCTTTGGTAAAAGAAGAACAATGGGTTATTTTTATAAATGAACTCTCTTTGCTTTGTTACCTAGTCAGTGTAGATAATTTTCCTTGTGTACACATATCTATTTCGTAGACATGCTGTAACTATATCATAAGTATTCTCTTGGAATTATTCAATGACTATTTTGTCCTTATACAAGATGAACAATGTTACTGTTTTTATCTAATAACATGTATTTTATTGTTAAGATTACTATTTTCATAGCTACTTCAATTGTGTATATTATTTATTGGAACTGTATTGTATCTGAGTAAACAACATGAAATTGTATCTGTGGCTTCTGTGAAGGCAAAGATCTGTATGTTGTCTGTTTGTTTGTTTCTTTCTTTCTAAAATAAGCTCTTATGTGTTACTTAAAACAGTTCTGTGTTATAAAGTTATCCTAAATTTTAGGAATTATTGGAATATTTTCCTTGGAGGGAAGGGCAAGCATAATATGTTTTATTATACAACTTCAAGTCTTTGTTTGTTTTGTGTTCTTTTGGTTTGGATGTGGGTTGGTGGTTTTTTTGGTTTGTTTGGGGTTTTTTTGTTTTGTGTTTTGGTTTTGTGTTTTTGATGGGGTTTTTTTAGGGGTAGAGGTTTGGGTTTCTTTGTTTGCAATTACTTTTCTTTCACTGTATTTAGAAGTAAACTGGAAATAGATCTGTAGCTGGTGTAATTGCTTGGCTTCTGGTCATTTCAATGTGGCTGAAGGTTTTCTGCTGTGATGGAATCATGGTCTCATGAAAGCACATAGGAAAACTCAAAGGGAAAATTATTTTATTATGGAAATTCTCATTCTGTTCCTTTGAGAGAAGCTGGCAGACATGCTTAACTGGGTATAAGATTTTCTGTGTGGAGTCACCTATGCCCAATTCAATTAAAGCTTGATCTTTAAATTTGTAAATAGAAAATCTTGCTACATTCACCTTTCACACCACTTCATAGTCTACCAGCATGTGTTTTTATGTATATATTTGTGTATTTTGCTTAAAAACAAACAAGCGAACATACTGCCCAGCTCTCTATTTGAAACCTTTGGGCTTATTATTTTTGAACCTTTCTTAATTTTGTTCTTAAATGTGTTTTTTGAAAGATATACAGTTATCATGTTTTTCTATTTGTTTTAATTTTTAAAGAAGTTTTCTGACATTCCTTTGCAAATATATCAATTTGTCAGATAAAGGTTAAAAATTAGATACGTTTTATTCATGTTAAAGTCACACCCAGCTTATTTCAAGGCAGCTTTGACTTAGAGTTGCAAGCCTGAGGATATTGATTTGAATTATGCATGACTGTCTGGTATGCAGTTCCATTAGCCTGCTGGATGGATAATGTAAACATGTTCAGAATTTTAAGTATCCTATATGAGCGTCAGGTTAAAAATAGAGCTGATAAGAGCATGTGTATCTGAAAAATCCAAATCTTGGAGAATGAAGCTACAAAAGGTTCGTCTCTTCAAGAGAGTGACTTCAGGTGTGATTTTATTTTCTTTGAAAATGCTCAATCAGAACAAATACAGCTTATGTATGTGACTTAAACAGGTGACACGATTACTGTTGTTTACTGCAAAGAGTTCACATCCGTACCAGAAGAAACACTTGTAACTGAAAGGTCAGGGCCAACTTTACATCTTTTGGCAAAAAAAGAGGGGCAGCATCTGTTCTTGTTGGTCTAATTTCTTCGTATCTTCAGGGAATCTTGTTTAGAATGTTGCTTGATTTTGCTCAAACTTCCCATGGCTTCCAGTATCTCATAGTTCCCATTGATTTGGTTATCCCTGTATTTCAGCAGTCGTAGTTTGGTGGTAGGTGTGATGCCTTCTGAAACTTTGTTTCTAAATCCCTGACACTAAAATCACTGTATTAATATGATATAAAACACAGTGTCTTTTTAGAATTTTGTCCAGGTTCCTGTGATTTTTAACAGGAAAAAAAAAAAACACCTCTGAAATGAAAAGTACGATGCCATCTCTATGTTACATTTTATTAAGATTTATTATACTTCAAAGTGTTTCTGTTGTATATGTAGCAATGTGGTAATTTGATGAGTTAAGTAAAAATCAACATAAAGTATTGCACTTATTTTCAAGATCTGATAGATACAAACCAGAAGACTAGTCTAATATTGCATTAATTTGTAACTACCTTCTCAAAATTATTTTGCTTGGAGTGCTTAATATTTGACTGAGTTAAATTCTGTACATAATGCCAGAATAGAACTCTATGTTCTGAGAATAACGAGAGAGAATAATGCTGTATTTTCCCTGGACTTTACAGTGTTTATTTGCTTACATCTTAGTGTAGAAATAATCACATAAGAATTTGCAAGTACAGTATGACTTAAAAGGTCTTATTGTGGATGAAGTTGATTGTACTGTTCTTTTTTTTTTTTCTCTTTTCCTGTCATATCTTGGATCATGAATTGTATGTCCACACAAAATCTGGCCAGTAGGTAATGCTTGAGTAGATCTGGTAAAATTCGAAAAGGTGTTTTGAGTTTATGGTCGTTTTCCCTTGTAACTGAACAATAATTAATCTGTTAAGAGAGCAGTGTCTAAAGCTGTCCTTCAGAGAAACTCATCATCATGTTGGATCGTGGCTGTTGTCTTTGTTTACAGAGCAAAATTCCTTTCACTGGCCTGAGAACCAGTGCTCTTAATATTCTGCTTTTCCTGGTGCTATTTCCTTCCTGTTAACAAGAAGGGGTTTTAAAAAGAAAAAAATATATTTGGAAATAAAACCAGTAGTTGTCATTAGTGTTAGAGACAGTCTTTTGGCCTCAGAGATGTAGGGAACAGTTGTGGCCATTTCCAGACAACTTTGAGATCCTGCAGAGAAAGGACATAAGAGCTCATTTTATGAAGGATGGTAACAGTGGTAGTTATTTCTTAAAAAATACTAGTTTGCACCTTAGTCCTATGCAGAGGGGAATGGGCATCTCTTGTGTGCTTTTGTGTGGAGCGCAGATAATCCAGGAGAATATTACACAGAGGAGAAATGAAAGAATAGCATGTGTGACAGTGAACGTGATGGCAGGAGTACACAGCCATTGAGTGGTTCCAACATTAAACAATAGAACTAGTGATATTTTGATAATACAGATAACCTACCATAAATACCACAAGGTGACAGTCAATTTTGAGTTCCTTTTCATTGTTCTCTAGTTTTCAGTGACTTTTAAAAGAAATTTCTAGGAAAAAAAGTGATGTTTATTTCTAGTTGAATGTTTACCATAGAAACATTATGTGGATCTTTTTTGTCCCCAAAAGAAAGCAATATAATCTAGGCAATTTAAAGTTAAATTTAAAAGTTAAAAGAAATGCATCTTATGAAATCCATGTGAATGTAAGTCTACCCTCCAGTGACACTGTTAGAAAAATGAAGATATTTAATATGTCTTTATTTCATATGTGCTTGTGGAAAACCTATCAGAATTATACAGATATTTCATGATGTTAATATAAACAAGTGTAGGAGTTTGGTTTTTATGCTTTGGTGGCTCTGATATTATGCTTCAAAATCTCTGCGTTTTAAAGCAAGGCTGAGCTTGTGCATATGAGCAAGTCAGGTTAAGTTTATTGTTTAGTGTTTTGCTGTAATAAGTTTAGGTAACTGAAGAAAAGAGGCAAGAATATAATTTCCCTACCCAGTCTTCTCTGGCTCTCTAACTTTTAGTTGCTTTCATGACACTTATTTATGTAGTTGATACCTTTCCAATGATTCAATGCATTGAAAGGTGGGAGGTGGCCCTGAATGATTCTATATCTAGTTCCTATTACAATAATTTATTTTTTCTTCTGGTTAGTCCTCTTCTCATACATTAATTCAGATTATGTTAGTATCGGCACTTGGGTTTTGAATCCTGTGTAAATTTTGCTCAGTGGGAGAGAGTCTATTTTATTTTATTTTTTTTAAGAAGATGTTGGAATACAGAAACTTGAAGGGAAAATCAGTTTACTAACTGCCCTCTTCTTCACTGATGAGTACAAATTATTCCCAGCTTGTTGGAATGCAATTTGCATTTGAAAATGCCCGTAATAAATTGGTTTAAAGAGGTCTAACGGTTTCTGTTTAAGGGAGTTCTATTTATTCTGGTTTATGCGTAATCTCAGAGTTGCACGCGATGGTTCTGCACCTCCTTTCTGAAATGCGTGCTTGAAATTTGCTGCATTTTACGTCTTCAGCGGGGTATATTGATAGAGAAACACTTTAACTCTGTCAGCTCATAGTAAATAGCAAACTCAGAATGATATACTCCTTTTTTAATTTTAACACCATTTCAGGGTTGCTCAGGTTAAATCGTTTTATGTCTGCACCTTTTTTCATCCTGTTTTCCTCAAGCAAAAGTGCTGGATTTCAGATCGAAAAGATCGAGTGCTTGCTTATTTCATTACAAATGTTAGCATATGGCATACCTCAGTTTTTCAAGAGGGTGGGGGGGTGAAGAACACTTCCAAGGGGTTAGATATTCATCCTGTATAGATGGCTCAGATTCCTACTGTGTCAGTTTTCTGGTGTTTGATAAGGCACACAAAGCAGTTGTGGGAGAAAGCATATCACTTGTATCCATGGTAACTCGAATGATACTTTGGAACTCAAAAGGATAGAATAAGCCAGAGTAATAGGTCTCATTATGAGGGCAAAATACATAAAAGGTTCAGGCATATGCTTTTAATTAGTTGCCAAAAATAACTAGAATCAGAAATGATGCAATGAAACAATAATTCTTAGTGTTAGAAACAGGCAACATTTGAAACCTAAAGATGTGCTTAACGGAAAGGCTTTTATCTTACCATCTTCTGGGTATTTGGTCCATGCATACTAATACATTTGCTACGGTTTCTTAATCATGCTTAGGACATGAGAGCACACGCTGATAAAAGCTCATGCAAGTCTCACATGAGTACAAGTTTCCAAAGTTCCATAGTGATGTTAATTCTCATGGCTGTGATGCAGCTTCTTATGAATAGCATGTGCAAAGCATTCTCATACGTTTTACAAGTGCACTGCTGGAAAAATAAATGTAACGAGTGCTTCTATAGAGAAATCATTAAAAAAAAAAGGATTGAAAATGCAGATTAGTTTGATATCGAAGATAGAGTATTTTTCAGAGTAAGTCACTTTAATTAATTTTAAAATAGGAAGGTAAGCAGTGGGGGAAAGTGGGAAAATGTAATATGAAACTTGAATGGGTAGACTAGAATTGAATCCCAGAGGATGAAAATAGAACGATGTGTGAAGTACAAGGTATAGGATATTTGAATAACCATTTTAATAGAAATATTTTAATACAGTGAATAATTTTAAAGTTTTCTATTTGAACAGCAGTGTTTGTAAGGAATCCATCTTGTATTGCAATGCAATTCTCCACATTATTTCCTCTGTTGCTATAGAAACTAATTCTAGTGCAGCTGTGATCGCTTATCAAAATTCTAATGTTTCAATACCCATTTCTTATTTTGAGTTATTTAAATAGTCTTGTCTTACTTTGAATCAAACTGCACATTTCTTCACTGCTGAATTGTTGACTGGTCAAAATGTTAATGCAAAGTGATAGCAAATGCTGTATTTTTTTTTTCTTTTTGCCATCTAAGCTATCATACTTATTGTTAAAGTTTTAATAACAAGCAAATTAAGGCTTTTTCACTTAATAAATTGTAAAGGTCAATATTTTGCTGTCTAACATCAGCCTTTTGTAATGGATATTACTTCCTCAGTGTAATCTTAATCATATTTAGTATTTTGTAAACCTTAAATTGTTCCTGTTACTCATACATGGCCATAGGGTGTGTGTATGTATATGTGTGTGTTTGCATACGTGTGTTGATGTGTATGTGTAAACTATTCTTAGGATTTTTTTAACATACGTTCATTTTAGAGAAGTAAAAATTTCAGTGATACTACATTGTCTAAAAGTAGTCATCTGCGAGGTATACTGCAGTAGAATGTCACCAGTTGACAAAGTATTCTGAATTTCTTTTGCTCCTTGTATTTGTTTTTTCAGGGTTGGTTTGGGGGGTTGGTTTTTGTGGTGTTTGTGTTTTTTTTTTTTTTTTTAATTGTTGTGGTGGTTTGGGTTTTGTTTTTGTTTTGTTTGTTTGTAAACAATGGAAGTACTATGCCAGCAGGTATATGTATTAAATGCAAGATGCAGCAATATAACTAACATATGAAGAGGAGCTACCTGTGAATTGTCAAACTGCTGTATTATAGAAGGAGTTTTATAGGTATTTGAGATACTTGTATTTGAAATTATTCCAGTATAGAATTGAGGTTTTCAATATATATTGTAGAATCAGTGAATAATAGGTGAAAAGGACCTGTGGAGGTCATCTAGTCTGATCTCCTAATTGATGAAGAGTCAGCTTCAGAGTTAGATCAGGTTGCTCAGGGCCCTCATCAGGAGAGCTTTTTAAACCTTCGAGGCTGTCGGTAACCTCATCCAGTCTACACCCACTCTGACTTCAAACTTTTTTCTTGTATTTAATCAGAATTTCCTTTGTTGCAACATGCACGTAGATCGGTTAAATATCAGGTTTATATATAACTTAATAAAGTAGTTTAAACAATGCTGAGATTTGAAACAATTAGCATTCTGGTTGTGAACCACGTTGAACATAATTCTGCTGAGTATGTTTTCAGTTCTAATGGTAAGATCAAAAAAGTTTGCTTGTACCAAGTGATGAGGGAGGGTGGGATGGTAATAGATCTGGAGATATATGTTGTGTACTTTCTGATGTTGTAGCAAAACTACTGAAATGTTCCTGCAGTACTTTTCAAGATAATCACTGACTTTCTAATGAGTGTACATTAATTTCATGTAGAGCGAAATAAATCATTTTCAATTTTGAAATTATCATACAAACATTTTGCAGCTGTGGCTGTCAGACTGATTACTAATTAACTGCTGTGCACCACCTTTAAGTCTCTTATTCAACAAGCAGCATCAAACAGTAATTTCAAATTAGGTATAACATTTTTGCTAGCATAAGAAAAGTCCATGAGAGACAAATTTTGACAGATATGCATGTTTTTACTCTGTCTCAACAGCTAATAAGTTTAATATTGTAGGTATAACACCATGTTCATGGCAACGCAGTTTACCAGTGGGTGTTTTGGGAAGTTAAATGGGTTGGGAACCATGTGCAGCACTCTGACCCTTGAGTGTTCAGCACTGTTACTGTTTTGGGGGATGACAGGGAACAGTTCCTCTCTTGCTGTCTACTGAGGGCTGAAACATCATTCTTTAGACCTTACAAGCCCTCTATGCAATATGCAGCTTGGCCACTGATCCTCCTGAGCCTCTTGCCTAGCTCTTATGATTGCTGCCATGGCTGAACTAAAATACCTTCACCAACCAGACTCGTATTCATCGAGTCCTGTTCAAGTGCAGAAAATTACCTGTTTTGTGAATTATATGGCAACTCTGGAAACATAGGAACAACTACATGGTATGTTACATATAAGCCTGGTAAAGCGGCTGTCTGTAACAGGGGGAGGTCTCAGAAATGCAAGAAATTTAGTTTCTAGTAGTTGTGTTTCTTTATTCCCACTTGTTTGAGGCCATACTGGAGTGGATGGAACAGACTGACATCTTCCTTGCTGCTTAATTCGTGCCTTTTCTGTGAATTTGTAGCCCTCTTACTGGGTGTGTGAAGGAAAGATACCTCAGTTTCAAAGCATATCCCATACTTGTGATTTCACAGTGTCCATTTTGCCTTTCTTTTTCTGGTCATTTGGCCCGAAAAGCGGTACTAGTGGCAGCTTCAGAGCTAGACCAGGTTGCTCAGGGCCCTCATCAGGAGAGCTTTTTAAACCTTCAGGACTGTTGATTACACAGCCTCTTTGGGTAACCTCATCCATTCCTAAGCATATTTTCTACAGGCACTAACATCTGAAAGGTTTTAGAGGAGTTTTTGAGCATATATAGACAATTTGCTTCTATTGTTTACCTATTAGGTACTCCTGTAAATTGAGATTGTCCTTGTTTTTTCAGGGTTCTAGCTGCATTTGGTAAAGTTATGAGAGCTGTTTCAAAAGCAAAAAACCCTGTATTTTCTAGAATCCTTTTTACAGGAATCCTCTAATATACTACAAGAAATAAGTCCATTTTACTAAAGCGAGTCACTGAGCTAGTGTGTCAAGGAAAGAAGGGGAAAAAATTCCTGTATAGATAAGAGAAGTCACAGTCCTTTGGACTCTTAGGATCTGAATAAATAATTACCCTGGTCTCCCACTCAAAAGGAAAAATAATAATAGGTATAAAATACAAATATAAAACAAATGCTTATTCTGGAAAATGTCTTGCCTCTCCTGGATGCTGGCTGTATCTCTAGGTTGTGCAGATTTTCACCTACAAATGTGGATATTCCCACCCATCAAACATCACTGATGTCTCTTTTATCTTTTTGCTCTGTTGACATTGCTTTTTTCTCAGATCTGAACCATTTTTTTCCATGTCATGTGTTGTTTTATTTTCCCCATTCCTTCACCTTTCTTCCTCTGTCATTTTTGCTTTGTTATTTTAGCTGTTTGTAATTTTTCATTCCTGTTTGCATCTTGTCTATTCTTTATTCCTATCTTTGCTCTTTTTCTCATTTTTCTATACAGATCTGCTAAACTTCTCTCCCTTTCTTTCTTTCCTTTGTTCATTTACCAGCAACCTGTCACTGTTTTCTGAATCATTGCGCCTACTTTCTCCTTCTGCCTTTTTTTTTTTCTTTTTCCATTTACTTTTTTCCCCACCCTAATGTTTTTTTTTTTTTGTTTTCTCTTCCTTCTCTTCCACTACAGAGCTGATGATAATGGAAAATTCTGTGGGGGTATATCTCTTAAGAAGCTAGTGACTTGGAGGTTTCCATGTTGGTGGTGGTACACAATTCAGGTGAATTTTAGATTAATAATAATTTACAAGGCTTGAAGTAAAAATTAAAACCAAAACCAAAAGAAACTGGAAGAAATTGCTAAGGCTCAAGTCTTAAAAGACGTGGTTTCAGTTCCACACTTCATTGAAAGCTTTCTGTGATTATGAGCACTTCTGAGATAGATTCACAGCAATCTTTATTACATCTTATTTAAACCTGTGCTTTAGTTCCTTGTCTGTGAAGTGCCAAACTTGTTAACTTCTACTATTACAGTGGTACTATTATTCACCATAATATGTATTTCACTTATATATATATATGAGGTACCCAAATTGAGATCATATAGATACCTGAAGTAGATGGGCAGAGAATTTAACTCGTGCCCTACTAAAAGGGTTCATACAGAACCATTGTAATGCTGCTCTGTGTTAGTGACTCACCCCAACAGAGTATCCTTTGCGCTCAAAATTGCTATGAAAATAAGACAAAGGAATCAAAGCAAGCTTTGTGTTCCTATTCTGGAAGCAGTTCTTGATTGAAAATATCTTTCTTGCACCAGTTAGGTTAGTAATAAACAGCTAAAAAAATAGGGAAGTTTACGCTTTTTAAAATTACAAAATGCAGCTAGCAAGGTGAAGTTGTTTTTAAGAAACCATGAAGTTATTGCATTTTAAGTTCCAGAAAGAGTTCTCACTAAACAAAGTAGTTGTATCTTATTTAAAATAAATGTATGGAAAAAAGAATGATGGAATTCTCATTAAGGAACACACAGGTTCAGTATATAGTGCCGAATGGATCTTTTTATATAATTAAATGAGTATTGAGATCTTAAAGGATGTTTCTGTATCACTTAGAGAACTTCGTATTCTTCCTTTTTTTTGTAAAAAAAAACAAACCAAAACAAAACCAAATGTGCCTGAAACAAGCTGCAATAATATTAAAATGTTCAAGAAAAGGATACACATAACACATCAATCTTGCTTTCTAATCATGCTTTCTTTCCTCATTTGATACCAAATAGAACAAGGGCAGGAACACTACAGGAATATTAGTTGTGTGTTTCAATGCTGGGAATTGATCTTAGACCTCTGTGGGATCTTTTTCATCTTTTCAGCACTTTGTCCTGCTGCTTGACTCTTGTACTTAATACTACAGCTGTAGTAGCATTAGTCTGGACTGGAATTTAAAGAGTAAATTATATTCAAATGAGGTATAGAAGTGACAAGAAAATAGTTTCTAAGTACACATCCAGCTGCTGTGGTCCAGAGGTCTGAGGGGATGCTGGTGTGGACACACTGATCAGAAATGGGAATTTTCAGGGGCCTAAGATGGTTTGCAGTGGGTGCAGTTTTCAAAGCTTTTAGCTGTTAAGCTCTGAATTTCTGTTAAGCATCTGTCAATGCTGGTGAAATGGGTGAATTTTCACAGAGATTATAATAGGCATTTCCTTGTCTCCAAGACATTCTTAAGATTTTAAAGCTGGTTGTCAGTCACCTCCAGCATGCAGGACTTCTAGTGCATTTTAAAAGAGAGGGAAAAAAAAAGAATTAATTTAACTTATTATCTTTTTGGAAGTGGTATTTTTTCAAACAATTTTGATAACTTGGAAAGAATGAACAGTGAACAGCGGTGTGATGGGATAGCTGTTTATTTATGGAGTTAACCAACATAGTGATCTAAAAGATAGCGTAAAGGAAAGTTGGCTGCTTATAAAATAGTAAAATTGAAATCGGCATCTAAATGGAACAGAAAATAAGTTTTTCTACTTAATAAGTTGACTGAAAGTGCTTAGTACGAGTGTTTTACCTAAGGAAATATATTATGAAAGGGAAGGCAAACAGTTCTACAATTTCACTTCTTAAGAGATTACTGCTTGCAAAAAATCTTTAGAGCTGGATGTAGTCTCAGAAAATACAAGGTTTTGAAGTCTCCTTTGTAAAGTTTTTTTGTTTGTTTGTTTGTTTTTTTGTTTTTTTTTTAAGTTATAGGAAGCTTGATTTATTGATATTTGCATCAAAAAGGAGATTAAAATATTGAACCAATAGCAGTATTAATATGCATTTTGGACAGCCGGAAAGAATAAATACAGAAACAGGTAGAAGAACTCCTTCCCGTTCAAATTAATAGGAATACTGTATAAGGAATCAGAGAATGATACTTAAATTGAAAGAAAATTAATTCAAGAGATGCTAATGTATAATTTTCATTGAAGACGACCAAAATATTTGGGAAGGAAACAAAAGAATGTCTTTGACAGTTAGTTCACTATAATGCTTTAATAATGTATTTGTAGCTTAAATGTTCTAATTTGGGCCAATTTTGGAAAGAGAAACCTTGAAATTTTCCACCACTGCAATGCTTTTCTGTATTGCTCTGTAAAACAAAACGTAAATTCTTATAAATCAGAAGTGCTCTAATAAGTGCAGAAAAGAGCACATTTCTTTTGTCAGCAAACAAAACCAAGTTGTAATTCTGCAGGCTCATAATATAAACAGAAAAAGAATAATTTTAAAAATGACTATACAAGTATCAATAACTTCAATGGGATTTAGACCTTTCCCGAGGAAGGAAATTGAAGCTTTAAGGAGCGGATGTAAATATAATTCAATAATTTTGGGCAGTTTTATTGGGGGGAGGGAAGGAAAAAAAAAGAACCTTTTTTACTACACGAATGCCCAGTAGAATGAGCCTTAAGGGTGAGGAATATGCAGTGCTAAGAACTTCATGTGACATCAGATGTAAATGGCACCAATACTGTTTTGACTTCTATAGGTTTGAGGTTACGCTCCCAGTGTATGGAATTTTCTAAATACTAGGAAACTAAGGAGAACTATTTTTTACTGAAAAAAAGAAACAAAAACCAGCAAACAACCGAAAGCAGATATTACTTTTCTTGTTTACTGGTGAATTGCTTAATGTAGAAGATAGTTCAACTGTGAATAAAAGTCTAAAATTAGGCAATTGCAAAAAGAAAGCTCATGAAAGGTTGGGTTTTTTTTCCCCCTCTTGACATAATGATCCCATATCACTCCTATATTCTCCTTTTTTCATTAAGCCAGACTTGTGCCATAACTCTTTTGGAAAATAAATAGAATAGTGCTGAAATAATTCATTTTACTGAGAAAAAAAATGCTTTGTTTTGGTTTTACTCACAAAGATGCATGTAAGCTTTTCATTTTGAAGGAAGGAGAACCACAAGGTTTCATTCAATATTAAATGTTCATATTTTATACTCGTAATGTGGGGTAATTCAGTCAACATAATATTTTTGGATGGTAGAAAAGTTCAAACATGAAAATTCCATTTGGACTGTCTGTGCTGCATATCAGAAGTCTCTAAGGGTATTTAATCATTCAGAGTAAGAAAAGTTTCTTTAATTTTTAAACATGTATTTCATTTTATGTTTTATTTAAATTGTCTTAACATTTACACAGAACTCCTTGAAGGCTTGAAAACTTGAATTTTACGTTAGTTTAAAAAAAAGTAATTATGAAGCATAGTGTGAGTGGAGATATATTAGGGGAAGATAAGTTACTGTTTGAGTATGAAGATATTATAATAATTTCAAAATATGACTTGCAAAAATTATTAATTTATATAGTAATTATTTGTTTTAAAAGAACTGGAAAGCAGATCCCCAAAGAAGTTTTGTGATAATGCTACCTCACACAATAGTATGAATATTTAAAGAAGTAATATATATGGGAGACTCCAAGTGGCAAAAGAGTAGTTAATTGCAGCTTATAAGATAGGGGAATTAAACCCACAAGGGTAGTTTCTTTTCCCCTATGTTAAGAGATGAATGTTCTTGGAATTACTCAGGAAATGTGGGCTAAAGAAAGCTAGGTTTGTCCTGCTGCTAACAACCTTTGGGAAAATTAAGATAGCGAAGCCTAAACATTGTGAACGTGGAAAGGAACATCACCATGGTCCACATGGGCCCACGGCAGAGAGGACAAGGGGGGAACGCGTGAAATAGATCAAATAATGGCTAAAAACCTAAATAAAAAGCATTTCTTATAGTAAGCTCATGTATATTTAAATTGTGATTCCAACTAGAAAACTTACTGGAAAAGCTTGTGTATTTCCTCGTAGTTGTCAGCTGTATGTTGCAGGAATGCTCATTTTGGGCTTGGTTTAGTGGCAGTCCCTTGAGGTCAATGACAAGATAAGTGTCATCTCCCTTCAGCTTTCAGCCAGTCCCCTGAACAGGGACTTATGACAACAAACTAACCTTCATTGTTTAAAATGGTACTAAAAAGAAATTATTTATTTACTTCTGGCTTAAATGTCCTAATGACAACATACAGGCTGTAATTTCTGGGTGTACCAGCAAAAAGCAGATCTGCTTGTGTTTGACAGGTATTTCACTTACAGTTCTGGTTTCTTAAGCTGTTGAGCGAAGACTTTACGATTACCACTATATGAGTGATTTTTTTTCAACCCTCTAAAGAAGGATGAAAATGTTAATTAAAGTAGTTAACCCTTAAAAGATTGATTATTCAGAATAGCCTATTGACAGCAATGCACAGTATTCTTGATTTAGATCTTACTTAATGTTTGTTACTAAGCAACTTAGTTTCACTTGTGTTATGAGAATGAATAGTTATTTCACATAGTTTGGGTGGGAAACCAGATGTGGGATCATTCTTTTTGTCTTTCCTCTGTTCTGCCATTTCTGGCTGGTAGGAACCTCAGGCTAAAGCTGATTTGGTATCTTAGTGATTATTCCTTTCTTCCAGATTTGGGATATATGTTGGCTGTTTTTTCACCCTGTCTAGTCCAAATTAGTATGGTAATTTAATATGAGTAATTTAATTGAGGGAACTGGCAAAATTTATCTTCTATCTGGTTTGAGAGCATAAAGTTTCTTGGGAAACAGGCATAGATATGATGCAACAATTAATTTTAGATATTCCTGGTAACCATTTGCCTGTTAAGAGTAACTCTTTAACAGATGTTATTAGCCACATTCACCGGTCTTTGGGAGGTATTCTTTGGCTTGCTCACAGTAGTCAAGGTTCAAGATATGTTACAGACAGTGGTTCTACATATGAATATGCCAACATTTCAGAACATGCTTTATTTTCAGCTCCAAATTGTTTTCTCCAATACAATCAGTGATAGGCCACTATGCATTAGCAGTGCTTTTTTATTTTAAACTTGGATACCTATGCAAAATTTTCTGGCCAGATTAATTGTTGAAGTTAGCTGTTACTTCTGTGTAATTTTTAAGGAAAATACCCAGTATCAGATATTCAATGTTACTGTATTCGCTTCTATCTGTTATATCATTTGTCTTTGGTACCATCAGTCTTTAGAATGTCTTAATGTAATTCAAATTTGCAGTATCTTCAGAGAGATGTAACATGAAATCATCATTTTATTGCATTTTATTGCATCATTTACTGTGGGGAGGGGGAGACATTTTCGCTTTGAAAATTAATGTGAAAATTGTGATATATTTTTATGCAGAGAAACCTTTTGTTCAAAACCAGTTTATACTCATTTAGACATAGATGTCCTTAGATTTTTAAACCTGGCTATTTGTTTTAAGAATTTACATGCTATTTCTGTTTGGTAAACTAAACCTTCCAAACTAAATAGTTAAAACCTGTCCAAATGTTTCAGCTTTTTCTGAGATTTTTGAATCACAGCTGCTTAAAAGAAATTTTCTTCACTTCTTCCTCGCCTACATTAAAAGTACCTTTTCTGTCACACAGCCTGTGCAGTTTTCCCATAGGGACATATAATGGAGTTCATCAAAGTGAAAAAAGTGAGTCACACAGTCGTTTATTTACTCATGTAAGACAATAATGGTGTTGATAGTTACCCGGACATGCTTTCATTTTGTTAGATTGTGGAAAAGCTGGGAGTTAAAAAGTCTTTGTAGAATTGACTACAAGTGAAAAGAAAGAAATTAAGTCATAGCTACACGGTGGTTACTGCCTCATTTAATCCTGTTTTTTGCCTTTTAGCAGCAATGAGCAGAATTGTTCTAAATTTGCTAGAATATTTAATTATATAAATTATGAAAAGGATGTCCCATTTTCGTGGTATAGAGAGTCAAAAGTTGATTTTATGATGATTAAAATATCAGTTTAGATTCTAAAATTACTTTTATCTCATTTCATTGGCACAAGTTATCTGATTATTCTTTTTTAAATGCTTTCCCATATCTCTTCTCTGTTTTGCAAATAAAGTTTTCTCAGTATCCCTGCATGGTGATTTCAAGATTCTACCGGTCCCACTTAACTCTGTTGCGGGTGTGAGGTTTTGTGATTATCTGCTAGATTAGTGACTATGTTTTGAGTGTAGGATTCCTTGCCTGCCCTGTTTTCCTTTCCAGCCATGTGAGACTGGGGTTTCAGGAGTTAGTGGCATGGAGCTGGCGAAATGAGAGCAGAAAACCTTTTACAGGGGTGCTGTTAAAGTAATTTTGAATCACTCTGACTGATAGGCTGGCTCTGATGGGTTTATCAGAGAAGAGAGGATTCCTGACTGTGGTATCATCTGATAGGAGTGTTTTAATTACTCATTTGTCTTAGCTAAAGCTAAGAGGAGTTCCATTGGGAACCCAGTGAAATAGAGGAGGGCATTCATTCCCCAGTTATCTCGAGGCTTGTATTTATCTGTGCTCCATAATGAGCTGTCCTCTCCCTGTCCTTCCATTGCCCAGCTCTGGCGATCTGCAGTGCATTGGCTCCCTTCTAGCCCATGGGTCTGGCTTTGGTTCCTATGGACAGTGTGCACCGAAACCGTGGTGGTGTGGGCTTACATCAAGTCCCAAATGCTGTGAAAAGTTCCAGCTTGTGAAAGTCTGATACGACCCAGGCTTCGAAAGGAAAGGAGAACAAAAGAGAACCTTTCCCTAAGACTATTTGTTTCCCAAGAGAGCCTTATTACTGTGTTTTCAGCCTTGTTCCGTAACGGGTAACTCTTACGCATTCTCGCTTTGTTTATGTGATATGTCGAATGACTGGTAATTACCTCTGAAGCAGTTAAAAGGTTGATATACTTGATGAGAATTTAGGACACTGGCAGGAAAAACTTATATAGAAAAAACTGATGATGAAACTAAAATTTACCACCTTTGTCATGTGGGAAAGAAGATCAGTTTCTTCCTTCGATGAATCTGAAATCAAAGCTTTCATTATCCTAATGTTAATGCTTTTGTTAACTTTCTTTTTTGGTACATTTTTCTGAGAGTGAAAGTGGTATGTCTGGCAGCAGAAAACACAGTTGCTTTGAAATTTTTTGTATAAGTTAATTCTATGAGTGAGGGTCATCAAAATCTTCATTAAAACCTCTAGAGAAGGTGTAAACAAAATGTGATACAGGTTTTTACTTCTCTTTGGTATTCCTTTCATTTCAGCTACTGCGCACCTTGCAGTCTTTTCCCACTTCTAGTCAACTGTGCAACGCTGCATCATAAAATATGACATCAAAAATTGAAGTGTAATTATTTGGAATTAACTTTCTATATCCACAGCCATGCATCAGTTTTATTTTCTGTGGAGATGTATAACCACATTTCTATCTATCTATCTATCTAGTGTGAGAAGCAAAGGTGATCAGCATCAAGTATTCATGCAAAGCACAAGATTGCTCATGATACTTTTTCCACTGTCTGTAGTGACTGGATCTAGTGTCTAACTTGTAGACACTGAATACATACCCTTTAGCTGTCCTTAACAAGTAAAAAAGAATCTGAGGCAGTGCCTCACTTGTTAAATTTGCTGGTGAGCAGAGTTCACTTGTGTGAACAGGCATGTGTCTGCCTTTATTAGTACCTTGTCTTCAGAGTTTAATGTTTCCCTGGGTGAGCAACTGCGTGGGAGGTAACCAAAGGTTTGAAATCATGGCTTTAGGGAGTGCATTTTGTTTCCTTAATTGGTCTGCATTCCACCTGCACAGAATCTGACTTAAGATATCCAAATGTTTTTGCAAGGTAAGCATCCCTGAAATTCAAGCCTAAAATTTTTGTTGTATCATTTTTGTGCTATATTTGTTTAGGTACAGTTTATACAATCCATTGTGACTATATACTTAATACTTATCTAAATCTCTTTCATCTGAGAGATCATTCATTTTCATTTTTCGACATATTTTTCAGTAGTATTTGTTATCTAATTGGAAATGCAAAGTAAAAAAAGACATCTATAGATTTTTAAATACTCTGTCCAGGTATTTAGACTTACCATTTTCCGCAGAACTGTTTCAACAGTAAATAATCAGAAAGTAAGTAAATAATTTTCACTTATTCTCAGCAAACTGCATTCAAAGGATGAGAAGAACACCTCCGCTAGATGAACTGCAGCCACCTCCATACCAGGATGATAGTGGTTCTCCTCATCTTTCATGTACACCTTCTGAAGTCGGAGACAGCAAATGTGAATTTTCCCACTGTAGCAACAGTCCCAGATGTTCATATAAGTGCCCAAGTGAGGGAAGCACAGGACACGAAATAGAAAGCTTCCATAACAAAGGATACGAAGAGGATGTACCGAGTGATAGCACAGCTGTCCTTAGTCCAGAGGTAAATGAAAACCGTTGCATGTTCTGAAGCATCATGCAGTGCAACCTTTGGAGAGCTTTTTTTATCTCAATGTCAATGTACAGTTATATGAACACTAATATTAGAGCCTATTTTAAAAAGAAATTAGTTTGTTAGAAAATACTAAAATAGAATTTCTGATTATTCTTTATAGTTCTCTTTATGGCATCTTATCTTTAGAACAAGCTCCCAGTAAGAGAGAATTATTTTTTTAAACCAGTCAAAAAAGTTCACTATAAGGACGATAGTAAAAATTCCTTTTTTTTTTCCACATAATTTTTCAAACAACACAAATTTAAAAAAAAAACCTGTTAATACTTTTTGAACTGGACACCCCAAAATGAAAAACATGTTTTATGAAAAAAAATTATCACACATTTAAAAATTGTTGATGATAGTATAGAGATTTGGTCCACTTTCCTTTCTTCTGCCATGAACTGTAATATCTATTTGTTTTTACTGTGAAGATTTCTGACACATATTTCCTTGAAATGTTTTTAACAACCAGTTACTGCACTGATGTCTGTGGGTGACTCTATATTAGTGATGTCATGTGCAGAAGAGGCTCTTTTTAGTACAGATTTGTCTTTTGTCTGTTCCTGAAGTTTTGAAGTGCATATTAGGGCTCAGTCCTGATGTGCCAGCAGCTCTTTCTGTCTTAATAGACCTTTTGGTAAGTTGATGTTGCGTACCTGGGGTGTTGGTGCAACATCTGGAAGGCCCAGCTGCAAGGTCCTCCAGTAGCTACTGTGGTCAGCTAGGACCACAATCTGTATGAACTTCATAGCTGGTAAAGACATAGTGTGTATGTATGGTCCTCGAACCCTAACAAATTGCAGCAAATCTCATCCTAGTTCTTCCTGGTTTGTGTCATGCCAGTCACTAATGTAAGCATACTCAATAAGAACTGCCAGCTTTTTTTATAACCACTCAACAACTTGAATAGTGAAGCTTTCGCAGGAATCAATTCCCATAGCTATGTAGCAACCAGTTTAAAATAAGAATATAACATTTTTTTTTAATCCAAAAGGCTTTATTGTGACATCTATTCATTTATGTGAATAAGCATATCTTTGATAATATGAAAATACACAGGCAGTATGTTTGTTTTACATACTTGGAATAACTTATTAATGAACAGTAGGTTGACCAGTACTTGTAAATATTTTGTGTTTCAGTATCACTATCAAACTAGCTGTTGTAACAATATAGGGGATCAATATTTTGTTCAAAGTTTGAAGTGACAATAAGCAATCTTAAAATTAAGTTTAAAATACAGTTTTAAGACTAATGCCATTTACAGAAAGATCAAAAGGTGTGTTTTAAACAGATGCATCTCACACAATTCCAGTAAAATTACATTAATAAAACCGTGATAATTTTTGGCACTTCATAGAACCCTTGTGGGCTGCAACAAGAGCTGCATGTGCAAGTAGGGGTTTTAATTCCTGTATTCCTTGCTGGCATCTCACTGTGCTCTCAATCACTAGCCGGCTCTTAAAGCAGGGTAATATGTTAACTTTAAAATGATGTATACTCACACTGAAGTAAGGCAGTTCTACCTCATAACAAATGGATATACATTTTAACATATGGGGCACGGAAAAAGAGGTCATAAAAATGGCCTAATTTAGTCCAAGCTTTGTCTGATTGACTTCTGGCTTTTGGTGATATTGACCAGGTAAAGCCTTTTGATTTCTTCTTGACTGCTTGTCAGCCATCTCCTTGGGCTTTTGGTGTTTAATTACCTTGTTTATGAAATGAACAAAAATATCATAGTCCCGTCATATTGCTTGGAGAAAGCCATATATTTCCATGCTAGATTTAATAATGGAATGCAATAAATAAATAAATAAATAAATAGCTTTTTTTCTTCTTCTTCTTCAGGATATGTCAGCTCGAGGATCATCTTCACAGCTTCCTAAACCTTTTGATCCTGAGCCAGTAGCTAAATATGGCACACTGGATGTGACTTTTGACTATGACTCACAGGAACAGAAGCTTTTGGTGACAGTGACAGCTGTCACAGACATTCCCACATACAGCAGGACAGGTGGAAGCTCGTGGCAAGTACACCTAGTTCTTCTCCCTATAAAGAAGCAGAGAGCAAAAACCAGCATCCAGCGGGGACCGTGCCCTGTCTTCACAGAGACATTCAAATTTAATCACGTTGAGTCTGAGATGATTGGGAATTATGCAGTTCGCTTTAGACTGTACAGCGTACGTCGCATGAAAAAAGAGAGGATTGTGGGAGAAAAGATTTTTTACTTAACAAAATTGAATCTTCAAGGGAAGATGTCAGTGCCAGTGATACTGGAACCTTCTTACAGTCCGTCTGTGAGTATTAAATGAGGCAGAATAAGAATGCCGTGATACACAGTGTCCTGAAGTTTGTAAGAACAGTGTGTATATTTATAGAGTCATCACATCCACTCGATTTTTTTTCAACAGTCATAGCACCGTACTAGCACAACGATAATTTCCTTAGAGCTGCCGTAAGTACACTCACTTTCCACCTGCAAAATCTGCCTGTATTTTTTTCCTTTTAATTACTTAGAAATTCCCAGTCTGTAAATAGGGATATAGTGTTGAATATTACATACACATGCAAATACATATATATGTATTTAATAGCATAATCTTTACTCTGTTACCCACACCATTTAAATTTTTTTTTTTTTAAAAAGGAGGGGAAAACGAAACTATACTGGTGAGTGCCCTCCATGTGTTGCAATTAAATCTTGGTTGGAATAGGTGTTTTCCTTTCAAGGAAGAAAGATAGGAAAGAGGAATTTTGAGAGCAGAAAGCCATTTTTAATAACTTCAGATTAGAACCTTGTAAATAATTGATGTCTTGTTCAGTCTGAAGTGAAAGACTGTGAAAAGTAGTTCAAACTGAACAGTATTTTTGTTTGCTGGAAAAACAAAACCAAAGCAAAACAAACAAAGCCACACAACACTTCCTATCTGATGAATACTATTTTTTGTCCTCCAAAATAATATAACTTTACTGTTTTTGATAAAGCAAAGCGACAATAATTAAGAGTAAACTTAAGTGTTGCTGTCAAAAAACACGGGAGATCACTATATGGGCAGTTATCAGCATCTACTTTTTCTTTTTTGTATTTGTTAGCATTTGTAAGTATTCTTTTAGTTAGTTTTATAAGTATTCTTAGTTAGTTAGTATTGTAAGTATGCTTTTGTCTAGAAAGAGAATGGGATGTTGTGGTCAGGGCTTCCTAGACTAGAAGTGCTTGAATATTATTGCCTAAGAGCTGCATACGTGCTAAGCAATGGATTTTCAAGGGAAAGAGAGAGTGATTTAGCATTTGTATTTGGACATTGAGGGGTTTTGTGTGTGCTTTTTAAACTATCAATAAAAGAAAAAGAGGAGGAGAAGGGAAAGAAAGGAAAATATATTTTTCAGATGAACCAGTGCAGTTAGTTTGTTCTGCATTTTCCAAATATCTTTGGATCAATTGAAATGGCATTTCTATTGAACATGAGTATGATTAAAGACAGGCAAACCAAAATGCTGTTGTATTTAACAAATAAAAATATTTTAATTAGAATTAGTAAAAGCTGAGACTGAAATTTAGATCTGATGGAGGATCAACTGACAATAGAATGCCTTTTCTATGATTTCTTAAGAAGTACAAATCAGTCTAGTCCAAGGATGAAGAGATTCACCTACCTAGTATGAACTTTCCTAATGTGGAGTTTGCTAGTTTCACAGCTAGGAAAAAAATGCACCATGAAACAAAGCTTTGAATATTCAGAGTGTACTTGCTAAATTTCTGTGCATTTTTGATAGATTCTTGCATAGAATTTACCAAAGTCAGTGAAACAGGCCAATGAATGGGCCAGGCTTTTGATTGGTTGGTATATCCCATATATGCATTGGTTATTCTTGCATATTATTTTTTTGAGCTTTTGTGGCAGGGAGAGTAAAATTCCAGAAGGCACCAAAGATAAGTAGTTTGTTATATATATTTTATGATGGTAAGGGATGCCATGCCTGTATTTTTCTCTCCTTGTTTTTTTGAGGGGAAGGAACAAGAATAAGGAATATTGGTAGGCAGTGAAAGGAACTTCCAGAGCTTGCTGCTGTAATGGGGTTTAGGCAGATTTATTATATCTTAGCTCTACCTGTTGCTGGAAAGGAACCTTTGCAGTTTCTAACTTGAATGAGGATCCATGGTTTTCTGGAACTATGCAAATCAGTTTTTAAACGGTTGGAAAGTCATTCACCTCTGAGTTTATAGGTATTTTTCTATTATTGTTTATAGCCTATATCATACTTTTTCCACAAGCAGATTTATTACAGGATGAAATGTGTTGAAATTTGTTGCATTTTTAGGATTTCTGACAGAAAGTGGGGGCCATCCTGGGTCACTTGAGTTCAAGCCCTTGTTATTGCAAACAGCCAGGTCATCCTGATGGCAAAACTGTGAATTTTCATCTGAAAACATCAGGTTGTTTCAGTTCCAACCTGAATTTCTTTGTGACCAATTTATTACCATTTGTTCTTACGCCAGCAGGGTGCTTGAGCTTAATTAATTCTTACCCTTCTCAGGTGTTTGCCTCTGGGTCTATTTATACACATTGGTTGTACTCATTCTCAACTGTCCTTTTCCTACAATAAACTAACAGCAATATTTATGTCCAACTAATGATAAATGCCAGGCAGGAGTTATTTAATAGGAGAAGGTAAGTGGTATTTAAATTTGGAGAGATCCAGCTGTTCAGAGATATTTGTAATTACAAAATCCATTATGAGGTAACTTGTGAATTAAAATTGCCGTGTTCAGTTGCAGAGTGCTTTGTTGCTGAGAGGTGTTTATTTTTGACAGCCTTTTTACGATGATATTTCTTGGACACATTACAGTTGTCCTGTTTTTTTCCACTGCTTCTCATTATATGGATTTTATATATTAAATATACCCTCTGTCACTGAAACTTCCTAATCCATTGAAACACCTCAGCTAATCTCATCTGCAGAAACATATTTTATTTGCTTCTGTCTGTGCCAGATATTTTATTAATGTATTAGCTAATCATCTGCCTTCTGATTGTATAAGAACAGTAAATATCCTGTGAAGTTTAGTGGTTTTTCAGTGAATACCTTAAAGCTATTCACAAGGGAATCTGGTTAAAGGTAGGCCAACAAGTTCAGTGCCTTTCAAACATAGTCCTCACATGAGTGGGGCCTGCAACTCTCTGGTTATTGTTAAAATCTGGACAAGTGCATGTTATGGTGAGTACATGAGACTATTAATAGTATGTTCCTTAAATAGGTTTCAAAGCTACACATTGCTTCAAATTTACAAATATATTCACAAACTGTCTCACTCAAGATTTCACCATGTTCCTCACCTTCCTACGTTGCGTATAATGTCTTCCATGAGCAGCTATTATCACCAGTCCTATTGCTGATGGTCTTTAACTGTCCTGCATTGGTGCAGTTCTCCCACAAAACAGGGAATTTCTCATCAGTCCCCGTGTTTCTCACACGCTTCCTTCTGAATTCAGCATGCACTTGAGTGAGGAGGAAGCAACAGAACCACTATGGGCTTGCCAAAGTGCTGGTGTCCCTGGCATCTGAGACCGTGTCCCTTTCAGATTTGATGGAAATTGGCCGTTGCATCAGAAGTCAATAGCAGGGGTATACATTGTGGTTTTGTCTGAGTATAGTTTGCTTAGGAAGACTTTTGTTGATGTTTTAGAGAAATTTTCCTTTTAGTACAATTGTATACAAATTTTTGTTCACCCTCTTTGGAGTTTAGAATCTGTTGTGATGTAGTTTATTTTTCTTCAGGAAGTCCCCGTGGACCTGGTTTTAGTTGCTCTTCGTTCTTCTCACCCAAAGAAATTTTCCTGACAGTGAACAACAGCCTCCAGTTGATGTGATTATAAAAACATACAAGCAGTTTGTTAAATGAAATCTATTTGAAAAAGATGAAAAAAACAAGCATAATCTTCTTCACCACACTATAGGTTGCTTTTGGTGTACAATAACAACAGTTGGGGTTTTATTTTTTCAATTTATTTTGGAAGTGAACTTTGGACGACCAAAATGTACCTCTTCCTGCTAAGCAACTCTAGTTGTTGTTCATTATGTATTGTCAGTAACAAGATGTTTACTGTGGAGAGTTACATTTATTTGTCTATCTTTCTATAATATTCTCCATTTGTAACCTACTAAACTTCCAGATATGATCCTCGTAACAAGGAGTCGAGGGTGTAGGCAATCGTACGTGCAAAACCAATTATTTTATGTATCTTTACTATTAATATTAATATCCAGAGTATCCGAGAGTTACTTTACAGTTTTTTGAGTAAAGGCATTCATGCATGCAATGAATAAAAATGCTCGCTCCTGCACACACATGCGCACCTCCCTCCACTTCGTGGACAGTGGTTAATTATCTAGTATATGTTAGTTTATGCATTGTACTTAAGGCATTCTTTGTAATGGATGTTTATCAGTTTATAAACTTCTCAGGAAAGAAGCTTTTGGACTGGCATTTCTTTCTTGGGAATTCTTGTCTATTATAGAGTCAAGCTGCCAGGTTTTGTGCAAATTCTTATACCTTACATGTATTGGTGACTTTACTATGGTGTTCGTGTGGCATGATCTGTTCAGTATTGTATTTTGAAGGCTAAATGCTAACAATCGTATATATAAACGTATCTTAAATAAACAGTAGCTACCAGTATGATACTTTAAACAAACAAAAAAATGACTAAGACTTGTGTAGCAGGGGAAAAAAAACAACAAAAAAACAAAAAAACAAAAAACAACCTAAAAATATTTTGCTCATAGTATTTTAATATAACTGGAATTACACCTAAAAGGGTCAATTCCTGTGTGATGATACATAAATGCTTTCAGTTAGCTTGTAAAAATTATGTCCATCAAAGCAAGGGGCAATTATCTTTAAACATTGAGCACAGTCTTATCTCAGGAATAGCTTGCTGAGTTCAGTTGAGTTAGTGCTGTAAAACATGGAAGATCAGAATTAGTCCTTTGACACAATAAGAAAGATGACTCTTGCAAGTTTTTTGAAGAAAATTATTAGGTGATTGGAAAATGGTGATCATGTTAGTGAGGCTGCAGGAGAACTTGGCAGTACTTGGCAAATGAAGTAGACTGTCCATGTCTAGCTGGTTGTGCAGGATTTCATGGCGGTATTGGCAGGCAGTAGTTGTTGTCTTCTCAGTGCCATGGCGGCCTCAACCTGTGTGCCTTTGTGTGGCGTTCCCCGAGCGCTGCTCCTGGCAGCTGGGAAGATAAGCGCTAACCCATGGTGCTCTCTTCTCACGTCTTCATCAGGATGTTGGGAGGGGAACCCAAAGACAACTGCGACTATTGTGTTCTAAAGCCAGTGGTGTGCCTGCACTTTTCTGGCAGACTCAAGTTTCAAGAACTCAAATAGCATCTGACCAGATGTAAGGACCACCCACTAGATGAGTTCAGTTGTCACAGTTAAAAATTAATTGACTTTCCAAATCAGTGCTATTTGCTCCTGGTTTATGTAAATACATCTGATAACTCATGGAAAATTCTTGCATATGATTAGTCCATTCAAGAGGCCCTGGACCAGCCTTGAGACTATGAGACTGTTTCAGGCCCATACAGAATAATCTTGATACTTGGTAGAACACTCCTACGTAGTTTTCAATTATTTTTTTTCTACAGTTAGAACTTGTCTCAGGTGGCTGCAGCCATTCTGTCATCTCTATAGTGAAATGGTTGACCGTTTTCATTGTATGTTCCTTGCTTTTGATAATAGATTACTGTCATGGAGGGTAATACAGTTATTTCTGTCACAGACTGACAAGCGAGCTATCCAAAAATGTTAGAATGTTTCCTCAACTTGTACAGAAATTCATATCCAGTTATTTCAATCAATCCAGACTAAGAGGCAGTAGTCCTTGCAAGTTGCTTTAAACTCCATAACTAAATTCAGTACTTCAGCCCTTTTGTGGTTATTTGCTATCTCTGCTGTGATCAAGAGAAGGATCTTTGTCCTCAGAATACTCTACCTCACACCATTGTAGTTGTGGGCCGCATTGCTGCTATTTGTTTGTAGAACAGCCAGTCCAAGGTCAGCTCAGGAGGCTTTCCACAAAGTGACAATTCAGGGTTTGTCATTCTGGCATGTCTAGATTTGTGATTCCTGTTCTATCAGTAATTTAAAGAGTATAAAGCTTTTCCAGATGAAAAATTCTAATTCTCTGGAAGCAAGCTTCTGCCTTTCTTATGAGGTGCTGAGAGCCCTTAGTTGAATCTTGTACATCCATCACATTTCTCAATTAATTTTCATTTCTAGCCTTTATTGATGGACTTTTTTGTAAGATACCAGAAGAATAATTTGATTCCAGTTATTGCTGACAGTTATAATGGAGCTAATAAAAATGCTGTCAAGATGGTACTTATATTCCATTTCCGGGATATGCTGACCAGTTTGGACAGTCAAAGCATTCTGGATGTGGATGCCACTACCATGGCACAGTTTGCAAAGTCCACCTGGCCTTCAAGTTTTGAGAGGTTTATAAAAAAAACAAAGCCGGCATAACACCAGGACTTTCTTCAACATGTTAGCAAAACCAAAACTTGAATTTAACACTAACTTTCAACTGCCTTGCTGATAGCCAAATGGGAGGCAAGCTCCTAACCTGAATGTAGGATACTGGGAGAATTATTTGAAGTCAGCAATGTAAAGAATTTCATCTATTTGTCAAAATCATCAGTTGGTCATATAGCCAGAATAAAGATGATTGTCTCTCTATCTTAATATCAGTGCAAGTAAAAGCTGGTATCTTTTGATTTTAATCAATGAATTACTTGAAAAAGAAAAAAAGTTACTAACGCAGTTTGTTCCTCACAATCTTTGTTGTTTGGATCAGCAGATAATGGAAGCTATGTTTCAGACATGGTGTTACTATTTTGAGTGTATGATGATGCTTTTCAGTCGCTAAAATGCCCCAGTCAAATGACAGGCTGTGAATGACTGGTCTAGATTAAATCAGAGTAATCCTTTAAGCAATACTCTTATTCCCTCAGAAAGCCAGTCCATCAGTGACAAACATATTGTCTAGAATTGTATGTCTAGTTTTGATCATAATTAAAAAAAAAAAATGGAAAAAGCTCATCAATATATAATGCTAGAAAGATGATAATTTCATCAGATGTCTGTGAGGTTCTCATTGTCTGTGGCGTAAGTATGACCTCCCAACCTGGACTGCAATTTCAAAGAGCAGTGATACAACTCTTATAACTTGAATTCTTTCGTGTTTGCATGTATACATACACACAAACATCTTCTCGCTTTTATTACCTTTCAAGGAAGCAAGAAAAAAGAAAAACACAGAAACAGTTCTGTTTGCAGGTTTGAGCACCCTTCACCAAGAGCACGTGTGCTGTTTTCCTCCAGTTTCTTTCCAGTGGGGAAAATCCAAATCAGAGGTGTTGCACAGATGAAATTACCTCATCTGCAAATTTATAACTTACACATTTGTGGAACTTTGGATTTTCATTTTTTGGTTTACTTACTGGATGATTCTTCTATTCCTGGTCTTTGTAGGTGTTCTTCATTTCAGACTTGAGGATCTCGGGGTGACCACTACTTTTGTAAATTCAAGCCACCTGTATTTGGTATCAGAAAAACATTTCTGTTCTTGGTTTGCTTTAGCAAGGGATCCTTTCAGCCTTAGTGAGTTACCTTCTTGTCAGGCTTGGCCTTCACGTCTGACCTTGAGCTGCCTTTTTCACAGTCCCTGTCTTTCTGTTTGGCTTACTCAGCTGTCTGCTGGCCCAGGAGAATCCAGCTTACCTCCACCTCCTGCCCTTCGCTGTGGTGTGTATAGTAGCTCTAAGAACCGAGGCAGATCCCTTCAAACTGCAAATGCCTGATGATCCTTACATCATGAGATTAAGCATGACCTGAACAAATCAAAAGGGGTACCACTAGCAGATTAAATCAGAGCTGGGTGAACTGTTAATTGCAAATAGTTTAACTGAGAAATGCTCTGTAAGCATACCTTTAATGTTATGGATGTTTTCATTGTGAAAATAATTGTTTGAATGCTTATGCAATCAAATACTAGTCCAGAGATCAACTACTCCTAAATTACACTTACTTTTTGATCACTGAATCCTCTTCCTCTTTTCCCAGTTTGAAAGAGTGTAACCAAGAGAGAAAAGAGACAAATGAAGCTGTTTGCCATTGATCTCCAGAGCAAGCACAGAGCATAACTCCATCTGGACAGAGTATTGTCATTTAAAGAAGTCTGTGGTCTTGGAATCTCTTCCACGGTGACATCTCGGTGTTTTTGACAGGGAGTGGAGTGAGGGGCAGGTGTGGGTGAGCTGGGTAGGAGCTGTTAGCGTAGCTCCATCAGGGGTGCCGCTAAAACCTCTGCATTTCGTGTCAGATGTTCTTAACTAAATCACTTGCACAAACATCTAACAGCTTTTAGTGCTTGAACGTTTCTTTGTGCTACATGTCTTATCTCAGAAAACAGAATTCAATAATAAAAGGCCTCTTGCCTCTATTCCTCCCCTCACCCCTGGCTGTATAAAAAGCTCGTAGACTTTTGCAATGTAAAAACAGGGCGCTTTTGTAAATGCTGTGAATTCCATTGTACATTCATGTCCAATTGCCTCCACTGCTGCTCGGGTTTACTGTGCAAATTTCAGTCCCATTAAGTCTAGGGAACAACTAGGTGACCTTTCGTCATGTGGCAAGGAAACCAAAAGTGTAATTTAAATGCAGACAAATAGAAATTATAGAAAAATTAAAACGTTTCCCATTCTGTAGAGAATTGTTCTGCAGACCTGATCGTTTTAAAAATTTTTAGACATCAAGTACTCACAGCAAATTCTCATGAAATGTGAAAAGCAACACAGAAATCTCACTGTGAACTTGTTCAAAATCTTTCACAAAAGTGGGTTTTTTTTTGCCGTTATTAAGAATGTGTGCATTTTATTTTGTCATTTTCATTTTATGGCTAAATTATGGTATCCTAAAGTTTGAAAACAAGCCTTATTTTAATAATACAGTATTTTTATTTTTAGAAAAGCTACAAAGATTTTAATTTTGATTGAAATTAATTCATTTTAAGTCACATTAAAATTGAAATTTGTGTAGTATCACCATGTACCTAAGGAGGTTTTATATCTCTGTACATTATAGTATCTGTGATAAATGAAAGTTTTGCATAGAATTTTTAAAGTTTTAGTCCCTTGACTGTGGTGAATGGAAGAATTATTATTTTTAATTTGAACTCCATTTGCCAGTTGTTACATTTAAGAAAAGATGTTTTGTAAAATTCTGCATCCAGAAGTTTTTTTTCTCTTGAAAGTAAAAAACAAGATAGAAGCAGGAGCTTTTGATGGGAAATGTGAATTTTATCACTTCAGGTAATCTGATTTTCAACTACATTAATAGAAGTTTAATAATTTTTTAAAAATTATGTTTGAGGTGAATGCCATCAATGTTGAATGAATTTATTTGCTAAAGATTTTTCAATTGAAATTGTGAATAGGAAACCCTGATAATTTTTGAAGCATGCCATTCTACCCAAAATAAATATTTTTTGTTTCCTGAAATTAAATTGCATACTGGAAATATTATTAGTATATATACTTCCATGTTTGTAATTTCAGTTGACATAGATATTAATACTTTAAAGTGTTAAGTACATGAATGAACATTACCTTATTGGAACATTTGCTATTAAGTAAAAAAGCCTGTCATAAATGACAATAAAAACTATATATTTCTGTGTTTGCAAGTTCAGGTTATTGGTTTAAAGCAAAATCCTGATAACCGTATCTTCTCTTAATTTTACTGTACAAATAACCATCTACAATAGGAATGTGAATTTCCTCCCTAACATGTTGTGAAGATAGGTAGTTTTTGTACTATTTTGAAAGTATTGGTTTTCTTAAAAATAGCCAAAACAAATGAACAAAAATCAGGTATTTTTTTAAAATCACAAGAGCCTCAAAAAGACAGTGGCATACAATGCAGTGTTTGGTTTTGATTTCTTAAAGACCTTTTTGGTACTTGCTTCTTCATTTAATTATTATTTTGCAACATCATTGCTAAATTTTATTTTTATTAATCGTAAGAAGAAGAATTTTATCATTTCAAACATCTGGTATTGTTTTGAGCATCGTGTAACACTTGAGTTCTACCTTTAGAAACAAAATGTTGGTACTTCCTGCAGGCATTAGTGTACAGAGAGAGTGTCAATTGTGTAGTTTAAGGAACTGTTTTGTTATGAGTATCATATTTTTGAGGACTTCTTTTTTTCAAGTATATCGATCCTCACAGTCCTTCCATGAATTAGGGGAAACAGAAGCAGAAATGATGAACTGCTGCAATCATCTCCACGAAAGCATCCAAGTGTCCAGTATAGCATGTAAGTGGGATTCAAAACTGAAAAGCTCCATTCTTTGACATTCCTAATTATTTTACATGCTTCTGTTTTCAGGGCTGAATTCTTCAGGTGGTTTAAGTTCTCTTTCCCAGGAATCGTCTTGCTATTTTTTCAAAAGTATTTCAGCTTTGACACTTGTTTTTACGAAGTATTGAGTACTTAAGCCACCAAGGAGGGATGTGGAGGCTCTAGGTCCAGTGTTGTCCTCCTCCCTGGCTCTCGGAGCAGAAGCAGGGGATGGGCTCCACGCTCGGAGCTGCTGAAGAAAGTAACATGCAAAGAAGTTCTTTAAGAGATTAGTGGTATAACATTAACATTTAAAATTTGAGAGAGACATTTTGACAAGTAACATGCTGTGAATCAGATTTTTGTTGCTGAAGGATTGTCAGCAAGGTTTCATCTTTCCTGTGTATATTTTGAAAAGCCAAGAGAATCAGATGTTCTTGTTTCGTAAGCCTACAGAGGCATGATTTTAACCTGTGCAATGAGGAAAATGAACTTTTAACTGCCTGCAGAGCACGGCCACATTATTCCCTGTGATTAACTCCAGTGGGCTTAAGAGCAGAATTTATTAGCAGAACTTCAGGGTATAGAAAAATAACAGTAGGAGATGAATATGTAAGTAACAAATACTCTGTTGCCATGGAATTATGGTGAAGAAAGACAAATAAATACATTTTACATACATTGTTGTTGTTGCAAATAGAGGTTTCTCTATGTTGTTGGAGAGCAGAAAAAATGGTTACTGAAAATACCTTAGGCATTCAGATCTGACATCATGTGTTGTATGTCTTTGCTTCCATTTGCACTGGGGAAAAAAGAGTCTTCTCTTTTGATTGCCAGCTTTTGTACAATAGGAATATGTGAAATACAAGTACGACTTAATCAAAATTGTTTTATTATATGTTTAGTGAAAATTAAAGTTTCCTTCCTAGATAATATATGCAAAGAAGTCATCAAGGACAGTAGTTTGGAGAACTAGTAACTAAGTTTTTGTAGATTATAACACATATTACCCTTATAATTCAGTGAAAAGCATTGATTCTTTTAAGTGTTGATGAAGTAAAACGCACCTAACTTTGTGATGAAGTACTGTCCTGTGGTATGTATGGGAAAGGTTTCAGTCCTTTGTGCAAAGCTCCGTGATATAAAATCGAAAAGCTGAAAATTTGTAATTTAGTAAGAGAGACCTTTGAACCAAATATTTGAAATAGACTTAATCTAATGTGTTGTGGTTTGTTTGTTTTTAGCTTGTGTTTACTGTTGATAATATATTTTTATTGTGGCTAAATAGATAAAAATAGGTTAGAGATTTAGCATTAATATCCTGGAGGCATCCTGAAGAGACAGCTCCTTGCACTGTGGCCATATCATCAATACCTTGACAGTTCATCTAAGTTTTTAAGAATCTAAGATTTTACAAAGTTCTTACTAGGCTGTTCTGGTACTTCACTGACCTTGAAAGCCTTTTGCTGTTATGGAACCTTAGTCCTTTTTTTCCTCACTTATTAAAATACACACAGTCTTTATAGAGGAAGAGAGGACAGAGTTATAAAAATTAACTTACATAGACAGGTTATTTCAAACAAGTAGTAACTTTTGGTCTAAATATTACATTTCCCACAGTGAAGCTTCAGTATCAAAGTGGCCTACAGATAGATTTACCGATAGATTGAATGCAGATCTCTATGGAGATGAAAAGCAGCTGGTAGCACTGTAATGTTGTCATGAGATGAAAGCTTCATTGTAGCTAAGTTTATATTCATGCTGTACCAATTACAATTAGGAATTCCAGTGTTAATATTTTACAATTTGACATGTGATCATGAGGCTTATATTTTGAGCAGGTAAAAATGTAGCTTCCTATCTTGCTTTTTTCTTGATGAGTTTGTTAGCACTCTTCTTGAATTTTGACTATGCAAACAGAAAAAACCTCTAAACAGAGACTGAGAAACGTGTTATTTTCAATTCTAGTGCAGCTTACGGATCTAACACAAAGTCAAGTCACCTACCAACAGACATGATTATCATGGGATACCTTACTTAAAACGATGAATGGATGTCCACAATGTGAACAATAAACAGGAGAAAATACTTTTGAGAAGACACCTGATAATACTCGGTATCTCTGATTTCAACTTTGTCCTGCAATGAAAATTCTTTCTTCAGTTGTTGATCTGAGCTTTCTTGATCTCAGTTCTTTCCCTGATTTCTGGTTCCTTCTTCTTTTCCTCATAGGATCTTTCTGTTTTCTTTCAAAAGAAAAGTGACAAGGTACAACCTCACCTTCCTTTTTTTTCTCATGTTTTCTATGTCTTTGCCCCCAAATTCTCTTTTCTCCTTTATCACAGACACATAAATTATACTGTTGTTTGTGGTGTTTAACCCTGCTTTTACCCAGTAGCATCAGTATCACAGTATGTTTGGGATTGGAAGGGACCTCAAAAGATCATCTAGTCCAATCCCCCTGCTGGAGCAGGAACGCCTAGGTGAGGTCGCACAGGAATGTGTCCAGGCGGGCTTTGAATGTCTCCAGGGAAGGAGACTCCACAACCTCCCTGGGCAGCCTGTTCCAGTGCTCTGTTACCCTCACTGAGAAGAAGTTCTTTCTCAAATTTAAGTGGAACCTCTTGTGTTCCAGCTTGATCCCATTGCCCCTTGTCCTATCATTGCTTGCCACTGAGAAGAGCCTGACTCCATCCTCGTGGCACTCACCCTTTATATATTTATAAACATTAATAAGGTCACCCCTCAGTCTTCTCTTCTCCAAACTAAAGAGCCCCAGCTCCCTCAGCCTTTCTTCATAAGGGAGGTGCTCCACTCCCTTAATCATCTTTGTTGCCCTACGCTGGACCCTCTCCAGCAGTTCCCTGTTCTTCTTGAACTGAGGGGCCCAGAACTGGACACAATATTCCAGATGGGGTCTCACCAGGGCGGAGTAGAGGGGAAGGAGGACCTCTCTCGATCTACTGACCACCCCCCTTGTAATACACCCAAGGATGCCATTGGCCTTCCTGGCCACAAGGGCACAGTGCTGGCTCATGGTCATCCTGTTGTCCACCAGGACCCCCAGGTCCCTTTCCCCTACACTGCTCTCTAATGGATCATTCCCCAACCTATACTGGAACCTGGGGTTGTTCCTGCCCAGATGCAGGACTCTACACTTTCCCGTGTTAAATTCCATCAGGTTATCCCCCGCCCAACTCTCCAGCCTGTCCAGGTCTCTGGATGGCAGCACAGCCTTCTGGCGAGTCAGCCACTCCTCCCAGCTTGGTGTCATCAGCAAACTTGCTGATAGTGCACTCAATTCCCTCGTCTAAATCGTTAATGGATATATTGAATAATATTGGCCCCAGTACTGACCCCTGAGGCACTCCACTAGATACTGGCCTCCAACTGGACTCCGCACCATTGACCACCACTCTCTGGCTTCTCTCTTTAAGCCAGTTTGCAACCCACCTCACTACTCTATTGTCTAGACCACACCTCCTCAATTTAGCTGTGAGGATGCTGTGAGGGACTGTGTCAAAGGCTTTACTGAAGTCAAGGTAGACCACATCCACCACCCTGCCATCATCCATCCACCTTGTTACATTCTCATAAAAGGCTATGAGGTTGGTCAAGCATGACTTCCCCTTGGTAAAGCCATGCTGACTGCCCCTAATGACCCTCTTATCCCTGATATGCCTTGAGATGACACCAAGGATAAGCTGTTCCATTACCTTCCCAGGGACAGAGGTGAGGTTGACCAGTCTATAATTACCCGGGTCCTCCTTTTTGCCCTTTTTGAAGACTGGAGTGACATTTGCTTTCCTCCAATCCTCGGGCACCTCTCCCGTTTCCCAAGACTTGGCAGTATGTCTTCTAATCTGCTTCGCACCCCACTACTTCATTTTTCTTCTTAATATCTCACTTTCTTTTATATTAGGATTTTGCAGTTCATAACTAAAAAACTGAGTATTTTTTTAAATATGTTTCATAGAATCATAGAATGCTAGGGGTTGGAAGGGACCTCGAAAGATCATCCAGTCCAGTCCCCCTGCCGGAGCAGGAACACCCAGATGAGGTTACACAGGAAGGTGCCCAGGCGGGTTTTGAATGTCTCCAGAGAAGGAGACTCCACAACCTCCCTGGGCAGCCTATTCCAGTGCTCTGTTACCCTCACTGAGAAGTTTCTTCTCAAGTTTAAGTGGAACCTCTTATGTTTCAGCTTAAACCCATTACCCCTTGTCCTACCATTGTTTGTCACCGAGAAGAGCCTGGCTCCATCCTCGTGACACTCACCCTTTACATATTTATAAACATTAATAAGGACACTCCTCAGTCTCCTCTTCTCCAAACTAAAGAGCCCCAGCTCCCTCCGTCTTTCCTCATAAGGGAGATGCTCCACTCCCTTCATCATCTTGGTTGCCCTACGCTGGACCCTCTCCAGCAGTTCCCTGTCCTTCTTGAACTGAGGGGCCCAGAACTGGACACAATATTCCAGGTGTGGTCTTGCCAGAGCAGAGTAGAGGGAGAGGAGAACCTCTCTGAACCTACTAACCACCCTCCTTCTAATACACCCCAGGATGCCATTGGCCCTCTTGGCCACAAGGGCACAGTGCTGGCTCATGGTCATCCTGCTGTCCACCAGGATACCCAGGTCCCTCTCCCCTACACTGCTCTCTAATGGATCATTCCCCAACTTACACTGGAACCTGGGGTTGTTCCTACCCAGATGCAAGACTCTACACTTGCCCTTGTTATATTTCATTAATTTTTTCCCCACCCAGCTCTCCAGCCTGTCCAGGTCTCTGGATGGCAGCACAGCCTTCTGGTGTGGCAGCCACTCCTCCCAGCTTGTTTGCGTCAGCATGAAACAAAATGGGTTTGTTTATGTGAAATGGAAAACAAAATATTGTTTAGATTGTTTCTTAAGTTAATTTGGTTGCTTTATTTTGAAGTTTTTAAGCTTTTGTCACTACAACATTTTGTAGGAAGGAGATTCGTAAGTTTATTATACATTAAGGATTAAACTACCTGCTTTTGTTTGTTTCAAAACTGCTACCTGTCTCAAAACAAAAGGCAAAATGTTTTGGTCTGGATATCCACTGTAATGAGTTTAACTCTGTCATAAACTGATTTAGACTGAGGTTGCATTATTAAACTGTAGAAATAAGTCACAGTTAGGAAAAAGTGCTGTCATCACCTTCTCCCAGTACAGATGTCTCGACGCTTTGATGGTTTGGGATGGAGTGTTGCCCAGCTGCTCACTTGGTGTTATGTCTTTTTCTTGGTGGACTTGCAGCATGATCACAATCAAATTTGAGACCTAAGCTTTGAACAGTCTCAGGTTGACTGTGGTTAAATTCCTGGCCCAACAGAATAATAAGATAAATAAGCACCATGGGGATAATGTGTTAAAAGACCAGAAAACTTAAGTAATAGCTGTGGTTGTGACAGGCTGAGGCTTTCAGGTGTGCAATGTGTTCTGTGACTACTGAATCAAGTCATCTTTCTTTAAACTTTCCGTTTTGTATTCTACTGTGGAGATCAGGAATCAAAAGTTTCCGGTTTTGTGAGTGCCAAGAACCAGAGGATGAATGTATACTTGTAATTCATTTTACAATTTCCAACCCATTTGAAATGTATTCTTTGAATTGGATAAAGAACTTTCGGCGAAATAACCCAAGATTTGAAATTCAGAATTTGCACCTTGGGGAGTAGAAGTCAGAGAATTTTGTGGAGGTCCTCCTTTAGTAGTAAGAATACATTTGCCAGCAACAGTGAGTGAAGGTTTGTTAATGAGGAACTGGATTGCTGCTCAAAACTTCTGCCAGACTTCTTGGAAATGGGTGGGTTTTTTGAGAAGAACTAGTTAAAATGTCAATATGAAGGATACTATTGTACGTTCATAATTTCTTCTTGCAGGTGCCATGTCTTCTATAATTTGAGATTCTGTAATGTGTTTGGGCTTTATATGCCAGATTAAGTTACTTGCTTTTAAAGTTAACTTTTATCCTGAGGAGGCTTTGTGCTATTTAGGTTTTAGGGCTGATCTTGTGCCCATGTCAGCTGTTGCTGGAAATGATAGAGACATTTGGAATCTGGAAGAATCAGCTTCGCAAAATCATCATGACTCCTTGAAAGAGTGCTGCCAGATTCCCAAATGAGTCAAGCCATATTTGAAAAATCTGTGGATCCAATTTACATTTTTTTCTGAGAGAATCATAAAGCAATGTACCGATGATTCCAAAGTCTCTTCATGGCTACAAAGCAAATTGCCCTGCCACTGGGTGGATTCCATTCAGTCCCTGTGTTCAGTGGTACAACTCTATGTGCCAGTGCATGAAATCAAGAAATGGAAGTAGGAACACCTATGGTATGATTTGTATTAATCTTAATTTTTTTCTTAAGGCCAGTAATGAGGGGTTAAAATGATAAAAATTAATATTGGAAGCTCACATCAAAGATTTGACAGTGAGAATTCGTGAGAGGTCTGAATTTTTTGGAGGTTTGCCACGTGGAAATTAAAGCATCACTTGCTGAGCCTTTTAGGATGGCATTTTTCCTTTCCCACCCAAGGCAAAGTGTCTGTTGAAGTTCTGGATCCCTGGATCAGTTAAATTCCTTGTAAGCTAATTTATTCTAGGCAGAGTGCATTCTTCTGTTTGCATGTGTTCTGTTATTTTACTACTCATAAATTCTCAGTCTAGAGAATAACCTTTACAAAGGATGAATAAGAATTTCCTGCATTTTATTATCTTCATAGTTCCACCAGTGTTTTCAATTTTTGGAAAGTGAAAGATCCAAGGTTTAATGTTCACCAGGATGCTGACAAATTATGTTACAGGTCTTACCTTAGTGATTGAAGTAAATAAGGACCATAGAGGCTGCTCTTCATCTTCCGCTGTTATTTCTCCTGAATCATGAAGCAATGGAAACAAAAAATTAATAATTATTTTAATTCCAAACCCCTTTAGTCTTTGCTATGTGTGCAAACGTGTGCAAACTGAATGTATATTAAGGATGAACATTTCTTACTGGGTGATTGAATGGAACTTCTGTTATTGTCAGTAAGTTGCTTTCCTAATTTTCTATGCATTATTCTGAAAATTGGCTTTCTGGTAACATCATTCCATAAAATATGTAGAACTTTTTGTCTGTTTTATAGGGTTGCGACTCTCAAATGAGCATGTCAGAAGTGTCCTGCAGTGAAAGTACCTCCTCTTGTCAGTCGCTGGTACATGGCTCAGCTCCAGAAATCCTCGTTGGCCTCCTTTATAACGCTACAACAGGAAGATTATCAGCAGAAGTGATAAGAGGCAGCCACTTCAAAAACTTGGCAGCGAACAGACCACCCAGTGAGTGAAAATCTTTTTTTCATCCTAATGCTTCTGTGCTGGTGGGGCTCTCAGTAGCAAGGACTTCAATCCTATCATTTAGTCTTACCCAAGCAAAACGAAATAGAGCAATCATCAACTAATCTGTTTCATGTTTTATATTTCTAGTCAGTTGGGAAATAGCAAAAATCTAAAATTCAAAATATTAATTGTAAGTTGACAAGACTGTTTTAATTTTTCATGATGACTGACTAATAAATTACCTTTATCATAATGATTAATTGCTAAATTACTAATGCCTCACATCACAGGCCAAGAATAAAAATTTAGTGTTTAAAGAGAAGGTACATGCCAGCTAATGTTAATATAAACACTCTGAACGGTTATTGCTATTCCTGGAGGAGTTGATACTGCAGTCTTTAATTGCCTATGTGCCTGTGTATATGTGGTAGTAATATATGTAACTTGGGAATGTCAGTGAAGACAACGGAGAAACAAATTGAGACCTTTAGCATATTTACAATGCAGAAGGAATGTTCACCATCAGAAAAGACTTGAGCTGTATGTTCAAGTATTTATTCAAAAATACATTTGTCTGAAATATCTGTGAACTTTATATACTTTAAAATTAGAGCCAGATGGATTGTCGCACACACAGAATGTTTTTACAGTCTCTAATTCTTTGATACAGCTCAAGAAAGTTCAGTAATTAACCTTTTAATTTTTTGTTGTTGTTTTTTGGATGATGAGTCTGATTTATCTAAGTTGTAGCCAGACATATGTCCCTGTTCCTTTTGGTTTTGTCTGGAGGCTCAGGTTTGAGCCCCACTTTCTGTTTCCTAATCCCCATATTTGTATGGCACTAGCAGATTATCTGGCACTACTAGGCTATGTAGCAGGCTGCCAAAATTTTATGAGTTTACGTTCTCTTCAGAGTTTAGGAAATAAGCCAAACAACTTGAGACTGATACTCTTCTCTTTCTCGCTTGACCTGTGTTTTATTCCATTCATTAATTACATATGGCTCAGCCTTGCTCTGCTTCCCTTTCTCTCTATTTTTCACATTGATGGAGCCAGACTTGGTTAACATGGCCAGAGAAGGAAGGCAAAAGAAGAATCTCCAATACTTTTACATAATTAGGTGATTGCCCCGGAGTCACCTGTTGGGAGACAAAGCACAGAAATAGATGGGGAAGGCCAAGAAGGCCCAAGGACACTGATGTGAGGGAAAGGAATGAACAAGAGAGGAGAGAAGGGACCGTGTGTTCCCATAAAGCAAAAACCAGGAGATGGCTTATTCTTATCTTTATGGCAACTCTAGCGAACGCTACGTTTTTCTTAATATTTAAAACATACAAATTAGATGGGGTTTCAGTACTTCTTCTGAAGACAGATATGTTCGTTCCTTGGTATGTTAATTCCCAAAATGTGCCCTGTGTGCCCACGCTGTCTAGCTAACAGTGTGTGAGTCATGGGGGTCAAATATCTGTTTCAGATTGGAAGGAAGCAGAATAGAACATGGCATGTAGCCCTGTAATACCATGTTCTGTCTAACCTTTTTGGAGGGAAGATCTTGTGTGTTAGCTTTTGTCGTCCCCTGTGAAAGACAGGGAGAATTTTTGATATGAATAAGAATAGTCCTGTTCTATTTAGGCAAATGCAGGTTTGGAATTCTGTTTTTTTCTAGAAAGCTGGAAATTAATGGGTCTAGTAGGACCATGCACAGAATATTGTGGAATCCAAATTTCTCCTATGGGCTGTTTTGTGGCATACTCCTCCTGCAGCCCCCAGCAGTGGTAGCACCCTCTTGTAAACTCCCAGACCCAGGTGCGTACCACTGCCCTTTCCTAACTCCCTGCCAAGTGCATCCAGGGCGCACCCCAACCTCTCACTGTGCCATTGCTTCCACTAAATTAAAACCAGAGTGTGTAGAGTTGATGATTAAGTGCTCTGACCACATTTGTTGTTCGGACCATCAGTGGTCCGAAATCCTGAGAACTGCTGCAAAGCACATGCACAGGTCAGTTTTAATTCAGGTCTTGAGAAACTCTGAAAGAAAGGAAAGCAATTATTCTTTCCCATGTGCACTGCTTTCTGTAGTCTAGGCGTTGTGAACCTATGCAATTTTTGTGAAATGCTTCTGTAGCAAATATGGATTGAGTCCTAGGTTTCTGCTTCTTTGTAGTATATACTCCTCTGCTGCATGTTTATATGTTATATAGTAACTCATTTAGCAACTGAGTATAAGCAAATAGGCCAAATCCTGCAGACAATAAGTTGATGTTAGAATGTGCCTTTGTTTCTTTGGGTGATAGTTAATATTTTCTCTGAGAAAAAGATGCTTCTTAGTATCCTTTAAAATGTTGTTGAAAGAGGGTACAAGCTTTTGCACATTATATCCATATACATGTATGCATGCGCACATACATTAAATCCATAAATACATGGAGTTTAACAAGTGAGATCTTTACATTTTAAGGAGAAACCCATAGCTGAATTTCAGATGTAAGCATCCCTCAGCTATTTTTAGAGATCAGATCAGAGTCACTCTCTTGCCCAAGTCCCCCACTAGTCAAGACCTAAAGTATTGCAATCAAATATCCACGTTTATAAAAGCTGAGGGCAAAACCAGTTTGGTATTCAGTTCAGTGATTTTTTTCATTTTATTGCCTGTAATATATGAAGTATAATTAGTGTGTGCAGTTTTTCTTAATATGCTGGAGTTTGCATGAAAAAGCATAAGGTTTGATAAAAAGGATACTGTGGCTTTTACCCAATTGCTTGCATGATTCGTTCTGTGTCAAGTGTGCTTTAGAACCCAGTAGCTATTAGTGCTAAGATAACCCATTATGTAAGCAGTGTAATTTTTGTTAAAGATTACACAAAAACTGCACAGAATTTTCATTTCATAAAATTTTACCCAACAATCCTTTTGTTCAATCCTTTTTTTCTGATCTATGCTGCCAAGGTTTTGTGTTTTTCCACTCCAGTGAATAATGTTTCCTCTTAAACTTTAACTTTTGATCCTCTCTCACCCAACTATTGACATCTGGTCATTATTTCTTTTACTGCTTTCCACCCCCTGTTGTCAGACGGACTGTTCTGTTGTCTAAAACACTTGATAGGTGGACAGGTTTATATAATCCGAGGTGAGTTCCTGTAGAAACTAATTGGATGTTGTCTTTTTCATGCAAAAGAAAACTTGCCAGCAGTAAAGCTATCCACGGCTGCCTGCCATAGTGGTTTATAAAAGTATATGTTTATTATTTGTGGCACTCTCTAATGCAAATGTTGCCTTTATCTCTGATTATGGATGTTGGGATTTCAGTGTACCTGCAAAGTGAAAATATTCAATGTCTCTCTTTTTACATAAACTCAGATCATTTAATTATTTTATTCATTAACATGGATATGACAGGAATAAAGAATTAAACACTAGATTGTTTTGCACAGTTGCATATTTCTTAAAATCAGTTAACTTCATGAAATGTACACCCTTCTGCAGGAGCATGGCTTGGTGCTTCTAGTGAAATGAAAACGGAGCTTTAAAAGTAAGGGTTTATACCCAAATACTAACGCACAATGTGTGCTAACCACACTTACTTGCATCAGCTTCTTAAACGTACTTCTGTGTTTTAAACAACTACCTTGAATTACGCAAAAATTTGTTTCTTTTTAAAGGTGTAAACTTCTGTCTTTGAATGCACTTTGCTACATTTGGTCGTTAAAATAAATAAAATTGAAAAGCCCAAAGTGACAACCACATCCATGCAGAGATTATTCTTAAGCATTTCATTCTGACTGTTTCGATATCACTGCATATCTTTTTTTTTTTTTCTCTTCATTAGTTGCCTTCATTCCACTTTCTTTATTCTTATTCTCTGAAAATTCAGTGGTATGCTTTACAGTGCTGTGGCTAGTTGGAGCTTGCTAAGTGTTAACGCAACTGAAGTTTGTTTAGAACAAACAAGGGGGCTTGATGGGAAGAGGATTATGAGGTATACCTTTAACTTAACCATTTACATAGTACTGAAGCTAGTTAACTTGTTAGTGTGTTTGTAATATTTCGCTTACTTGTCATCTTTCCATGTGTCTAAAATGAGCTGTGTTCAGTCAGCCTGGTATACACCATATCCTTGTGTCTTGTAAATATCTCATTCTCAAAACCTTTTGTTCTAAAATATCTGACATTCCAAAATATTATTTCTTTTGTAGATACGTATGTTAAGTTAACACTGCTGAACTCGATGGGGCAAGAGATGTCCAAATGCAAAACTTCGATCCGCCGAGGACAACCAAATCCCATATACAAAGAAACCTTCGTTTTCCAAGTGGCACTGTTTCAGCTCTCAGATGTGACACTCATACTGTCTGTATATAACAAGCGCAGCATGAAACGAAAAGAGATGATAGGGTGGATTTCCTTAGGTCTCAACAGCTCAGGAGAAGATGAGCTCAATCACTGGACTGAAATGAAGGAATCTAAAGGACGGCAAGTGTGCAGATGGCATACTTTACTAGAATCCTGACAGGCAGTACAAAGCGCAGGCGTGGTTTTAAGGGAGTTTGGACTCTCAAGAAGATGATCATCCCTGGTCACAATCGACAGATTTGTTGTGGAACTGAAAAAGGAAAATTGAGGTCAACATTCCATTGTAAAGAACACGCAACATGCAAAATGGCAGGATTTAATATATAATCACTTAGTGTCAGGCAGTCCTTGGTGTCAGAGAAGCCTTGCTGTACACAGATACGTTAGCGGTCCCTCCCCCATCCACCTGATGCTCTAGTTGTTTGCATTTGTTTTGTGGTTTTCAGTTCAGAAACATTTTATATAAGGTTCTCCAAATCAATGTAAGCTCCTCCTTGTGTACTTTTTGTATTGCTCTAATACTGTAGCTTCTCACCTGCCTGCATTCAGATTAAAGGTCAATAATTTGCACTTTGAGAAAAAGTTAATGATCTGTAGAGCAAAAGAAAATAAAAAAAACCCACACCGGTGGAGAACACTTAATAGTAGAGCAAATATGAATATACTGTTGTTTTACACTGAGTTTCTTTCCAGGAGCTTCGTACAAGGAAGCTTTCATTTATTTATTTTTTTTTTAATATGCAGTTGGTTTGAAAAGTACTAGGATTTGGGCATCAGGTGAACTTTGACTTCAAAATAATGTTACTTCAATCTGTGACAGGAACGAGCTCCATATATGGCATAAATTGGGTTTTTCCCTCTTGCCTGTAGTTCTGCCTAGTCCAAAGAGACCAGATCATTAGTTTGGTCCCTTCCAAATCTCCTTAGACAGGTTGTACTGTAAAACTATGTAACTTTCTGTTGAAAGCACTTCCTGTATTCATGTATTCCAATGTAGGAAGCTCATAGAGCACGAGTTTACTAAAATCTATTTTCGCTAAACAAATTGATACTGATTTATTTAAAATGTCAGCAGTTGGAAGTTAGGTTGAAATGCTGCAAAGGAAGTGCAAACGAATGCAAAATATTATGGCTTTGGTTGAAATAGGTGTCCATTTGAGTCCCTTCTGAGCTGTTTTAGGGATTACCACATGCTGTTGGTTGAAGTCGAGAGCAGATCAGGAGTTTTTACCTTTCTTCTTGGAGAAGAGAACATCAGTAAGTTATTTTTCTAGTGATTTGCCAGTGATTTGAATGAATGTTTACACCCAAAACAGAAGTTTGCTTTGCTTATGTTCGTGTTGGGCAACACAGCTTTCTAACGACACAGTCAAGGAGCCACAGTATCACAAGAAGGTTTGCTGTCAGATAAACACTCATGACTTCCACTGAAATTAGGGAAATAGCAGTGCTTCTGAGACTCCTGTTTGTCCCAGATACTTTAATTGGGATCAAACTGAATTACTGACTGCTGAATCTAACTCATATTGCTGAAATTGTGGCTTATTGAGTAAATGTATTGTTTAAAAACTTCCCAATTCAAATATTCTTTCTACCTGTAATTCTAAGTTTCACTTTTTAATCGTTGCTGTGTAAAACGCAAAGCTTTTTTCATATAAATGGTGGTGATGTCTTACTAATATGAGACCTCACTGACTGTTGTAGCGGTTGGTAGGTAGAAGAATGAAGTTCTGGATTTTGTTGAGAGAAAGAGTAGTAGCCTGGAGTGTTCTCATTAGGACAAAAGTTTTTCACTTGAATTTCTTTATAATACCTTTGAAGAATCCTGGCTTTAGGGTATACAGTCCGTCAAGTACAGAGAGACTGAAGACAGTGAGTATGCTATAATAAATATATTTAACATGGTTCTCAAATTCTCACACTACTTAACAATTTCATTAAGTCATTTTTAAAGGATATTGTAATTCCACTTCTTGGCTGGTTTGGTGCCTTTTGAGGGGTTTATTTGCAGACCCAGGCTTTCAGTTTTTATTAATTTAAAGCATTGCAACACTTCTTTTTTTTTTTTTTTTTTTTTTTTTTCCCCTGGTATTGCACTGCTGCTTCATTTACAGAAGATTTATTTACTAATTACAAATAATGCAGAAACTTTCTTTAAAAAGGCATGATCTTGCAGTAATATAATACAAGTCATCTCTTTCAGTCCTTTTTGTTGCTCAGTTTGTGAAATGTAATGCTGACTGTAGAATTTAATAAAAAATCAACATCAATGTTATACGCATAAGGAAGGTGCTCAGATTTTCCTAATCCTTTCAGCTTTCCATATAATAGGAACACTGACTTAGAAGCCAATTGAAAGCAATTTTTCAATGGATGTGGAAGTGTTTTTATTCATTCTGTTTGTGGATATTTGGATGCTCTTTCCTAAACCTGAAAGTTATCTCTTGATAGTTGTCTGTGTGTACAAGTTTTGCTTTATAAAATAATGTACATTATTTAACAGCAAGAACTGAGCAAATTAATTGCAGTGGATAATATACTTAACATCACCAGTGAACAAATGAAGAAGTCAGTTTGGAAGGTACAGCAAATAACCTCTTACAGAACCAAATGAAAATAAACTGTGTCATAACTTGGGTTTCTGTTTGTAGGTTGCATTGCTTCAGTTTTCAATCTAACCATTCAGCTTTCTAAAACACCAAAATATTCATTTAGACACAGCAGAGATCTATACTAGTGTGTGTTGAGCACATTTGGGAAGAGGAATCTCTTTCTAGATATGTGTCTTTTCCCAAGGTATCCAGGTGCAGTCTGTGCTTCACAGAAGGATGTTCGGCTTACTTGGATTTATACTATACAAAGGCTGAGAACTGACTGTATAAAGAATGGAAATGAATGATGTATTTTGAGGAAGTAGAACATGGATTTTTCCATGCAAAACCAGTCACACCAATAATTGGATTTGCCCTGGGATTTTTATGAATTAGTTATAATATCAATAGCTGTCATGTTGTTTTTTTAATTCCTAGATCCCATTCCTGTGATTTGTTTGCTGTTTTGTTTTTCTGAATGCTTTATGCAAACCTATACTTTTGTATTGGAAATCTGCCTTAGATACTGGTTTTTTTAAACCTTGCATAAGGGCTTATAAGTGTGCTTTTGTGCTTTCAGTTAGGTCTTAAGCATGGAAAAGAATTTCTAAAGAACAAAGTATCAGAAACAAATTAGAGGCATTTGTGTTTTCCTCAGTGTTTTCCTCTGTGCTTTTTTATTTCCTAGCTTTTTGTTGTTTACCTTTGTTCAAAAGTACAGCAAGTACTCGGAAGAGTTTATTAAATTATTTAATTACTTTTCTGTGTGCCAATATACCGTGTAGAGATTGCAGTTCTTGAATTGAATCTGTCTCCTGTCAGTGTGGCCTTAATTATAGAACAGTGATGTTCTATGGATTCTGTTCTTGAAAATATTACATCCTTTTTGCATATATCTATTTGCTTTAATGTCTAAACCTCTAAGGTCTTTTGGGAGTATTATAGATAGGAAAAAGTCAGTTCCTTTCTGTGATAAGGGCGAGATTGTGAAGGGCAGCACAGGCAAGCATGGGATCCCTACACAGGGCGGCACAGGGAAAGCGAGGTGGCACTGGGTAAGGTCCAGAGCTTGGTCCCCTTGGTTCTGCGTCATGCTCAGGGCTCAAGACATCATCCATGTTGTAACCACGCAGCGAGATCTGACTTTGCAAAGGCAGAAGTTACATGAGGCGCAAGTTATACAACCAGAGAAATACGATGTAATTTCTAAATGCAGTTAAAATCCTCTAACCTCGTTAGTAATTAGATTTCAAAATGTGGTGAGCCCTTCGAATGAATGCTTGTGCTCTTACTGGAGCTGAGCGTTGTTTATCAATAAAGAGACTACTTGAGCCGAAGACAGATTTTATGGCATTCACTGTAGAAGATATTTTCAGCTGTAAATTTTTGCAACCATTCCTGATGGCGGATGTAGTGCCAGCATCGGTACCTTCCCATTTTTCACACCTTTGGAGCACTTTTTTTGTTGTCTAAAACATGTGTTTGTGTTACTCATTTATTCTCTTTTCTCCCTAATGACTTGCTCCTGCAAACTCCCCAGCACCCCGAGAAGCTGTCTGTGGCAGTCACTGGACCTCAGAAGTCAAAGGTAGCCTGCACCTCTTAAAATAAGGTACTGGTGCAAAATTTCTGTGACCTGTTCAACTCCCTAAGATTTCTGAAATGCAAACCATCAGTTTTAATGTACTGATGCAGAAGACGTAATTGTTTTTCTTTGAAGGAGACATTTTAATGTAGGAATTGAATAGAGATCAGTCTGGCACATACAATTTCTAACAAAAAGTCTGTGGTAAAACCAGAGAACAGGGTTTGAGGGGAAGCCTTTTTGCCTGAGCTGTTCCAACAGAAAACTAACCGCAGGATGACCTTTCATTTAAATGAGAGTTGTATCAAGGCCTTTACTTACTGATCGCACTTTTCTGGAAGAAAAAAAGCCATCTTGTGTAAAGCAGTCTTTAATATTGTGGCTTGTCATTTGTAAGGCGGACTGACTTCCTTCTGAAGCTGAAACCTTAGTAACAGCTAAACATCTGTTTAATTCTCCCGCTGATGTGCATGCCTATCTGCTATTAATGTTAATGAGAGGAGTGCATGGGCATCAACAGGAGAGTAGATCTGACCCTGAAAGTGTGAAGTGCAATAGAATCAGCAGATTAGAGCAGTGATACCATGTAGCACCTGCAACACCATCAAATGTAATTTCAGTTATGGATGGAGATAAAAAAATATCCAGATACTGTCATAAACTTATTTAATCATTATCTCTTATTTTTGTTTCTTCTTTTTCTCAGCTTCTGAAATATTTTTAACCTTAATGTTAAAAATGTTAGAGTAATCCTCAGACATCTTGATCATTTTAACTGAAACATTCAGCAAAGTTTTTTGTTAGAACACGCAATCAAGAATGTTCTGTATTTTGGTCTGTTTAACTCAGTTGCCAGATTTTGCAGAGCATCACAGCTGGATTTCAGACTGCTTTGTTCCGAGGGAAGTTTGTGAGGGGAAAGTCACAGGAGCATTTACTTGTAAGTGAATCATCGCCTGATGAAGAGATGTCACCTGAGAGCAAAAGCATTAAAAAAGAGATGACTTCGTACAATGGTAGCGATGGTGACTCAGATTCCACTCTTGGAGCCATGTGGCCCTTGGAGGGCCCTGCTCAGAGAAATCATGACATGTGAATTGTGGGAGTTCATACATTCAAAGCAGCACAGGTTTGTGTGGGCAATCTGTGGCTTCTAACCTAGTGTATTTTACAGATGTAAGCAGGGTAGATGGTGTTTATTTGCATAGGGTGAGTATCAACTGGCCTACAGCAACATGGATTAGTTTAGCCTTAAGAACTTATCACTGCCTCTCCTTAAGTTCAAGCAGAGTTTCTTCCTTTCTGCAGACTATGCAGAAATCTCATGCACCCAATGTATCTGCTTATGTTATGCCTACCTGCATATGGCACAATTATATAAATGCTAGCAAGCTTAATTCATGTATAACGTGGTGTGACTGAATTAAATTGGTCTGATACATGCTGGATCACGTTTTGCAGTGCAGGCTTATGCTGGTAGAATATAGAAGTAAGATTCTTATGGAGAGGCATGTGCCAGGAGTCAGGAAAGTGGGTAGTAGTGCTTCTGTAGGAATGAAGGCCAGGAAACAGCAGTGCCCAGGCAATGGGCGAGGCTCGCCTCATAGCTAGAAGAATCCATTCGCTTTCTTGGAAGCATCTACTGGTAGAGCTGGCATAAAGCCTCCAAAAGCTACCAGTCTCTGAGGACCCCACTCAGGAGAGCAGAATAAGTAATAGCACCGAAGGAATACCTCATGGACATTCAGGGATGTAATTAATATCATCCTTTTTTCTCTTTTATATATGAGGACAGGAGTCTTGCCCATTGTATCAAGCTAATTTTTTTTGGCAGTGTTTTACATATCCTTTGGACATTCGCTGCATGCCAAGGGTCTAAAGTGGGTTGCTTTGTAACTTGTGGTTCATTTCCAAGACAGGAGTTTGAATGAATTTACAGAATTAACTAGAAGCATTATCATAGCTTTGAGATGTACTCTCTAGGCCGTAGCGCAAGCAAGGAACAGGGCTTTAAACAAGTTTTGATAGTAAATTTTGCAAATGGCTTATTATGGCATTTTAAGAAAATTTCTAAGTAATTGAATGTTATTAGGGAATATTTACAAAAAAAGGAGATAGAGCAATGATCTTTTTTTACTATACAGCTAGTTTGCTGTCCTTTCCAGTAAACCACAAGGTTCATTAGTGCTCAGTACTGTTTCGTTTATGATAACTGTTTCTAATGTGATTTTCATGACAAAGTGTAATTAGTAAAACCTTTTATTCGATTTTTCCCTTTCTTTGCTTTTTTTTTTTTTTAAGGAGCAATTCCTCCTTATATAGTATATATACTTTCTTACAGAGCTTTCTTACCTATTTTTATATAAGATGGTTTAACAATGTAAAATTAAATGCTCTATGAGCACGCTATATCACTGTTACACAATCTAAAGTGCTAATATAATGACTAAGGGCCTGAACCTACTGCCTTTTACTCAGGTCCTGGTTTAACCACTCATCTTTCATGTTGTTTAGTACCTTTCCCTATAAGCAGTTCCATCTATTTCTCCATGATGGCTCAGTGAAAGGCACTAGTAACATGAATAACAGTGGTAAAACTGAGCCTCCTCTCTGTTCTTAGCGGGACATCTGTCATGAGTAAAGGCTGCTGGCTGTCCCAAAAGCGTAGTTATAGATTATAGTTCCCTTGATCTTCAGTAATTTTGAACTTGTTTTCTGGTGACTATAAGCTAATAACTGATATTAGTGAATACAAAGATCGAATCGTGCTGTTACCAGCAAGGTTATTAAAATGTGTTTCACATTTTAATTCATTCTTTCATTGGGATATAAGGAATTGGATTTGTGAAGCGTTATATTGCATAGAGCGAGCGCACATTCACCGCATTTTTAAGAAGTATGAAATATACAGTATGTAGCATTTTCTTGCATACTTTTATACTGCCTGTATGCCACCGATGCACTCGGTGCCTTCTTGTTTTATAGAAAACAAATACGTGGAGAAACGAAAGTCAACATTTGTAAGCAATGTCACTGCAATTGAAGAGATGTCTTAACCTGATTATTCCCAGCACAGGAGGTTTCCAGTGGCAGTTCAGTTTAACACAATGCATTTCTTTGAGTTTGAAGTTTTCCCCTTTCCAAGAGACCTCCCTGTATGACTGTTTGTTCTTAATTGATTGCTGTGTCTGATGTAAGTCACATGATGTTAACCAAAGAACCAAGTCTGTTTCCAATTCTTTGGACAAATAATGTTTGGACTTGCTATCATTTAAAGACAGAAATGATGTCATGGATCTCTTTGAAAAAACATGAAATAGGTTTCTGTAAATGTGACTCACAGTTGAGAAGTCAAGATACCTCTTTTCTGACTGGTTGTGCACTATTGTATTGGTAGCAAAGTGTTTGAGTTGTATTTCTTTGTGCATTTTAATCAGAATCCCATCAGAAGCAAAAAAAAAAAAAAAAAGTCAGTGCTGTCAAATTAGTTTGTTTTACCCATTTTATACCTGTACCTGAAGTGTGCAACTTTGAGAATGGATTTGGCTTTTCAGTGTCTGAAGTCCCAATATTATTTGATAACTGTCTAGTGTGTGTGCTGGTCTGACAGAAACGGCCTCGTGCTGCATTGGATGTACACTTCCCATCAGTACCCCTGCATTGTATAATTTCCATAATATAACACAGTTTTCAACTACTGTTTCAACTTGCAATTCCTTAAATTTCAGTGCATGTATAGCCTTAAGCATTTAAGACACCAAGCACAGTTTTAAGGGGAATAGGTTATATTTGCAGGTCCTGTTAGGCACAGAAATCAGAGAATTATTTTTATATATCAATCAAAGATTGTAGAAAATGGGTATATTGCAGTCATGTTATCAACTATGCTCCTAATCACATGCATTTTTTCAAGAGCATTTTTGCTGAAGTTTTAGAGGTGAAATATCAGTGCTCATTTTCTTTCCTCAATTTGTTGTGGTTTGTGTGGGGTTTTTTATTCTAACCTTTCATTTCTGTACAGAACCTTGAAGCCCCTAATGAATGTCCATGACTGAATTCACCCCCATTTTTGGAATTTCTTGAGCTTCTTCTGTTTTTTGCTATATTTTTAAGTTGAATAAGCAGTAATTCTCATTGGTTTTGCGTTTTGGTTTGGTTTGTTTTTTTACATTTTGACAGTCACATAATTAAAGCAAATGACTGTTTGCAACTGTTTATGCAGCTTATTGAAGTCTTAGGACTTTGTTTGGAACTGTCATTACAATCCAGATGAAGACATATGTTTCGTGGCATTGCAGTCCACAGCAGGTGAAAACGGGAGTTCTGGCGATAAATGTGCAGATCTGCATATTGGGTGTCAGACTGTGAATCCCCAGAGAGATTTATAATTAAGTGTCGCATTGTATCTACAGTTATCTCCAGTTGCGTGTTGTCAGATATGTGTTGTTTTGTTTTCTTTATTATTACCTAGCAAAAAACTGCTTTTATCATTTTGTGCTCCTGTATATTAATCTTGAGGGTTTCCAGTGTGCAAGGTTAGTTTAATGTTGTCAGTTCTCTTTTTGTAAAAAAAAGCTGGAATTTCAGCATACGCATCCCATTACTATTCTGATTTTGGGAAGAGGCAGAATGCCATCAGCTGTTTTTATTTATATTTACCTGCACAGCACAGGTAGCTTTAATCCCATATAAGTTTGATTAAAACGTGCTATAGTATATTTTCAAACCATGGATCTGTCACAACATTAAAATAGTCATTTTGCATACCTGAAGCTTTGCTGCTGTGGATTTGTATTTTGTTTGCTCACTCTATTTGTATTGATTACTTTGTGAAATGTATTTTTGTCAATTTGAGGACTGGATTGGGTATATTTTGGTTATTTAAAAGTATTTTCTGTATGTGGAATCAGCTTTTTGCATGTAAACTTAATTGCTGGAAAGTATTTTTTAAGAAAAAGAAAAAAAAAAAGGAAAAATCACTTTGAAAAATGGTTATTGTCACTTTTCTTTGGAATTCATTAGATCGTAAACAAATGTAATAGACTTCCCTGTGTAGAATGTAGTACTACTTGGTCAACTATTCGAACTGCTGTCTTCATTTAAGAGAAGAAAACCTTTTTCAATTTTGGCAAGGTAACTAACTGTAGCCCTAACACGCTTTTTGACTCAGTTTCCAGATTTCCTAAGTTTCCCCAATTCCCTTTCTGTTGCTCACGGTCTTTGTTCAAGTCATGAATCTTCTACTTAGAGAATTTTAAATTAACCAGTGTGATAATGTTCTGACAAATATGGTGTGTATACTGGCAAATAAAGACACACTCAGGTGATGGTTCTGTTTGACTTTATACGGTTTTCTTCTGGAGTCATCTGCAATTCTCTCTACTTCTTTGTCCTACATACATTTCTCAGAAAATATTTCATCTAACATATTTATCCTTAACTTCGACTTTCTAAGGAATAGGTAGGCTGGAATAATTGAGGTGTGATTTAAACATGAAAGAACACATTCCACAAGTAAATTATAATTTTACTGTGACCCAGCTTAGATCTTTTGTACTATCCTCTAATGATTTTTGAGGTGCATGTTAGAGAAAAGCTTTCTGGGCTCTCAGGGCAGCTCTGCTTTAGGATGTGCCTGAATATATGCGTGTTTTAATACATAGTAGCATACATGAAAAAAGCATTGTTACAACAATTCAAGCTTTTTTTTTCCTTTCCTAAAGGTGAGAAGACTTAATTATAAAAAGCTTTTACCATTTCTTCCCCTTTCAACAGACGGAAGGAGCATAGCCTGGTGATTTTTACCAGGTGGAAGTGGACAGAGGGGTGCATTTCTTTGCTATACGGTCCTGATGATCTGGACCCATTCTCAACAAATGTGCGAATCCTAGGACTTCTACAAATGAGATGACATGGTACTTGTTTCTGTTAAGGCTGACATTTTCAAAAGGCTATACACTTAAAAATAACTTGTCATTCCGTATGAAGACTGGTACATATTTGGTAACTGAGAAACTTCAAGAGGAGCACTTACATTGTGTCCATATTCTTTAGCAGTTGTTGAAAGGCGTTTGGTGCCCTTGTCTATCAGAAAAATGAGAACACCACAAATGTTTTTCTGCAGATTATATGAGATCTATTAACAGGTGATAAAATGACTTATTCGATACTTGTTTAAAAATGAGGATTTATGAAGCTCTGAAACCTATGCAGAATAAGTGAAATAGGTATGTTATCTGTATGGTTACAGTTGTTCACCATTTATGAACAGCTATTTTCTAATCAAAGATCACAGAAAAAAAAGGAAAGTTAATATACCTGTGAAACTGTGAAACAAGTTCAGCTTTCAGCTGCATGTGTGGCACCTTTCAGTCACCCATGGTTCATGGATGTGTTATAGCCGAGCCAAATTACAAGTAATGCTCGTAAGTTTGTCCAAGAGCAATTGCTTTGGGCAGGTAGAGCCAAGGTGTAGCGCTTCTATGCAGATACACCTTTACCTGTCAAAGGTTTTCTCTGAATAGTTGTCTTCACATGGCAAATTCCACCTTAGATAGTATTTAAAATTGCTTTGAAGTCACTAGGTACTTGTTTCTGAAAACTCTTGTGAGGGCCATTTAGCACTTTTCCTGCTGAAATTTGTAGCATACATTTTCTGTCTCTAGTATTCCATAGTCCAGCAGTGCAGTTCTAATTTAGTCTTTGGTTCATATTAGACATTTCATTTTAGTTGTAAATTACTTCCCAAAATTAATGTGACCGTTACTAAGGCATTTTGTTACCTGCTCATCATTTTGAGTAGCTACATGTCAGGGTAGGGTTTCTAAAAAACCAAATTTGCTGTTGTATCAGCATTAAGCATAATAAGTACAAAAGGAAGCAAAAAAAGCAGAAATTAAATAAACCCATCAAGTAAGATCATGTAACAAGTGAGCTGGGCTTTAGATAAATGATTTACTATTAAATTCAAAACCTAATAGGTTTGTGTGTTCTGAGTGTAGTTTACGCTGGTTTGTTTTCCGCTTAATTAGAAGCCTTACATTTCATCTTATTAATAATGAAACCCCTCTTGTCAAATTGCATGAGATCATGTTGAACTACTATGTATATTTTAGAGGCGGAATAAAGTCTCCCCTCATAGCTTTTCACATTATTTCATTGCATTGTGCAAAAATGACATTCTGCTTTTAATTTTGGTTGTGTGAAATAAGAAAACTTCAAATCATCTTTCAGTCCTGGTTTAGAAAGTCCTGGTTTCAAGAACTCTGATGAAGGTGGTTCAGTCTCTGTAGCCCACTGGTTACAATTAAAGGTTAACTGTAAACAGAAAATCGGTATGCCAGGCCAGCTCGGATTTATAAATGTCATGAATAAGAGTATAAAAGATGACAATTAGTCAATAATCAAAGCTTAAGTTACAATCTTGTTGAAGTGGTTCGACAGTTCAGAAAGGGAGCAGGCTCGATCATGCCAAAAGAGACCAGATTTGAACCCCATTTGTATTAAAGTATACATTTTCCATGATACCACAGCATTTTCATCTACCTGTGCAGAGGCCTAAAGTACCAATAGACTAAAATGTCAGTCACACAAGCCTTTGCTAATTAATGCCTTCACCAAAAAATGGCATTCTTAGGAAAGGAGGGAAATCTAGAATGTGGAGATCATTCATATATATGTGTGTATATATATATATATATATATATATATATATATATATATAAGTATTTAATCAGCTATTTTAAAAAGCTCCAAACCAGTCAGCTGAGCTGAAGGTCATGATAATGTAGCTAGACCTAAGCCTTGGTGGCAAATCATTGCACAAGCTCATTGCAGTTTTCAGAGACTGCACGGAACACTTTGGAGCTGACAAGCCAGGCCAGGGGACTGAGTAACAGCACGAACCGTTCAGCCTCTGCCATCTGTTCTGCACTCAGCCAAGCCGACAGTTGGGATGAAGACTTTCTATATGTTTCCTGATTTCCAAGCACATGTTTTTTTTAACTGAACTTCTTCACAGCAGGTTTGCCAGCGAATACAAACTACTGTCATCGGCAGCAGCCGTATATGTAAAGTATTGATTGGGAAATGGCAACCAGGCTGTTCCCAGACCCTTGAGCGGACCTGTTAATAAAGCAGGGTGAGGGTGTGGTGGTATCTGTTGGTCTAAGCATGGGGCTGGGAGTTGGGAATGCCCTTTAATTTCATGTGCAATGTAGACTGGCTTCGTAACCTTAGCTGATTTACTTAGCACTCATTCTCAGTGCCAAAATTCCCATTCAGTGCCTGGACACATCAATGACATGGAACAAAATGATCTGTCATACTATTAAATTAATCAATAAAACTGATGCACCTCTTTTCTTCCATTGAAAGATAGTATGAAATACTGTCTTTAAAACATTGTTATGTAGAGATTGCTGCATGTGGTACTATATTCAGAAAAATACTTTTCTGCTTCTACTTAAACATACCAACTACATATGCTGAATGTCAGTTATGCAGTCTTTTTGTGATTCTTGCTATCAGCAAAAGTCACTGAAGGATCAGCATAAAGCCTAAGAAGATTTTTTTTAAGTTTTCAGTGGGTCAGTTCCCTGCTGTAACTGAATTAGAGCCTGACCAAGCGCCAGTGACAGTGCAAGGAGGGCAGTGGCAGGAGGTGCCTGGCTGGAGCTGAGCTGGCCCATCCCTGGCAATCCACACTTACCTTGGCTAAATACGGTGCTGAAACCACCACCTGAGAAAACAGGTATGAATATGGAGGCATTTTACATTGTTGACTGTCGCCTGCATGGAATCTATCCAACTGCTTCTCATCCTAGTTTGAAACGACCTTGTACAAATTATTAGGAGTTACATTCATAGGGGCAGGCAGAAACAATTCTATAATGAATACTTTCAAAACGCCATATAGTGTCATTTTGATGGGACAGAAATTGCTACTTGGTTCTGGTATAATACATCCTTTCAAAAAAAACCAAAAACAATTAGAAAATGTATAGCAATGTCATAATTTAAAATTATCTACATTTAACATGGTTGACGTTATTTTGGGGTTCTCCCAAACCTCCAACAACAATCATTCTTCCTTTCTTTCTTTTATTTCTTCCACCCCCAGAACACTTGTCCCGCAATGTGACCTGCTCCAGAGCCACAGGTTGCCCTTGTTATCTGACACAAGAGTCGCTGTAGAAGGATTGCCAGCGTTGGTGCTCAGACCCCGTGGAGCCCTTTGAGAGGGAGGGTGGTGGTGTGTGACCCTTGTGGGAACATCAGCACCACTAGGAAGCGGAGGGAGGACAATTACTGAAGGTCATTTGAACGCAGGCATTTCTGATCTGTAAAGACCCAGGGATGCTGGTGCCCAAGCCACCACACACATCACACACAGAGCTGCTCCTTCTTTTCTGTCTTGGCTTTTCCATGGAATGGGGTGATCCGCCCTCAGGCAAGCATTTCACTGCCAGAAATATTTCAAGGAATTGCTCTTCTTTGAGTGCACATCCCACCCTCTAATTGCACCTAATATTTCACTGAAAGCTTTCTCGAAAGGTAGACATGCGGCATAAGAGCTATGATGTCAACAGCCTGAAATACAGAATGTGCTTAAGCTGTTCATTGTCATCCTGAGCAATCCAAAGTAAGTGTCTCCAGTAAATGCTGCAATCCAAAGAACAAAAGCGGCAGAATGATTCAATGAATTCATAGTCCATGTTACCACTGGATGACAAACATTTCTGCCCTGTACAAAAAGTAGAAGTGTTGTAGTTTATGCAAGGGGTGGACCTGAAAGGATGTTAACACGTCATAGTGGTCTGCAGTTAGATCTTCAGCCTTTGCTTCTATCCACTGTCTCTATTTGTCAGGGAATTTCTCAACAAGTTATTGCTTACCTGGTTTATTTTCTGGATACCTTGTGGAACTATGCTTTTCACTTGAGTATTTCCTTTTGTAAGTGGATATTGAAGCATTTAACAAATACTGATTGCAGTGTATAGTCCTGTGTCAAGTCAGTGTATTGATATTCTTAACCAAACCCTGAAATGAGCCAGTTAGAAGACGAAGCCTAGAAAGCTCTTGACAGTTCCAGCCACTGCTGCACACCAGTTTAAGGGAGGAGGCAAATACATCAATCCTAATTTAATGGGAGAATTTTCAGGTAGACAGTAATTGAGTTGGAATTTGGCCAAAGCCTTGAGGTTAAAGAACCTACTCTTATGAAATATATTAGAGCATCTTTCATGAATGCAAACAACTGAGATCACAGTTTCATCTCTTCTGCAAGGGATAGCAGAAAATGCTCGTTTCCCTCCAGGAATACCGTGCTGACTGTATTCAGGCTGGGGCATTGAAAAAAAAAAAAATATGCCACTTTCTGAAACACCAGAACCATTTCTCCTCAAAATAGATCTCAATGTGTTGACCTGTAGAAGGAATACCTGGCTCATGTACTATATTTTTAAGTAATAACCCTCAAATCAATACTGAGAAGTAGCCACTAAGCAAGTAAAGAGATCATGAACTAAATTGAATTTAACTACATTGAATTCAGCTAAGTTAGTTTTTTGGGTTTGATTGTTTGTGGGTTTTTTGGTGGGTTTGTTTTTTGTTTTTTGGTCTGAAAAATCCTGCTGATTTGCAGAATAATTTCAAACAAGTTTATTAAGCTCCTCAGGTTGACTGGACATGAGGAAGGTCTCCAGACTTGCTGTGTTCCATAGATAGATATTTCCATATCCAACAGTTATTTTGGATTTCTTATGTATTTATTTCTGAATATAGGTAATGGTAAAAAAAAAAGCATGACTGGAAGAGTCCTTGGTAGCACAAAAATGAAGGAAAAGGGATGCTTTACAGATACTAGAATTGTTTGCCTTTGAAGCTCTCTGGGTGAAAAGAATTGTGTCAGCCTGCTGAACCCCAAAATGTAAGTTATAGTATATACAGAGGGAATTAAATTTTTTATTTTAAATCACCTTCAGTGTGTGATACTTTAACAGCTGCAATAGAAGTACCTTTAAAAACAACAGCCTCTAAAATGCATATGAAGGTTGTATGGGGATATAGCGGAAGATTTGGCGAGGAGGTTAGTTAAATGTAAATACGCTCAAGTGACTTGCACCTGTCTGTAGAAAAAGCACACACATCACACTAATTGTCTTACTGACCTTGTGTGCTTGATGAGTAGAAGCTCTGTGTTAGATAACACAGGTCTGGGAGAAACTCTGGGCACCTTATCACTGTGTCTGAGATTCCTGCTTTGTTGTGAGAAAGAGCGGGAGGCTGCGCCTGCCTGAAGCCTTGAAATACAGGCGAGCTCAACAGGCCCAGCGATCTTCCAGCAGGGCTGAACTGACCAGCGCCTGCGTCCCCGCTGGTGTCACCTCTGCCTGGGAGCTCAGGTGTGGCTTCGGAGATCCCCCAGTAGAGAGGTAACTAAAATAAAACTTGCTCTTTGCAAATGCATCCGTGGCCTCTGGCTCTTCTTGCGATGTGCCTGCGTATGTGCACACATTTGGCGTAGTCGGCAGTCGCTAGAACCAGCCATGCTGTGGTTTGCAAAAAAAACGGGGACAGGGGAGGCCTCGAGGGTGACTCCCCAAATTCCGGGATGGCCCAGTACGGAGCGCTGGGCTCCCGTGGCTGCTCTCCTGTCTGAATTCGCTCCACCGGAGTCATGGCCTCGGTTTGATGATGGGGCGGTGATTACCCCCCAGGTAATTCAAGCAGCTATGCTTAAGCTTCCATGGAGAGCAGCATCAACTTCTTCTCGCAAATTAGCGGGAAGATTGGGATGGTTATTTGTTACCAGCCTTAATGCTCTTTATTGTGATGTTGTTGCGTTGAAGAGTAAAATAAGAGAATTGGAAAAGGAGGTTGAGATTTTACAGGATGCAAAGGCGATTGCACAAGAAGTAATTACTGTTCAAGCAGAGCGGTGCTATGAGCTGCAAGATAATGTAGACCGGTTGCTAGCATGTATTGCTAAGGAACAAAAGGAAAAACATGCCAAAAGTGAGTTTTTGTGTTCTCAGGTTTGTACTCTTACCACAAAACACTCTTGGAATCCCAAGGAATGGGATGGAAATATTTGGAGTGAATCCTCAGACTCCAATATTGAGTCTGAATTTGACCCTGACTTAAATGGCAGGGAAGTGGTGGGAGCACAACCCCTCATACAAATGGTGCTGCAGCAGGAACAAGCAGATGAGGGGGGGCAGGTAGCACATACTCACTCTCCGAAGGAGTTAACGGCATTTTCAAAGATCTCTCAGCAAACGAGTGGGGAAGGAATTCCGGCACAGATTTTGCCAGCTTGGGATAGTGGAGCTGTGTCTATCCATTTATTAGCAGATGAAAAAGTTTTCTTAAGCCCTATAGCCTATGATGATCAGATACAACAACAATATGCTCAGCTGCAAACTGTCAGAGATCCGGACAGGCAAGATATTATTGCACCTGTGCTGTATCAATGTTTGTGTGCAGCAGTTTTAACGGCATATGCTGAACCTGTTGAATCTGTGTTGTCCCGTGGAAATTGGTGCACATTGGAGGAAAGTATTGATTTAGTGCAGCAGATGGGGGTGGTGTATGCATTGATTATGGGATCCGATTCGGACAGGGTAGCAGTGACAAGTGCTATAGGTAATGCAGGCACTCCAACAAATACCTTGAGCGGAATTGGGGCTGTAATTTCAGGATCCTCTGTTTGGGTGGTGGATAATGGAAATCTGGCAAAACTGAGAAGAGTTACAGCACAGGTAATGAGAACACTAATGTGGAATGATTTAGTACAAGCTGGTATCCCACAATCAGAAATAAGCGGGATCATGCCATCACAAATTTTTTGCTGCTTGCAAAAGTTAATGGTTATGCAGAAAAGCCAACCAGCCCTAGCCCCCCCGCCAACACTGCACCCACCCTCCACCCCAGCTGCCACCTCAGTGCAAGACCAGTCTGCCTTTACCTGGCAACAAAAGCAATATACTTGCCAAGTATTGTCTCAGAGATACAAACACAGTCCCTCCGTTTACCACCAAATCATAGTAGCCGATATAGCACTATGGTCGGGTACTGTTACTGATTGCCATGATATTGATAATCTGTTGATCATGGCAGTGTCACAACAAGAAACTGAAGCAGCTGTTGAATTTTTGAAGGTGCATTTGCAGGACCAAGGCTGGGCAATTACTCTGATGAAAATACAGGGCCCTTGTGCTACTGTACTATTTTTAGAAATAGTTTGGCATAGGCAGCTTAGAGAAACACCAGTTAAAGTACAGCACACAGTCCAGCAGTTTTCTGTACCAGCTGCAATAAAACAATTACATGCCTTTTTAGGATTTTTAGGGCCTTGGAGAATTTCCATCCTTACATCTTCTGTGGAGGAGGATTCCCCTTGTGAAGGGTTAATAGCAGAGCACAATAAAGTTGATTCATTTGAGTCTCAAAACAGTAAGAAAGCAGATAATATGATCTCTGCTGAGCTGCATGCTCAAGCTCTAAATGTGCATATAGCTTGTGGACATGGTTCAGCTTATACTGCACACACATGGGACATTGGTCACAATCAAGCCCCTTTGCTGTTATATACTTGTAAAACATGCTCACATCATTGTGCTGCTTGTACACAGCTACATTTAAGAGCACAGGGAAAAGTAAAACGGGGTCAGTGGGCCTCAAATACCTGTCAGGTTGATTATATTGGCCCCGTATCCCCATCTAGGGGGTGGCAATATGTATACACTGCTGTGGATATAGTGTCACCACTAACTACAGGGGAAATGAAATTATTCACACCAGCGGATTGTGAAGTGGGACTGCAGCCTATTGATTTAGATGTAAAAATTTATATGACTCCAGAGAATGCTGTATGGTTTTGTACCCTGACTTCTCCTCTTATGTTACATCCTTTACTAATATCAGATTCTCGAGTTCTTGTATTTCAGGTATCTTCAGTGAACACCTGTGTTTTATCTAGAGGAGACAGCACTGGAACAATGTTATTGGTGTCACAAACTCAACATCCAACTGAATTCCAATCTGAAAAAGTGCAGGCCACGACTTTCCAGTGTGTGTAAAGCAATTAGCCCACAACAGGTTGTTAAACCCAGTGATACCAGCTGAAGGAGCTGGAGCAGCAGCGTATGTATTACTGGAAGGTGACAACCCCCATAGCTGTGTTACAGAATTGTGCTATGCTAAGCGATTTTAACACTAATGTTTCTTATTGTTGTTTCTCTGAGTAGGTAGTAGCTGCAAATGCTGCTTTGATTTTGAAGTCATGTGTTCCTTCAACACAGATGATGAACTAGCCAGCATGGAAGACAACATCTTGCATCTTTGGAACTAATGCCTGGCTGAATGACTCGTTTAATTCCCTGACAAGATGAATGGGACACCTGATTATTGTAGAAATATGCTTTTTCCTTTTTCTCTATGTGTTTATTGTGTGCCCCTGTAAATTGCTCTGTGCTACACCTCACAAGCCCAAATGAACAACTCTGGCTTTGTTGGCCCCAGCAGAAGCAAGTCACGTGAGCGAGGGGGTGGAATGTATGGGGATATAGCGGAAGATTTGGCGAGGAGGTTAGTTAAATGTAAATACGCTCAAGTGACTTGCACCTGTCTGTAGAAAAAGCACACACATCACACTAATTGTCTTACTGACCTTGTGTGCTTGATGAGTAGAAGCTCTGTGTTAGATAACACAGGTCTGGGAGAAACTCTGGGCACCTTATCACTGTGTCTGAGATTCCTGCTTTGTTGTGAGAAAGAGCGGGAGGCTGCGCCTGCCTGAAGCCTTGAAATACAGGCGAGCTCAGCAGGCCCAGTGATCTTCCAGCAGGGCTGACTGACCAGCGCCTGCGTCCCCGTTTGTGTCACCTCTGCCTGGGAGCTCAGGTGTGGCTTCGGAGATCCCCCAGTAGAGAGGTAACTAAAATAAAACTTGCTCTTTGCAAATGCATCCGTGGCCTCTGGCTCTTCTTGCGATGTGCCTGCGTATGTGCACACAAAGGTATTTACTTCAGAGATTAAAAAAATATATAAGTCAAACTTCGTATGAGTGCTTAAATCTTTCAATATGGAGTTTGAAAAGCTGATGCATTTTGCTGCCTTGCACCAGGATGGCCCCAAAGCGGCAGCTAAAGGTAACTGGCTTGGTTGCTTTCGTTGATGAGAATAAGATAAGAGTAAATCCATTCATTTGTATTTTTTACATGCTATCAAAGCTAAATTCTTGCCAAACTAGCAGAGATAGTGGTTTGTTCCTGCTTTCACTACAGATTTACTATAGGTTTTAACCTCACAGCAAGTGTGTGGTTCCTAGCACACAGACATAGAAGGGCCTGATACATGAAGCATCATTACTTACTCTGGAATTATTAAAGGCTTTAATGTTTACACCTGTGTATGGAACGGCTAAAGTGACACCAGGTGAATGAGGCTCAGGCTAACTGGTACCCTGCTGTAAAGCAGAGTGGCCCCAAGAGTGAAATCTAGTTCTAAAGTCTGCAATCAAATGTAAGTATTTAACTTTGAGCTTTTAGTAGGGTGATTACATCCTTTGTACAAGTATACTTTCAATTATAATATGTATTCTGTATTATCCAGATCAGATTTTGGGGGGTAAAACTAGCTATATTTGAAAATATATACTATATGTAAACTGAACAAGAAACTTAATTTTGGTGCCCTGCCTGAGGTTCCCTGCATTCCGCTAATGCTTTCCTCCCCAGCCTCTATACTTAGAAATAAAGAGCAAAACCTGGGCAAGTGGTTAATTCTTTCAAGATGACATGGACTTGGTATCCAGCTAAATAATGTTCTTGCTTTTATATTTGATTTTTGGTTTGGATTATTCAAGGATATTTATCCTTCTCTCTTGGAATAATTTTGCTTTTGGAATAATTTCAGACAACAAACACAGTCTACGGTTTAACTTGCTGTGACCCACTCTGGCTCCCAGAATAATATTTCCTACCAATTTATTTCTCAATCGTTGGCTATGCTCTGCTGGTTTTTAACTCCTTTTGTACCCATCAGATTAGGAGCTGCTGCTTAGATATTGTTCTTGAAGACCTTTTATTTCTGATTTACGGTGCTTCTCTAAGTAAAGAAATTGCTCTCATTGCTGTAAAGTAGTGGGAAGCTGCTAATGCTTTTTGAGAGCAGAACCACACACAGGAGGCTCATATAATTTACTTTGTAATTGAATGGTACATTTCTCAGCATCCAGATTTTTAGCTGTTGGGATTTCTTTTTTAAGATGATATATCCTTCAGAGGTTGTGATCTACTCCTATTTAAGACAACTGGGATGTATTTCCCCAGCTCATGATAAAAAACTGCCTGAGCAGACTATTGCCAGCAAATCACCCCCCCAGTTCTGCATAATCCTCCGGTAAACTCGTGCAAACTTCTCCCAGGCTGTAGCAGAAACTTGGCACCTTCTTTTGGCTGTCCTCAGGCTGGGCTGGAGCCTCTTGGAGCTGTAGCCCCAGTGCTGCTGTGAGCTGGTTTTTGTCCTTGGATTGATGGGATCTTTCTTCTTAGGGCCAGGTTCTTCCGATTACGTTCAGGCTGAGTAGTCCCACTGTGCATGGTGGAACTACTCAAGGGGTGAGATGAGCTTGAGGAACTGCTCACCAGGACCTGGGCTGGCACCGCCTGCTCCTTGGGAGCAGGGAAAGAAAAGGCTTTTTCTCCTTTTGCGAAAAGCAGAGAGCGTCTGTAATAGAGAGGGATGGCGAAGAGGAATGCATCGGGCAGAAGTAGACGTGGGAAGAAGATTAATCTTAAACTCATTATCATGGAACAGCAGCTAAGCCAGAGCTAAAAAATACTTCAGAGATTTAACATGAGATCTAAATTTTATTTTAGAGTTCATGTTGCTATTTCATTCCAATGACAAAAATGAATCAACTGAATAGTTGAACTGAAGCTGATCATTATTCAGTTTTTCTTGGTGGTTTGATGGATGAACTGATAGTGAAGTTTAAAAATCTTCTTTTAGCAAAAAAAAAGCCACTGTTGAGCTCCAGAGTGCATGCCTGAGGACTGGATATGCAGTGTCTTAGCTGTTGCTGCTGGGGATGAAGGCAAAAGTGGATATGGGCACTGGAGTGAGCATCAAAATACTGAAAGCACAATGCAGATCTAAAGGAATACACAAGTGCTTCCCCGTATTTTCCTGTTTTTGTTTTTTGAAATTTGGGGAATAACATATTCCATTTAAATAATTAATATTACTGCACAGGTTTGTTTAAACTAAAGAAATTGCATGTTGCCAGCCATAACTCATACCAGTTGGAAAAGTTCACAGGACTTAGCTTGGGCATCTCCCTGGTCCCTGGAGCTTAGATATAGTCCAGCCCACGCCGTGTGGATGAACGAGAGGGTTGACACAGCTGTGCAGGAGCTAGGTGGAGGTTTTGGGGCAGACAAGCAGGAACGGCTTTGGGTAATTGCCATTGCACCAGATCCTGCTCTCAAAATGCTGTCCCTCCTGCACATCAACATGCACAGGAGACACCACCAGGATACATGGTCCTTCCTGGTCCCTGGGAACATCACCCACGTTGGACTGAGCTGTCCTTATAAATAGTCCCTACTCATGGCCATAAAAGTATTCCTGGAAAATGAAGTGCTGATAATGACCAACTTCCAGTGCCAAGGCAGAGACACTTGTGGGGATCGGAGAGCTAGGAGCCCCAGCCTTGGTGAAGACATACGCCTCAAAACAGTTCTCTAAATGAAAATTAATTCTCAGAATAACTTCAGGGGTTTTTTTATGCCACCGTTCAAGCAAAAGGAATAATCACTTTCCGTAGCACCAGCTAAATAATTGAAGGCAGATCTTAGCAGAGTATTACCAGTCCAAGGACAGTCAAAATCTACACCTCCACTTTTGCAATGACAAATTGTGCAGAGGAATACTTTTCTTATAAATGTCTGTGATCTGCTTATGTGAACTCTCTCATTACCTCAGCTGCTTTCACCACTTCCATTTTGTCTGTACAAGGTTTCTCCTTTTTTCTCACTTTCCTTGGTTGTGTAATTATTTCACATAAGAATTTAATTTATTTTTCCTTTCTCTAAGATGATGTTTTCTTTAGCTATTAAACCAATAGGTTGGACTTAAAATGAAAGCTGAACTTAAAATGTTTTAATTTTTGAAAACTTGTTTTTTTGGGTCTGCATTGTAAATTGAAAAGTAAATAAAGCCTTTTAAATGTTGATAAAATTGATCTCTTGCTTGCTTGCTTTTATAGATGGCAAACGTTGAAGTCTGAAAACAAGGAGACTGAGAAATGAATGGGCAAATTCATGTTAGTAAGAGTCAATCTGGATGCTGTAAGTCTCAAAAAAAAAAAAAATATTTCTGTCAACTATGAAGTTTGGCATCAAAATATAATATTTCATCTTAACACTGTAATTTGTGACACTACCCCAGAAAGCCTGATTTGGGGAAGATGTCCACAGCACACAGAGGTGAATGACTAATCCATTCCTGCCCAAACTGTCTCTTATCCGGTCCAGGTCATTTGTGCTGCCCAGTTGCCTCATGAGCTCTATCAGGCATAAAAAATGGATATTCAACAGCACTGGTATCACAATTTTATAATCTTTTCATTATTTAGACATTTCCCTTTTTCTAATTTATTTTATGTGCCTTGCAAACATTTATTATGGAAAGAAAGCATTTTAAATAATCTTTTTAAATCAACCCCTTATATATCCCATACACCGGCAGGCTCTTTCCTGTCTCTTCCTTTCCCAGCTCTTCAGTGCAGATGTGCTGTGCTGTTGGCAGCTGGAAGACCTTTATCCTGCAACTCATTCTTCCTAACATTGACAAAAACCATGAGAGTGATTCCCAGTATCTCTCACTGGGAAGGTGCTTCCTGCCAGTGCCATCACCCAGATGGGTGTTGTTTCCTCTGGTTCAGTCTTTGCAGAGCAGCAAGGTGGAGAACAGGCAGTGCATGGGTGGGATCAGGTCCTGGATGGCTGGATGGTGGGATCAGGTCCCACCCAGTTGGATGGTGTGATTGGATCCTGGCTGGATGGAAGGTGGGATCAGATCCTGGCTGGTTGGCTGGTGGGATTGGTTCCTGGCTGGTGGGATCAGATCCTGGCCAGTTGGATGGTGGGATTGGATCCTGGCTGGAAGGAAGGTGGGATCAGGTCCTGGCTGGCTGGACAGTGGGATTAGGTCCTGGCTGGACTCATGTGGTTGCAGCTGCTCTGGCCACTTTGCGGGGACTTCCAGAAAATGGGAAAAGCTGGGCACCACAAGAGGCTGAGAATGGGTGTAGGCCAGTTGATTGCTGTGATTTTTGATCTATGGATAACTACATTTTCTATCACGTGCTAGCATAATGAATTTATTCTTAGTGATGGGTCATTTTGTCTCCTTTGTGAAGTCTATAGATTGCAGGATGACAAACCTGGGGAGTAACAAGAAAGACTCTGCTGCCTTTTGCTTTTCTTCCCTCCATCCAGTCCTGTTCCTGTTTATCCCCCTCCTTGGCTCAGTGTTTGTCCCTCTGTATCTCCTTCCCTGCAGCAGCTGCCACTTCCCAGCTGATCCCTCCTTCTTGTCACTAAAATGCCCAGTCACGCCATTATGAATATTAAAATTCGGCCATTAACAGTGCAGTGGGGTGGGGTGCGAGGAGCTCCTACCTCCCAGCTTGCTGCACCACCCTGCCAGCAGATTCGGGAAGGCAACACCGCACTGGTTTATCCTGGTTCTCTTCCCAACCCTGACAACTGGTTATAACTGGTTGAGCGATGGCTGGAGTTCAGCACAATTCAGATGCCTCAGACAGTTCGTATAAACATCATTCCTTCTTAGAGGTCCCGTTGGAAGAAGTGTCTGTTGGGCACTTAGTGAATTACAGGCTTAAGAAACAACCTGGCAATGTTGGAGACCTCGAACCAGACGCAAAACTTCCACTAATGCAGCCCTTAGTGTCTTAAGTAGGTACTTGGCTGCCAATCAGTTTCAGGCAGGCTGTAAAGGGACTTTCTAAAAAAAACCATCTGACTGTGGACCAGCATCCCTGTTTGTTTCATCTTGATTTGGAGTGGTTAACTAGGAATTTGCAAAGGAAATGAATAAGGGGACCAGCTTCTTCCATTTAAAAGGCTTGTCTAAGTAGAACCAAGCGACAAAGGAATTCAGTGTAAGGTTTGCAATTTTTGTCACTCTTGTCTAACCAGATTTACATCGTCAGAAACAAAACAAACAAACAAACCCCCCCAAACCAACATGAGACAGCACGAGTGTTTTAGAACGTGTGCATTACAAGTGATACAGAATATGTATTTATGATTCAAATTTTTAAACAGCTGAAAAATAAATATGCAAAGTAGATTCTTCTGTTTGCAGATGGTAATCCTGCCACACTGATTTTGCTCAGCTGTCTGATTTTTCAACGTCTGCATTCCTGATTCCCAGGGTTGCTGATTAAGAAATAAAATACGAGTCACGGTACACAGTTACCTTCCACACATCTGAAAGGGTAACTCAGTGGCTGAAAACAGATTATTAGAGGCTGATCCCTTCCTGCTGAATTCAACGCAATGTCAGGGGATTGGGGGAAAAAAGATTTAAAAATCCCTTCCCTGCTCTGTCCTTCATTTTTACAGCTGTAGGAGAAGGGTTCCTGCCAGCTCTTGCAGATCAGTGCGGTTCTCTGGGGGTCTCTGCAGGCAGGGACGGCCGGCGGGCAGCACGCTGCATGGCGAGGTGCGGCGCATCCCTTTCCCTCCCTCTCCCGAGGATGACTCAGTCGGTTATTAAAAATTTCCAGCTTCCAGCTAAAAATGGCATCAGAAGCAGTGCCCCGGAGGGAAGAGGGGGAGACGTGAGAAATGCGTTCTGTTCCTGTCTCTGCTTCCTAACACACACACACACACGCGCGCACACACACACACACACACACACACGTGCATGATGTACAGCTCGTCTGGGAAAAGTTTATTTTGCAATAAGAAGGGTTAGTATTCTCCTAAAGGCTTTTGCGAAGACTGGATCCAATTTTCGGAGCCTGTTGCCAATATTTGTGAGTCATTTCCTTGGAATCCTACCTTTGGTGTTTATTTCCCTTAGAAGGAAACTTGTAAAAGAATAATAATAGCTCTCATTCTTCATGGAAAGTAGCATACAGCAAAGTGGGAGACAAATCGCTCTTTGTTCCAAAACACTTTTTTGTTTGTTTTGTTTACTTTCTTCAGCAGACGCAAAGTGAAGGCGGCAACATAATTAACCCCATAAACCATCTAATTTATGGTGCTGGTGACATGCGTGCGCTGCTGCACTGGAGTGAAAGTTAAGTGGGGAAGCAGTTTTAATTGGTACCTGGTTTAAAGAAGAAGTGACGGGAGCTGCCTTGTGATTTGGGAAGCCGCCTCGTGTACCAGAAGGGCTTTGCTTTCTCAGCCCGTCCCGACTGCTGGGACCCCTTTTCCTCTCTGACTTCAGTCCCAATAACGACGTCTAGCACCTTTTCAGTGTCAAACCCCATTGCCAAGGTTAACCAAGCAGAAACATTGTCAGTTATGGTTTGCAGTAATAGGAGCACCTTTTACCCCCAGGATACTGAAGTGTTTTGCAAACTCAGCTCCCACTGAGCTGAGTGGATCCTGGATGGAGCTTTCAATGTCTAGCAGGGCCAGGCAGCCACCAGCGGGGTGGAGGCAGAGAGCACGTGAGACATTTTGGCTAAGAACACTAAAAAAAATATTTATGCTTACTGAAATAAATACCATGGGGCTTTATTGTTCTCCCAGAGCAGGCAGGCAAAGCAGCCTTAAATTTGCTTGCATTTTCATAGTTTTGCACAAATTCTGTGAAAAACTCTGTTAGAACCACCATTTTTAAGAGTTCATTGCATATAGGCTACCAAGAGTACTGATAGGTTACATAGACCCCTAAAGAAGTAAAAAACCCTTTTCTGTTGGTGTATAAACCTCCTCTAGTTCTGCTTCACAGAAACAAGAAGTAGGAGAAAGTACAACTGTTAAGAATTCAAAAGCACGTCTTCATTTTTCATTTTTTCTTTCGAAAAAATGCTGTTAAGAAATCAGGGGACTCTGACAAACAGGGGCAAAGTAACTCTGAAAAGTCTTTATAGCAAGAATTCAACTTAAAAGAATTAAAAGGAAAAAAATAGCATGTAGGGATTAGGAAAGATAGAAATATTTGCTTGGAATTCTGTCTTGAGAAAGAGACACTCTAGCGTCTGGAGCTGTATAATCTAAATTAGGAAAGAAGTGAAGATACCCTTGAAACACTTTCAGGGAAGGGCTGTATCTGGACAGAGAAAGCAGTTTCTCATTTCAAGTTAATTCATTTTCCACCAACCAGTAAGTCCAGCTCTAGAAAAAGAAGGAAAAAAAAAAAAATAGGCAAAAATTAGAAAAAAAACACACAACAGTGGATTCCTTGAAATTCCTTGAAATGAGGGCCAAGAAATACAGGGAAAAATCACTAGACTTGGCAGGTCTATAGTTTATCTATACCTCTGAAGGATGAAGAGCTGAATTGACCCCCTTGGCACGCAGACCTGTTGTTCTACCAGTCTAGTTATTTCAGCCAGACTTAACCCTTGTATCATGCTTATGTTAGAGGGTGTTATACGTGTTTCTGACAGGAGGTACAGCTGAAGGAACAGAAAATCACCATTGCCTGGGGCCCATGCTGTCTTGGTGACACTTGTCCTCATTGCCCTCCTCCCTGCAGTCCCTGGCTCTGACTCAACGTCTCCCTCACTGCAGACCATGGACCACTCTGCACTGGTGCGACGAGGCACTGCCATTCTTCTCAGCTGTTTTATACCAACAAGAGAAGGAGGAGATCACTCTCTCTGTCTGCTCCCAACCCATGGCTCTGGCTTTTGAAATTGAGTTTTCAGTTTAAATCCAGCATGGCCAGTTCTAGATGCTTTCCCACGCCTTGCAGCCTTGCTGCTTGCCTTGCCTCTAGGGCCCTGAGCACAGGGATGGTCTTTGACTCTTGGGATTGGGCTGCCCCATTGTGCTGTGATTCAGTGTCCCCTCTGTTCCCACTGCTTCATTCATACTACAACTCTGTGCATATCTATCCAGACAATAAACATTTTAACCATGGCCCTCGTTATCTCCCATCTCTGTAACTTCCTCCTCCTTGAACTGGTGACATATCAGATAGTTTGATCTTTTAAACACAAGTTCCCAATATCCTCTTCCCTGTCCCCTGCTGTGGTCAGAGCCAATCCACCTCTCGCCTTTCCTCCATGTTTGCCTGCATCTCGTCTTTTATTTTCATGTGCTAAATTGTCACAGTTCCACCTCAGCTGCCATCGCTCCATCACTGTTTCTACTGCATGGCTCTGCTATCTTTGCCGGTGATGTTGGTGTCCTCATGTGTTTATCTGCTTTTATGGTCAAGCCTTTATGCCCTTTTCCATGATGCTCTTGCCCGCAGGATGCTCTGCCTACCTCAGCTAAGCTGGCGATACCAAATTTTGTTGCAGCAACCACGAAGAGTAGAGAGTTTACAATGAGGTTTGCCTGGAATTGTTTACATGTGATATAGTTGGTCTTTTTTGGTTTTCATACATGTATACCGGTCTGGGTTTGTGATTGTGCCTTTCTTCGGCTGTCACTTGCTTTCTTGGGCTGCAGGTCTGCACAATCTGCACGCAGTGGGATCACTGACGGATTCTGCGGAGTCAATTTTCTATGATGCCAGTAAGGTAACAGCTACCAGTGTGATGTCAATTTTGCTTTCCGAGCACTGCGATCCAGGTGTTAACAATGGTGTAGTACAGTACAAACGCTGTTGTCTCCACCGATCAGGTTGTTGTGTAATGGAAACACTCCAGAATATATGGCAGAAACTGAAACTGCTGCAGTACACGGGTACAAATCCAGGAGTTAAGAATGGAATGGCCATCTTAAGTCTATCCCTTTGTATTTATTGATCTTGGTAAGACCTGCAGCATTATTGTCACAGGCATTTTATATTTACGTTTAGGTTTTTAGAGGCATTCTGGAACTGTATAAAGAGCCCTTTTCACTGACATCACATCAGGCTTGTTATAATGTGAATGGCATCATTACGGTTCTCTCATTAACATCATAATGGCTCTGGAGGAACAGTGAGTGAAAACCCCAGCAAATGGAGTAGTGTAGCAATGTATAGTTGTTTTACTGTGTAAAACTGCATATGGAAAAAGTTTGACATTTTAACCTTTAGGCTGCTGTAGATGCCTCAGGGTGTCCTTGCACTGCATGCATTTGGCTGACAAAATGGAAAAATTGTGGTAGTCTAAGGATGCAGGGCTGGGTTCAATAAAGCACTGTGCTGGCTTCCATGCCACTGAAGCCCACACAAGGCTCCCAAATGGATTTTTCAAAATTGAATCCAGCCCTAAGTGTCAACCTTTTGCTGTAATTTTGTATAGTGAATGTATTGTATACTCAAATGTACATCTTTCATCCTTTATTTCCAGTGGCATTAATGGAAATACAACAATGCGTGTGCTGTACTGCAAAGTCGCATTGAAACAAACAGGATTTTGGATGAAATCCCTCCATTGCATATGATAATGTAATAGAAGTGGGTTTGGCTTATGGCTGGAGGATGATGAGATCTGGTTCTATTTCTGGCTCTGACACCGATTTGCTGCGTGGCTTCTGGCAAGATACTCAGGAGTGGATTTTGCCACCCTTAATGGGGAAAAACAGTAGGTTGGCTCTTTGGGAGCAATGCCAGAAGTCCTTTTTTGTGGAGCTAGGTCTGGTAGCACTTTTTCAGTAAATATCACCTCGTACTTCAGGCGTCCGGTTTTGCTATGTCCACCTTTACCTTCTAGGAGACTGACTCCTCACATGTGCAGAGTACTCACAGCTCTCTTCCCACTCGTTTGCAGCAGCTGGAAATCGGTGCTTCTGAAAATCAAATGGGAACAAATAGCACGCTGAGAGTCACAAACCCTTTCAGCAGACTGGTTCTCAGCTTCTGTGTGCTGAAACAACTCCTTTGCTACAAAATAGGGCTTTTTTTTTGTAGCTGAGTGCCGCCTATACAGCTTTGTAATGCATACTGAGATCTACAAGCTTTGTTTGGGGCTTTGGTTTTCTGGTTGTTTTGGTTTTTGTTTTTTTGTTTTTTGGTGTGGTTTTTTTTTTTTTTTTTTCTCCTAGTGAAGTTCTATTATTTATGCCTTGTTTTTATACAATTTGGAAACATGGAGAACGTGCATGGGCAGTAGCTGTTTATAGAAGTTAACTGGCCTGCCTCTATTAATTTTGCATGTTGTAAATAGCAAAAGCAGTTCATTTACTTTACCGGCTGTCCAGAGAACTCAGTTTTTCAAGATAAATCAGCAGCACTGTGCAGAAGGCATCTCAACACTTCCTTCCTTCCTTCCTTCCTTCCTTCCTTCCTTCCTTCCTTCCTTCCTTCCTTCCTTCCTTCCTTCCTTCCTTCCTTCCTTCCTTCCTTCCTTCCTTCCTTCCTTCCTTCCTTCCTTCCTTCCTTCCTTCCTTCCTTCCTTCCTTCCTTCCTTCCTTCCTTCCTTCCTTCCTTCCTTCCTTCCTTCCTTCCTTCCTTCCTTCCTTCCTGTGTGTTTCTGCTTAAGCACAGAAAGACCTACTTGTGATGAAATATGGTAAGAAAAAAAATGCAGTCAAAATCTCCAACTCTCTTTAAAAAATCCACAAAGAGATGCTGAATTCATTACAAGTAAAGAAATCTGGACTTTTCCAAAGCAGCAGTGAATTTCTTCCAACACTTATTCTCCGAGGACAAACACTGAGTGTTGACATCATGCCAATGTGAGAAGATTGATGTCTCCCTGTGAGTGATTCCTTCGAGCAGATTAATGAGAACAGTCCATGGGTGCTTTCTAATGACAGCCTGATCTTTTCAGCCACAAAATATATGACTTTTTAGCTGGTTCTTGGGCCACTTTTTGGCCCTGCTCTTAGGTCAGCAGACTTGACCCACTTGTTGTTTTGACCAGTCTTTCCATGTGTTGGTACTCAGCTGGTAACAAAAGTTGTGGTGAATAAATTATATATATTGTCTGTGTCATGGATAACTTCCAATGGGAATGTCTAGTGTCTTGTCACTCCATGTGTCATTGTCTCCTTGCTCAGAAAAAGCAAGGTGGCATTAATGGGCTGCTGCAAGAAAATGACTGTGGGCTATATGCAGTGCATAATCGGTAAATTGACTCCGAGGAAGGGGTTTAGGCATCTTTCAGCACAATTGTAGTGAGGTCTGGTGGCTTTTACTCAGACAAACAGCTCGGGGATTTCAGCTGGCTTCCCCTTCACCTCCCATTTTGTGCCCCGATGAGGAGCATGGGGCAGACCCACACATCTAAGGAACAGAGAGCACATGCTGGAAGCCCATTTCTTCATCAAGTAGCAGCCTTGTGCATTCTTCCAGGATTTAAGAAAACAACTGGCAGATGTGAATGATTTATTTTTCCACCCTCTTCTGCTGCGGTTTATTTTTTCCTCTTGTTAGCGAGTGCTCAGCTGCTAACACAAACATTTGCTGAAATTCCACCTGCCCACCTGCAGCCCCTCCTTCTCGCTGCTTGCTCGGGCCCTCGTCTTCCTCCGGGAGGGCTGCACCGAGGGGAAACTACATCCCGCTTTCTTAGAGAGAGGAGGAGGAAGGAGAGGGAGGGGCCAGGCCGTGTCTGGGCGCATTGTTCCACGCTTCTCTGCCAAGAAGTAGGTGACTATGAACTCATCCCTTACCCCTCGCAGAAAGTTTGCTCCCTCCCCTGCCCTCCCCTCCCGCCTGCTGTCGCGGCAGGAGGCAGCTCGCAGCCTGGCGCTGGCCCTGGAGTCCCCGCTCCTGCTTAATATTCCGCCTGCTCCGCCGATGTTGTGCTTGGCTCCGGTGGGACCGCAACTCACGGCTTGAAACCGGAGCCAATTTTCTGTCTTAAGTCTCGCAGTGTTTTGACTGGAGGCAGATCCAGTTCAGTCCGATCGGGGCTAGTGGAAACAACTACCTAAGTCTCTGCTGTCTTGTTTCGTTTGGGAGGGAAGAAAGAAGAAAGGAACGCGATCCCGAACTGCTGGGCGCGCTCTCTCTCACACGCACACCCCGCTGCACACACACACACACGCACCGCAGGCACACACAGACGCGCACACACAGACTCGCACACCCGTCGGTGCCGAGCGCTCTGTGCCAACACCGCCGGGAGAGAATGGGAAGCGAGTGAGCGGATCCGTGCCGGTGTGTGAGCGCCGCTGGGGCTGGGGCGGCGGCGGCAGCGGGGCCGCGGGAGCGGGGCGGGCGCGGGGCCGCTGAGGGGGCGGCGTGGGGGCAACGCGCACGAACTCCCGGTGCCGGGGACCCTGTGCCTTTTGTGGAAGAAGGCTCCAGTCTTTTTCCTGCCGTAAAAAGGAAAAGAAAAAAGTATGTCTGCGTAAGATAGATATGCGTATATTTGTGATATATGTGACTACAGAGGTGTGACTGCCGAGGGGAACAGGAGGCGGAACGCGGCGGGGTGGAGGGGTCAGCTGAAGGGGTGGCGGGCGCTCACCGCGCTGCTTCGCTTCCAGGTGCCGGCGCCCGCGATGACCCTGGTGCTGCCCATGCAGCGGCTGGGCCGCCCCATCGCCGCCGAGGGAGCCGCCGACCTCGCCGCCTACCGCGCCCTCTGGGAGCCGCCCTGCTGCGGCCGCCCCGGCCCCGCCGCCCCGCCGCCCCCGACCCCGCCGGCCCCCGGACCCCCCGCCGCAGGTAGGCACCGCGCCCATCCGCCGCGGGGGCCCCGGGCGGACACCCGGCCCCGCAGCGGCGAGGGGACGGAGGTTTGTCCGCGGAGGGGGGCGGCGGCGGGCCCGGGCTGAAGGCGGGGGCTCTCCCGCGGGGCCGCAGGTGCGCGGGGTTCGGCGGGCGCCGTCGCACCCGGCTTCTCAGGCGCGGGGGATGCGCTGCTGAAGGCAGCTGCCCGGCCGCGGGCAGGAGGGAAAGTTTTCCCGAAGCCGAGCGTCCTGAGGACGGCAGCGGTTTCCCGTGGCTGCCTGTTAAACCAGCTGCCCGAGCCGGGGCGCCTGGCGAGCTCTCCGTTAGGTGAGGGTTTGTTTTCGATCGCTGCAAATGTATTGTGAAAATATGCGGTGGAGTTCTCCTGTAGCGCGAAGGGAAATGAAAAGTATTTTGTTTGGAGAACCTCCGGCAAACCGCATGTCATTTGTCATATCTGATTTATTACCCGCAGGATCACATTACAGGGGAATTTCAAATCCTGTAACAACATCCAAGATCACATACTTTAAAAGGAAATATGTGGAAGAAGAGGATTTTCATCCGCCACTCAGCAGCTGTACACATAAAGTATGTTTTCTAATAGTCATTATTTTTACTCTGAGTTTCAGATGCTTGGTAACACTCGATTGACCCATTTCCAGAAGGCTTAAATACTCATCTGAAATTAGGAGAATGATCCAGCTGTTTGCTCAGAACATACAGTTGTCACATTCATTGTTTTATTGTCATCAAATTGCTTAAGAAGCAAAGGTGTTTATAACAACTGTAAATGGAAGTGCCAATAATAACTTTATTATTCAGATTATTTTGTTCTTAGGTAGTTTATATCATGTTCACAGAAACAGCCTCGTGACAGTGTTTGAACAGCAGAAATGAAGAATATAAATAAAAAGGGTCTGTGATTCTCCACTTCATTCAGAACTTTTTTCAGGGGAGAAAAGAGTAATAGGTTCCATGTACCCTCAATGGGTTACAGATCCTCTAGAAAAACAGATTTGGAAAGTGAGTACAAGCTCCTTCAGTATTTAATCCTGTTTATTGAAAAGGTTATAACTCCAAAAGAACAGATTAGTAAATGAAATAATATATTTTTTTTAAATGAAAGCTGTCAAGGGAGGGATTAGTGCAAATATTTCGTAGGTCAGTGAATACATAAATTTAATTTTTTTTTTCTTTTTTAATGGAAGATTTTGTGCTCTCGTTCATCAAGGGCTTAGTCCTGTAGGGAATTGAATACCTGGAGTGATGTGCTTAAGGATAGCTTGTGCCTTGAGACTCCATCCTTACCTTGCTGGATCATCCCTGGCCTGCGGTAGTCCAGTGCTACCCATGTGCTATTGGCAATAGAGAGGACACAATATAATCCGATTAAAGTACATCTTATGGGAGGCAATGGTACCACAAGAGCCCCAGAGACAGAAAGCTAAAGCAGATCAAGATGCAGAGCAAGTTTATATGTCATCTTTACCCACATCACAGAGGCAGCTATCTGAGATGTGAGGAGAACTAGGTGCCTCATCCCTGCCAGGGACACTGGGCAAGGAGCTCTGCTTGGTGGGATCTTGTTTCCCTGGAGGGATTTCCACAGAGGGTAAGCACACAGTAATGCTGAGCTCACTTCCTGAGGACCTTAGAGTAGCCAAAAGAATTTTCAGCTACAAATAGTGTTGGCTGGAAATAAGTACCTGACCAGGAAGTTGAAAAACTGCCCTGCCATCAGTTCCAGAAGGTGTCCTTTCTGCTGCCAGAGCAATGAATAAGTAGCATTGAGGGTGTCGAGAAATGTGTTCTGGTTAGTGAGCGTGTCTCCCACATGTTGCATCACTAGCTAGCTTTTTTCTTGGCTAGAATGTTAGATTTTTGTATCACTGATTATTCTTCCCCTTTGCAAGGAAAGCAGTTACTTATCTCATTCTAACAGCTTAAAAACCAGTTGTAGAGGTCTTGGTAGGATAGACCTGTCCCAGACGTTGTCTTGAAAAGCTGTACCATGTCAGAAACTCTGGGTCACCAGTTTCTTGTGTTCAGCACAAGTATGTTTTCTACTTTGCAACACTGAGCTCCGGGGAAAGAACATCCACCAGATTTATTTGAATTTCTTACCTCTGCTGGCCATTAAAGAAAGAGTTGCGTTCTGAGATTTCTTGTCCCATAGAGGGTATGCTGGTAGGGCTGAGACCCCCTCTCCAGAGGGCTTGTTGGCAAACATTTGTAGTAGAAAGCCTTTGACAACTTGTTCCTACTGGTGGCCCTCCAGGACATATCTCCAGGAGGATAACGGTTCGCAGAATCACCAAATGTTAGGGATTGGAAGGGACCTCGAAAGATCATCCAGTCCAATCCCCCTGCCGGAGCAGGAACACCCAGATGAGGTTTCACAGGAATGTGTCCAGGTGGGTTTTGAATGTCTCCAGAGAAGGAGACTCCACAACCCCCCTGGGCAGCCTGTTTCAGTGTCTGTTACCCTCACTGAGAAGAAGTTTATTTTCAAATTTAAGTGGAACCTCCTGTGTTCCAGTTTGTACCCATTGCCCCTTGTCCTATCATTGGTTGTCATTGAGAAGAGCCTGGCTCCATCCTCATGACACTCACCCTTTACATATTTCTAAACATAAATGAGGTCATCCCTCAGTCTTCTCTTTTCCAAGCTAAAGAGCCCCAGCTCCCTCAGCCTTTCCTCATAAGGGAGATGCTCCACTCCCTTCATCATCTTTGTTGTCCTGCACTGGACTCTCTCCAGCAGTTCCCTGTCCTTCTGGAACTGAGGGGCCCAGAACTGGACACAATATTCCAGATGCGGTCTCACCAGTTCAAGGCTTACTGGCTTGCTCCAGGCTTTTACAGCTTCACGGACTGTTGCTGCAGTAGGTATAAAGGACGCAAATTAACCTGTAGGCTTAATATAATTTGAAGTGACTCATATATTGTAGAAAATGACGCTCTCCGACAAAGGACAGCTTCAGCTGTGAACTCACATGAAAACACAGCCAATTTTTGTTTTTACGAGGCGCTGTGCTGCTTCTAAACCCTGTAGACAGGACCAGGCTGTGGAAAGAGCTAGAGGGCTGAGGAGAGCTGAATGGATGTGAAAAGCAGCTGTGCTTTAAGCTCTTTCAGTCCTCATAGCTACGACTTCCACTCTGCAAAAATGCTGTAACCATGTGGGAAAGGGAAGAATGATCAAGCCACAGATGGGGGGGATTTAGAGCAGTCTCGCTTTGTGCTGTGCTGCTTTCCTCCTACGCAAACCAAATTCTTACTAAAAATGAAAATTAGTTAATGGTGCTTACAGTAGCATGCCTTCCCCCCCTCTCTTATTTTGATTCCCAGGGTAGCGATTACAGGGCAGAATCCGGGGCCTCCCGAGGGCAGTAACCTGCTTGTGCTGCCAGTGCTGAGAAAGGGAGTCCTGGAAGGACCATGGAAGGGAGAACAAATCTGTGGGCGTCGAGCCAGGATTTCTGCAAATCCCTATCCTCTCTGCATTTCCTGACCTTGTCCCTGCCTATCTGCGTTCCCACCAGTCCTGGAGAGCGCAGGGTGTAGTACACAGGCCAACAGCTGCTCTCCATATGCTGTGATGCTTTGGGATGGCTTTCTCCCTGCCTTCTTCCCCCCATGCGCTTCTGTACACGAGAACAGTATAAGGGACCTTGGCAAATGGAGACCTCCTCGCCGGAGGACCTCTTCAGCTGGCAGTGGATGAAGTTCTCCAATACTTGCTGTGTGAGGCAATGGCTGCTGGTTATGTCTTGGAAACCTTGAGACTGTAGGGGAGAGACCTTCACTTGGCTTCAGAGCTTTGGGGGGGATGATGGAATTAGGTCCATTTACATCAAAAAGTCCTCAGTCATCACTGGAGTAAAACTGCACAACCATTTGAGTTTTAAACACAAGTGCAAATAAAGAGCCAGGTGTGAGGATCTGGATTTCCCTCTCCCATGCTGGATTTGTGCCCTGTGATTGCCTCTGTGTTGTAACACTCAGCTACTTACCTCCTAAACCTGAGTCTATTTTGTGGCTGAGAAAAAGCAGGTTCCCAAGACAGCTTTAGGCACCTCTCAGGAAGAGAATGAGAAAGGTAGTAGCACAGGGGGATTACTTTTCTTAATTTTCTCTCTCCTTGCCTGGAACTAAAGTGCCTGCCTTCAGCTCTATGTCTTTTGTCTTTTGCATTTTCAGACAATCTCCGTGTTTGAGGAGCGGGCCCATATTCTTTACATGTCTTTGGAAAAGCTGAAATTTATTGATGATCCTGAAGTCTACCTGCGGAGATCTGTCCTCATCAACAATCTAATGAAGAGAATCCACGGAGAAATCATCATGCAGAATAACTGGTGCTTCTCCGCCTGCTCCTTTGGTGGCACCTCGCCACAAGAGTGGTTTGTGCCTCAGGACTGCCCATACAGAAAACGCCTTCGGATGGCGAAGGAGGAGTATGAGAAGCTCCACACGTGCTGCTTCTATCAAGAGTGTGGCAGTCACTATTTAAATCTACCTTACTCTGTTAATGCTAGCACAGAAAATACTTCCTCCTCTTCCTCCTCCTCCCCCATTTCTTTGCCAAGCTGTTCCCAGCAGGTGGATTATGACATTGGCAGTGCCCCTTCTTACAGGAGTGATGACCATATCCCTGCTAATGAAATATTCATCGCTAATGCCAGGTCTCACGGTCATCAGGAAAAAGCAAAATTTAATGACGAGAACGGAGGTAATGAACCTGAGCAAGAGAGCGTCGTCCTAAACTGTGAACCTGTAAGAGGCATCCATGTTCTTGAATGTAAAGGCAAATGTTGTGACTATTTTGAGACTGGATGTAATGACAAGAACAACATAAGTGAACCTTGGAAAAAGTCCTTAAGGAAAAAGGAGTCTTTACCAAGTAATAAAACATGCTGCAGCAAAGGAAGTAAAATATGAGGCATCTTTCTTGCTCTGTTGAAGCATGCGCAGCACGTCCATTTGTCTATCAAGATAATTTTTATTTTGAATGGATTTTTTATAGTTTTCTACAAATGATACAATCATGCCACAAACACTATGTGTGGTTTAAATGACTGGAGAGCAGATTGTGTAAGCATCTCTGTGATCTGCATCAGCGGGCTATTTATAAATACGGAGACTTCGTAAAGAATGCAGTTGTGTTAATGCTTAGCACTATAGTCTGTACAGCTATGGTGTAGCTTTCGTTACTGAAAATACCAATCAGCCAGATGGGGAAAACATATCGTTTTATATATCCCCGCCCCCAAGAAGTCTGCCATTAATTAAGAAGAACCTCTGTTATGTTTACCAAGGAATTAGAAGTCTGGTAAGCAAATTGATGCTACCAGCAAGGGTGATGTGCTCCCTGTAACTCAGTATTTGCTCTGACAAAGGACCGTCTTCATGGACTGGGAATAAACTATCCTTACATTTTGTACTGACACTTACGAATTCCTGGATTCAGCGTCTTGCTCAACTGACAAAATAGGACATAGCATAAAGAAATAACCTGTTTCTGGGATCTTAATAAGAAACCCAACATGCAGCTCAAGTACTTGCACGTTTTCACCTTGGCTGTAGTAACTGATGAGGCTTGTTGCTATACAGGGCAGGTTTTTTTTTTTGGTGCCTTACATTTTGTCTTAATTTTTGCCAGTGTGAAAATTAAGTATAAATCAGTGATACAGCAGGGATTTAACCTAAACAGAGAAAAAAAAAACACAAACCACAGGGTGGATCAATATTATTAGGAACCTTTAACCTTTGAAGTACTGAGTTCAACTTCCTATTCAAACATCTCTGTTCTTCCTTTTTGATGCTCAATTGCTTTTTGATTTGCCATCCTTAGGAAGGGATTTAAGAAACAATAGAGAGCTGTCTCTTGTAAACAAGCATTCGATGCTTGAGTGTTTCTATGGCAACTGTCTGTTGCTGGGGCTCTTTTTTTTCCTTCTTCGTATAATGAAGTTCATGAACCAGTGGCATGTTTTATACTTTATTCTGTTTCACATAATTTCTCTCTTTTAGATTGCAAAAGCATGCGGGAGTTTTCTATGACTTTTGCTGTTGATTTAAAAAAGACAAGAAAGCAAAAAGCACAACGTTAATTGATAATGTGGTGATAAACATGATTTTATCTGAATGAATGTAAGGGGTTTAATTTTAAAAAAGAACATTTTGGAGAAATGAGCTGAGATTTCAGTGGCTAAGGACAACATTTAGTCATCCCTAGGTAGACCATTTGCAAAAGTGTGCAGTTTAAATGCCCAGAAGACATTAGTCGGCTTGGACTGAGTATTGAGTCTTAGATCCACCAAATTAATTAGTTCCCACAGTCCCCATAACAACTGGCAGGATATGCTTGGCAAAATAGCCACATCCAAGCCATGCCTGACTCATAATAGCTGCCTGTTTCCCCAGCAGCCTGCATCCAAGTGACATCTTCTCCACTTGGTTCTTGTCCAAAGGCTGACATTCACCTCTGTGCCTGGGGAGCGGCCAGCTCAGTGCAGGGCACGGGGTCCCCGGGGGATACGCCGCCCTGGGCTGTCCCCGGTTTGATGCTCTGGGTCAGAGACCTCCTGCTCTGGGTCTCCCAGGTTCAGCCTGAGTCCTCCCGGGCCATGGTTATTTTGGGTAGCATGTACAATCACATTTGCAAACTGGGTGGTTTTCGTGACTAAGGCACCACCCCCCCCGCCAGCCAAAGTGACCACAGAGATAATATCTAGGATGTAAATCAATGATAACCTTTATGTAGTCAGGCGAGTTGGAACTGACAAGTTTGTAAGGGTTATCATTGTGAAGAACGACAAAGGAAGTATAAATCCCACCTGATTTCTCCAAGAAAGAAGCTTTTTTTATTAATAAAAATAATATTAAATATAGATCTCATTCATACAGTGTATGAGTAGGATCATCATTTAGACATTTGTCCACAAGGACCAATTTTTTAAAAAATCTGATTTTTCTTGTGTTACACCCAGATAGTCTAGTAATGTCTGCTCTTTTCCAATATTTGATAAACACTTGATGTTTTAAGCTTAAATATTAGATGCTTGTATACTAATGTGTTGTTGTAGTAAAGTGAAATTTCCTTGACATATATTTATTAAAATGACCAAAATTCATTTTAATTTTACATTTCCAATGGCTGCTGGGTCCTTTCCCCCATGTTCCCCTCTCTCACCCGTGGAAATGCCATTTAATCAAACTGCTCCCTGCTGAAGAGGTCACGTTGCAGTTGACTGCGCACCTCAAGGTGGGTCCTGGATGTAGCTCAGCCTTCTCACAAGCCTTTAGGACAGTCTGAAGGTGCACTGAGGAGCAACAGACTTCTCTGTGGGTTTGCACGGACAGCCAAGGGTAATGCCAGGCCAGATGCTGCCAAGGCCACAGATCAGCAAATCCCTTGGTGGGGGATGAAAGCTTTTTGACCCTAAGGGGCTGCTTTGCCTTCAGGAGCAAGCCCGCACATATAACCCGTTGCAGAATCTTCTGGGTTGAGTTTGCACCTGCTGAAGTGGTGGGTCAGCAGAACTCTGTCTACTCTGGCCTCTCCAACAGCTTCTTCAATTCCAGGGACACCTAGAGATGAACCTATTACAGCTCTGGGCTGTCTTATTGAGTGTCATCAGAGTATGTAAGGGGTGAATTGTCGTCTGATGAAGGCTGGCCTAAGGATAAGTGGTGTTCTATGCCTTTCTCTGGACCCTGCCTCACAAAATAATAGCAAATACTGAAAGTAGATATAATGGACTCAGGAGTACACTGAGTTCTGTTTGCTTCAGAGGAGACAGAGATGTTACATGTTAGAAAAGAGAGTTGGAAACACCCTTGTCCAGTTGCCAGGAATGTAATAGACCTCAATAGGCTAGCTTGAATGGATCTCATGCTTTACATTTGGTTTGATTTATGGCATGTGAGAGTATAGACCTGATAGGCCCTTACCCCGTTGCGCACTCCAGTACTAAGGACATTTTGCTAGTATCACATATTTTTGAGAAATAGTTATTTTTCCAGGATTATACTCCTGTCTTTTATCTGTATGTCTCATGCATACCTGCTAAATGAATGCTCCTGAACTTGATCTTGACCCACCTGCCTGGAAGAACTGGGCAGAAGAGCTTCTCATTAGGGAGATTGTTTTATTCCCTATCATAAGATATTTCTCTCCTAGAGTGCAAAACTATAAGATACTGTGCCTTTCACCAGGTTCGTAATGGTACTTCAATAATACATGGAAAACAGCAACAGAAAAAGATGTTACTGTTGTCAGGTCTATTTTACTGTCACTAAGAACAGGAGTGTCATTTTACCTTCAGGATTGCTTTCCACCAGGTAATGCTTTTCCCTTGGAAAGGCATAGTTCATTTGCATTGGAAAAATTATGTTCCTTTTTAAAAACATGCAGCATAATATCAATGTGCTTCATATATACTTCTGGTAAAATTTTACTGTTTTTACTGGATTAGCTAATCTGTTGAAACAGCCTAATGCGGTTACTTAAGCATCCCCTGCACTCCAATAGCCTCAGCTAGCACCAATTTGCAATGCCAGCATAGCAGCCAACTCTGCAGAGAAAACAAACACAGGGTGAGACACGGGAATGAAGTGCTTCTTTCAGTCCTGAAGCTGTTACACCCAAAAGCAAAGTTGCGGTAAGGAGATATTTTTCACATTTCATCTTCTTGCGTGCCCTTCATCCTCTTTTTACTGTCGTTTTGGTGGAGGCCACGATACACTGCTCGGGCGGTGCACTGGGTGCCACCACCCTTTGGGTTTGCACAGGGGGAGCGTGGAGCTGGCTCAGAGGTGCTGTGTGATCTGTAGTGGAATGTCAGCAAACTAAGCAGGCTACAGTGCCTCTTGCTGCTTTGTGGCCTTCTGGAGGCCTGGGCCAGGTGTGACCCACCCAGATAAATGGCCTTTCCAGCTGCTCATAGCTCAGATTGCCACTTTGGTAGGAATCTGGTGATTAAAGGGCTCTGGCTGAAGCAGAGACATGAAGGTGACTTCTAGCCCACGTTTGACTCGTGCCCTTTCATTGCCTTCTTGAGATAAAGGCTATACCCAAATGCAATTGCTGCCTACTCATGCCAGGAACCTTGATAAAAGAAGTTTCTTAAGTTTTGTCATGAAAAGAGCCAGTTAGTCACATTATAGAAAGGTTTAAACTGCTGTGGGGTAAAGGATTTCATCTGGCATTTTATTCAGTGAATGCAGCTCTCACAGGGAAGCCTCTAAAAGGGACATAACCTTTTTCACTGCCTGTCGTCTGCTTTGCAGCTTGGAAGAAAGGGGCTGCCCTTGATTTTAGAAGTAACCTTTTGGGCTCCTCAGTACTGGAACAAGTTTTTCTGCAGCTGCACAAAGCACCCCAGAGGCTTTTCCTGGCAGGGTGTGCAGAGCCTGCTAAAAGATTGCAGCCGGGGAAGCACTGCGAAGGATCTTGTTGGAAATGTTGGGAGATGTGAATCTTCCACAAAGCATCCCATGCAACAGCCAAGCCACTCAGTCACAACTACTTGGAATACACAGTAATTTCCTGTGTTTTTTCAATCTCACTTTAACTCCTCTGACAGATGGGGAAAGATGACTAAACCGAGGGAGTTTACAAAAGTTCGTCTTGTGGTGTTTGCAAACTGTCTCTGTGAGGTCCATTTTCTCTAATGTAAACACAGCCGTGGCAGGGTGCCGAGCGCTTTTGCAGCAGTTAATCCTGCTCAGCGTAAGGCTGCTAACGCGAGGTGTAGCCGGCTGGTGGGTCCGCACCGGTGAACCAAGCACAAACCAGCCCTGGGATGATGAGACCTTCACTCCTCTTGCGTCTCCATGGAGAGCATGAAACAAAGCAGCTGTGGCTGTAAGACTAGAATGAATTTGCCATTTCAGGGTCAGTGGCTTTGCGTTGTCAGGGGGCTTAGGGTCAGGTGTGGAAGGTTAGATTAAACACCAGGGAAGTAATCATGTGTAAATGGTTGCATTTGGGGTTATAGTTGGCCTGTTGTTGCTCTCCCTAGTCTTTAAGTCATAGCAAGGAAGTGAGCATGCCCTGGAGAATGTGGAGTTTCAGTTCCTCAGCCTTGCAAAAGTGGTGCAGACTGTAAGGAACACAAAGCTTTCTCACCAGATCCAGCTGAAAGGCCCAGTAGGCGAGTACATTAACTTCCCTCAGTCTCTGTGTTCGAGTTTCCCCCTCTGAGGAATGCCAGGAGTGTGAGAAGTCACAGATGGGTGGTCTGCGTAGACTCAGAGGTATGCACGATGAGAAAAAAAAAAAAGCCAAAACCCAACAAAAACCCCCAGACAGGGAGATACTGAATTTGAAAAATATCTTCTATGCCTAGTAATTCTTCTCAATTAATACAGCATTATTCTCCAATTTACTGCAGATAGCATCTAATCTGTCATACTGGGATTGCAGAAAGGAGATAAATGGTCCGTCTGCTCAAGGTCAGTCCATTTAGTGCTGCCTCCTGCAGAGGTACTTTCCCCATTGAATACCCCACCAGGATCATCCATCTGTGCTGTGGACTGTGGCTGCCTCTTGAAACAACTGGCAGCTCTGGCCACTGTAAAGGAGGTGATGGGATGGCAATGATTGGTGGATGTGTCTCCTCCACGAGACACTGGCCAGTAGCTGTCATGGCTGCGTGTCTCCAGCAAGCTCAGAGGGACCACACAACATCTCTTCCACTGTTCCCTCACCACCTTGTGTTTCCCATATAGCATGAACTACGACGGGTGTCAAATGTTCCAGCAGTTTGCTGGCTGATGGTTCAGAGGCTTTTGCAGACGAATGATGGGGAATCAGACCCTCAGCTGGCATCAGATAACGCTACACCATTGATTTTTGGAGAAGTTGTGCCTGGTGGTTGTATTAGCTGACCATCCACACCTTTGATTATTGTTGGTTTTGTCTTTCCCCTCCTGCTGTCTCATTTTTCTTAATCAGAACAAGTTTCAAATGGTAATTGCTCTCCTCCACCCAAAACAGTGTGGGAGTGGCTACTCCGTATTTACCCCTTTGGTTAGGGAGAGCCTCTGCCAGGGGAGTTGGAGTTGAGCAGCAGATTATTTTCAAATCTGGTTTTATTCCCTGACTCCAAAATAATTTCTGTTTCTAAGTGTATGTGTGAAATCTGTGCTCTATTCCTTCACCAACCTTAAAAACCCTTGTAAATTTTTATTTTTTGCCTCCATCCATTGCTCTTTCATGGTGAAATCCTCTGTACTTATTTCTGTGAGTAGGCCCCATTTACCAGCCACATCGTCTGAGCCATACAGCTGTCATGGGGTCATTTATTCCTTTGAATAAAGTAGTGTGGTTTTGGCTCAAAATGCAATTGCCCTTTATATTAAAAATCATCAGACAGTGCACACACATTAAGTATTGCTACCCTGTAAGTGTAATGTACTTTCAGTATTATGTTTTCCCCAAATTTGTCTTCTGTGAGTCTCAACAAGTACGACCAAAGTGACCTACATTTCTCAGTTCCTATCCATATTATCATTATTATTATTCTAAAAATACAGTTTGACTAATTTTTAAATCTTGAGCAGCTTACATTTTACCTGCAGAGACTGAATACATATTATTCCTTCTTTGACCCTTTCCTCTGCGTGACAGATTGGTTTCTGGTTTACCAGCAGACTAATTAGTGTAATAGTGGCAAATTTCATTCTGTGTTTGCTGTGAGAAGTAAGGTGTGTGGTATTAATGCAATCCTGAAATGTACCTTCATTGCAGAATTGCACCAATACTGAAACTTTTAAATAACCTGTGTAGTCATCACAGTCATGAAGAAAATATTAAAATACAAGTAGGGCATAAGCTAGTGTCAGTTCATTTTCCTTATTCTGCATGCAGGCTGAGACAAGGATTTTTATTGTATGGGTTTATCCAGCCATTGAAAGCATCCGTTTGCTAATTCTGAGGCTTAAAGATGACAGTGGAATGTCAGCCTTTGAGGTATTTCACTAGTGACCATTATAAATAAGAAACCCAACTAACAAGCTTGCCCCGCATTCCCAGTTGTCTTCTGAGTCTCTCAAGCTGCCGGTGGCCCCCACTAGTCCCTTTCCAGCTGCCAAAGCTCCCTTTTCCCTTTGAATATTTCCATGTGCTATCAATAAAATATCTTCCTAGACTCTAGAAACACAGGGACAAGACAAACTCTCTTTTAACTGAGTGTTGACATAAATAATAGAAAAGGCAACCAGGCCGATAATTTTATTCTTTTAATTTTGAGTATATGAAGCCTTTAAAAAATTATTATTTGGAAACTTAATTTTAATTTAAATAATGCAACCACAGCATTTTCTGGCTGTCATGAATCTGACACCCGCACACTAAAAATCCTTCATGATCACATAGCACTACCCTGGTGGGTGCCAAAATCAGAACCTCGGCAGAGCCTCTGAGGTTTGACTGCATGTTTTCCCACACTGCCTCGTTTTTCCCCTTTGCTCAGAAGTGCTGAGAAGATATATGTGGAGGGGGAGGGGACCTGAGAGAAAAATGTAAATCATGGCAACCTGACTGTCAAGAGGGTATCACTTTTTAATTCCTAGCTTGCATTCCCAGCAGCAGCAGAGCTACAATATTAAATTGTTTTGTTTTACCTCTAGGCTTGGTTTACAGGTGCCGGAAGAGATGCAGCCCCAGCCCCTCGAGCACAGAGGTAAGGGACCTTGCAGCAGAAAGCTCGCCTAGAGGTTTTGTTCCCCTTTGATAGGTCGGGCTGGCACTCATTGTGGGAGCAGCTGGGAAGAAATAATTAGCATAACAAAGAGCTATATTATAGTATCGCATTGTGCATTTTGAGCCTTCAGATACCTTGACACGTTCGGTTGCGTGATACATAAATCTGAATTCCAGGTAGAAATGGAAAAAAAACAAAAAAAAACAAAACAAAAACCAGAAAACAAAATGAAAATAAATAGATCATCCCACCTATAAAATGAAAACAATTTGAATGCTTTAATTGCAAATATAGAAATCCTCAGTGTTTTGAGCATAGCAATGCTGCAAGTGCATTAATCTACAACCAGGTGCCAGTAGCCGTTGGCGTGACTGCCCAGCACACATGGTGAAGGAGCACGGTTCTCTCTCGCCAGTGGGGGGGCCTGAGAGGACGCAGGGCAAATTCTTCCCTTGGTGTGGGAGCTGAGTGACTGGGGTGCGTGGGGATCATGGGCTTGGGCCAGCGGAGAGGAGCTGGGTGGACCCAGCCTCCCACTCAGCCGCCTCCTGCCCCTGTGGGCGCAGAGATGGAAGGGCCGTGTGCAGGCGGTGGGTTACCAAGGAGAAAGCTGGGGGTGCAAATGCTTTATGTTTTTCCCTGTTTTCATCGTTGTCCAATAGCAAGGCTGTACTGTGGGGGCACAGGTGATTTTTACTGGTTTAGTTGGCAGGAGGTTCGGAACCCCACAGAAAGCTGCCCTTCCTGCCCGGGTGCCTTCCCCTGGGTGCTCCCAGCATCATCTGCTCTTCTCCCACCTCGGCTCCTGCCCCTTGCCTCAGCTCCTGCCCTGTGGCAGAGGTCAGACAGAGCCTTCTGCACCCTGTGGTGTTTGCAAAACCTTGTGCTTCCTTCCTCGGTTCCCGTGAAATAAGCTGCCACTTACGTGCCTGTGCCCACTTGTGATCTGTTACCCGCTCACAGCAGTGTACCTCTCTGCTCCCTTTTTTTCCTCCTTTTGTCTGGTTTTTTTTTGGCTGAGGAAAATTACCCAGCCCAGGAGTTAAAAGAAATGCAGAGGATGAAGTAGAAGGAGCAAAAATATGCCAGGGAAGGTTTTTCAGAGCTGATCCTCCCCTGGGTCCAACGTCTGTCAGATGCGCTTCCAGCATGGAGCTGCATCATGCTGTCAGAAAGAGGGATTTAAAATCTAACCTGCACATGCAACTCTTTCTGTTGCTGCCTTGGATTAAGAGTCCCTGGCAGGGCAGGAGACTAAATCTCAGTTTAGGAGGGCAGCCCTGCCAGCCCTGCAGGCAGTCGGTATTGCAGTGGGGAGCTGTGTAAGCTCTGTTGTCATCCATGGTGGTGGCCATTTCCGCAAAACCTGAATATACTTCAGCCAGATATTTGTATTCAGCACAATCCTCGTCAAGCAGGGAGATGCAGGTTGAGCAAAGAACACAGCAGATCCTACAGCTCCATCCTGGCTGTGCATGGGATGGGAAAGCTCCTGAGCCCCTAACAGAGATAACTTGGGGGAAGAGCCGGAGGTAGGCATGGGAAGGACAAAACCAGGACATTGCAGTAACATGTTATGGTTCTTAAATGGTTGTGGTAGTTTTAGGAAGCCGTAACTTTCAAACTGTTACTAAATTCACAACGTTGTTTAGGCTTTATGCCTCTGATAGTTATAATAAAATTTATCAGAGAAACATATTTGTCAAACCTAATGAGACTTTTTACATTTAAAACACACTGACATTGTCTTGTGCTTTCCTTTACAAGTAACATCTAAAATAAGAGTTACAGTTGAAAGAGATTCATGAGGAAAAATTACATAGATCTATTCTTTTGTTTACTTTGTGCACTTGACAGCCCCTGTACACAGTCAGGTTCTCTGCTTTGCCTGTACAGTCTGTCAGTCAGTTTTCTGACATTTGTTTGAGCCTTTCACATAGCAGCAGAGAAGACGGAACTGGTTTTCATAAGGAAAATATGTCCATGAAAACACAAAGGGTGCCAATGGATTCAGCGGTAGGGAGTGTTGTTGGGCGATGCTTTGCATTCATTCATTTCAGGAGGGGAAAAAAAACCCCAATGTTTAAACAGACTGTTTCTTTTTACAGCAGAGAATGCTTCTTTGCAGCCCGAGAGCACAAAACGCTACACAAGAGCAGTGATGAAATTTTAAAAAGCAAGAGCTGAAAATGCAAGAATCTCAGGTAAGCTCCTGTCTGGTCTGGGAGCATAGGGCAGTGCCAGCCCACACACTCGCACTTCACTGCCACAGATACTGGGACAGTCGCTTCTGGCCACAGCAAATCTCTTTCTTAGGATCTGCAATGACACTTACTTTGGGTCTTGTGGAGGGACCATCAGGTCTGTTCTCTCTGAGCCTGTTTCTAACATGGCTTCAGAAAATGCGTTGTTCCTTTCTATAATAAACATATAGCTTCACCAACCATGATCATTGCCAGTTTCCGTTTTCTACAGCTCACGGTACTTACATGGAAAAACAGGCTCTGCTACTTCTTTCATCCTCGTTTCACTCTTTCGTAAGAAGTGCGGTCAATTTAAGCAAAACATACCAGACTTAGCAGAGGATGGGTGCATAATCCGCTCTGCTGCACCTCCAGTGAGATCGGTAACTCTGCACAGGAGCAGAACCCTTGGTAAGACTCATTGGAAGGGATCTACTGGGCCACATGCCATAGCAGGACACCCTCCTCCTCCCCGAGCTGGACTGAGGAAACAGAAATCAAGCAGGATTGAGAAGTTTTGGGGATCAATGAGAGCTGCTGGCTGCAGTGCTTTAAATACTTGATGCTTGCCAGACCCACTGTGCTTCCTTTGGTCCAAAAGTATACTGCTGAGGTCTGTAAGACATAACCTTCCTCGAGAAACAGCAGAAGATTAGAAAGATCAGAAAGCTCTGCGTGTGAACTTTTGTAGCTGTATCTGTATGCAGCTTCTGACATCTTTGAGGAATGGCAAATATTTTGAAGTGTTTGGTGACAGTCAAATCTGCACAGTATGAAGGACCTCGATGCCCCAGCCCTGTGCGTGACTAAGTGGTCTTCTCCAGCTGTCCATTTGTCCTTGCATTTGTCCTGGGTTTCAACTTCCCTGGGTCATGCAGATTCTGCTTGAAAGATCTGCTCCTGTTTGAGTGAGACTTATTGGGAAGAAACAGCTGCTTTCATGGCTCTCACATGGTTGTCTGGAGGAGAGCTGCTGTCCTGCTGGGTCTCCCAGAAGTATGGCTACATGGCACCCAAAGGCAACTGCTCTGATGGGAAGATGCACCTTGGGTGCAGCCATCTACTGTAGGTGACCCCATGGGTCAGCCCTCCTGCCCTGCTCTGCTCCTCTAAAAGTGTCTCTGATGCTGAGAGGCTGTTGAAGAGACGTGGCCATGTGCCTTTGAACCTGGGAAACTGGAGGTGACTTGGTGGTGTCTGAACTACAGCCCCAACTCTTTTAATTTTCTTTTTGTTTTGCATGAACACTGCTTTGAGTCAGATTCTTTCAAACTCCACATAGTTGGACAAGAACTGCTGCCAGACCCTCTGCTTTGAAGCAGAAGAGAAACACCTCCATAATTTCCCTAGCCAGTGCCAGAACATGGAAGAAGTCTGCCATGGTGCATGCCCCCATCCTGCTTTGGGGAATCACTCAGAGCTGTTCCTGTTTTGACAGAGCTCATTTACCTTTCCCTAACTGCTGTAATCTCTTAAGAGTGCAATTCAGGTTGTTAATATGAACACCTTCATAAAGAATTTCCATATGCAAATTCCCAGTCTGAACTTTGCTACAATGAAGTCTGTGTTGCTGGAATATATTTCTTTGCATCCACAATAATCTTCTTTTTATCCTCTGTGCACCATACCCTCCTCTACCTGCTCCGAGCCGCTTTTTGCAAGCTGGAAGTTGAGAGCGTGAGTCTAATTTCACCCTTCAGTAAGCAGGGAATTCAGAAAATTCAGAAGTGCTGGGATCAATGCTGGGTGCTCAGTGTAGCTGCTACACTGTTGTTTTCTCTGCAGGGGAATCTGAAGGATGCTCTCCGAGGTCGCTGCCTGCAGCAGCAGCAGCAGGCTGTGTTTGCCGTGCCGGGGGGAGGCTGGGTGCAGCTTGTTGGAACACACGCACATGTGCACACACATACACTGGGCTGTTTCCTGCAGCCGTGGCCTTGTTCAGTCTTGTCTCTGGGCTCTTGAAAGCCAGGGTCATTAGGACTGTTCACTCTGGCATTTGTTCATCCCACATCCTTCTCTGTATTAGACAACGTCTACCTTACAATGTCTGATCCCGATCCAGCAGAAAATATTCCATTAACGTGACTTGAAGAGAGGAATGTGTTTTTCCCGGCCTCAGCCTGTGAAGTTAGTTGCATGGTGCTGCTTTGTACATTATGACCGAATCAAAACTTCCTTTTACTGGCACCAGCTGCAGCACTTTATGCCTAAACCCAGGACACAGAGGAAAAAAAACCTATGGATCCAAGTCAGAGCAGGAACTGACCTCAGGCCATCCATTGGGCCTCAGGTCAAGTCTGCATCCATCTCCTGTCGTACTAAGCTGCCAAAACCAATTATCTCAAAAAAGGCTTTCTTGTATCTTTACATCTCATTAATTGATGGGTCCTGCTCTCTGTCATGCTGGCACCTCATGAAGAGTCAAAAGCGGGAGCAGGAAATTACATGATGAGTCAAACAACAGAAATTCAATGTCATCTGTTCAAAGAAAGGCTAGATTGGTTTAATGGAGGTTGGAAAGGGCATAGCATACATGGAAGCGTGCTATTTACTCTCTGCTGATCTTGATCATGGGAAATTATGGCAAACAGAAAAAGAGGCGTGAATTTACAAAGTGGCATAAGGGCAGAAAACAGCAACACAAAGACACCAGTGGGCAAAAGGACTATTTAAGAATGCTCTTGGCTATAGAATGGAGCAAGATGAAATTAAATACCAAGAAAATATCAGCAAGATCTGCTTGAGTGTGGAACAGCCTCCAGAAAGAAACTGGGAGAGCCTTTGCTTAAGCCACTCAAAACTAGCCTGAACAAGGTGCTGGAAGAGATACACCACACAGAACAACTCTGCAACTGCCATAGGGCTGCAATGATCTAATAGTTCTTTCACACCTTTAATCTCTGTGATCCTGCAGTTAATCATCATACATTCATTGTGAAATCTCTGCTCAAACCATTTGTTAAGCCTCTATCTAACTAGTGAAATTGTATATTCTCTAGAAAGGACAAACCTAGGAGTTTTAATCCAAAATTAAGCCAGCAGCGGGTTTGAAGCCGTGATTTTGCAGGCAGAAATTTGGACCCAGGTCCAAACTTCGTATCTCAACAATGGGTAGATCTGAAACTCAGCTTCTTTGTTTCTTCATTGTGCTGCTGTAGAAGCTGCTGCCAAGAGATTTAGATAGTGAATCAGAGACAAGTTATTTTCCAGCGATGTGGCAGTGACTAGCAACTACAAATAGCATTGGACCTCTTGAATGTAAGGGCATGAAGGGAGGCTGTTTTTTCCTTACACTATTTTTGCGGTCATCCTCCCTCACCATTTCTTTACAAGCCCAGAGGTTGGGACTTGAGTGCAATGAAAACAGAGGTGGCAAGAAGAGAGTCCAGATCATCTGCATGATAAAGCTGCCTTCCTGGAGCTACAAGAAGCACTTCCTTCAGTTTGTGAGCTGCAAAGCATCGAGGTGGCAGGAGCAGCTGCCATCTAGAAATTTGTTTTTGTCACTCTGAATGATTATTATAGACCTGTTAGCAACCCCCTGGCACTATGTAGGCTTGCACAGCAATTACTTTTGCAATTACTTCTACATCACCCTGCTGGGTGTAAACTTTAAGAATATCCCAGAAATAATGTTGTGGTTTGGGTTGATGTGTTCCCAAGCAATGAACTGTCAGATGAGCTGTGGCCTGTTGTGCTTCCTGAGTTATGGAGCAGGTGCAAAGGAAAGCAAATAGCACCGGTGCCCTTCCTCTTGAGCAAAAACTCATTGCTGGATATTGTCTGTAAATCAGAGAACGTGGTGATGGCAGAAGGGCCACCAGCGGTGGGCTGGAAGGACACAGAGAGAGGGGAGAAATGTGCTGTAACTGAGTCATGAATTGAAATATATTTCTCTGAAATTCGCTGCCTCCCTCTGACTCCAGTCACGGACAAGCAGTTTCTCGTTAGAATTTCGATCTCCCTCTTTTATTCCACCAACAGTCCACATCATTCTTCCTTTGGTTTCCTTTAAACTGGTCTTCTCCTTGATGGTGCTTTTCTGTATGTATGGACCGGTCTTTATGGAGCTGCAGAAGCAGAGAGGCCTGCCCTGCTCTTACCTAACTACAACTTTCTGAACATTTTTATTAATAATTCCCTTTTTCTTGCCACATTACCTAAGGGTCCTGAAAACAAACTCGGTAACTCTCACTTCCCTTGCACACTTAGTATTCCATGCTCACTCCATGCAGCGCAGATAAAAGAAGTCAGATTTTTGCATGAAAGTTGATACTTTTTTCTGTGCTTTCTGCAATGAATATGACAGGATATGGTTCAAGAATGCACTAATGTCTTGACAATTTTTGCATCCAGATTATGCACATTAGTAACATGAGCAGTTCCTGGGTATGAATAGATGAGCTGCTTATGGGATTTTTTGCTGTGTCAAGCATGGGAAGCAGGTGAAGCTGGAGGAACTGGAAGGAAGCAGTTTTGCTCACAAAGACTGTCATTCTGAGTTTGGATGTTCTTTTTTCACCCAGAAACTCCTTCATGATCTGAAGTTTGCTAGTGGGTTTTGTACGTGAGTTTATTTTCTTCCCAGTATTACTTTTGGGGTGCGAAGGGAAGGCTTGGAGGAGCTGAGGCAGTTGGGTCTTGGGAAACAGTGCAATGCTGGTAATACTATCCACCCTCCCTTCTGCAGATCAGCTGATAAAAGGCTAGAAAGAAGCTCTGCAACAAAGAAGAAAGAAAGAAAAAAAAAAGAATTAAGAACTTTGCCTTACCCAGCCTTAATGATGGCCCAGAACATTTACTGGGCAGGCCAGATGACCCATTAAAAAACCACAATTCAGTTATGCCTTGAAATAGAGTAAACTGAGATCAGCAATAAAGCAGCTTTTGTACAAGTTGGGAGGATGCTGTAACATGCCAGGGTATTTTGCTAGTAGTGCCTTTCAGAGGCTGTGTTATGGCAAGTTACATTTTGCCTGGGCTATGTCCAGAGATGATTTTTCCTTTTGCGTTTCTTCTTTTTCTATTAATAAATTTTCTGCTGCATTCAGCCACGAATGAGAAGCAGTTTATGTGCTTGCCTGGCATTCTTAAGCAGTGGAATTGGAAGTCAAGCTACAAGAGTTGTAGGTAGAAAGGGCAGAGGAGTGTGTTAATGTAGTAATGCTGTGTCTGCCAAGAGATACACTGCCTAGCAAAAGCTATGAGCTAGAAAATACCCCAATATTTTGTACTAGCTTTCTTAGCATCCTCAAAGAGGGATGTCTTTTCACCATCTTTCCAGTTGTGTTCTGGATTACTAAACTGTGTCTTTCCTGCTTTATTTAATGATCCTTACCTTCAGTGGACTTTTCTTGGACTGCTTCAGGAAAGAGCCTGTCCTATTTTAGAATGCTGCCTTTGGGCAGGAGGCAGGGATAGCCTTGCCCTTGCACATAACTATTATAACTTCTCAACCCACAAATTCAGCCTCAGGATGAGCGCATGTTGAAGTGGGGCTCTGTGTCCAGGGCATTCCTCGAACAATGGCCCAATTCATCAGGAAACATCATGAGCACCAGGTCTGGACCACGGTGTCAGGGTAGCTCTGTTCTCTTCTTGTCCTCCTCTTTCTTCTTTCTCTGCTGTGGTTCATCCAGTCTATGAATGTGGTAGCTTGACAGTGGCCAGTTTCCAGATGTCCATGCAACCGCTTTCACATTCCCCCTCCTTAACAGTTGGTCGGGGGAGAAAATAATCTGAAGAAAAGCTCATGGGTCAAGATAAGGACAGGGAGATCACTTGTCAGTTACTGTTACAGGCAAAAGAGACTCAACTTCGGGAAAACAAATTTACTGCCAACTAAAATAGACTGGATAGTGAGAAAAAAAAAAAAGATAAAATGGCACCTTTCCTCCCTCCTTTTCTTCATGCTCAGTTTCATTCCCAACTCCTCTACCTCCTGCAGGGGATTGGGCATAGGGGTTTTGGTCAGTCCATGATGGGTCCTCTCTGCCTCTGCTTTGTCTTCACACTGTTCCCCTGCTCTAGCATGGGTCCCCTCCATGGGCTGCAGTCCTTCACGACCTTTGCTGTGGTGTCTCCTCAAGCTGCAGAGAGACAACCTGCACGCCTATGGTCATCTCTAGGGGGGAATCTCTGCTCTGGCACCGACAGTACCTCCTCCTCCCTTTTCACTGCCCTGGGTGTCTGCACGGCTCTTTCACATGCTTTTCTTCTGTGCCTGTGTGGTGTTTTGCCATTTTGCACAAGCTTTCCCTGAGGTGCCACCATCTTGGCTGAGGGGCTCAGCTGTGGCCTGTGGTGGGTCTGCTGGAAATGTCTGTGACCAGAGCCAGGTAGCCCCAGCGTCTCCTTACAAAGCTCACCCTGCAGCCCCCCACTGCCAGCACTTGGGCAGGGACACCCAATGCCATGACTTTCACTCAGGTGGTCAGAAAGTTCCTTCTGAGGGGCTGAAGTCAGGTTTTTGCTCTCCATAACCCAGCAGCAATGTGTTGTGGGTGCCTGGGGGCATCGGCCACTGCTCCCAGTGGGTGCTGCTGGCTGAGGGAGCTGTGGATGGAGACACCAAGCACGGCATGTGCCACGGAGGACACTACCAAGGAGGGCTTGTGGTGGAGACAGCCAGGTGTATGGTGACAGGGTGTCTCTGGAGGGAGAGGTGTGTTTGAGGAGAGCTGTGGTGGGCTGTTGATGACATGAACCACGGGGCTGCAACTCCCTTGTGGCACTGGTGCTGCTCCATGGAGTGCATAGAGATGCGAATGCATGAGTGTGTACTATGCCATGACAAAATCATTGCTTTGGCCTCAGAGTGCTTCTGTCTTGAATATTTTTGTTTTTTGCATTTTAAGGCTTCATTACAGACTGAGGACCTTTGTTGCTTGTGTGCGTGGGTCTGGGTCAGACATCTTCCTTTAGAAGACACAATGTGCCATCAAGTAACTCCCTGTGCAGCACTTGCTGTTGGCCAAGCGTGGCCAATGCCGTTGCACCCTTTGGAAGGGTGATGCTCGGTGGGGATTTCTCAGAGCTGAGAGGAAAGAGGTGAGGGTGTTTTTTTTCTCCCTTGGGCTGCAAAGATGGCAGCAAGAGAGAAGTTCTTGAACGGGAGAAGTATTTCAGGGAAAGGTGGAGAGGAGGCATGTGCAGCTGGAAAAAGGCTGGGGCTGAGGCTTTTTGGATTTCCTGATGCTGTGGGATGTGGGAAGCACCGTGGGTGACAGACTTGGACAGAGGCGAGGAAACAGCCCAGCGTGTGGTGGGCACCGGCCCAGGAGAAGCGTCAGCCGCCCTTCTGTGGGAAGCGGTCCTCCCCTTGCCAGGCAGGCTCTGCCGCTCTGCAGGGCCTGTGCCGTCCTTCTAATGCCGCAGGGCAGTCTCCTGTCCCCCATTTGCAGCCCAGGACGGCCTGGCCAGCCAAATCGAGGGGCTACTAGCCAGCCTGGGGTTGGCATGCACACCCAGGCAGCGCTGCTTGCCTGGCTGCAGGACCTGAAATCAGTGTTTGCCAGTGTGTCTTCTGACTGTGTTTTATCTAGGAAACCCAGAGCTTCAGCTCTTTTCTAATCAAGAATTCATCAAGACAACTGCAGTTGAGCATGCTTTAAAGTAACAAGCTAATACGGGCTCCTGTTGAAGTTTTACTTTTGCAGACGGTTATGTTTTGTAACAGATACCAGCATGAACCAAGCTCCTAGATCCAAATACCTCCCAGCTTTTAGATCTGTGTGTTCAGAACACTTCTGCTTAATCATTAGTGAACCAGAATATTAAATGGCAACAAAGTGTGGCCATGAGCTAGAGATTTTGTTAGTAAGGTTTAACCTTTGCAGTTTCAGAGCCAAAGCTTTGCATAAAGGAGAAATTCTAGGGTAAATGTAAATAACACACATGTCTGGAGGATTAGCTGTCTCTTGTCCAGAAATGCCACACCTTGTAATTAAAGAAGAGGCTGTTAGTATGTGACACAGGAATGCAGAGGGTGTGGACCATCTCAGATTTACAGGCTATCACGTTTATGAAAGAGATGAAATGCTGTTTAGTGTTACAAAGGTGGTAAGACCTTTGTTCAGTGTTGCCCCAAAAATCTGGCAAGCGTCTAGTGGGAAAACACTTTGCAAGTAAGATCTTGCTAGAAAAAAGAATCTGCAGGAAAAGATCAGTAGGGAAACTCCAGTAGCTTCTGAAATGACTGTTTTTCTTCATGCACTGCAACATGATAATGGTGTCTCGGCTGAATGTGAATGTGTGTGTGCAAGTTGCCTACTGTGAACTGGAAAGTTTGACTGAATATTTTAATTTAACTTTAGAAGTATCCATTAAAATAAATTTGCGTGAGTGAACTTTAGTGCCAAAAAAGTGCAACAAAAGCATTTCAGTATGTGAAAAACAGTATCTGTGAAGAAGATCTGGATGCAAGCACAGGGCTGAGGAAATTATTTTGGTTGTGTCCTTTCCAGTGAATTGCTATACCTCAGGATATTTATAGCTGTGTAGAATAATGAATATTAACACTTGTCATCTCACATCCAAAGTGTCATGTTAAAAAAGGGATTTGAACTCTAGAGATTAATGCGGTGAAAATTATGACATTTGGCTCAATGAAAGAAAAGCTTTGAGTTAACCATAAAAGACTCAAATGGATCCAAACTCAAGGATAACCTGTTTTTTTTTTTTTTCTTTTAAATTTCTCTCCAGACTACCATGGTGACTCTGTGCTCCATGCCTTTGTGTCCATGTCTCAGATCTGAGTAAGGCTGCCTCCAAGACTCCTCTACAGGTCAGTCATAACACTAGTCTCTAAATCTAGTGAGTGTTGCCTTGATTTTCATACTCATGATTGGGCTAGAGAAGGCACCTGAATCAAATGCACTAACAGGGCACTAGAAAATTAATCAGAGACATCCTCTTGCACAGCCGTGCTCACTAGAAGTTTGCATCAGGTCTCCTGCAATGATGGCAAACTAGAGACTTGATTACCTGACTCTCCTGCCGTGTGAATATGTTGTTTTTTTCATTCTTTTGCATGGACAAGCATTTTACTTTTCTGAAAGAATCGCAGAAATCCCCTCCTCTCAAGGCAATTTGACTTCTAATGGGAAAAAGAAACATTAGTTACAGTGCTCTGAGTGAAAGGGAAAGCAGCTGATTCGGATATCTGGAGTCTGGAGGGCACCATTGTAATTCAAAGCTTGACCTCCAGTTGGATGGTGTTTCCTTTCCGTGCTAGGACTGGATTTGGTTGTGTCTTTACAGATGCACCATTGTGAGGCCAGATTTTGCCCAGCTGCTCCATGGGTACACAAAGAGCTGAGAAAGCTGCAGGGAGCCTCTTCGTTGTGTGTTCCTGGACAGCAGCCAACCCACCATCAAAGGTTGCTCATTCCTTGAAAAAGCACAGGGCTCACTTCCCACCCCCCCAGCAATACCATGATTGAAAGGTGTCCGAAGAGAGATGGGAAGGGTATTTCCAGTGTCTCAGTTTGTGGGACAGTGTGTACAAGGTGGGCTGGACAGGTAAATCTGCAGTGACAGAGAAGATAAGCAACGCCTAAATGGAAGGGTACAGAAAACAGTCTCTCAGGGACAAGATGTAAGGCATGATAGAGCTTTTAATGGGCAAGCTGTCATCAAATTTCCTGTAGTCTTTAGCAGTGTGTTTCAGTATGCCTCTGATTGATTTTTACATGCATTTGCAAAAACTCCTGAAACTGATCTGTGCTCTGGCCTGCCTCTGACCAGCACAATTCTGTGTGTGAGTGTCTGTTAGTTTGCATCAAATACAGCCTAATTCTTATGTAAAAATTCCATGGGAAAATCCAGGAATGACTGCATAACTGATTTGGTATGGCACTGGGCTTTAATTGTTTTCAGATTTCAATTTTCAAGGCCAAGAAACCAAAACCCTAAATAATGTTTCGTTTCTATCCCTTTGCAAACTGAGTCTCTGTGGAACACACAACTGTAGCACTCCACACTGTATATAGAAAAGCACTCTCAGTGTCCTGCAGATGTCTGCTCAGTAGCTTCCATATGGCAAATTACTTGTTATTGGACCAGACTCGGCTCATGCTTGTGCAATTCTGTTGCAGTTGGCAAGGAGGTAAGGCAATCACAGCTCGGTCTGGCCCGTTGGGTCAAATAAAGTCTCTGCACACTCAAGTAGGGGTTTCAAGCTGAATAATGTTGCTTGAACAATTTCCAGCCCTCACTCACACTGGTGCAGCCTTTTAGAGCACTTGAAAGGCTCATGGGTCTAGTAATAGGTGAAGAGTTCTTTGCCACCTGAGTGCTGGGCGTGGGTGGAAACTCTTGGATATTCCTGGCACCTGAGGAGCCTTTATTGGCCCAGTGCAATAAACTGGTGGTCTTAGTGAGGCCAAAGACCAGATAATTATAGAAACAGAATCTTCTTCCAGAAACTGTTCTCTCTGTCAAGGCTGAAATATTTTGGCAGGGGCAGTTTCCTCAGTGCCTCTCAAGTGCTGTATTTTTTGTGGCTTAAGAGAATGCTGCATTCACTCGGGGTTTCGAGCCACCAAAGTCCATTCTGTTTTCTATTTATAATATTTTCCATGTTGGTGTTGAGGTTTTTTTTGTGAGACTTCTGTGTGTATGTCTGAAACAAAGACCAAAATTTGAATTTAGACTCTGCAACCCAGTCTTGCCAGTACTGGTGTCTGTGCAGCCTGGCTCTGTGCCCACCTGGTTTTGTGTTATGTTAGTGGCACTACAATATGAGGAGGATATGTTTTATGATGGTGTTGAGTGATAGCTGGAAATTGTTTCTTACATTTGAAACTTCATTTTGAGATATTTTTTAATGAAAATGTGCTGGCTTCAGCTGAGTTGCACCTGCGTAGATCAGGTCAGGTCCAGCCTAACCAACGTAAGCTCATGAGAGCCCACCTGAGGATACCTAAGCTTTAAAGATCCCTCTTATTTAATCAAAAGCTTTGCAGTAAATAGAATTTTTTTCCAACTAGAAAAGCTGAGTTTGACCTAAAGTTTTCAGATAGGTGCTGCAGTTAACGAAGAGTTCAAGCAAGGCATTAGGGCACTGGAAAAATAAGGAAGAAATTCAGTGATCCTAACTTGTCTGCTTTTGCAATAAAAACAGTGGGGACACATAAATGAGAAAGTTTGCTCTTTCAGCTACCTTGTTTTGGCTTGAAATTTGCAAATCATATTTGTAGCTCCGCTTATTTGGAAACAGCAGGAAACTCCAGTCTAGTTACGAAGAGACACTCGCCATCTGCAGTCTAGCAGTTCTTGCCAACTATATGTTTGGGACACAGCAGTCTAGGCAAAAGTGGTATCATCTGACCCTAATATATCTATTTCTCAGTTTATGGTGTTCTAAGCATGTCAACAGAGCAGCTCTCAAACTGGGCGCATTTTGAAAGGAGTAAATTATAGCACTAATCTAATGACTGATTTTGTTTTTCTGACCTACTTAATTAGAAAAGTGTCTAAAAATGGAAATGCTGTTTGGCTTAATGTGAAGACAGAGCTGGCTTCCCCCCCTGACAACATCTGTGTCCAGAAAGGAAGAAAAATCCTGTTTTGACTGGCCTTCCTCCACTAGTCTTTTAATTTTTTTTTTTTTTTATTTCTTGTCTAAAGCAAAGTAAGTTACATAAACATTCCACCTCTTTCCATAAATTGGCTGCAGTTTCTGAACAATAGAGTTACTGTGAAGAGAAGAAAACCACAGACACACCCCACAACTGTTGGTCACACAGCCAAAGAGAACTAAAGACACATTCTTTGAAAGTACCAAAAAGGAAATCCATGGTCTTAAGGCAAGACCTTTTATGTTATGTTTGGAAATGTTTCTCATTTCTCTCTTTCTTCCCCCACCCCCGCTTCTTCTTTAGCTTTCTTAGTTCAACATGTTTGAGGGAGTGAAATGGCTCTAGACAGAACTTTATTCTTTGTGGAGATGTGTTGATAGTATTTGTCAGTACTCACTAACCTGAGACTGGATAGTGAAAGAAAACTGAAAAGTGGGATTTTAGAAAGAGGAAAGAAAACTTGTTACTAATAATGCCTTTGAGGCTTCCTCAGTATGAAAAACACTTCACTTGAAAGAAGAGAGAGGCTAAGACAGAAATCTCTGTTTAAAGCTGATGGTTGTCAGTTGTAAAAGTAATAATTCTCTTCAGAGAACAATAAATCTGTAGAAACAATTGTTCGCCTCTCTGAAGCATCTCAACACACTTTCCAAAAGGGAATTCACACCCATGGCAGCCTGTATTCCCCAGCTGGGCAGGCTGCTGCACCAGGAGGTTAGGCGGTCCTGTCAGAGTCACGCTACAGCAATAAATACACCCTGAATTACTCTCCTTCACTGTATCCACCAGCCTGCATAGCCTCCTAAACACAGAATACCAAGCGGTTTGGCACTGTCTGTCAGTATTCCCTCTTGGAAGCTCTGGGATTATGATCTCTGAAAGGCAAAGTTGCCGCTGATCTTGGAGTTAAGCAAGCGTAAAGTCAGCAGAATCCTGCAGGCACCAGGAGCGCACAACAAAGCCGTGCCCATAAATTAGCGACGAGGTGTCTACTCGCCTCCTGCTCACTGGTATGCGCTGCGGGTATCACAGCAGCCCTGCACGCAGCTGTAAAACCCAGCTGCTCTCCAGCCAGCCGTAGGGGTCGGCGGAGCTTGCCGCTCACCCATCGCAGCAGCCCACGCTCAGGTGTCCCCCTGGCAGAGCCACCCCGCTGTTCTGGGGGCCGCCGGGGCTCCCCGCTGTGTGCCAGCCCTACCGTCACAGCTCTTTGCACCTCCATCTCTTGCTCCGGAGCAAGTCACAAGAAATATTCAAATTATCTGCGAGGAGTGTGCTTGCGTTTCTGAGTGCATCTCTGTGTATGTTAGTAAACATTGCTTTGTCCAGGAAAGCAGCAGAAGCAAGTAAATGTTATACTGTGTAAGGAAGAAAACAATGAAAATAGCTGTTTCATCAAAGTAAAGGCAGAAAGCATGTTCACTTTTCTTTAAAAAAAAAAAAAATCAGAATAAACCTCAAATGCAAAGAAATAAAGAAAGGCTTCTGAAAACCGAAGGTGAATTTTTTAGAACCTCTCATGGTTCTCTGAAATTTTATTCTGCAGTTGCAACTTGCAGTTGTTTCCGTCACGGCATTACTGAGACTTCTAGACAGGGTCTAGCCCCTCTAAGATGTACAGTGTACATAAGCTGCTTCCAGGCCTCCAGCCTGAGGCAGAACACAAATGAAGGAGGAGAAAAATGAAGAATTATAATCACTTGCATGCTATTAAGCCCGGATATAGCCAGAAGCTAATCTGGTTTTAGACCCCACAGTGGCTGGTAGGTGCAGTACACAGCCTGTGGACTGAAAAAGGTTAATTTTTTTCCTTTTGCCTGCCAAATCATTTCTCTACTCCACCCTTGGTGTCCAGTTTTCCAATCCCTGAGTCAGTGTCTGAAGTCAAAACAACCAGCTGGGCCTCACTAAACCTTTCACTGTGGGAAAGCTCAGCTCAAAATGGCTGCATTGTTTCTCTGTAATCTTATCCTCAGTGTTTAATATCCTCAGCAATTCACAGAATTTTCAGGATTGTGTTTTGGTCCTATGGGAAATGCTGACCTAAATGGTGTGAAGTTTTTGCTCTTATGTTATAAGGGAAAATATTCTGAAAAAGTAAACTATCCATTTACTATCTCTGTTGATATATTTTACCTACTACTTTGAGCAGAAAGCTGAAGGATTGAACTATATACACCTTTTTTTCAAATTAATTCCTTAAACAGAATCTGATGACCTGCTAAGATGAAAGACATGACACTGGATGTGTACCTGTCATAAAGAATGTGTCATAGTAACATCTGCTAATGGAGAATAGTTTGTCCAAAGATTTTCAAACTGCCTTACAATATTACTCATGGGAAAAGCATGCGGTATCTATTAATGTCTAAAGATCCTTATATAGGAAAAAGAAAAAAAACATATTAAGAGTAGGATTACAGGGCACAGGATGAATCTGAGAATAAGAAGACATATTAATTTGGGGGATGTTGTGTTGTAGCAGCATTTCCAAAGATTTTAGTATTAAGTACAACAAACAAAGGCCATTTTTGAAATAAACACAGGAGGATCTCCAAATGTAAATAGATAGAAAATGTGGCACTTCAAAATGAGCAGTGCGTTAGATTTTGAAGGCTGGGAGGAAGTTGCTGTATTTGCTGTGCGTCGGGCAAACAAGCATGCCTCCCACTGCAGCGTCTGTTTTAGTGGGGCCAGCCGGTCTCACGGATGCATTGTTGGAGCAGGTGTCAGGGCAGGTCTTGCAGGCTGACCTCAGCTTTGGCAAAAAAAACCAACCCAAAACAGAGGAGTATCCTGTTAGTACGGTCATATTCTCAGCTGTGAGCTGAAGGCAAAAAATCCTCCTTTTGGTGACCAGGTTTAAATATCAGGCCAATATTGTGACAAGGTCTTTGATGTCAGTTGCATGGTGAGGACCTGTTCATGTACCTGTTGTACAAATTGGGATGGCAGTGGTCAGGCAGGCTGGGAAGCAGAAGCAAGACTTTTCACACCCATGGCAGATGGTTTGGTTGGTTTAAACCATTTGATTCCCTCATTAAAAACATGATGTTGATGCAGTGTCTGTCATCATTGGCTTATAATGATGTAAGAAAATAATCTACTGGAGAAACTCTGAAAGCTCTGGAGCTTCCTGGTCATTACAAATGGGCAAGTGCTGCAGGAGACTGAGCCTTAGAGCAGACAGCTGCAGCCTTCTGCTGCTGGACCTTGACCCCCAGTCCATGCCTGTTTCCATCCTGTTCCATAGCCTTGCTCTTATATGTGGTCTTCTTTTAGAGGTAAGCGTTTTTTGTTTATGGGGCATGTAGATGTCTTTAATTTAACAGTGTTCATTTTTAATCTAGCTGTGGGAATGAGAGCCTACATCTTGAGATATTTGATGACTAGGTATTGTTCTGTGTGCTTGCTTGGAGGATTAGGCAAGAAGCATCACTCATGCACAGTGTATGTACTTGTGTGCAAATTAGGTTTCTGCTGTTAAACATATGACTGTGAAAGACTTGGTCCACCCTTTTAGGGTTATTTTTCCCTTTAGGGAAAGGAATCCATTTTAGAAAACATACATATCAGATGTACAGTTCAAGTTTCCACTTTTACTTAGTTTACGTGAAAAATCACCCCTGACTTATTCCGCTGCAATTCAGTGTTTGCACAGTTGTCTTCCCCATTGCTTGTGACGTGATCCCTCCTCATCAGCGTGGAATTCAAAAAATCAGTTTTGTTACAATTGCATAAAAAAAGACTGTTGCGATTGTGACCACAGCAAATTATACCAAAAGATCTGTTGCTAATCTAGATGAGAATGTCAAATCCCTTCGACAGTGATTTGCTTTGGCATTGTCCATGGCGCTGTCCCTGGGCTCCATGTGAGGAACATGCAGGTGCTGTGCAGGCAATACTTGGGCTTTTGGCTTTCTTAGGAACAGTCTGCCAGACAGATCACAGGGATTGTGCAACTGAGAATTCGAACTGATTAGACATGTGTTTTTAAGTGAAATTGGAAATGAGGAGATCAGTGAAGACAGATGCTGCATTATGTATAAAAATCTGCAACTTGGTTAAACAGCGTTTCACATGACAATATGTCCTTATAGTGATCTTAATAGAGGGCAACTTTCCCTTCTGTTGACTTTTCCTACTTTTCCTGTTATTTGTACTGTAATAGCGCTGACCCTTCTTACTGTCCAAATCCAAGCAGGTGTCATAACAAGGCCTAATAGTTCATAACAAGGCTCTATCAGCTAGAGTAATCCTTAAATCTAAGTAGCTCACCATAAAAACTTGTCTACTGGCACAGCTGACACAAAGTCACAAGCTCAAGGGCATGATCCACCATGGGGATATGTGAGGTAACTGGGCACACTGCACGGAATAGGAAGGACATTGTGTGATGATCTTAGGGCCATTATGCTACTGAGAGACATACTTGAGATCATTGCTTACAGTCAAAGCAGATTGGCATTTGTACTGCTTTACAGCTTCTCATTCTAAAAAAACCCACACCTTTCCTAGTGTAAAGTTGCAGCCTGGTAGAAAAATATTCACGTAGTTACAAGCAAACATCCGTACCTTTTAAAAAATCGCTGTATGTATAATAGATTGTGGGCCAGTCTCATGTGGCTACCTGAAATCCTGACACCAAAGGCGCAAGAGATGTACTCCCAAGAGAATCAGAAACGTTTTTTTTTTAGCTAAGTTACACACAAATATACTTACATAGTTCACAATTCCATTAAATCTTTATTCCATTTCCTTGTTAGTTGGACCAGGCAAGTGTGCGATACTCTCAGCTGTACTGTGGTCTGCTTGTATTCCTTCCTATGTTAATTTTTCTCCCAGGTATGTTATTTTTGTTAGAGTTTATACTTGTGCTTGTTTAGCTTTAGCAAGAAACGTCAGCTCTTTCTACTTGAAGTCCCAAGTCATGCACTTCTACTGTTTTTCCTCAGACCAAAACATAATCTTTATAAACCTTACTACTTTCTACAGCAACAAAAACATGTTGTATTTTCCAGTAAAATGTCTCAGGTGCCAAGCACAACCCAACTGGCAGTCTGAAGAATCTGTCTCCCAAAAAGGTTGGTGCAAACATGTGTGCAAACATGAGCTGTTTTTCTAAAGGCACTTGCCAGAGCCCTTCTGACACACCAAGCTTAGAAAAATATTTGGCATTGAGCCCTTCTTCCAGAATTTCTCCATTTGTAGACAGTGGAAAATGCTGCCTTTTCATGTATTCAGATCTTCTGGGTCAGCGCATAAGCAGAGACTTCTATCTTTAGTTCAGCAATGGCTGGCAAATGCACCCTCTCTTTAAACTTTTACTCACGATGCAATTATTTGTTCAGTTGGTCCGTGTCAGTCTCCTATATTCTCCACTGATGTAAGAGGATATTTTCTAGGGCAGGAGCAATAAGATGGATGAGATCTTTTGGCTTTTTTCTTTACCCTGGGAGGAATATGGTCCCTTGCACCTCCAACTTGCCAGTGCCCCTGTGACAAGGGATTTATGACATTCCACAGGAGAGATCATATACCTCTGCATAAAAACCATATGCCACATGCTGTGAACAGGTTTAAAGACTGAGAATGAGGATTTCTGAAAGCCAAGTAGACATGAAGGCTCATGGAGATGAGGGAAGAAACGAACTAAGCTTACTCTTTTGTGCCACTAAGCTATCTCAGCTGTTTGGCTGTATTCTTGGTGTCTCTGTTCCTTCCCATCTGGCTTACAGGTCTTCCTCTAGACTTCCTGTAAAATTTCATCACTTACCTATTATACACTATATCACACTATGTGGGCTTTTCCTGTATTGCAAAGTGAGGATTTATTAAATAAGCATGGTACAAATTCTGAAGCCGGTCAGGGTATGTCCACATTAAACTGGTAAGCAGGTCGGTAGAGCAACCTAAATCCATGAGAAGTCATCTCCAAATGTGCTTTCCAGGCATATCTCAGTTCTGAACTACAACAGATACCACTTGTTTTTATGACTCCTTCATGAACAATGCAGCGTTGGTCTCTGTTAGAAGCCATGGCCCCAGCATGTAGACTCGCTGATTAGACTAAGACTAGGTAAAACCCAAATAGTATTTGTGAGTTTTTCCTAGTTTCGTCTTTTGTTCCTCACATTTAAGTTAATACAGAAGTTAGGATGAAAAACCTGACTGGTTTATTTCTGCAGAAGCCAGGGTGCAACATCAATGATCTTTTATAGCTGAAATCTTTACACAAAGCAACACCTTTCTAGCAGCTCACCACCTTTTCCTGGCAGAAACAGGTGACCAAGAAATGCAAAGAAAAAAATAATTTGGGGTTAAGTTCCAATTAACAATTTCCTAAACAAGCCATTTATAACTGAAGCTACTTTATAGTTACTGTAAGTCATATCTGTTTATACATTCCACATGCACTGGGGGCAATTTATTCCATTGCTTAAGTGTCAATCAGTTTTTAATTACAACACTTGAATCTTAACAACATTTGTAGGGTCAAGTGAGGCTGCAAATATTTCATCAAAATCCTTGATGTTGTAACTGTCCAGCTACTATATAAATAGGTCAAGGTCCAAAGGCTTTGCTGCATCACTACCCAACTAACAAAACCAAGGACATTTTTCTGTACAGAAGGTAAATCTTCATATCTACTCATGCCAGCTAATAAGGAAGGCTCCCTTATCAAAAGGCTCCTTTATCAATTAGACTCTCAGGGATTCTTTTTTTTTTTTTATTTTTTTTTTTTTAATTGTCGCAATTGCCCATTGCCTCAAATGCTCAACTCTAGACTACATGGAGGCCAGGTCTGCTAACATATGTTATGCTCATCACAGTGATTTATTACACAGGCAGGTAGCAGCATACTCTGTTGTAGGCAAATCCTACAAACTTGTCCCATTAACATAATTTCTGGGTAACAGCAGAAATAATTACTCAAAGTCAGAGTTATTACTGTGTGTTCTGACTGATAGTTTATTAAATGAATAGAAAGGGGTGTGTTTTTTTTTTTCTTTTGTTTTTGTGTGTGTGGTTTTGTTGTTTTTTTTTTTTTTCTTTCACTTGTGGCTGATAATGAAATGCAGTGTCATCCTGAAGGGTCTCTTCGTAGCTATGTAAAATCATATGAAGTTGTGAGACACGGTCCTTCCCTCCTTCTGATTTACACATGCCTATCATTTCTGGCAGCTGTTTGTCTCATTTGTTCCTACAAATCTACAAGGATGGGGATTGCAGACTCCTTTGGTAACTTGTGCCAGTACTAAGCTACCTCTTTAGCAACTGCCTGCTCCCCACTGCTCTGAAACAGGTTTGGCTCTTCAATTTGTTTGCTCTCCAGACATAGCAGGACACTGGTGACTCATCTTAAAGCATGCAGATAATACGTGCTTCTCAGGGAAGAACATATTTGGATGGACAATCTGTAAAACTGATGTTTCTTCTTTTTTCAATTAAACCGTTTGGCAAAAATAGATATTAACTTTGCTTTCCTGTTAAAAAAAAGCTGTTTAGGAACTCTGTGGGAGCTGACCCCACCCAGCTCACGGTGACCAGCTGGTTGTCAATGACTCTAAGTTCTCCATGGGCCAACTTAGTTTTCATATCCTTGCAACTGTCCTCCCTTGTGTGCTTGTGCTCTCTTGCAAAGAGAGCACAGACGAGTTTTGTCCTTTGTCCCTCCCATGTGGTGGGGCTGGGCTGTGCTTCTCCCAGGGGTGAGAGGACCTTGTGTGGTTATGGACAGGATAGCCCTCCCAGACAAAAGAATTCTTTGCAATTCATAACAGGAACATAAAATAGAGCATAAGAGAAGAAGCAGCAAAAAGAAAGACAAGCTCTGTGTGCCTGCCATTTTGTTTAGCAACAAACAGGGACTGGCTGTTTCACGCAGCTCAGCAGGAATCTGTGTTTCTCATCTGTTTCCCATAGTAGTCCCATAGTCTGTCAACTACCAGATCCTTAAAAAGAAAGTAACCTTTGTCCCTTTGTTTCAATTTCAGGGTCCTTTGTTATATCCTGAGTGTGAAAATGGGCATTTTTGGCTTTTACCTGGAAACGCAAACGAACAAAAAACGAAACCAAAACTTTCCCGGAAATTAAACTGCCACAACTAGAGGATGTCTGGAATTTTTTAAAAATGGTCTTCATATATGGATTGTTATATGACCATATTTTAAAAGTATTTTCTTTTAATAAACTCATTTTTTTATATGGAAGGGATACTCAAAACTCTCAGTAGGCTAAAATTCACTCATATTTTGTCACAACTGGCTGAAGTAAAATTCAAGTTCCTACAAAATACCATTTTCCGTGGAGACTTCTCTCTGTCACTGGCAGCTAAATAAGCAAGAGACAAAACAAGTGCTTCAAATAAACTTGTTTGGGGGTTCTCTCCACAGGCAACGTGAAATACAATGGGCTTGGGAATTTCGTGTTAATTCCTCTTAGAATAAGCATGGTAGAACCATGTGTCACTTAGCAAAGTAGGAATTTCCCAAAGTGCAAATACGCTTCCTGACATCCCCCAGTGAAACTGAAAGCCACAGGAGAGGGAGAAGCAGCGTGGTTGGCGGTGAGGAACCAGGCAACACGCGGCCTCCCTTGCCCCACGTGGCAGTGCTGGAGGGGCGGCCCAGGATGAGGGTGCCCAGCAGCCCCCAGCAGAATCATCCTTTCCTGGTTTTATTAAAAACAAGTTTCTCTTTTAGTGAATTTCCCTGTCAGCTGAAGTGTCCTTACTAACTGCTTTCCTGAAAACCAGATACATGTTTTGGTAGACATAGCAATGGTATGCAAGGTCGCTAAACTGATAAGGATGGATGCGCATCCTGCGAGAGGGGCAATGAGAAGTAGTGAACTGAAACTGACCAACTAAGTATTCCATCCCATTCACATAATACTTCATATAAAAGTGAGAGATCACAAGGATCTTGTCCCTTTTCCTCATGGCTGGTGTTAGGAGACGACCTTGCGAGTCAGCCCTGTGAGCTGAGGCCTAGTGAGAGACTGAATCCAGCTCCGGTTGGCTGCAGAGTCCAGTCCAAGATTTCGGGTGCCAGCCCTACATCTGCTGGAGCAGTTGCCGGGATTTTCAAGATTGGTTTAGTATATTTTGTATTATTTTCTCTATTTTTATTAGTAGCATTAGTAACACAGTTTTAGTTTTTCCAACTGTCTTCTCTCTGTCCTTCTTTCCTTCCCAATCGCCTGTCCTTAGTGGGAAGCGGGGAGAGGGAGGGGCTGAGGGGGGAAAAGGGGCAGAGGAGGTTAACAATACATCTGCCATGGTTTTATTGTCACCCCACAATCAAATCTCGACACATCCCCAGGGCCACCAAGATGGGGCATTGGGGTGACATATCAGCCCCAACAGTTGCAGCTCAAGGCGATGCAAGGGGTGGCTCACTGAAATGTGTGTGTGGAGCTTGGATGTCATTGCAAGTGGCATCTCCCACAGCACTCGCAGACTGCGGCAGAGGTGGTGGGGGCATGTTGGGCTGCTTGACATTACTCCTGATCCCCGCTGGCCAGGATGGCTGCAAGCAGGGGAGAGAGAGGAAAGGAACCTTGAGTCCTTCTGGGCACTGAGCCTGTGGCAGGAACGAAAGGGCAGGGCTGCATTTGGCAGCACCCAGAAGGGACAGTGTAGCGAGAAGCCTCCATGGCAGCACTGCCGAGTGACGCTGCCCGAGGGACCGTGCCATGCTGGGGGGAGAGTCCTCTCTGGAGACTGGAATGGAAAAATGAGAGAGGAAGGAAAAAGAGAGATTTTTGGTACAAAATGGAGAGAATCTAGGTTGAGAGGGTGTCTCCTGTGAAAATGGGTAGTGTAATGAGAGAGGAGGGAGTCACTTTAACTGAAGAAGCAGCTGCAACAAGGGTGTGATGAAAGAGAGTAAATCCAAACCAGAGGTCTCGCTGACAAACCTCGATCCTCCTCAGGCATCTGATCTTTTTTCTTTGCAGACCTGAGCACTTAAGGGCCTTCTGTAAAGAAAGAGCCATTTCCATTTTTCTGGAGATGAGTTTGGTATTTGCAGGGAAAGAGACGTCTCAAAACATTTATGGTGGTGTCTGTTTGTTCACTTGTTTTTCCCAGCAGGGTTGCAGTTTCCATTGTTACATGCTGCATTTAGGGTTTGTGATCTATGGCAGTTGTACAGTTTTACTCCAGCAGAATTTTATTCAAATATCAGATGATACTTTAACTTAATGGACATGTTCAAAATCCTTGAAGTATTTTTCCCCTGTCTCTTAAACTGACATTGCCATGCACATGTGTATCCTGTGTATCTTGCCATGTATAAGCTTTTCCTGTTCCTTCATGTGTATGCTGATGATATACTATGATTGCATGTTCTGATAAGATACTGGAATAATAAAAACACATTTTTTGTTTTTCTTTCATTCTTAGAAAGAACCACACTCTGTTAGGAAAGATGTTGAGAGCTTATTCTTTACTGCAGCTAGTCCTTCCAGGCATTTATGTTACAATATCGTCAGTTCTTGGATGACATTCCCTTCAGTCAAGCTACAAGCTTGCCTTTCTAAATTTATAGCTTGCTCAGTGAATACAGTCTCTGGTAGCAATCCACCAGTTGGCAAGTTTGTTGGAGGTGTGATGTTATCGGCAGTTCAGTTTCATGATTTTCCACGTGCTGCAATACTGTACAAGAAAAGCAAAACAGCAGGGGAAGCGTGCATGTTAGGGAGGATAACAGCATAGCAGAAAGCTGCCTGAATCTCAAACAAGTGGGAATTCTATATGATAACATGGGATTACAGTGGATTTGCAACCAGGACACTGGCTTTTACTAAGTCGGTGGATCAAAGCTTTTTCTCTGCATTGTCAGCTGGTTGAGTGATGTTTGCCTGCTTCATTTCAGATGGGAGGCTGGAAGTCGGTGTAGGACATTGCCTGCAAAATCTTGTAAAGTGACAGTGACTGCAAATCATGGCGCTAAAGGAAGGGAACTGTATGCATGCTCTTTTTCTGCTGTCAGGTAGAGAGAGGCTCTGTGGGGACAGCATAGAGCTGGGAGGCATGGCATGTGTATGCTGGGTCCTGCTCCTAGCTCCATACTGCTGTTTTTGGGGGTGTACCTATACCATGAGGCCTCATATTAAAGCACAGACTGTTAATATTCATGTCATAGTCCTCTGAGGTACTCATCCAAAAGGGAGTTGTCACTAGAGCACCCCGTCGTCCACCCAGTATGGCTAGGATTTATGGGGAAATCTTCACCATCAACCCTGTACAAGGAGGTCCGTGCGCCTTTTCATTCTCAGTTTCCCAGGACAGAATAGTCATTTTTATCCCATTTCTGAACTCTGGAAAGTTAAACTAAATGAACAATACAAAACTAAAATACAGAATTGCATTATTGCCAAGTTGTGCCTTTAATTTCAGAGCTGCATGCTGTGGCAGACTGTGACTGCTTTTTTGTCCAAAAACTTAGATTTAGGAGGCAAAATAGTGAGTATGGATCCAGCATAGCAAGGACCTAGAGGCCAGTGGCATTGATGTCACATTCACTTTGCCTCTATAAGAAAATGAATTAAGTTTCACAAAGGCAGAAAAGTGAAGGACTGAACTGACGAATGAAACCAGGATGAAAGGCAGTTGCACATTTTCTTATATTGGCTGTAATTCCCATTGGGTAAAAGATGGGCCATGTTCTCTCCCCTTTGATCCTAGGAACAACTGTAGTGAGTCAGACCAGAGGTTTGCCTGTTCCAATGTCTCATGTGTGATATGGTCTACTGGCAGAGCCCTGGGTAAAAAGTTTAAATACCAGACAAGCACAGAGTCTTGTTTCTCTTCAGTGCACTTTTCCAGTTTCAGGAAGTCTGCAGGTAGGGGTTTCATCAGCCAGAGATTTTATCCACATCTCCATGCTGAATAGGTTCTCATGGCACTTTGCAGGGCCCAAAGTCGCTTACACGAAGCTGTCTTTGCTCTTGAGAACAGGACATGAACAGGCTGTAGAAATATAAATGACTGGTCCACCAAGAGCTGGTATTTACTAGCTCTGTGTTGTGGAAATGAGTTTCAGTTTTTCAGTGTTCCTCATGACTCCTACAGATGCAAGAAGAGAATCGGGCTCTTTTAGTGTATTGTATATTGCTTAACAGGCAATGCCTGTGCACACAGCAAAAACTTCAGATTTAGCATATGCTGTCAAAAGCTATTAGCCTCCACCTGTTAATCACATTTTTTTTCCCAGAAACTAAATTAAAATGAAAAGCTCCTGAAGACTTCATAGGAAGTTTGCAATTCATATGAAATGAGGATGAAGTGCGCTTTACATCATTTTCTAAATGGCAGCTTGTGGCATTTCTTCTGACCAAGGATTCAATGGAAGAAAAAATATGCAAAGGAAACAACACTGCAGGAGTATCCAGGGTACTGAGTATGCATGTACAAAACATCTTACCAGAAGTATATCTGCTTAGTCCATTTACCCGTTCCAAAGGGAGAAACTCTAACTGCTTTTGGTGGAATAGTCAAATAATTCCGTCAAACCAAATACAAGGAGAAACAACATTTTGTATTCCTTAATTACACTAACTTTCCTTTTGGCTGCATGTTATACATAATTCTGCACGTGCTCCCCTCCCAAAAAAATGAGGTAATCCTACCTGCACCCCAAAGCCCCCCACACTCTGCTATGGGTCTTTTTCCAAATCATAAACTCTTCAGGTGACTCTAAGGGGACTGCTCATACACTGTTATTATCACAGTACAGGAGCTCACTGTGCTTGTACCCTTGCCAATATCCCAGAGATTTTCTTTCAAATCAGATTGTGTGATCAAATCCCGTTAAAAATCCTCAGCCTCTATATAAGCATGAACATTGTTCAGGTTTGAAATATAATTTGGTCCTTTATAGAAAAGCAGAATTTTCAGAAGAAATATGATGCTATGATCTAATTATTTAGGTTCACTGTTTTTGTAAAACATAAAAAATTGGCAGTATCCTCTCTTTGATAATCCTTTCTCGGAAAAACTAAGCTTCTTAATAAATCTTGGTAGCCATGGATGGAAATCCACCAACTGCAACAGTGTTTATTGACCTTTCCAAGGTGTTAGATTTGATTAGACTTTCATTACTACAACTGTATATAAATTAGTCAAGTCAGCTCTTTTCTGTGTTTTCACTGATGAGGTTCTCAGCTTCTTTAGCCTTGACGGGTTCTTCAGTCTAAAGGACATGTTCGTGCTACAGTCTGCAGTGTGTTGTGGAAATACTTCAGCTGACTCAGATACTGGAATCAATTTAATTGCAGTGGCCTGGAGATGAGCAGAGGACTTACCTCACTTCTTGGCAGGCTAATCTGCAGTTTGACTATGCTCATTTAAAGCCAACTTGCCCATTACGCAGGAGGAAGAAATTTTTTACAATGAAGATGGTAAAACACTGGCCCAGGTTGCCCAGAGAGGTGGTGGATGTGCCACCCCTGGAAACATTCAAGGCTGGGCTGGATGGGGCTCTGAGCAACCTGATCTAGTTGAAGATGTCCCTGCTCATTGCAGGAGGTTGGACTAGATGAGCTTTCAAGGTCCCTTCCAACCCAAACTGTTCTATGGTTCTATGATTCTATGATCTCTGCATTAGGCTATGGCTGTAGTGCAGCTGCGCACCTCAGAGGTTTCATGGTGCTTGAGCCTTTGCTCATGTGTTTGTTCAGTAAGCCCACTGAGGGAGCATCTTGCACCAAAGGAAATATGACTGGGGTCTTCACTGTATACTTTTCTGTTTTCTTCTGTGCTTTCAGTGTTATACCAAAAGTGGCTGTAGCCAAGCCCAGAAGGATGTCTGGTTTTCTCCATCTATCTTGTTAGAGTAGTGCAGCTATGGAAACATGGCTACAACATTGAGGAAGTCTTTGTCTATCCAGTTTCAGTCTTTTGGTGGACACGTATATTTCCATACAAAGGGGAGTATGGAGTGGGAATCAGTGAAAAAATATCTGATGTCACACCGAATACAGGTATTCAAACCTTTAGTTTCATAGACATGCTTATTATGAACACTTACCAATCAAATTGCTTATGGTGCCTTTTCAGGATATTTGCTCCCTTAGTAACACTGTCCGAAGTTGTAAGAATACCTTTCCATGTTTAAAAATACTGGGTATAGCCCACACACTTAAATACATACAAATTAGTATTTCCACAACGGTTTATTTAATTCTAGTCATGCAAACATATAGTGTAGTAAGGGCTACCAAATTTTCTAAAGTAGTAAAAATAAAAAGTTTCTGTTAAATTATTTATATTATCAACACAGAACCACAGTACTTTGACAGACATTTTCTTGTTACTGAAAATCTTTATGTGTGGATGTTGGAGAGGGAGCATATATATATATAAAAGTACTCACTAATGTATATTGCTCAGAATGGTGATCATATAATCAGTCCAGTTGGAAAAGGCCCTCAAGATCATCAAGTCCAACCATAACCTAAGTTTAGCACAATGTAGAAGTCCATTTGACATCTCTTTCCCCAGAAGACCATACTCTGAGAACTACTGTGATGTAAGTTCAAAAATCCTCAGAAATTTCTCACAAATCAACCATATGAATGTGTACGTACAGTGTAGATCCCTGTGAGCCATACAGCCTCCCTCAATGCTCCTAACACACCTTGAGACACTCATTTAGATTTTCCTACCTTCTTTCTTGGAGGCTTGTATTAGTGAATTAAATCTGCTGGTATTTGGAATATCATTTTTTCAGACAAGACATTAGGAAAAAGTCCTTTAAGAGGGCATTGTATGTCTGGAAGAGGTTACCCAGAGAGGTGCTGAAATCTGCTTCCCTGAAACTTTTCAAGACTTGACTAGACAAAGCCATGGCTTTGCTAAAATACTGCCTTCCTTTCCACTGGTGTTTTCTGTTTTTCTATGCAAAATACTTTGCTTTTTCCTCAGTGTTTATATACTTGACCAGTGCAGTAATTTAGTCTAATCTTCATTACTCAGACTACAGAACTTCACCAGGAAAGCTGTCTCGTAGTTGACTGACTGTGTACACTGTAAAGAAACAATTCAGTCTTGCTTTAAGGATTTCGGGTGGTAGTTCATGCCCCAGTAATGTGGAGGGTTGACCCAAGAGATAACTATCCTTAGAGCTGCTGATTTGCGATTTGTTACCTGAATTTTTCAGCTTTCAACTTTTGTGAATTTGTTCCTCCAATATCTGATATACTCTTGCTCTGCAATGTTTACAAACAAAATTAAGACATTGTTTAATGCATATAATTCCATTCATTTCTTATTATAACAATCTTCATTTTTTTACCAGATGATTTTAAGCTTGGTACAGGATCTAGGGCTCTGTTATGATCTGTATTGATGGAGGCCTGCAGAAAGGTAACTAAGGGACATTGCTTCTGTCTACCACTCTGGTACAAAGCAGTAGGGCAGAATTCTTGAAAAAAAACATATATGTACATATACATATCTTAAACAGCTGTGCCCTCAGCAGGGTCTTCAGGGTACATTCTTCAGAAAAAATCATCATTAGGTGCATTTTCTTCTACTCAGATTGAGCAAGATTAAATTGTAGTCTATCTATTGGCATTCTCTTTTAGGCCAAAAACTCTTCATAGCAGAGAGTATGACTCTTGTTTACTTAGGAAATCACTTGCTGTCCTTTCAGTTCTTACAAGATAGACACTAAGTGTAGATTGCAGAGGAAAATCTTCAGAATTATTTAGAAAACCATTATTGATTATTATAGATTAGTAAAATCATGCAATAAAAGTGACAGTAGAGAAAACATTTCAGAATGATAAATAGATTTTTTCATTCCCTGTTTGCTCAACCAGTTTAGAGGGGGGATCTTTTTTGTGGCATTTCTTAATCTGCCTGAACCAAAATGTATGTAAACATAATTCCTGATGTGATTTGAGTGATATTGCCAAATATTACGGTTGTGAGGTCTGTCATGGCCTCATCTGAAAACTGGTCAGCTGCGCAGTAGATTCACCCCCAGATTTCTAAAGCTAGGCTTAGGTTTGTTGAGGGTATCTCACACATTTGTTCACCTAAGCTAAAGTGCAGGTCAAAACCAAGGCTACAATAAACCTTTTAAGAAACCTTTTAAGATCCCGTGAGCCACAACAAGCACTTAGACTGACAGGAATCAGCTGTGCCATGAGAAATACTGTGGTGCTGAGGGGGTAAGGACAAATCCGCACATGGATGTGATGCTTTGTTGGGGGGTGGGAATTATACATAAGTTTTCAGAAGATCCCAGTGTTGTGTTGCTGTACCATGATGAAATAATGTAAGCTTGATGTAATGCTTCTGATTAGGTTTTTCACTGGTTAAGCATGCTGTCATTTGATACTCTGATGGAGAGATTTTTGGAGGGGAAGAGTTGAGCCCTGTGAAACCTCAAGGCACTTTCTTTCCACTGTGAGTAGCTCAGTTAAGCTCTTATTAAACTCAGCTTTTTCTAATTTTGTAATTCACCTCCAGACTTTTGCTTTTGCTCCAAAAACAATATTAGCTGTAGATGTTTGTCTGTGTTTGTGGTGTGGGCTGTTTCATTGCTTTTTGTTGTCTGGATTACCCTTTTCTACAGTCAGGTATCAATTAAATATTTGGTCTTTCTTTGGCTATAAAATAGGTTGCTAGTCATCAGGCTGACAGTTTTGAATTCAGGTTTTAACTGAGGTTTACTACTGAAAAACATGTATATGCATTTAGATACATGGGAAGTAACATGTTCCTATTATAACTTTTGTTTACAGAGAATGATCCATAAGCTGTAAAAGGTTTCTGGCATTGAAAACAAACTTAGTTGAAGTGAATTCCCTTCAGTATCCACCAGAATGTGCTTCACTTTTCCTGGAAAAAGCCTTTTTCAAGTTAGCTGCTCAAAATGTAGCAAGTGGTGAATTGCAGATAGCAAACTGGGCGTTTGTTTGAGTTCATGCTTCTTACGGCAGTTTTCTGGAAAGTGTTTGTGCTTAGGCTTTTAATAAACTCCCTCTAGAGATCAATTACCGTGATTTGTCTAGTTACCATGGATAAGAGGTTTTAGGGGGTTGTTGTTGAAATGCTGTGTTAAACTGTACAAGGATGCTTTTACTCAGACAGAATGAAAAGAGAACGGGAAACAGAACATAGCATTTCTAAGGAAAAACAATGATTGAAATAGTCTTAGTAAAAGGACTCAGCAACATTATCAGGTCTTGTAAGACAGTTTTGTCTGTGTGGTTTAGGCTTGTTCACAGGTAGCTCAGAATGTAGGTCAGCAGGAGGAGACTTGTAGGAAGGAGGATAAGCACCGATAAGTTAATACCCTTGACAAAGTTTTCTCACTATAAGGTTTCAGTATAATGAAAACCAGGTTAGCATTTGAGGAAAAGCTCCATGAAATGGAGTAATGGAATTAGCTTTTATGTTTTTCCAGGAACCTAAACCACATTTCCTGTCACAACTGTATATTATTAATACAAGGCATCTGCTAAACTGGAGCTGCCCTAAAATGTGCACAAATATCGCGTCTGGTTGAAATAATTTTTTTTTTTACATTTGTGGTGAAAAACTAAAGCAAGATGCTGCCTCAGCCCATCATAAAAAAAAAAAAAAAAAAGAGTATAATTTGGAATACAGCAAGTTTTCAGCATGGTCTCGCACATAGATAATATAGTTCTGTTAATGTAGCAGCCAGGACTGTTACTGCCTGCGTTTTTATGTCTTGCTTCCCTTTCATTTTGTATTCTGTGGTTGCAGCAATTAGTTTCCAGTCACAGAGGGAAATGAGCAACTATCTTGAAACTCACTTTCCCAGCCCCCTGTCCTTTAGAACTGGGAGTAGAAAGTTGCTTGTTTTCTGATTTTTGGGGAGGAGGGGGGTGGAGGATGTGAGACAAAAGTCATCTTTTCTTACATTGTAACCAGCCTCTGAAAGCTTAAGGCAAAGGGCCCAAAGTCTGATAATGAAGTAATTTCCCAGGAGACTAATGCCCTACCCAGACGTTTTTCCACATTAATACCCGCTCTGAAAAAAAATAAAAATAAAAAAATCTGTTACCACATTTTGTTATAGATTACTTCAACATATACCAAGGATGACAGAGGCTTGTTTGGGAGCCAGACAAGCCTGGAAGTCTGGCACTGAGTCCTGGGCTGTGAACCAGGACAATGAGACTCAAAAATTCCTGTGCAGCTTCCCCAGCCCTTTCCCAAAGGCCTGTGTGGAAGGGCTCTGGATAGTGTCACAGGTCTTCTGTGTGCTGCATGTGTCACGTTAGCCTCATCAGAGTGATAAACAGTGGGAGAGGCTATCTGAAATCCCACCTGAATACACTAGATGGTTTACCAGAGGCCCCTGAGACCAGCATAAACTGCACAAACGTAGCTGTAAGCTGAGATAACATGAGAGCCCTGGCGTGGAGATCGGATCCCTTGCAGAGCCGATCAGCTGGTTTTCCAGCCCTCAACAACTGGTTTTATGCTGACACCAACCATCTCTTCTTCCTCTCATGCCCGTGGTGCCAGTGATGCTTGACCACCTTAGCCCTGGGCTTCGCTCTGTCCCTTCTCCTGAACAGTTCCTTCTGTTCCCACAGACCATGCCCTGAAAAGAAACTTCAGCACTTTCAAGGATTTGCTTTTAATGAAAAACAAAACCATACTGAAATGAGCAATGCGAGGAGTCACTCTTCTGCTTCCATCATTAGTCTTTTTTTCATCCTTGATCCGATGTGATCCCTTGGCAGTGTTATGTCTAATTTAGGGATTCTGAGATTAAGGGACAAACCTGTTAGTTAGTTCATGTCTGTAGTGTTGTGCAGGTTTATACCGGCTGAGTATCTGAATTTTTGTGCTAAATACCCTTTTGCAGATTATTCAGGTGACATTTCACATACAGAGGGAGTAACGTGCCTATCCAGCCATACAGCTGGTTTGAGCTCTGTGTATTTTGGCTGTGAAATAACAATGATATCCAGAACCCAATAGCTAAGGAGGATTTTTATAACCTAGTTTTTAGAAGCAGATCTCGGAATCTGAAAACCAAGCTGGGTGTTTTAAGGTTCACACATCTACCAGGATAAAGATTTTGCAATTAGAATTAAATAATAATTTTGTTGGTTGGTGAACCAAAACCAAATCCTGCTCACCCAGTTCAGAATGTGAAAAGAAAAAACAGTTTGGAGTTTACTCTCCAATGGGACTAATTATTCTCTATATTTCACCCATCACATTATAATCCTCCTCAGAGAAAAGGAATAAATGTTCTCATTGAATTCTGAAACAGGCATTTTTTTCTGACAAGTTGCTCTTCCTTTGAAGAGGCTAATATCCGATGATGGAAATCATAAAGAATAAATAAAAAAGCTTTGTAAGGAATGATTTACTTAAAATTACACCGTCAAAGAGCTTTTCATAATAATTAAAAAAAAAAAATTCACAATGTTTGTGATGAAAACACTATTGAAACTGCAATCTGCTTACTCACCTGGTGGTATTTTCATGTTCTTACTTAACGAACACACTCTGCGTTTTGTTATTGTAAAGCTGCCTGGGAGAGCTGAGCTGGTAGCATTGACTCTTTCTTCAAAGACAGAAGTCTCAATTGAGTAAATCAGTCCTATTCAGCAAACCACTTGAGCAAGCTCTTGAGTGCCATTAATTTGAATGATTTTCTGACCTGGAGATGAAAGGGTCCGCAGTAGCTGCACAAGGCTTTGCTCTCATTTTCTGCAGTAGGATGAGGTGTTTTGGGTACAGTGTGTGTATTGGGGTGAAACTGGCTGGGAGTGCTCTCTGTCCTCAGTAGCTGTATACCCACAGTGCCCATTTCCCTGTGAGAGCAGTGTGGGTTGATATCCAAGGGAGAACAGACTGCCAGATGAACAAGAGTTGCCTCTTGTAGAGGACAGAGAGCAGTTTAACACATTCAAAACCAAATTGCTCTGGTACTACGTCCTTTGAAAAGTAAACTCCCTTAAAAAACCAGACATGGTCAAATGAGGCTCCTGTGGACCATTATGAGCCTGGGCTTTTAAAGAGTAATTTCATCATTCCTGGAAGCCCATCATATAAGTGTGCCTGATGAAACGCACCTCTTGGCTGCCAGGTGAAGAAATAATTTTTCCTTAGTTAAGGAGTGTCTGTCCAAATGAAGAAAAGCAGCTCCACACTTAGCAGATCTATTTTTATATGTGAAACAGTGTAATTTGGACCTGTGTGATGTTCCTACCTGAACATGTGAAAAAAACCCTTTCATACATAGGAAAAACTTGTCTGAGCTGGGAAGTAATTCGTCTGGAGAAGTGTCGTCTGAAGTAGGGAATGATTATGTACTGCTCCAGACCTGTTTGCCTGCTGGAGTGCTCCTGAGCAGCAGAAAGTGTCCCAGACAAGACGATACACAGTTTCAGCGCTACTGCGCTTGTAGGCTGATACCAGTTATGTGAGGGCGGCTGTAAGACTAAATGGTCCTTGCCCCAGTTTGACTGAAGTCCCCTAAACAACATGTCAGTGTTTTAAACATGTTCCCATGCTCTGCTGGCTCCTGCTACCTGCTCTCCCTCAGCTGCAGGACTTCTTGAACCTTGTTCTACCCCTGGCCTCGGAGTTTGTCTCTGTGGGTACCAGATCTGGATCCATGGACTGCTGCTGTGCCCTCTGTGAGCTGTTCTGTGTTACAGCTACTCTTATCCATCAGAACTGGAATAATTGCTTTTCCTATTGATCTACATTCTTTCTCAGGCTTAGCCTAATTTTCTAATCCAGCTACTATCTAGTGGAAGTAGGTATTAGAGACTCTAGCAGTTTAAGATACTCTGATTCGGATACTTGAATGGCTACATGGCCAACACATGCTGTCAGCCAACTCCTCAAACAGTGTTAGAAAAGAGCTGCATTACCCTGAGAAAGTGGCATTATCCTGTCCTAATTTTTAAAACTACACTGTACCTTTTCTGTGGGCTGTTAAAAAAAAATACGTTGCGGCCCATACCAATGAAATATGTATCCCACAGCTAAGTCCACACAATTTTTTCTTAACGCACAAGTTCAGACATGGTTTTCAAGCGTGATGAATAGAGAACAATGTCCTGTTTGTGTGGGTGTGTGCACTGTTAAGCAGGCGAGGTTTGAGTGACTACAGATTTTTGAATAGGAATCGGAAAAGGTCATTTGGAAAGTGGACAATGTTTGCTCCTGCACAGTTTGTGACTAAACATCTGGGATTCACAGAAGACACTAGAAAAAGGTATTAGTAGTAAACAGGATTGTTTCTTCCACAGAAAGAGCAACACCAAGAATAAAAACTGCAACAGAGTAGAAAATGATCAAAATCTGTGCTGCGTGCACTTAAGCTGCTTTTAACAATTATGTTCTTCGTTGGTTTGTTCTTTTTTTCTTTCCTTTCTCCCCCCCCCAACACTCAGGGCCTCAAAAATTGACTAGTTCTAATGAAAAAGAAAAGATGCTGATGTTATACAGCAGTGGAAAACAAACCAATTTGTTGAAAATTACTGTTGAAAAGTGTTCCTCGCTAATAGGTTACATTTATTCTCTTGAAACATTGTGCAAATTTTTAAATTCTTCTGAGGCTGTGGTGAATGTTTTTCATCTTTACAATAATGTTTTGAGGAATCACAGATAGCAGGCATCTCAGAAGGGGAACATAAGTACCCTCCCGAAGCAGTTTTTACCATAATCTCATACTTCTCTACCTATTTTCTCCCCTCTTCAGAAAATACAAAAAAAAAAAAAATTACTTGCTTTCAAGCTATAATAACTTAGCAATTTCTTCATTTATGCCCTTCAAGAAGGTATATATCATACTTACAGTTGTTTCAACTGCCTCTTTTCTGTTGATTCCCCCCGTTTCAGAAAATGGACATAAATGAGAGTAGCTATTGATGTGAGGAATACTAATGCATTATTTTAACATATTTTTTTCCTTTAAACATTCATTAGTTGAAAAGGAACGCTTTTCTCAAAGCACTTCCCAGCACATTGTGTAAAACACAATTACCCAAATAGACTACTCCAAGAGCCGGCATCGCCCAGGCATTAATAACCCAGTCGCTGAAGGCTTGTTGGCTTTCATACCAGAGCTGTCCTCCCAGCTTCTCTCAGTTGGGGAAAGCAAATGTGCCTTGCAGCATGCCCTGAAGGATGATAAAGCCAGACCATTATTGGCAATAATTAGTCTTTAGAGGGAAAGCATGAAGTATTGTTCTGAGGACAAGACAAAACCTGAAACTCCCAGTCCTGGCTCTGACTATGATTCTCTCCAAGGCTTTGGGTAAATCACTTGATCTCTTCACCTCTGTTTCTTTATCTGTAAAATGGTGATAATATCACTTTGTTTTGCTGAGTAATTTTACAAGATATTGGAAAATTAATGCTTGGGAAACACGTTGGTGATAAAAAGTGCATCTCAGTGTGAGATTTAATACAAACAGCTTGTAAGAATGGTGTTCCACACTCTATTACAAAGTAATTGGGACAGATGAAATGCTTAAGTCATAATGCAGGACCTACAACTGTATTTATAGAGCAACCCACAACAGCATTTCCTTCGAAAAAGCTATAGAAAGTTGAAACCAAAAATGCTCCCCACTGTTTCCTTGTGGTAAGAATGTTGCAATAGAAATGGTGAAGAGGGATATTGTTCAGAATATTTTAGTCAAAATGTCCACAGAATGTTTCGGCTGAGAACAAACTGGCAACTCAGTGGAGAGTGATCCTGGGCAGGTCAGCAGCAGTCCTGCAGCTCAAGCATCTTCCTTCTTGTTGTAAGCAGCCACAGATCAGGTGGCAGCAAGTCTGGAGCAGAACAAAGCAGACCACGTGAGTAGCTAAAAATGACATTAGAAGGCAGAGTTTTCTCAAAGACCACAGTTTAAAACAAAAAGCAATTTTAACTATGAGTGGAATGGAAGACCTTTATTTTTTAGCCTTGTTCTCTACGAATGGGCTGCAATTCTGAATGGTGAGGCTAACTGAGCCAGGTCTTGTCTGAGCCTTCCTCTAGAGACTCCCTTCTGGAGAAAAGGCTGTGAACAGTCAGTTGAATGATGGGCTACTTCCAAAGAAGGACCTGTTCTTCTGTTCTAAAACAGAATTTGGGTAAACTGGATCTACCTGGCTGAACGCTGCTGCTTAAAAACCCTTAATGCCAGTGGTGCTGAAATGCTCTAGCATTTCCCTGTCTGACCCAAAATATCTTCAGGCACCTGGAGCTCTATTTTATTTCTTGTGCAGACTCCTTGTGAAAAACTGTGGTGGGGAAAGAGAGGTCTTCACTTTTCCATGGAAGGGCTGTCACCTGACAAAAAAAGATGCAGGGTATCTGGGGTAAAAGAGAAAAAAGATGCAAGTGTGGTGCTCTACTTAGTATCTAGAACTGTCACAAGGGGAAGAATTTTTCTGGTTTTCGGTCTCCCATGCCACTGTCTTTGTATTTTGCACTAAATCTCCATTGACTCAATTGTGTAAACCACTATGCAGAGACAGTGACTCTCAGTTGTCTCCTTCAGGCAGTCTGGAGGATGATCTGTCTTGGAGAGCTTGCATTGTTTGGATGGGCTGGTCTTTAGTTCATTTTCCATGTCAAGGTGCTGTTTTAACAAGGAGAATCCTCTTCTCGTTTTCCAGTAAAAAGCTATCAACTCAGACTATATAAGGCAGGAATATTATGGCAGTTCATGGTAGATGTGAGGTTTGAAACCTATTCCAAACCTACAGCAGTCAATGAAGACATTGTGTACTGAAAGCAGCACCTCGTCCTGAGGCAGCAATTTGATGTATTTGCAAATCATGTTGCAGTTATAAGCCACAGTTGGCAGTGACCCACTTTTTTATTGTACACAATGTTATTCAGTTGATTTGTGCTAGTCACAGAGCAAAATTTTGGCATTTGAAATAGCTGTAAATATGTATGAGTTAAATGCAATTTTTGCTAATATTTTAGCACCATTATATGAAGAGATTATCTGCAAAGGGTGAGATGTTGCTGGCATTTTGCACAGGCACCAAAAGAGCTTTTGAATACTTTTCCTTATTGAAAGGCATCATCTCAAGAACAACCTAAAAAGGCTTCAAGTATGACAGAGCACTTCTTATCACATATATATGGCCCATCCTGGAGTACTACTCTCTCTTCAAGGAAAGGTGAAGCAAAAAATGGAGAAAATTAGTGGACAGTCAATGCACAAAGCAAGAAAGCTTCTCAGACCGAATATAAAAAAGCCTTGTTTTCTGAAATATCCTGACCAGTAATGTAATGTCATCCATGCATTCAGGTAGGAAACCAGCTATAAGCTTTGTATTTACCGTTCAATGTGCAGGCAGATGCAGACTGATCTAAGTGTGCATATGTGTAAAGGGAACGGGACTCTGCAGCCATAAGGCCACAGATGCACCAGGTAGCCAAGGAACCTGCGTGACTGTGGCCATGAATATACTTGCATTGACTTTAGTATTCAGTAACGTTTTAATATCGATATTGTGGTAGAGTTTAGGAGGAATATTGGCCATCGTTGAGTAAGGTGCCACACACTCATGGAACAAAAAGGCAGTCCCTGAAGAGAGGGAAGCCTGAATAATAAGGGAAGTATTCACATTGCTCATGAAACTAAGATGTAGTAAAATCCATTCACAAAAGACAACAGAATGTCTCCAGTCTACTTAGAAACATTTCTAAGCCGCGATATTTCTTCAAGAAAGTTGACATAAAATACTGAGGTCTATATCTTTACCTGATTCCTATGAGGGAGACGTTTCTGAATCTTCTGCCTGTTGTGTCTGAACAGCTGGAGACTGGACAGGGCTGTGCTGGCTCCATTTGTGATGTGAACAGTCAACTCTACTGAGTCCTCTTATTTCACAGACCTTAAAAAGATAGAAGAAAAATATTCTGCCAAATAGAAATAATCAAACTAGAATGTATTCCCAGTCTTTCACAAGGATATGGCAAACAATAGGAAATACGGGATAAATCAGTGAAATACAGGTGGTTGTGGTAGCCGAAATGATCTTTCACTGGCTGTTCATATAGTGAAGTGACGTGAAGAGATGGAGAGTTTAAAAAATTTGCTCAGTAGGCAGAGAGAGAGACCATTCTGTCTGAATATTTTTTGTCAACTATCATGTAGTAACCTGAGATGTATTTTTTGCTGCATTTATTCCATTCACTGAGTTGATTTAAAAGGCAGGGTTTTCAGGAATATAGCTATGGATTAAGTTTAGATATGCACAGACAGAAGTAATTTCTTATGCCACTGAAAAAGATGTGTATAATGTAGTATAATAGAATGAGATTTGCATCTGATTTACAACCTCATATAACTAAATTTAAAACACCTTTTGGCTCATTTACATTTTGTCAGCTATTTGCCCTGTTGGAGGTCAGGTGGGAGTCTTGCCATCGTTTGTAATAATGTAAACTACAATTGAGTAAACTGGCTGTGATCTGGCCTTTTTTTTTTTTTTCCTGAATTTCATTCTACTGTTACTTTAAAAGGGTAAGAAAATTAATGCCTGAGTAGAGATTTTTTTTTTTTTTTTTTTAAAGAATCCCTGCTCCTGTGTTTGGACTGGACCATCTATTCTGCCCAAGGATGACCGAGATACCAAAATACTAAGGTGTTCAAATACCCTAATTGCGGATTATCACTTCCTTGCTAGGAATCACGGGAGGTTTCAGTACGATGGCTAAGGTATGTAGGAACTGATTCACCATCCCTGTAACTCCCATAATTTCGCACGTAAAGCTAGACAACTTCTAAGGAGTATTGTGGGAAAAAGAAAAATAACCCCTTGTGTTTAATAGCTGACTACTTAGAAACTGAGGCTCAAGCATGGTTATCTAAGACTAAGGCGGGATAAAGGTAGTTGCACCTCATCCCAGCTGTGCTAATGATACACAAGTGGACTCTACTTTCATGGTGAGAGCAAGGAGGTATGACTTTGCTTACAACACTGCTTTCATTGGAGGGAAAAACAGGTAATTGGTAAAGAAGTCCATTAAAAGGCTTTTACCAGGAGCCATGGTTTTCAGGGCTTTAGTTAAGCAAAGCAGGTAGTGTGCTGACAAGGAAGTCTCTGAGATGTTCAGCATGAATCCAACTGTGAGCTGCTTAGTTGCAATACTGTATTAATTTACTGTATCTTTTACAAAAGTAATTTTATGAATCCCCAGTCAGAAGCATGATGGTAATTTTCCAGCCTCAAAGCATGAAACAAATTCTCAAAGATGCAAAGGATTCATTAAAAAGAAGCCAGGAAAATTATTATATCTGCATGCACAGAAATACTGACATTGCAATTGCAAGGATCTCTCTATAAACAATGTCTACATAGATATGGATAAGGGTGATGGAAAAAACAAACAAACAAAACACAAAAACCAACAACAAATAGTTGGCACTTCACAAGAGCCCGTTTCAGGGTTGGGACACAGAGGAGAAAGGAACCTGTAAAGATGCGGCTATCTGCAATGCTGACCAACTTAGTGTAACATTCATTTTTCATTAAGCCAAGATAAACAAGACAAAAAGGGCAAACTTGCAGGTTGTCTCCAAGAGTCCATAATTACATGCCTGAGATCTCTGAGGGAGGGTTCACGCTAGCCTCAGTTGTGTCATGTTTAACTTGGCCATGGCAATACTCACTTGGCTCTCTTCAGAAATACCACACCTTTTATATTTCTGACTTTCCCTATTTTAATACAGCTGTTTTGCTATGTGGAGATTTTTTGTCATACTTGTGATTTCTTCTAAATATACACGGCTCAACCTCCTGTCTGCTGCTGAACTTCTAATCTTCAGACTCTCACCATGTGCTGATCATGTCTCATCATTCAGATATTACAAGCAGGGGGCATTACTGTGTGATTTCCAGAGGGTGAATGAAAACAAGAGGCTTGGTTCAATGCTGTAAGATATCGACCTGTGAGGGAAAGTTCTAGGTCACTGCTTGTAATTCCCAGGGGGACTTTACATTCAGAAAAGCAGTGAGAAGCCCTACACTTTAGCCTGCCTGAGGACTTTACTGCTGGATTCATGAATGCTCATTTTGACTTCTTAACTGCATGCAAAACAAATTATAAGTTGAAAAAAAAAAAAAAAAAAAAAGAGTTTCCTCAAAAACATGAGTTTTGGTTCACTTTCCCAGCTGCAAAATGCCTCAGTCACTCACCTCATTGCCTTTTGCACCCCTCACCCTGCCTCACACCGTGGCCATGACGAGGCCCTAGAAATTAGGAGTTCTGTAGTGAGCTCACCTCAGAAGAACTTCCAGAGAAGGGCCCTTTTAAAGGGTCTCCTGCTATCTCCGTCCTTGATTCTGGAATTATTTGCCTAAGTTTCTGATGATCACATCTATAGCTGATCACATAAAAAAGGGAGACTCCCACCAAATGGAATTCGAACTTTACAGTCAAAACCCAACACTTCCAACTCCGGTGCTATAACAGCTTCATAAAAGATGGAAATAAAAAATGGGGACATGAACATCTGCTAGAGATGGACTCTTTTCTAGTAATGCTTGAACTGATGTACAAGAGGCTGGCATTGCACCTACCACTGTATACCGAGGCTGTGGTGGGGACTGGATGCCTTCCTGCTGGGTCCCAGTACTGAAGACAGACATGGACTTCTTTTGCAACTTGTTGCCTATGCCCTCTGTAGCCATTCTGACAGTATCACAGAATCACAGAATGTGAGGGATTGGAAGGGACCTCGAAAGATCATCTAGTCCAATCCCCTCGCCAGAGCAGGAACACCCAGCTGAGTTTACACAGGAAGGGGTCCAGGCAGGTTTTGAGTATGTTCAGAGATGGAGACTCCACAACCCCTGTGGGCAGCCTGTTCAAGTGTTCTGTCACCCTCACTGAGAAGAAGTTTCTTCTCATATTTAAGTGGAACCTCCTGTGTTCCAGTTTATACCCATTGCTTCTTGTCCTATCATTGGTTGTCACCGAGAAGAGCCTGGCTCCATCCTCGTGACACTCACCTTTACATATTTATAAACATTAATAAGGTCACCCCTCAGTCTCCTCTTCTCCAAGCTAAAGAGCCCCAGCTCCCTCAGCCTTTCCTCATAAGGGAGATGCTCCACTCCATCATCTTTGTTGCTCTGCACTGGACTCTCTCCAGCAGTTCCCTGTCCTTCTGGAACTGAGGGGCCCAGAACTGGACACAATATTCCAGGTGTGGTCTCACCAGGGCAGAGAAGAGGGGCAGGAGAACATCTCTCGACCTACTAACCACCCCCCTTCTAATACACCCCAGGATGCCATTGGCCTTCCTGGCCACAAGGGCACAGTGCTGGCTCATGGTCATCCTGCTGTCCACCAGGACCCCCAGGTCCCTTTCCCCTACACTGCTCTCTAATAGGTCATTCCCCAACCCATACTGGAACCTGGAGTTGTTCCTGCCCAGACGCAAGACTCTACACTTGCCCTTGTTATATTTAAGTGGAACCTCTTGTGCTGAGTTTGTACCCAATTGCTCCTTGTCTTATCACTGGTTGTCAATGAGAAGAGCCTGACTCCATCCTCATGACGCTCACCCTTTACATATTTATAAACACTAATGAGGTCACCCCTCAGTCTCCTCCAAGCTAAAGAGACCCAGCTCCCTCAGCCTTTCCTCATAAGGGAGATGTTCCACTCCCTTAATCATCTCGTGGCTGCAAACTTTCAAGCAGAAGTGATGCTCTCAATTCGTCCCAGAGAAACACCTCTACCATCACAAATCATCATTCTGCCCAAGGTGCATTGTTTTGTTCGGCCTTGGATAAACCTTCCACAGGTGTACTCAGCATCACACCAATTTCTTGCCAAAGGGCAGATGCCTTGAAGAGGCTGCTGGGCCTGTGTGGCTGCTGGGACACAGAGCACGAGGTGTTCAAAAAACTTTGTGTCCTTGCTGATCAAATGAGAAGTGGGGTTTTCTGCTGCCACCTTTCTAGGGTTTTTACTCTTGGATTCCTCTGCTGCCTGTCAGTGACTACAGCAGCATCAGGACTTGCTTTTTATTTGTGGCATCTAAAATGTTGAGGACCATGTCAATGCATAGGTGTTCATGCCAGTGATGTTCAGCAGCTTAGCTTAGAGCTAGTCTTGCAAAGTCGTTCATTGAGATTCTTGTCATGTTTTACTATATAAAATTCTTTGAATAAGGTGTGTGGGGGGGAGAAATAATAGTGTCATGTAGAAGTCCAGGCAGTGAGATCTTCCAGCTGGGGCTGTTGTCAGAGTTCTTCAGCGTTCCTGCTCCATCGACTTGACGGTTACAGAGCATACATGAACTCCTGGATGTCACCACATTACTAATGACAAAGACATCCTTTCCAGTGTAACCTGATGTAAAAGCTGTAATTTGTTACACCTCTTCCCTTTCCGAAGCTGCAGTACCACTCCTGCAAGCACACTGTTTGTGTTCTGCAGCCACCTAGAGGGCCTGCCGCCTGTGCTGACTTCACGCTCTTGACCAGAAACCACAAAACAGCAGGAAAATACAAGCTCTGCTGACCCTTAGTGGCCGTAACTCGCCTGCAGTGCTGTGGAAAAGTTTCTTACAAATTCAGGACTGCTGTTTTGACGCTCTTATGCAGATATTGTTATATTCTTTTTAAGGGGAAGGGCTGAGGGCAAAAGTTGGGGAAGCACTGTCAGCAGAAAAGAGGCTCTAGGCATCACAGAGGAGAATGTACCTAACTTTGAGATTTTTACGGCAGTTCCACAGAGCATATGCAACATCTTGCATCTAGGGGCTAAATAAAAATTGGCTCTGTAAACCAAAGATTAGCCATTCCCCAGCAGAGAGAGACAGAAAGAAAAACTGGAGGCAAAAGGCAAAATGATTAGGGACCACCATGTGGCTCTGACAAAGGTAAACATGACTTTTGAAGATACCAGGAGATGCTTGTCTGGTTCAGATAGGGAAGATCTAATCCCTTGTACCGGTGAGACTTAACCCAGAGTATCAGAGACAAGTATGGCTTTTAAAGATCAGGAAACAGGGATTTTAATATACAAAGAAGGCCTTAAGGTGATCAAGAGAAGTGAAACCCCATTTTATTAGAGAAACTCAAAAATCCAGGAAGATGACATGCAAAAGAATATGAAACATTTCTCCCATTAAAAAAACACATCACTGATGTCAACACCAAACAGGGATAAAAGTCACATGGTGTGAGAATAGAGGAGTAAAAATTGCACAGACTTTATGGGCTGGGAAGTCGATGCATTTTCAATACTAAGAGCAGTGAGGCTCATCAGCTGTGTTTGAAGTGCCAGGAGGAGGAAGCCCTTGCTAAAGCACAGGTTGATCCATGAGGTGGTTGTCAGCACCAGCACTTCCAGTCCCACATTCTTGCTTTTGTGGTGCTCTTCAGACCTGCTAACTTGTCAAACTCTGTCATGATGACTGCAAAAAGAGTCCTTGCCTCAGTGTACCTTGCACCGCAGCGGGGGGGTGAGGGGAAAGTCTCTAAGAAGCTGTTATGGACATCCTTTTCATCTGAATGCAACCCTTCATTTTTACTTCACTATTAATTTATACCACATCTCGTGGAACAACTTGTTGAAGATGTCTGTGTTTTCACTCTTCCTTGCAGCACCTGTCTCCCAGTGCCATCCCTGTGGCTTGCTGTCATGGAGGCACCCCAGAATCAGTTTTAGGCGAACAACAAGTTCCAAAACGGGCTTTATTCTGGCCAGAAAAGAGACTGGCCAATAAACAGACTAGAAAGAGGGTTTATACAATTAGTTAGCACTCCGACAACATAAAGTACAGGTTCAGATATCAGTTGAGGAGATTATTGGGGTGCAGCAAAATAAGAATAATGAGGACCCACAGCGTGCATGGACACGGTCACAAGAAACAAACCAGACCCTCTGATTCCAGGGTACTCGCAAGAAATAATCACTCGCCCGGGTTAGGCAAGGACTCACACTCGCCTGGTTAGACAAGGACTTATTCGAGGGTATATCCAGTAAATTACCACTCACCCAAATGGGGAGGTGAGGCGCTCTCAGTCCCAGGAAGTCTTCTTAGATGGCATCCCAGTCTAAAGGGAGGGCTCCAGTTCACAGATCCGCTGCTCTGAGAAGACCACTACAAAGGGGGCCTTCAGCCGGAACCCCGCATTACAACATGGTCCAGAAGCTTCTCAGCTACTCTGGGCACCTCCTCTGCTAACGACCCTGTTAACCGACTCAGGGTCCCATTAAGGTGCTAAAAGAGCCATTAACTGCCCCATTGAAGGCTCCAGATCTCAGGGGGGATGTGCAACTGCCACAGTTGTCCCAGTGTCTGTGAAGCACTGGAGCTGGTGCCGTTTTCCCATAGCACCTTTATATGAGTGATGCTCTCTTACGGTCCCTCAGCTGTGAGGGTGCCTACATCTGCAGTCAGGTCCTGATAAATGCTACGGGGAACACAGACCAGAACGACAACTTCCTACCCAAATGCTTGTGCGTTTGACATAAGCCAGCTGCCTAAGCAGTCCTGCACGGCACGTTTCCTTCCCACAGAAAACAGTGTTTCTTATTTAGCGAGGGAGACTGAGAGAGCTGGGTCTGTTCAGCCTGGAGAAGAGAAGGCTGAGAGGGGATCTCATCAATGTTTATAAATATCTCCAGGGTGGATACCATTCAATATGTTCATCAACGACTTGGATGAGGGAATTGAGTGCGCTATCAGCAAGTTTGTTGATGACACCAAACTGGGAGGAGTGGCTGACACGCCAGAAGGCTGTGCTGCCATCCAGAGACCTGGACAGGCTGGAGAGTTGGGTGGGGAAAAATTTAATGAAATATAACAAGGGCAAGTGTAGAGTCTTGCATCTGGGCAGGAACAACTCCAGGTTCTGGTATAACCTGGGGAACGACTTATTAGAGAGCAGTGTAGGGGAAAGGGACCTGGGGGTCCTGATGGACAGGAGGATGACCATGAGCCAGCACTGTGCCCTTGTGGCCAGGAAGGCCAATGGCATCCTGGGGTGTATTAGAAGGGAGGTGGTTAGTAGGTCCAGAGAGATTCTCCTCCGCCTCTACTCTGCCCTGGTGAGACCACACCTGAAATATTGTGTCCAGTTCTGGGCCCCTCAGTTCCAGAAGGACAGGGAACTGCTGGAGAGAGTCCAGTGCAGAGCAACAAAGATGATGGAGTGGAGCATCTCCCTTATGAGGAAAGGCTGAGGGAGCTGGGTCTCTTTAGCTTGGAGGAGACTGAGGGGTGACCTCATTAATGTTTATAAGTATGTAAAGGTGAGTGTCATGAGGATGGAGCCAGGCTCTTCTCGGTGACAACCAATGATAGGACAAGGGGCAATGGGTATAAACTGGAACACAGGAGGTTCCACTTAAATATGAGAAGAAACTTCTTCACAGTGAGGGTGGCAGAGCCTGGAACAGGCTGCCCATGGAGGTTGTGGAGTCTCCATCTCTGGAGACATTCAAAACCCACGTGGATGCATTCCTGTGTGATCTGCTCTGGTGAACCTGCTTTAGGAGGTGGGTTGGACTACATGATCTCCAGAGGTCCCTTCCAACCCCAACCATTCTGTGATTCTGCGAAACGAGTTCTGCCGCAGCCGGCGGGGAGGAGGGAGCGGTCCCTGCCTAATTCGCATCTCCGTGCAAAGGCGCGGGCGCGGCCGGAGGGCAGGCGCGCTGGTACCGGCGCAGCGCGCCAGGTTCGCTCCCGCGCGGCGGGGGACGCTGCAGCGCCACCCGGCGGCCCGGAGAGGGCGCGCAGGGGCGTGGAGCTCTGCCCCGCCCCGCCCACCGCGGGGGTGGCCGCAGCGCATTAGGGGGCGGGCGGGCGGAGCCGCGCGTGCTGCGGAGCCGTCCTGCCGGAGCCGTGTGCCGCCGGGCTCCGCCTGCCCGCCGTGGGGCTGGAGTCTCAGCTCGGCACGCCTGGGGACGTAGTTGCTGCTTCTCCCGCTCCCGGCGGCGAAGCCCTCCTCAGGTAAAAGCGGCCAGCGTTCCTCTCCCTTTCTTTCTCTCTCTACTCCCGCGTCGGCGAGAGCAGCCGGGGTCCGGCCCTGGCTCTCGTCCTGCCCCTAAGGCTCCGCCGGACCTGGGCCGTGCCGAGCCTTCAGCACTGGGCCCTCCGCAGCCGTCGCAGCTGGGCAGGGCTCGTCTCCTGTCCCCTGCCCTCTCGGCAGCTGCCGGCGGAGCCCGGGCCCCTTTGTGTCCCGAGCCCGCCCCGCCGCGGGGCAGCCCCAGCGCGGTTGGTGGTCGGTGCTCGGCCCGCCGGGGTCCCGCCGCCAGGGACCGGCGAGCGGTAGCCGCTGTGTCCGGTGCGGGTTGTCCCGCTGCCCGTCTGTCTTCCGCGGGGAAACCTCTCCCGTCCTTTTTCCGCGCAGGGAGGCGGCCGGCGGAGTCAGCGGGGGAGCAGCTCCCGGGCCGATGCTGCTGCCGCGCTGGGAGATGTGTCTCTATGGGCTCCTCGCCGTGGGCTCTCACCTCTACGCTTTCTACGAAGCGCACCAGGTGTCTCAAAGTAAGTCTGCAGTGGAGGTGTGCTACCTTCTGCAGCTCATCCTGCCCGTGGCTGGTGAGGCTGCTCAGCTTGAGTTGTCGTCTCTGGGTTGGTTTCTGCTTTGCTCCTCTGCAAGGAGCACCTGTGTTCTTCCTGGGTGTGAACTAGTCCTGTGTGAGGAAGAGGTGGCCATGTAGTAGCTGGGATGAGAGCTTTGTCTCAAGCTTTTCTGCGTCAGGTGCTGGGAAGGTCCTTGGCAGTGGTGTCCTGGCATTTGGTTGTTGGGGAACTTGTGAGGGAGACCTTTGAAGCTCAGCAACTCAGATGGGGGAAGTTTAGTGAAGCTGTGTCTGAATTTTTTTGAGTGCTCACACCTGCACCTCCTTGGAGGTGGGTGGTTCTGAAACAGCTGTGCCTCCTGATGGTGCTTGCTGGGGATTGAACCTGGAGAGGCATCAGGGGAGGTGGGTGCTTCCCTGCCTGGAGCTCTGGGTTGTCTGTGCAGCTTTGAGGTTGGTTTGTTTCCAAACACACACCTGTGTTTTGTGTAGCCTTTCCTTATCTGCTATGGTGGGTTGGTTTTGGTTCAGTGTGGTTGCATAGTACAGAGGAGGGATGAGGTTTTGAACAGTTTAAATACAATTTGTAGATGGAAGAAAGTTGTGTTCTGGCATGCTAATATTTTAAGGGAAATAAATGTAGTATTATCTAATAAAAGTAAAGCTAGTTAGAGAGCCTTAGGGAAATGTCTGTTGTATCTTGTTGGGTTTAATCAGTAAGGTGTTCTACAGTAGTGACAGCTGGCTTTATTAAGGAAACAACAGAAGTGCCAGAAAGGCACATGCAGGGCAGTGAGGAAAGTGCTGTGTAAATGGGTACAGGGCTGTGCACCTGTGTGTACAGTGTGTCTTCTGTAGAGATGGCAAAAATCTGCATGGGAAGGGGCTTTGGAGGTGGCTTCTCTAAGCAGCTTTGCCCTGCTCTGGCTGTACTGGTCACTGTCAGGTCTGTGTGTCCTTTCTGCTCCAGTGAGAGAAACCAGACAGCCCTGAAAAGGGGAAAATAGGAATTAGTGCAGCTCCTGTGTGGTAAAAGGTTGGTCCCTGTCTGCTACTGCTCCTCTTGCAAGGGGGAATCAAAGCATAAGTTCTGGGTAGGTCAGTGGCTTTGCCTTTGCTGCGAGGCAGAGCTGTGACCTGGTCAGGTAGGTTGCCTGGGGAGCAGTGACATGGTGTCGTGCCCTTTCCTGGCTCCAAGTACCCCCATTGTCAGAGGCAACACAGGAATGTGTTGCTCTTGAGTAGCAGAAGCCACATCTCTGGCTTTCCCAGCTCTGGCTGCTGTGTCCTTAGCAAAGGTTTGCTTTCTCTGCAGAGTATGAAGCTGTGTTGGACAGAAGGTTTGGGCTGGAACCAGGGATTCTCTTTCAAGGCCTCAAAAAGGTAGGATGAGTGACTAATACTAGCATCGTTTCTTTTGTGTCTCTATCCCCTTTGATTTCCTGAGCTTCTGGTCTAGCTTCAGAGTTTTGTAGTAACTTTGCAGATTTGGATACTTGCAGTTAAGTTCGGTCGGTTTCTAATGAGGAAGAGGGACTTCCCAGGTGTGCCTAGATCTGAGAATCATAACCAAAGTTTTGTTTCTCTTATTGATCCCCGGCCTAAGTGTATCTCCTTCGTTACATCACTTAACAACCCTCTTTTTCTTCTGTTTGACCTTAAAAGCTATGATTGCCCTTGACATTTCCTGCAGCCCTTTTTTTGTGTCACTGGCTGGTTTGGATAATACTTAACATCAGTGAACATGTTTTCTTCTTTGTTAGCTTGTAGTCCAGAATAGAGGATAACAGATTTTAGGGGCATAAGGACTTAAATAAACATGATTGGTCTTAAAAAAAAAAAAAAATCTAAGAAGAAAACTATGGCCCCTCTGCCTCACGCCAAAAAATGACCAAACACCTCCCACCTTGCTTGCTTTTGACCTCATGTCCTTTTGAAGAAATGCAGCAAATGCATGCAGCTAATATTTGGAATGATTTACATAAGACCAGGAATGCATATCTGTGGAAGTATTTTGGTGTTGAGGCCCACTGTCACTGATGGTAGGGGACCCTTGACATGTGTTTTCAAGAAAGTCATAAAGCAGTTGTAGACATGAACTTGTAGTGGGGCTCTGTGTGAGACGAGGGGCTACCAGCTGATCCCTCTTACCTCACTTAGTTAAAAACCTACCTAGGCTTTGTTGAAAGCTTTGTTGAAGCTTCTCTTCCAGCAAGGTGTCTTTTCACCCAAGAATTCCTTAGGAGAAGTGAGGGGCATGTGCATGGAAAGCTGTGCTGTGCTTCTCTGTTGCCTTTCTTAAAAGGTTGATGGAAATTGGAAAAAAAAAAAAAGGTCCTGGTTAAACTTTGTCTGAGTTAAATATAGTCTAAAACTCTGAGTACTTTTTTTTTTTTTCTTTCTAAAGTGAAAAAATACAATCTAAAATTAAAAGGATCAGGGCAAGCAGAGGTGTGAATTTGTTTGGTTTGAAGAGATGGTCAGGAACAGTAGTAGCAGGCTAATTTATTGTTTCCTAAGAAGCTTCTCAACAGTGAATAAAAGCAAGGATGTGTTGGATTGGGGAGCCCTGAGAAGTGGGACTCTTGTTCCTGGCTGCATCTGTGTAGTCACTAGCCTGTTTCCCATGTCCTGGTGCAGAGGGATGTGTGGTTGCTTCGCTACCCGCTTTATGGTTAGAAAACTCCCATGGCGTTTGTGGGGCAAGGCAGTGATTGCTGCTTGGTCAGGTTCAGTGTTGGCATGGGACCTAGGGTCATGATGCCATCTAAAACTCTTTTTCTGAATTTCACACCACTGCAAGTCAAAAAGGAGCTGTCAGAGCTCACCTCTATAAGTGATCAGACTGCACTGCTGAAGCCAGATGTTCCCCAGATGCTGATTTCTGTGGTGTTGGGTAAGAGACCTAGTGTGTTACGGAGACATTTCCTTATCTTGTAAGGATGTGCTTTTGTGACCAGATACACGTACTGACCAGTTCCCTTGATGCCCAAGGATCCCATTGACTTTGAGTGGAGCTACTGGATCGAATGGGGAAAGGAACGTATACTGTGGCTTCTGGCTGGTCACCTGCTGGTATCACAAGTGTCCAGGCTCTTGGTGGAGAAGGTATGTATGGATTTTCTTCACAGCAGGGAGTCTATGGGGTTTCAGTTTACTCTGGGCATGGGAAACTCAGCACTGAGGCTACTGAGTATGGGAAGCTGTTCTGTGGGGTGAATTGTGTGAGTGGGTGTTTAATGATGCACAGGTGAGAGCAAAGACATAAGTTGCCTTAGGTCTGTATTTGGACACTTCAGCCTCCAACCCTTGAAAGCATGTGCTTTGTTGTCATTTGTCCTGTACACAAAAGGCAGGTATGGTTATTCCTTTCCAGTACTGTAAAGTGACGAGTGCTTGGGTTTTGGCATGACTGCATGATTGTGGGAAATGACTAGCATGTTGTGTCCCATCTGCTAGTTTGGGGAAGGAAAGGAGAAAGTTATGTTCTCTCCCAGATCAAGGAGGCTGTGGGTTTCACACATGCTGCTACAGAAACCCCTTCCTTTCTAACTTTATGGTTACAGTTGGGTTTCCCTGTATCTTTTCGTATGTGTTCTTTACCTTTTTGACTACATTTGTTTCTGCTATAGACCCTGTGTAGCATAGTACAGATATGAAGTGATTTTCTTCTCTAGAAATAATCTAAAAATTGTTCGTTTTTCTTTTTCTCACAGTATAAACCATGGTGCTTGATGGTTTATGGAATGACTGCCTGCTGGTTGTTACTGGGAATAAAGGGCTTTGCTGTAATTTTGTTACATGCAGCGATTTCATTTGCTGTGGCTCAGTTTCGGCTGTCACTCCTGACATGGTTATCCTCCCTTATCCTGCTGTCCACATTACGCATACCAGCTGTGGAAGAAGCCAAGGTAATGTGGGAAGGACTAATTAAGCATCAGATGAATTATGGTGCTGTTTGTCTGTTATAGCACCTATCTTGATGAGAGTGCTATCCCTTCAGTTGATGTAAGCAGAGGATGTCTCAAAACCTTAGGCAGTAGAGCTGCAGTGACTCATGGCAGAGCTTCTACAGTTAGCAAAGTTGTATTTTTCAGTCGATGCATTGAGATGCAAGTACGTACCTTAGTGTGTAAGAGGTGTTCAGTAGAGCTGGTGTGTGACAATACTTTACTAGTGTTCTAGTAAACACATTTGTTGTTCTTTGGAGCTAGAATCATACCAACTTAAGGTGCTGGTTTGAGGTTTGTATCCAGGAGTTCCTTAATCAAGCCTGACCATATTTTATTGGTGATTGTAGGCTTCTGTGTGGAAAGGGAGACTATAGCACTTTGCTACGTACCAGACAAGTTGCTTGCTCACAACAGGTTGATGCAAGCTCAGTTTTGCTGTTTCTCTAATGGCTTTTGCTGGGCAGTACAGACTTGGGAGAAACTGTTATGCAGTTGTTGTTGCATTTACTCGGACTAAGGGGGTAAACTGGGCATATGTTATAAGGCTTGTTGTTCTGATGATCACGGGGGAGTGCGGAGGGGAGATGAGTGGTTAGGGTCTCTTTGTGTGGTGTAGACAGCTTTGTGTCTTGCTGAGAGGAGGAAAAGGCCCACCGCAATACAAATGCGAAAAAAAAAGAGCAAACTATGCTAATGTTTCCAAGTTTTTTTTGTGATGATGCGTGTTTGTTGTTGGAAACAGGTGTGACAGAGTGTCAAAAACTTGATAAAGGCTCAGTAACATCTTCCCAGCCTCAGGCTTTCTTCTTTCTTTCAGATCTGATCTGAACTGCAGCCTTGGCTTCAGCCCTAGCAGTCCCTTGGCTGTCAGTAGGATTGCCAGCTGGTTTGGATGTTGTATTACTGGACCAAACCTGAGGGAGATAATGGTATTCCTGTAAGAAAAGCTCTTCTGCTGTCATAGTTTTTCACAACCTAGTATGTTTCTGAAATCAAACTGTTGTCCTTTTATGCTGGCTACAGTATCTCTGGAGACCCTTTCTTCATCAACAGCCAGTGCTTGTTGTGTGTGCATTAAGTAGTGCTGTTCACTTCAGATGCTTGTTCCAGCTGCTGTTTGCTTTAGTTTCTTTCTGCTACCAGTGATCCTGAAAATTAGGATCTGGGTGGACATTGCTGTCCTGCTGCATAGAAAACACAGCTTTGCACTGTTGTGTTCTGGCTTTTTGTCTTGCAGAGAAAGTGGTATGACACTGAAAATGAGTATTATCTGCTGCTCTTCACGCTGTCTGTCCGTGGTCTCTTCTGCACTAGCTTCAGCCTGGAGTACTGCTGGCATGGACCTGCCCAGAAGTCATCCCACTCATTCCTGTGGATGCTGGCATATGTGTTTTATTATCCCACGTTCCACAATGGACCTCTTATGAACTTTGATGAATTCAGGAAGCAGGTAATGGTGGTTTTAAGATCACGCAGCTATAAATTTTCAGTGCATCTGCACCTCAGGTGAGTTGAGTGAAGATCTACTGAAGTACATGGTGATCTCTTTTCAGCTGCTGAATCTAGACACAAACCCTGTACTTTGAGAACAAATTAAAGCATGATAGGTTGATTTCCACCACCCATCTTGAAAGATTTTTTTTTAAGGTCAATCATGAGAAAATGTTAAGTGAACAATTTCATCTGGTTTTCCTTGAGATGCTCTTTTAATCTTGTGTTTTGGTAATGTAGTTTACAAATAAGCCTGAGTTTTGATTTATTTTTCTGCTTACCTATTTGACGAAAACTGATACAGATGAGACTTTGAAACAGATGGTGTTCTTAATGTTGATCTGTGTCTGTTGTCCTTTTCTCTGTAAGCATTTAAGTATGCTACATGCAAAAGGGAAGGCTGTAGTTACCAGTCTTGAGTATGTTTGTATGCCAGTCATGTCATAATACTGAACTTGCATAAGGCTGGTAAGTAACACTGAGAATATATTAAGTCAAAATATAATTTCAAAATAAGTCTTTATATGTAGTGCTTGGGTGGAGACAGTTTGATTAAGTTCCAATATTAGATGAAGTGGAAAGAAAGCAACACAGTTTTTGAAGGCTGAATCATTAATCTTCTCTATCAGGCTCTGATCTCTCTTCCTTCTGAAATAAAGATTTTTCCCTCATTGAGGTACTTTGAAAAAAAAAAAAATAATCAACAAAAACAAACCCAAAACCTACAGAAAAGGATTTTTCATTTGTGCATATTTTGACTTCAGTAAAAGCATCTAGAACTGATTCTATAATATTTTTCCTACTTAATGGTGATGCAAAGGATGTCAGTTTTTACTTAGTCCTTGGAGTTTAAGAATTGTTTGGGTCTCTAAAGCAATTTTTTTTCTGAAATCATATTCATCCCTTCAACCAGGGAGCCACTGACATGTTACATTTGGAGAGCGTTCATAATTTTAGCATGTAGCTGTTGAGCTGAATTTTTGTTTTCTTCCATCAGATGGAATAATGTAACATTTTCAGCAGCACCTGGCTCTTAACTCTGAAACATATTTCGGAGTCACAGAAAGCTACTGGTTTGTGTTAAGAATTCCTGAATACTCCAGTTTCCCTCATGTTGGTGTGAGAACAGCTGATGATTTAATTGGAACACTTCAGACTTCAGCAAGCTGAGCAGCTGCTTTAATGTGAAAGACCTACCTATTGTATTGCATGTTTTTTTTCTAGTGCCTTGCGGGCTGCTTTTCCAGCCTACTTCTACATGATGGGGAAAACCCCCAGATTTCCATGCTTTATTGCTTTCCTTATTTTCTTGCACACTTGAGTAATAAGCATAATCACCACCTATAATATCTATAGCTAATATCATTGGGATAAAGCAGGTGAATGGACATTTAAAACCATAAGCCTGCTGTTTCAGTTTATAGAATTTTCTGATCAAGCCACAGCAAATAGACTGGGCTTTATGGAAGTGAAAAGTGAGATTCCGGTAGACCCCTGAATGACAAGTCATAAGCTCATTTGTCTTCAGTAGCTTTGGAAGAGGCAAGGCTGAATGTTGTTATCCTGGTCTTGGATGTTGTAGGAAAAGTCCACATAGACTTGCATAGAAACTGAGGTAACTTTTTTTAACTGTTAGTTTTGTAGCTTCTGAAGTGTGTTAAACTGCAACTATATTCTTCTATCTGTAGCAGGAGGAGAGGTTTTTTTTTTCGTTTGGTTGTGTGGTTGTTTTTTTTTTTTTTTTTTTTAAGGAATGTTTCAGAAGACCAGTGAGGCTCCATGTTGAGAGCAGCTTGGGGGTAGCTGGTAGGAAAAAGTGTGTGTGGGGGGGTCTTGCATTGAAACAGCTCATTGGATATGGCTCGGCCAAGACAGCCTGTATTCTTGGTGTGAGGGGAAAAAAGAAGATTGAGAATAGGATGCCTGTATTTGCAGTGAGTTCTCATTTAAGTATGCACAAACCTCTTTGGCTAAAGCAATAAAGAAAGTGGGCCAAACTGAACAACCTTAATGTGTTTCTTGTTTGTGTTTGCTGAAGTGCATTGTCAGAGCTCTTACCTGAGCAGAGGATGTTGCTTTGACAGGTGAGGCTGGAGAAGGGTTTAAAGTTTGCACTGCCCAGCAGTTGATTCAAAGTGTGCAACAGAAACAGTGTTTATTTCTGCTGTCAGAAAAGACCACCTGCAGAACCCCTTCACTGAAGCTGGGACAAGCACTCCTGCTGAGCACACTGGAAAGCAGGAGTCCTGGACTTGGAGAAACTGCTGTATGGCCTAAAGAGCATAATACAAATGCTGGCAGTTGGCATCTCTTGCCAGGCAAATATGAGAGACTGTGACACTTAATCAATGGCCTTGTTGAGTTCTTGGGCTGAAGCACATCATAGAGTTCTAGTCATGGGTTTGAATGCCTGTTGTGCAAAACCCTATGATGGTAGTCTCCAAGCTTTCATCTAATAGGTAGAAATGAACCTTCAAAATTAGTGTCCTGCTTCATTTGTAAGTGAGCAGAACTTAACTGCATGTTAGCTGTGCTGTGTGCTGGCAATTAGGGGGTTTGTCTGTGCAGGTGAGTTGATTGCTATTCTTGTTACATGTGTTTTTGGTGACCAGTTAGAGACTGGAGGAGATGTTGTGCACACGTGCAATGATAGATGTACAAAATATGACTACATTTTTAGATAATTCTATGTTTCTGTTACTAGATCATATTCTCTTTTACTGTGGAAAGAAGGTAAAATAGTAGTATACCGATGTGTTTACTATGGTTAGCAGTGTGTTTGGGATGTCTTGAAGCCTGTCAACTGCAAACCTTGTCTTATCCGATATTTAACATGCACTTAACTGCCATTTGCTCAGCATGTCATGTAGGTCTTGCTGACCTTGGCAATGCTACAGGAGGAAGATGAAGAATTGTCCTCAAATCTCACACAGCTGGTAGAAGCTGGAGGTATTTTAAGAGTGAGCAGTTGTTGTGTTTGTTAGGACTTCTGCTTGGAAAAGCTTCTCCTTTGTAGCTGTAGTTTCTTTAAACATTTTCTATTATCTCTAGAGGTTGATCAAGTTACAGGAATTAAAGAAAAGTGTCTCATGTTTGGATTCTGTTTAGGTTAACAGCATTTGCCTGGCCTTTTCTACAACACTTTGGTGCAGTGTATGATCTTGTTGATTTCTCCTGCTTGCCAAGATTGAGAATGGACAGACCAGTCTCCCTTGAGTATGTTAGAAATTTCCAAATAGTGTAGTCAAATGGACCCTTAGTAATAATAATGAATAGCAAGTGAAATTTTAAAAAGTTCTCAGGAAGAGTATTTGAGTAAAACAGTCAGTTATGTACCATATAACCTCTTTGGATCTCTTCTTTAGATGAGGAGACAAGAAACCTTCAGTTTGAAGACCAATCTCAGCATCTTAATTGTGGGGATAATCCGTATTATCTTTTGGTGGTGCCTTGCTGAGCTGATGATTCACCTCATGTATATCCATGCCCTCTACAGCAGTGTTCCACCTTTGGAAGCTGCGTCATACTGGGCCTTGGGTGAGTATAGAAACAATAGCAGAAATCTTCTTTCTCCCTCCACTTCAAGAACCCCAGTCCACTTCTCTTTTATGTCCATCTGTAGGTACTTGTGAATAGTACATTATGGCCGGTTGCTGTCAGAACGGTAGTGTACAGACTTGATGTAACAAGTAGATCCCATAGGAAGCTCACAGTTGAACTTATTGAGCTGCTTCCTAAGTTAAAAAACTATTCTGTATTTTTTTCAATATAAAGTGTGTCTAAACTTTGGTTTAAAGTGGCTTTCCCCCAATAAAGTTATAGAAGCTTGAAACAAAAAGGTTTGTTTTAGTAAGAGGAGAGAAGATGTGAAGAATTAAAGTGCTTATTGATCTCCCTTTGTTTGATGTTTCTAGTTTATATTCATGTTGAAAGTTAAAATGACAGTACTCAAGAAAAGAAGAGGGAAGGGATTATGAAGTGACCTGAAAGTTGCAGTCAGTGCCATTCAGTTCTGTATTCCTGCTTGATTTCCCCTTCTTCTGCCCCTTCCAGCCTTCTGCTATTTCATTAAAATGCTTAACTATGGGGAAAAAGTGAGTGCTGGCGAATGTAGCATAAAACAGCAAGGGCTTTGGGTGCTGCTATGTGGGTAGACATAGGCTAATCCGTAGACGACTGGTGTGTGTGGTCAGTTTGATTTTTTTTCCACTGTCCTCCTATGTGTATCGCCAGGTAGGAGGAATGCAAGCAGAGAAACCCCAGGCCCTTAAAACTGGGTTCTGAAAAAGCCAATTGCTGAGTTAAGGAGAAGCCTCTTACTGTACCAGCAAGTAACAGGAATTGATACACACAGACTGGTATGGTCCTGTCAAGCGTTCATTTGAGATCATGGATGATGAGCAGTGTATGTTTTGGAGGACACTGGTGTACTGGCCTCTGGTCAGTAGAGGGCAATGTTTGTGCTCTGTGTATATATGTATATGCACATATATGCACTTAATATATATTTTGAAATATCATTTTTATATATAAAAAAGAGTAAGAGCAGATGGAGAGCAGAAAGTGAGGGGTTTGCCTCTGTGGTTTGTTCTACCCCTCCTCACACAGTCACTGTTTAGAAAGTGGATTCTGAGTTTTCATATGTTCTAAGTGTCAGTTCATTGATGAATTAAACCTGTTAGCTCCTGGTGTTGACTGTAGGTCTGACAAAATGGTGTGATGTGTTACTGAGCATGTGGAACCTCATAAGTGCTGGCCATTGAATAAGGCAGACAAGGTTATGGAATTGGGGACAAAATATTCCAGCTTTGGTGTTACTGGCAGGTTTCTCCCTCACTTATGACTACCAATGTTGATTTTAAAAAAAGAGGAGGGGGAGGTGGAAAAACTTACTCTCTGGACAACAGCCAAGTAGGCTGTATATTTATTTGATGAAATCAAGTGTTATATCGTAAGAATTAAAACGCATTTTGAACAGATAAAATGCCTCAAAGCAACAGATGATGAAAGCCAGTGTTAAAGCAAGCTTGGACTGTAAAGCTGCCTGATTAAAATACGATCATTTGAGTTTAAACAAGTCCTCTGTAGAGAGGTGTTCAAAGTATAACCCTACTGTCATTGAGCTTTGTCTTTCTAGTAATGAAAGCAATGTTTAAATATTATAGTGCAAATGAGATTGAAGCAGAAGTTTGTCACTACTTAAAATGTTTTGTCTGCAGGTTTTATCACAATGATTATACTGGTCTCCTTAGAGCCATACAAGTGACAGGGTGACTGTTGTGACTTTGTTTAGGGAGCCACTGATATGAGTAAGAGTACTGGTGATATTTTTCTATTGATCTTTATGGATCTTACTGTACCTATACACCAGTTCTTGTACAGAGCCAAACACTCCCCCCAGTTACTTTGCATTCTGTGTTATTAAAACCAGTTTCATCAGATAGTCTTGATACCAAGGAAGGAGCTTGTTGTTGATTTGGGAGGATTGACCACATGGTATATTAACCTTTCTGCACTGCTGAGGTTGTTTGTTTTGTTTCCCATTTAACTACAGAAGCTTCAAAGCAGCACAAAGCATCTATTTATATTGTGATGCCTGGCTGCCTTGATAGCCTGGTAAACTTAGGGGAAAGGATGTGAGGCTGTTTTGTGATCAGCTGTAATCAGCCCTAATTGGGGAGGCTATAACTGCTTCTCTATTTTTCTTCTGGATTATTTTTGAGTGATGAGCAATAAATTCCAACTGTGCAGGTAAAGACAAATGTGCTATGAGATTTGACATCTTAAGGGCCATGATGGTGGTCATTGTACACCTCGGAAGTGTGAAGGTACACAGGGTTCTTTATTGCTTCATGTGGTGTTCCTGTGAGGTGAGACTGCAAATAAATGAAAAAAAAAATTAAAACTAACCAAAACAAACAAAAAAGCCTAAACCAAACCCTGAGTTGCAGTGCTTGTTTAAAAATGCCAGTGTACAACATTAATAAATGTGCATGGCTATAAATGACAAGGCAGAAATCCTGAAGTTACTTTACTAGGTACACACAGGTATTAATTTAAGAAAAAATAGTACCTGGGAGAATGTGCTACCCAGCAGTAAGAGAAGTGTTTTCCCATGTGTGGAAGGAATTAGGTAAATGAGTTTCTAGAAGCAGCAATATACCAAATGGTGCATGTGTGGTTTTGATGCCTGTGTATTTTACTGTTACAAAGATGTAAGCTGCATCCAGTATCACTCTTTGTGTTCATTAGCTACTGTTAGTACAGTTTGTGAATTGTATAGTGTTTCTTTTTAAAATTGTTTTAAAATGTAAAAACTTGTGTCCTTTTGCAACTAAACCAAAGGTCCTCTTAGGTCAAATGTTCAGGTTCCTTTCTCCATGCCCTTTACAAGCCAGTGCCTGCATCACTGTAACAGCACTCTTGGCATATAGGTTATGTTACCTCATTCCTTCCAGTTCACTTGCAAATGCCTAGTTTGTGTGTTCTACTCTTCTGCATGTGAACATGTCACAGTTGATGTAGAGTTTCTCATTTTCTAGAGGAATCCACCTTCTGTCCCAGATAACCCAGCTGGGCTGTGTGTTTCCCATGATGTGTTACCACAGTGTTTCAAAGGCTTGGAGGGCATTGCAGCCTTGCTTCAGCCTTTGCTTGTTGAATATCCTCCAGTTTCTTTATTGGCTATCTAATCTGGGTAGATGAGGCCTGTCTCTTGGATAAACAATGATGTGGCATGTGCCCTGCTCTGTTGTTGTTGTACTATGGATGGAAGAACTGTTGTCCTTTCCAACATATGTTCTTGAGGCTTCTGCAGCTGAATGATAGATTAACGGAATTATGAAGTAACAGGGAGCTCAACAGCACTAGTTTAAAGATCTTAAATTTAAATAACTGCTCTATTTTTTTCTTCACTGTGAGAATGTAAGCATATCAATGGTAGCATTTGCTCTGTTGGGGTACAGTCTATAGAAACTGGAATGGATGATGAGTGTTGCTGATTTGTGTGTTGTCTAATTCTGAAAATGCAGAAGTTAAATGCTGCCTGTATTTCTTATGAGACCTCACATTTAGCGTGCAGCACCATTTACTTATCTCTGCCCATCTGAGGAGAACTTCATGTCAGTCTGACAAGGTATAAGGAATGATGAAAGCCAGAATTTTGCATGAGAATGTATTGTCTAATACCATCGGTGCACTGGATTAATCCAGGATACTAATAGGTATTGTAACTGTGAAAATATGTTCAACTAGGAGTCTGTATATACATGCTTTGTCAGAGGTGTGTGTGTGTGATCCATACATCTCGTGTGTACGTCTCTGCATGCATGATACAAAGTTGTGAGTGTTCCGTGGGTTTAATTTATTGGTCTTGGCATGTGCCACTTGCTTGTCCTAGTGAAGCATGCACAAGTTAGTGTGAATTAGCTATCACTGTTTTAATTATTAACTAGGCTCTAGTACTCCAAAAGGGTATTTATTTTCATGTCAGCAGTATGTAAGTCAATCTAGAATGATATGATCTGTTCAAAGGTGGAGAGCAACCTGGTTTAATCTGTAGTTGGTGATTTCATGTTTTGATTTGTTAAAAGAAGAAATGTTGTGTAAGTATCTTTGAAAGTGAGACCTTCAGAGTAGTCTGTGTGAGTTGAATGTAGGATGCTGGTTTTGATGTGGTGTGGTTTTTCTAATAAACCTATAGATAAGAAATGGATTTCCAGGTTCATTTTAAGAAGCATGTAGTGTTTTGCTATTGAAATTAGGTTATCTGTGCATCTGTCTGAATGGTAATGAAATACTGAGAGTAATTTGACTTTTTTTTTCCCCATTCTGTAAGGTAATAAGGTAAATCTGATGAATATTTATCATCTTCATGTCTGTTTTGGAAGCTGGAAATACAAACATGAATCAGAAAAATTAGTAAGACTTTATTCTCTAAAATATTGAGTAGTTCACTGCTTTATAGAAAGAAGTGGAGGGAGGGAGGTAAATTTTTTATAAGCTTTCCTGCAGGCTAAACTTCCAGTTTAGTATTGGCAATTAACCTGCTTTTATGACTGCTTTTTCTACTCATGTGTTGTGGCTTAACCCCAGCCGGCAACTGAGCACCATACAACTGCTTGCTCACTCTCCTGGTGGGACTGGAAGGGTAGAAGTGAGAACTTGTGGGTTGAGATGGAGAAAATTAGGTAAAAGGAAAGCTGTGTGCACGAGCAAACCAAAACAAGGGATTAATTCACTGCTTCCCATGGGCAGGCAGGTGTTCAGCCATCTCCAGGACAGCCAGGCTCCATTGTGTGTTATGGTTACTTGAGAAGACAAACACCATTGCTCCGAACACCCCACCCTTCCTCCTTCACTCAACTTTCTATTGCTGAGCATGGTGTCATATGGTGTGGAAATATCCCTTTGGTCAGTGGTCCTGGCTGTGGTCCCTTCCAGCTTCTTGTGCACCCCCAGCTGGCTTGCTGGCAGTACAGAGCGGGAAGCAGAAAAGGCTTTGACCCTGTGTAAGCACTACCCAGCTGTAACTAAAACATCATGGTATTATCAACACTGTTTTCAACACAAATCCAAAACAGCCCCACACTCGCTACTAGGAAGAAAATTAACTCTATCGCAGCCAAAACAGCAGAATGTGATAACTGCTGCTTGCCATGTAATGAATGGTGATGTGATGTCTGCAATTATTTAAGATACAAGTACTATTGAGCTGTCTGGTAGTTAACAGTAATAACAACTTAGATGTATGTTATTAGAGATGATGAAAATGCTCATTTTTTTTCTTGAAACTTCTGTATTATAACTGTATCTGAGAATGTGGAATCTTTTGTCGTTGGATTTAAAATCAAATATATTGATTTTTTTTTTTGGGGGTTTCAAGAGGGTGGTATTCTGTGTCTCTGAATATATCATGCACAGCCAAAGGATTTTGAATTTTACCAGTGCACAGACAGCTGTGATCTTCATAATCAGTTAGTGTGGGTGTCAGCGTTCAGCTCTCCAATGAAATTTGTCAGAAAGGAAATGAGAAACTGAATGAGAAGGGAATTAAAGGAGAAAGTTGGCTGTATAGATGATTTAGCAGTAATCTAATGTGTAGCTAATTGGCTCGTATTCAGATTGTGCTTCTGATTGTTTGTTTTTCTCTGGGGAAGAATGTTACTGAATACTAGATGACTGCTTCCCTTGAAGGAAAATACCATAAGCTTCATGTCTAGGTATTTTGTTCTAACATCACTTTTTATCTTGTGTGGCACACCTATTTCTTATATTGTGCATGCGGAACATAATATTAAAGCTAAAAATGTTGGATTGTAGCAGCAACATTCTGGCCATGTGTAGGCCAGCAGGAGTTCTGCAATTTACAATATTAGTGCCAGAACTTCACCCTAGGTTGTTACATATTAGATGAATTTTTAATGTTTAACCTTTCATTGTCAGCCATAATATACGATGATTTAGATTTTCAGGGATGTGTACTGCTGGAGTCAGGTTGAAAACTTTGTCTCCAATGAAAGTCTACTGGGAGGCTTTAAAATTACATTAAATATATAAAGTGCTCCAGTCAAATCAGAAGATAGTTAATATCAGTGAGGGGAAGCAAAACACTGGAAAAGATGATGTAACAATTGTGGTTTATATATATATATTTATGCTTTGAAGTTACAATAATTTTATTTTCCCTTGTTTGGGATTAGATTGTGTTTATATCAACTGTCATTCAGATGGAAAAGTTCACTAAAGTCAGTGGAACTTTTAGGAGTAAACACTCACCAGTTTCTGTGAAGGTGTTGGTCTCTGTTCTTCACTGATTTTTTTTTTTCCTTATGACTAGTGGCCAAATACCATGCGAAATATTATTTTAAATAATCTTGCTTTATTTATAATGCAGTCTAGAATTTTTACTTGTATCAGTAATAACTCGGAAAATAGTCAATATGGTTTTTCATCTCACAGCTGTGCTAGGTGCCAAAATTTCTCCTTCGTAAATCAGGCAGCTAGAGCACCTTGAGGGAAGGCTTTGTCCCATGGGTTTGAAAACTGAAATATGCCTTAAGCATTATGTCAAATGGAGTTCTAGACTTCCATGCCTTGGCTGCAGCAGGAGGGATCTTGGGGAGTGTTTTGGGGAACACAAATAATCTGACAGTACATGGAATGTTTGTGGAGCTATTAAAATAAACTGCAAAGATAACCATTGTTTATACCTGTTCTGTGGGAACAACTGAGGAGTGGTTGGTTGGGTTTTTTCAAAGATAAAAAAGAATATTGTCTCTGTGGTGAATGTTTATCACTTACATCAGTATGTTCTGATTTTTTAGCTTAATGTAAGTAAGTGTTTTTCATAGCAGTTAATACCCACAGTCCAAAGATATTTTTAAGTTGAACTACAGATAATTACTTATGCCTTTACATTGGAATGATGGTATTATTTTGTGTGTGCACCTAAAGTCATAATTGCATGAGCTTGTGTCCTATAGCTGTTGCAAAAGTTGGTATTGTGTATCATATCAGCTGATGTGCTTGCTTTAGTTCTTTGAATAATGGCTGTTTGGAAGTAATCTGTATTAGCAGGTTTTAAAAGTATTTCAGGACTTGTTTAAGGTATGATATTTTTATTTTTTCTCTTTTAGGTGGCCTGGCATTAGCTCAAGTGCTGTTTTTTTATGTGAAATACCTGGTTCTATATGGCATTCCTGCCCTCCTCCTCCAAATGGATGGACTGAAGCCTCCAGCTCTGCCTTGCTGTGTGAGCCTCATGCACAGTTTCACTAAAATGTGGAGGTCAGTCATTATTGCTTTTCAGACAGCTTATTACTGATATATGGCAGTGAGAGTATGAGAACATGTATGTGTGCGCTCATGGGCACATATATGTTTGCTTTTGTGTCCTTGTGCTTTTTCCTTCACTACTGTGATTTGTCTTTTGTTCTTTCTAAATGAATTTCAATTTGGTTGCTTTTTTTCACACTGCAGAGGGTAGTGGCAAGTGCCCTTTTCAGCATTTTTATCCTCTTGAATATTAGAATTAGACTCAGCCTACTCAGCTTCACTAAACAGCAAGAATTTTTTCCAGATATCTATTAAATGGCTCATTTTTCAGTCTTGGTATAAAACCCACATTTCAACTAGATATCCCTCTAGAGAAGGGAAATAAATGCTTGATTAATCACCCTGCAAAGAAACCTGTAGTTATAAAACTTTAATATGTAGAGTCATGCAGTGAAGTCTTCAACACGTTAAAAATACTTTGAAAAACGGTGACTTTTTATAATGTACGATGACCTTCTCAAACAGTACAATATTTCACAAAAAAGTATCATTTTGAATCTTACAGTTGCCTTAAATCGGTGATCACTGAAGTATTTTCCCTGAGAACTGTGTCTCAGGTGGATTCTGCTTGATGTTCAGCCTGTGTGTAACACTGGATTCACTTCTCCCTTCCCTTGTTGTCCTCTCCACTATCTCCAGTTCCTCCAGTCTGTGGAATGCTGTGCCCCAGACTTCTAGAAACTTGTCATAAAATGATTTAGACTTGTGAGCTTTTTAGTGCAGAGCTTAACACATTGGTGCTTACCCCATTTGGTCTTTGACTGCTTTGCAGTATTAATAAAGCTTTTTCATTTTATTCATAAAAACAGCAAGCCTGGTATTATCAGAGCTTCATTTTAATTTTGTTTTTGGCTTGATACTAGTTGTAACAAGAAAGCTTCATAGTTTATAATAGTTGGCAACTGTAGATATGTAGTATTCAAAAAAGTGCGGCAGAAATAGAGTACAGAAAACAAATGAACTGTTAAAAAGTATTTGAGTTACGAGCAAATGACTGTTTAATATCTCTTCTGGAGTTTGAACTGAACTTATGACCTACAGAGTTAATATAGAAATCTGTGGCTTTTACCAGGCACTCTCCTGAGAACAGAGAACAGCATCTCCACTCCCAGCTATTATTCCAGGGAATCTGTGTATTGCTCTGGAGGTGCCAAATAGAATCATAGAATCTTTTTGGCAGGAAAAAAACCTTTAAGGTCATTGAGTGCAACTGTTAACCTATCACTGTCAAGTTCACCACTAAACTGTGTTCCTAGGAACCTCATTTACATGTCTTTTAAACAGCTCCAGGGATGGTGACTCAACCACTTTCCTGGGCAGCCTGTTCCGATGCCTGACAACCCTTTCCATGAACTTCTGTGTCAAACAAATGTTTGTTGTAACAAATGATAAAAAGGTACTTCATGCTTGTGAAGATGTGTGGTGTGTCACAGCAGAAACATTGGGTATTGTTTAAAAAAATATCCATAACAGTAATAAGAAAATTGAAACTCGTTTCTAAGTGTAAAGTTTCATTATTTTTTACAGAAGAAAAAATGAACTGCTGATGTTTACCATTTGCCCAAGTATTTCATTCATGTATGTATCAAAGATTCAGTGCAGAAATAATAAAAAAATTACCTTACAGATTGGATTTGTTTGTTTGCTTTGAAGGTTTAAAAAAAGTTTATATACAGATGATTTGAGGTACAGCTCTGTGGATAGTATTTCCTACAGCTGCTAGTGAATTATGGGTCAATCTCAATTATCTAAGAAATCTCACATAGCTTGCCGTCTGAATCCCTGAATTATGATGCTCCTATGCCTTTACAGTGAAACTCTTCAATCACCACTACCCAGAGGCTTTGCAGTCTTTATGTGTTTTGGTATGTTATACAGGAACGCCTATGTTATAAGTGAAAATAACCTTTGTTTCTAAACTGTATGGCTGTCAGAACAGGAGAGGAAGTGTGGAAATAGTGGGTTTACCATAAAAGCTAGCAAAAAAAAATGGTGAAAGGGAACAGCTTGTGTTGTGAAGCATTATGAACAGTGACACTGTTTCCTTGAAGTGCTAAATACTTTGTTTGTAGTAATGCAAATATGCTACTGAGGTGTCTTCCACCACCACCTGGTGTCCTTTGAGCACAGCAACGAAGATTTTGATCTGTTGTATCCAGGCTAGTGTCCGTTATAATTGATGTATACTGACTTAATACACGATGTGATACAGCAGGTGGAAGAGCTTTCAATGAGGAGGGTAAGAAAGATACCGCAGCTTGTCTAAAATTTCTCTAGAACTGAAAAGCGAAGCAGGTATTAAAAAAACAAATTGGATACTCTGCCTCCCCATTTATGGTACTAAACTATAAACCATATTGTGTCCATTTGAAATTAGAAATAAAGGGCTTTAATTAAAAAGGAGTTATCAAGTTTATAGTAGATTCTGCCAAATTTGCATTTTTTTTAATCAAGGCAGTCGCTTGAGTTGAAAAATTAGCAATATTGTTTACTGTCTCAAGACAAATACAGGTGCTGAATGTGCTACTCTGGTTTCATTTTACAAGGATATCATTATCTTGCTAAATATGCAGCTGCGTAGCTAACAAATGCATGATAAATTTATTACTATTCAAAAGCTTGATTATAGCTGTGAAAAAGGGATTTTGAGCTCCTGACTTCCAGATGGGGCAGCAGTTCAGTGACATGTCAACTTAGAGTTTTCAGCATCTGCTTTATGTTAAGTCATGAGAAATTGAAACTTGTGTTTTCTGACTGAGGTTAAAAGCAAGGTAATGTCTCATTTGAGAGCAACCAATGTTGTTGGAAGCTTACAAGTGCTTTTAAAGAACTGGTCAAGGCTGATAGCTGCCACACAGCTTCTCAGGTGGGAGGCAACTTGTGTAGTACAACTGGAAAAGTGCTGCTGCTGAGACTCGCAGATTTGTTCAATACGGAAAAATACCCTAGTGGGGAGTAAGAGTATGGAAACTACCAAAACAATAGATAGCATGTATATAAATTCTATATCAATTTTGAACATGTCAGTGAATGACTTTGGCAACGTATTCCACGAGAAAACTTGTCAGTGAGTGTGGCAAGGGTTCATCAGCAAAGATGTTGAATACATTGATCAGATGTGTTTTGACATGCTGTGGGAACAGCGTGGTGTAAGAAACCAGTTATGTCTGGTCACAGACTGGTAAGAGATGTGCAGAAGCATAACTCCTCTGCCTTTACACCTTAGAACTTCCACATTCCTGGGTATCTTATCCCAAAATAATTTGGAGACAAGGTTGTTGGGGAGAAATTGTGTTAAAACTTTGTGTGTTTAATATAGGTTAGCCTCAGCAAGGGTAGAGGTTTTTCAGTAACGCAGTAAGGAGTAGTATTTGAAAGGTAGATTTCACAGAAAATGGAATTTCATCTGAACTAAAGAAAAAGGAGTTTAAGACATGCCGCCAGATAAAAATAAAGTAATGCAATGATGGAGAAAGATCTGGCCACTTTCAGCTGCTGTGCTGTGAAGTTTCAGATTCCACCTTGTACATAACACCGCAACTCTTGACCACACAGGAGTCTGACATAAGTCACCCCCCATTTTTTTGCATGCTATCGGTTAGACTAGGAGGGCTATATTTGATGTGCACAGACACACATACACACTTTTATATGAACATGTGTTAAGTTCATCTCATAGATGTTCTGATGACATCCAAAAATGGTGTCTGGGTTAGAATTTGAAAGAAACTGGCTGCTGTTCAGTCTGGTTTACCTGCCTCATTATTGCAAAAGCATTTCTTGCCTTGTACGAAAAAAGTGGGCTATATGCAGTGTCTCAGTGAATTGCTCCAGATTATGGATTAGAATTTTTCTGTAGGCTGATCACATCTCTGCTGCAACCATGCCGTAGAAAATGGATCTACAAATGAAAATATAATCTGCTCTGCATCTGTTTCTTCCTTATTCTGGTACTTTTTGTCTACCTTCTTTGTTGTTCTTGAACCCTTCCCCCCTTCAGGAAGCACTTCCTTGTGTGTCTATTGGAAAGGACCACATAGACACTTTTCCTTTGCTTTCAGGTTCTTTTCTGGGAAAAGAACAAGTCTCACACTGATGCTATGTGTGAATGTGAGCACAAGGGATCACTGTCTCCCCATGCAGTAATTTTGGAATGGTGAATAGAAAGCAAAAACTTACTATCTCTTACTTCTGGCTTAAGCACTTGGTAGTATTTACATCTAATTGCTGTTAATAGATTGTGGTGAGGATTGGAATAGATTTTTAAACAGGAAAAATGTGTTTTCTGACCTGTAGGGAGAAAGAAGTAATTATCGAAGTCTGTTGCCACCTGTGCTTCTCACTCTCTCAGCCCAGTTTATAATGTTTTCCTTCTTTGGGCTTCTGATTTTTGTATTGGAATAAATAATTTTGGGAGTTAAATTTTAAAACTTATCACAGAACCACAGAATGTTAGGGATTGGAAGGGACCTTTAAAGATCATCTAGTCCCATCCCCCTACCGGAGCAGGAAGATGAGTAAGCTGCTGAAAGGCTTTATGTTATATCATTAAAGAAATTTAAATAAGATCAGAAATGGTGTTTCTCTCAATGTTTGTTTTGGAAGCTTGCCTCCTTAAATTCCCAAATAGCTAATGTCTGGCACAAGGTAAGACAAACATAATTGTGCAGGTGGAGCTGTGCTGTGGCCACGTGTATTGAGGATGACAACCCTGCATCTGGGCTCAGAAAAAGGTGCCTTTCCAAGTTTAGAGACTTGTAGTTGAACAAATTCCCATGTAAGACTCTTGCTTTCTCTTCGAGTGTTGTAGTGCTCTTTTGCTGTGGTGTTTCTGAATAAGATGATGGATGGTCTGAAATTTGAGATGACAGATTTTCTCCTTAAATTTCTCATTCCCATGAGTTTAGTTATCTGATAACACGCTAGTAATAAAAGCAAATCGCTCTTGTGCAACCTGTCATTTGGAGCTAATTACAGGGGAAAAAGGACAGATGCTGAATGATGGATTGCAGGTATCCTCAGGAGTCAGTTTTGTTACAGATCCCTTGCAAATTTACATGAGGGAAGGAGAGGCAGGCAACAAAAAGGAGCTCCACATCTCTGTGGCACTGCGAAGAAAGGGATTCAGTCTAAATCACCCAGAGTCTGGTGGAAATTTGGATGGCACATCCAGACATGTGGCCCTGCTGCCCACCTTGCTGTGGCAGGTTTGGTGGTGGCAGCATCAGCTGCTTCCCAGAGCTCCAGGAGGATCTTCCCTGGGATCTGTGCCTGGGCAGAGTGTACTGGGCCAAACCTACTTGTGCTACGGACAGAGAATCTTACTTTAAGTGGTGTAAGCGACCTTACAGCAGTCAGCTGCAAGAGGATCAGGTATTTTGAGGCGATTGGTTTTGTATTTATCCTATAGGTGTAGACAGCTATGTTTTTGAAAGCTCCCTACTCCATGCCTCTGACTGGACTCACCCAGCAGCTGGAACTGAGAGACAAGAAGGCTTATACGTGTTTCCCTTTTTTCTGGAGATTAGGAATGGCACTTCTGGTGTATTTCCAGCCTTTGATGTGTTCAAATAAAAAGTCGTCTAGTGTTTTTAATGTTTTTAATGATCTAGCTTCTCATTGTTTTTAATTTTAAAAAAATGTTAGTGGTGCAACATTTCTATTATATTTAAAAATCAAAATGTACTTTTCCCCCACCCTGGTTTTTTCAGATTTTTTTAAATGTGAAAAAGGATTATTTAAAAGGATAGTTGGATTAAATAGAATTACACCCAAAGTGTTGAAATGGCCTAGTGCTCATGAGTAAGGGGAAATTTTATTGAAATCTTAAGAACAGGAGAAATCAATATTGCTGCAGTGTGCAGAAGTCCAAATACATCAATGCCTGTAAGCCATGTTAAGCTTTCTTTTGCAAACTTGAAGTCATAAGATCTGCTTTGTGTGTCCTGTCTGGACAAGTACACTGGATTGGGTCCCAAATTGGTAGTAAAAATAAAATCTATAAGAACAGGTTTGTCTTGGAAAGCTTGTGTTTGCATGTATTTGTGGATGGTGTACTTTAAAGAGCTTAAAGAATATTAGGTTTCATTGTTTAGAAGCTTTTTATGTGATCTTTGGGTGAGAGTCTTGGAAAGGAAAGGGCTCTTTTTTCTTCTGTTGGTATGTGAAGACTAAAGGTGAACATAAGGCGGGACTTGCTCTGTCATTCCCACAGACAGCACTGTGGTACTTGCAGGTGTGCTCCTGTGTGAAATACCCAGCTACTGTGCACAGTAACAACTGGAATCAGGTGAGGAGAGCCTTCCTTGGAAAGGCTACGGAGTTATACATAACCTTTAAACATGGCACTTGCTTGACACTATCTGAATACTTAGGCTGCTGGCCCAAAAGTTGGGCATGTAATTAGTGTGCATTTTTTAGCAGTGGAATAACTTGTTTCTAAGTTGAGAAAGAACACTTTTCCTGATTTACTTTTTGTATTTTTACATCAACTGGTTTGATGCTTACAGTTGGGCATTGATCTGTGACATGTTTTTAGCTAGTGTGTCACCTGAATATGTGAAAGACTTTAGTTCTGGACTGGTTAGTCATTCTCTCACCAATAGAGACAAAAGATTTAATTAATTGCTTTTGAAGTCAGCCAAATTAGTGCATGCTACAGTTCTTATCTACTGTACAGCTTAATTTACTGGTTATATTAAAGCTTTAAAAAGCTCCTTACATTTCTTCAGTAGAGAAAAAAGAAAATCTATTATTTGTCTCTTTGGAGTGTAAAACGAGGCAATAATGAAGCACCCTAATCCTTCTTGGATTGCATAAATTGCATAATTACTGGAAATTTATTTGCGTGGTGACTGCTTTGTTACTGTAATTGCAAATTGCTGGGCTTTTTTAACAAGCTAAGCCCACCTACTGCTGATCACCCATGAAGCCCATTCTTCACAGTATTTGACATGAGCTCTGCATAGATACAAACTATTTTACTGCTGCTCACATTTGGCAAACAACACTCTGCCTGCTCACAGCCACTGTAGAATATGAATAATAGCTATTAATAAACTTCATTGTTCTGTTTGCAGTAAGGATAGGGATCTCCTAGTAATTGGACAATTGTGCTGCTTTGCAAGTCTTCCTTGAGGAAAACTGAAGAACAACTTACCCTGTGGGAGTTTGCCACTAATGGGCCTCAGGTTTCATCCACTCTCCATGAGTCTACCACAGGCTTTTGAAGAATTAGAGAAGGTATAAAATTAAAGTAATATTTCTTCTGAAAGGTTCTGGGGGAGATTAACAGAGTACAAATGAGATTTGTGCTTTTTAAGAAAGTGTCTGCTGAACTGTTTCACCAAGATCCAATATGAGAGATATGAGAGAAGCAGAACTCATTTATTGTCTTAAAGCCTCCTAAGTAGGCAGACCTATGTGTAATCTTAAGTTTAGAGTGGCAATGACTGATGCCTCCGTGAAGTTCTGCTTGTCTTTCTGGCCAGGAGATTGTAGGGGTGAGTGGAAGTCAGCACACAGGATCGTTAAAACTTTCCTCAGGCTTTCGGATATAATACAAGTTGTGTGTTGAAGTTGAAATGAAACAACAAAACATATTAGATCATTAATACAATTTGTAGGCTGGAGGCCACTAGCAGTTCGTGAAGACTTTTCATGTGGTCCACAAAAGAACTTTCTCCTCGTGGCCATCTTATTGTAGATTATTTTTGCTGTGCAGGTCTCCAGCCTTAACTCCAAGCTAATAACTGAAACTTCACATTGATATTTTCTATTCAGAGGTGAATGTGTCTGTGACAAAAGGTATACCAAAGTTGGACTGTATCCTGCACTATACAGGCAGTCCAGAGCCAGTCCAAGTATTTCTGCTTCTCTTGAAATCAGTAAGGGTTTTGCTGCTGATTTTGCCTGGGTCAGGGTTTCATGGTGACTTCCCACCATTCTCCCTGTGATGCTATGGAGGAAGTACTTTGCAAGTAAAATGTTCAGAGCTTGCTCTGTTTGACCTTAAATATGTGATTATTTTACAAAATGCTCTTTTGTGAAGTAACATGGATGTTTATGTATTGGCCATATTGATGTTGAATATTGGTACAGCACTGAGCAGGATCTCTGGTTGGAGGCATCCTACAGGCTGAACCCAGTGGCAGCTTTGGTTATTCTAATAGGGAAGGAAACCAAAAAGCAACCTGGTACTGCTGAATCATGCCAGGAAGAAACAGAACAGAAATGCCAAGTGTTTTATCTAAGCACAAAGTGTCAAAATTTTAGCATGTCCTTAAGCAGGTGTTGGAGAATATGATAAATATATTGTCATATATACACGGGTCCTGCTTATTATTACTGTAACAAATTGCTTGTCAAAGACATGACATAGAAGCATTTGACAGTCTTCATTTTTTTCTTTCAAATAACATTGGTTTTCTTTTTTACTCGTAGTTGCATTTTTGCATTGAGACAAAAGAAAGCTGCTACTACTGGTTTGCTGCATTGCAGATGGTTAAAACTTAAAATTAAAGCTCACAAACAAAAGACAGTCCATTGAAGTCTGAGATCTAGGCTTAGACAGGTCCTTAAGATCTTGATGTCTAGAAACTTTGAATTCGCTTTCACAGGAATTATCTCACTGAGTTGAGCCAGGATTTGTTTCATTGCATGTTGCATGGTAAGAACTGTTTTGGTTTTGAATAGGAAATGGTAGGATTTGTTACTGTTTATCTTGAAGGAATGCCAAAAGAGCTGCATATATGTATTTGTTCCAGATTCCAATACCATGTCAGTGGGCAGACTGTAAAATCAGTATGTGGGTGGAATTCAGCAAGTGTCTTGCACTAGTTGAAAGGCTGAAGTGAAAAATGAGAGCTCCAAGAACATACTTGTATTTGGCAAAGGAGTGCCCAGAAAATGTTGCATTGTGACTTCCGAGGCTCAATGTCCAAAAGTATATTCCATAGTTTAGGTAATATTGATAGATAAATCCAAATGGGCTGTTGGATTGGATCTCATTTTTTCTGGTTTGTCTGCCTCATCATTCATCTTCCCATCTTCATTTTAAAAACTAACAACCCTAAACAGTCTGGCCTTCTTACTTGAATATTTGTAGTTTGTTTGCTGTTTATTTTTGCTGTCAAATATCTTGTAACCATTGCTGTTTTTTTCTGTTTGAAATTGTGCATCTGCTTTCCAAGTAGTGTATCTTAGCACAGTGGCATTACATTATTTAGGAAGGAGTGTGATTGTCACTGAGAGGCAAGCTGTGCTATGAAGATATAGGTTTCAAGTAAACTTGCAGAAAACAATATATCTGAATCTGTGCAAACTATAGACAGGCTAGAGTGTCTTTTCAAAGTATGGACAGCTTTCCCAGATCTTTATTTAATAATGATGATCAATTGATGGGTAGTAGTCACTACTTGGAAAATATGTATTTTATTTGGTAGGCATGCCCCCTCTAGGGGATTTGCTGTAGCAAAGTTTTATAGTTCATTGAGACATTAAATAATAGATTCTAGCAAGTTCTGTATGCAGGTTTTGTGTCTGATTTCATTGTAATCTTATTCTTCGGACAACGCTCTTAAACATTTCAGACTTATGTTGCACACTTGCAATGATTTGTAATTTGGAAGCTTTCGTTTTTTGGATTGCCAATTGGGGAGGTTGCCATCAAGCAGTGTTGGAAGAAAGATGAGCAGAAATAGGATCAAGAAGAGTAATTTAGAACTGCTAAACAGTGGGGCATTCCTCAGGCATTTTTGCTTTACACTGTCTTCTGGGCATCCCTGCTGTAAGACATTGCTTGAGAAAGAGGGACAGTGAAGCAATTGAGGAGTATTGTGTTGGTGGAAGCAGCTGTCATTCCATGACCTCTTGGTCTCCAGTGCGAAGTGTTCTGGTGTGGAGAGACTTTTATTCAGCAGCTCATCAGCAAAGTGCCAGATGTGTTTGCGACTGCTAATGGAAGTGCTGGTCTTGCAAGTGCTGCTCTGTGGTTAAATAGGGTGAGCTCCTCTGAAGATATGTGATTGAATTAGACTTTCCAATGTCAGGTTTAGCCACTCTGGTAAAAGGAATGGCCAAGAACTGTTGTTGAAACACTGGAGCAACTACAAAGCCTGCAGGGTACAGAGTACTGAAGCTGTAATAAATAAAAACCCACTTGTTGGGTTTCATCACCAGCATAAGTGGCAAAAGGCAAAAGTTCTGAATTCTTAAAAATATTGACATTTTTGGGAACATATGTGATTCTAGCACAGGATCCCCAGAATTATCAAGTATTGTTATTGTGAGTGATAAATTTTTTTGTCTGTTCAAAAATGTGCAGAGTATATCTTGTATTAATCATAGTAGCTCTCATTAAGTCCTTTTGCTATTGTAAATATATTTGTTTTCCATATATATGGCTGACATATGCCATTATTTTAAGTTCACTAGAAGAGTTGGATATATGCTGCTCTTGATATCTAACCTGTTCCTCTCTTAGAATGGAGGAGATTGTGCTATGTGAGTTTTCCCCATGTACTAAACTATATCCCATAACGAAGAACAATCCATTAAAATCTTACTTTCTCTAGGCTCTTAGGCTGATCAGAACCCTGATGGTGTATGTAAGAGGTGCTGCACTTGTGAAAGTAATTATTTCTTGCTCTTTAGGGAGTGTGATTTTGATTCTTGTCTGTCATCTAAGTGATTTCAGGGCAGTTACTCTAGATATATATATAATTTTATTTTTGTTTTGAGGAGTACTTGGGGATAAGTAGCCCCTGCTTATTTCTGTGAAGCATCCTGTCTTAAGTCCACTCCAGACTTTCTGGAGTGGTGACATCCCATGTGCTTGCAGTGGGCATCTTTGCTGAAGTGCACAGTCAGCCAAATGCTTCCCAGACTGTGCTACAAGATGCGTGATTTTTTTTTTTTTTTTTGCTTTGTTTCTGGGAATGACGTGCAGTCCTGGAAAGGAACTGGTGGAAACCAAAACTGTGCTGGTTTCTCTTCAGCACACGGTTTAAAACGTGTATACAAAATCAGGGTTTAACAAATTATTGCAATTTAGGTTCATTAAAGTTGTTCCGTTAATGAGCTGTTGTTTTAAATTTATTTGTATGATCCTGACATGTGCTTAGTAGTTACTTTTTTTAATGCTATAAATCATTGGAAATGAGGTCTTGCAATCAAACTTTGTGAGATGGGATCCTTTAGCCAGCACAATGGAATCCTGGTCCCCAACACAGCTCATTAGTAGCAGTTTTCGTCTAGGTAGGTATGGGGTCAGATCCCAAAGTAATGTAATCTGGCATAGTTTCATTGAATTCAAAAGTTACATACTAAAGGCTCATACAACTCCTCTGTTCAGACAAGGTTATTAGGGACATAGTTTAGTGCTAGAGTTAGGTTATGGTTGGACTTGATGATCCTGAGGGTCTCTTACAGCTGAAATGATTCTGTGATTCTGTGTTACAGAACCTGAGTTTAGACCTCAGTTGAAGGAAGGCCGAGGTTTGCAGAGTGGGACCATAAACAGTCCATCAGATAATGTGCTGGTGATTCTCAGAAAACAAGAGTCTGTCACTGCACATCCATCTGTAGCTCCACTGACAGCCACCCTGTCTGCTGTGCTAAGGGGACCTGGCCAGGAAAATTGGAACCAACTCCTTGGAGAAGGTCCTGACTAATTCTTAATCCTGATAAGTATGTGCCAGCCTGCATGAGGCAGATGTAGTCAGAAGACTGTACTCTACAGCACTAAGTGGCAAGTGGCAGACACAGGATTTCAAAATAACGGTGGACTGTAGGATTTGGATAAATGGAAATCTTGAAGCATGTCTGAAGTAGCAGTGACACGAGGGAAACAGGTGACTGGCTTATCTGATACCCTACTTTGTGGCAAGAGTGAAACTTGTCACAGTTTTTCTCCTTTGACTTTTTGATATGTGTATATGCCTTTTGCATCCTGGAGACAAAAAGACAGGGTTTGAACTTTTTCCTGGGAATCATGAGGATTGCAATCTTGCTGCATATGCTATTGCTACTGACCATGTTTCATACCAGCAGGCTTCTGCCTTTTCTGTATTTTTCATATATTTCTCTTCTGCCCTCTAAGCTTTGTGCTGAATCCAAGTTGAGAGGCTCATTCTCGCGTTATGCATTTAGCTTTTGATGCAAAAACTTCAGGTCTGAAATAATTTTTAAAACGTACCTTGAGGAGAGAGATGTATGCTCGCAGGCAGAGATTTCAAAGATCACGTTTTGGAAAAGGGCCTTGTTGGTTTAGTATATGTATATTGTTGGTCACTGATTTCTAGTTAATGTACTGGGAAAAGATTAATTTGATTAGGAAGGATGACATGTATAATCTTTCATTGAAATGTATCAGAAACTAGAACCTCCATGCTTAACAAAAGCATTACAGTTCTGTGCAGCGCAGAACTGTGATTCAAAACTGATGCCCTTCAGAGGAACAGAATTAGATACATTTTTATAAAGAAAATAGCTATCAAATTGACTGCAATGAATAACATGATTATGAAATTGAATATTTTTGATTTTTTTTTTTACTGTTCAAAGACTACTATTTTGGTAAACTAGATTTTGCCCATTATTTCTTGAAAACTGAATATATTGCTGCTGACATTTGAACAGTATAGATAACTGGCAAGTCATTCTTCACTCCCATTGCTGTGGATATCCTTTCCCTTGTTTTAATTAAAATCTCAAATAACCTTTCTTTCAAGAAAATTTTACTCATTATAGGATTTAAAAAAGCATTTGTGAAACTTATATGTAACTGATGTGCCCTAAATTGCAAAGGCTATCAGATATAACCTCTATTTTGCAGAGAAGCTCAAGGTTGAACAAGCTGTATAAAGCTGGTTGTTGCAATATCAAGTACTTCATAGGCAGTAGATGATGTCCATGTGCATGTGGCGGATATAATTGAGTTAATTGTGAGAGCATCCTGTCATGCCAGATTCCTGTGATGTTGAAGGGATCACTGAAATTAATACAAGTGCACTGTGATTACTTGTTCTCTTTTTCCATTTAATGAAGTTGCTTATTCCACTCCCAAGTTTCAGCCTGAACACTACAGTAAAAACCTGCTGCTGCTTGGTTTTTTTTCCATCTGAGGATGGAGGGATTCGTTATATCTACTGGTTCTGCTTCCATTGCTACTGCACTGTATTTTCTTTTCACTTTTAGACTTAACTGCAGGATGTATTTAAATATGAACAAGCAGAACAGTAGAGAGTAGTGTCTCTGGTAGTGTTTTGTCAAAGTCAACCTCCCAGAACCAGTACTGGAGTACTTTTGCCTAGCGCAGTGTCTCCGTTTGTTATCCTAGATGCTTAAAAGTCTATGCACCGAACATCCACAGCCTCAAGTAACGCAATTATTTCTCCCATTTACAATTTGAGATTGTTCAGGCTTGGTTTTGGTTTTGGAAATAATCGATGATACTGTCTTGAGGTGTCTTTAAGATGAAGGTGCACACTCTGCTACTGTATATTCTTGTAACTACACTGTGACCAACATAATTGTCTTTAAATGACCACTTACACTATTGAGAATTCAGGATCTTAGGTAGTCAGTTGAAATGTGTCAGTGTAGCATCAAACTGAGGAATAACAGGGCCTGCCTATGCTGAGTTCTACCTAATGAGGCTCTGATCTTTTTTCCTCCTTTTCATTTGTTCTACTAAATTGGATCTATGCATGTTCATTTTTAATACTTATGAAAGATTTTGTGGAAATATTTTAATAGTTATAGCCCATATGAGAGAGAGTTAACTTTTTTAATAGCAAGTGCATTATGTTTTGCAAAGAGGGAGAAATCAGAAAAGACGGCATGTAAGTTCAGAGCAAACTGTCTAATCCTCCCTCCCTGTCTCAACTCCGCTGCCTCAGCTTTGTCTACCCCAATCTCCTTTAGCTCTCATAATCTCAAGTTAGCAGGACCATTCAGTTTCCACAGTCATTGTAGGCCAAGTCTTTTGGCTTTTGCTTCAGCATCAAATGGTGGTGATGTTTTATACTCCACATCCCTGTTCACAAGAAGCTCAGTTGTTGTGCACCCTCAGCAGCTATAGCAGACTCGGTTGTTGCCATCAGATGACGGTGTGAAGGACCTGAAATGATGAGCTTGGGTGCAGATGTGTGAGAAAGCTGTTCAGCATACAGCTGTTCCCTGGGACTGTATGAGTTTCTTCATTTCCCCATCCCAGCACAAACATACCAAAGTGCTTAGTCCTAGAAAGATTTTTTCAGAGCTCTAAGAATGGACTGTGTGCATCTGTGATACAGAATACTGCCTGTATAACAGAATAGTATAGAGGAGGGGTGAGCCAAATCACAGTATGTGTCCAGGCAAGAGGAATGCAGAAAGATAACTGGATACACTTCATGCAGTATAATTACACAGTAATATAACAATAATGTAAAATGTAGAATTATTTTAGGAAGGGATTGTGAAAATATAGGTTTAACCATGCGCATGTACCCAGCAGAGTATTTTTTCTATTGTGAGGCAGCTTTTAAGTGAGAGATTCACTGCCCTGCTGAACCAGTGAACTTTCCCTCCCTATTAACTCCTAGAATTTCTACTGCTCACTATCTATTTGCTGTTATCAGGATGCTATTAACTATCTGGTGACTTCTTGTGCTGTTTCAGGTAGAAGGCAGCACATTGCAAGCAATACTGTTAAGATAAAACCATGTTGTACTCAAATCACCAATTAGTTGTTTTTTTTGGAATGGGATGCTCAAGAGCTCAGTATATGCTGAAATGTTTTCAGTGTACAGAATGTGAGCCCCTTGCAGACCAAGTCCAGCACTAGGAAGAAGGCATTTGCATTTCCCAATTGTACTGTTACACACACAGTTAATCACAAAATATTAATCTGGGATTATATTGATAGTGCCATAAAACTAGCACATATTTCAGATATTAGGTAAATAAATCAGCAGGTAACTTCTTGTAGTGTCAAGGGTTTGCTGGTACATTATTCATGAGCTTGATTCTCCTGAGCTGGCTGAGGGATGGAAGAAACAAAAAAGGCAAAGAAACACTGGCACTAACTGCCAGTCTATGTTGTTAGTGCTGAAGTTTTCAGGCATGATTCTTGTAATTTAGTGTGATTGAACTTGTACTTATTGTCAAAAGTCCTTGAAGTTATGTTTCTCACCAGATCTGAGCGGAATACACTTGCAAGGCCCTCTTCTTTGTATATTCTGTGTATCTGAAGAAGGCGTAAGGGGGTTCTTTGATTATTCTGTATCCTGGAGAGAATGCTCAGCAATCCCTTACATTTTAATGCAGTACAGAGCAGAAAAGGGAAAGAAAGGATTCCACGGTAGTTTTGTGTAGAGCATATACTTACATATTTGACAGGAAACGTGCACACTCAGTGGTCATCAGGATGCTTAAATTATTTCCAGTAGCAAAATATACACAATTTATGCCTTATGCTGGGTTATTCTACTCTGAATGTTACTGCCTTATTGAAGAAACACTCAAACAAGGACTTTATGAGCTTGTTAACATGAATCTAAATCTTTCTATATGGTGATCATATTAAATTTTGCATACCGTTACAGGAAGGAAATTTTGTATTACACTTCTGTTTTTATAATTTCCAGTAGTCTTGTTTATCTTTGATATTACTGATTCTTTTGAAATACAGTGTTTGTACCATACTCAGAGTAGTATTTTTTTAATAATCAAAGTATGGTGAATCTCTTGTCTTTCAGAAGTTTTGACGTTGGATTACATCGCTTTCTGGTCAGGTAAGAGAATGTGTATTTTGAATTGCAATTCCATATTAAAAAGCATTTCTGTTATAAGTGGACATGGCTGTGTGAACTCAATACTACTTGATATATTTTTGTGACAAGATCCTCATTTGTCTTTTGCTTATATATTAGTTTGAGAAACTAACTCTTTGGCTTGGGTATCTATCCAATGTCAGTCACTAAGGAACCTCTTCAGGTGTCATTCCGGAAAACCTTGACTCAGGAAATTTCAGTGGCGGTGTTCTGCCTGTTCCTGAGGAAATCTTAATTGTTCTTTTACTGAAGTTTTTTTCCATTGGAAAGTCCAAGTACCTTTGTGCCTTCTAAGTGCTTGAATTTTGCAGAAAATTGACTGTGGAGGAGAGTGCTGTTTTCTCAATAGGCTAGATTGATTCAGTGCACGGGATGGACTATGTTCTGAAATGAATAAGGAAAGCGGGATAACTGTTGTGTTTTGCTGACATTTAGAGGAGTGCAGCGATTAAAACAGGACACTTCAATAATAAAAGGGGAGGTTAATGCATTTGAATGCTACACTGAGGAACTGGTTCTGCTGTTCGGAGTTCTTTTGTGTGAGCAAAGTCACAAGTGTTCACTAAGAAAGGTGTGTTATTAAACATGAATACAAACACAATCACTATCTGCTGATCTTAACAAAGAAGTGTTATGTGTAACATGAGAGATGAAGTTTTCCATGGTCTTCAGGCCCTTAGAAAATTAATTCTGTAAGTTATTTCATCCCACTGAAATGTTGCAATACCTGTCTGTGAAGAACTTTGCCTTGGAAGAATGAATGCGGTATGTGAACCAGAGGGTGCTTTTGGGTCCCACCACAAGGACTGGGTGATCTTAGGCTTCCCTTGATTCGGCCTTGCTGCCAAACTCATTATCTTAGGTTACTTTGTCATATTTCCTGGATAAAGACTCTGTTAAACCTTCACATTTGTGAGTCCTTGTGGCCTTAATACAAAGGGCATATCTTAAAGGGAAGAATACTGGGTAGGATCATACTGAACACCATGATTTTGTGGTTTAAAGTAAATACAAAAACCATGAAAGATCTGAGATCACACAAAGCCTGTGTCACAGCGAAAATCAGGTGTGTTTTAAGGCTGCACAGGCAGTCCCCAATCCTGATGTCTCATAAGCTTTGAACAGTTAGCTTTGTAACCTTAGTGTTGTTTTACGTATTTCTTTGCATGTAACAAAAACTTTTAACACATAGCTGTCTTCACTAAAGCCATAGTGTCAATATTGCTGAAGATATATGCATTTCAGTGTGTAGATATAGTTTTTAGACTACCAAATCTATTTAAGTTCTGGTATCTTTTTTAACAGAATTAGCCTATCTATATTTTGGCCAGCAGATTAGTTTATTTTTTAAAAAAATAATCATAGAAATCTAAATCATCGTAAAAGAAACGGTTTTAAAATATTCTACTGTTGTGAAGGGAATACAGTGCACAAGATCTCCTGGGAATTAGGACAATTACTTAACCAAGAATAGAATTGTAGTAAGCACTGATGCACTAAGTTTGAGCCCCTGGTAATGCTTCTGCCACAAAACATGCTTTCACTTGGTTGTCACAAAGAATGTAATAAAATATTATTCTCTTGTACTGCATTGTTTTATATCCTGCAGAGATGCAGCACTGGAGCTGGATGCTCGTGCAATCTCTGGACTGCAAATAGCCATTGAATTTGGATGAACTGAATGTCATCTTTGACTAATGTGTCATTTTTTTTCAAAGCCCTGTGTGGATTTCATGCAGTGTGGTGTTCTAACCTTAGACAGCTTTGATACTTCATTCTCAGTCTCTCGCTCCTCCTGTTAACAACTTGAGGAGCCATCAGATTCTTTCTTGGTAACTCTACTGCTAAGGAGGAAACAACTTCTGTTGTGGCAGTATGAGTTTTGCTTGGATTTCCTTAACTAAAATAAAAAATATCCTTTGTTTAGTAAATGACTTTTGGACTAGGAAACAGAAGACTTGGTGTTACATCTCTGCTGTTGGTCTGCCAAGTGACCTTTAGGAAGTTACTGCCTTTGTTTTTGCCTATTTAGACAGTCTCTGCTCCTGAGAACTTGCAGATCTTCTCTTTCTGTGTTCATGTAGTATCTGTCATAAATGGTCCTCTTCACAGTTTGGGTTTCTATGTGTGAAATACAAACAGCGTGTGTGTGGGGGAAACCAAACCCAAACAAAACCCAAATAAACTAGAGCTGCAGGAAGTGTTGAAAAATCTGAGTTGAGATTTGAAATGTTCAAGAAATGGTACATTGTTTCAAATATAAGAATGCCACCCTGCAGTGGAACAGGGGACCAAGTATGACACTTTCAAATATAAAGTTAAACCCAGCCTCAGCTGAAAGGACAACCTGTGTGTAATTACTTATTAAAATGCTAATTGAAGGAACTAGAACTGCACATAGCCTGGCATACACAGCCGATGGAGCTTGCCCAAGTGAAGTGTGACACAAAGTATGATAGAATTACAGCTACACAACTTCTTCTGTGTTCTCAGCAAAAAAAAAAAATATATATATATACATATATATTTCTATCCATCCCTCTAGCTCTGGCTTGAACTGTGCTTCTGATGGTTTTAAAGATAGCTCAGAATAGTTTTAAAATCCCACCTTTTAAAATGCATTTGTTATTGAAAAGTGTATATTATACTGAAAGGCAAACTCTGTGGTGTTTATTGGCTCGATCTGAACTGAATTATAGGACTAGGTTTCTAATCACTGTACTTGCATGCTGAAGTACGGTGGTGTCATGGAACTATTTGTGAAATTAAAGTTCAATTGAGTATATTGCGATCTGGGCCTTGAACATTTTTGTTAGCTACATGGTAGTGTTTGAAAGAGGAATCTTCAAAATTCATGAGGAAAATACCAGTAATTTCATTATGAAAACTGGGTTTTGATACTCCCCATTAAAAATGTACTACCACACTTGGAAGGTCATTTGCCCATGGTTTTCACACAATGATAAAATAAGTAACAAATACTTTTTTTTATAAGATCAGCAAATTTGTTAGTAAGTGGTATTTAAATCACACAAGTACTATATAAATGGAGTAATATTTTTTTCATGGTGACTACAGGGAAAACAACCCTGTTTCTCTTAAATCTAGATGTTCTCAGAATGGAGCAATGGAGGTATTTTCAGAACTCAAAATGCATCAAAATAGCCTTTGGGGTGGCAGTTTAGAGGGCAAAGAGCAAGAGAGAGGCTGCCTGGTGCTGTTTGTTCACTGAAGCTATTTTATCCAGGCATGACCAGGGCATTGGACGAAATAAAATCATGAACATAAGAGAATATTTACTGTCCTAATGCCAAACAGTGCTTCCTTTAGGGCAACATTGATGAGGGCAGCAAAGAAGAATGACAGTTCCTGGAGGCATGATCCTTTTGAAAAATCTCCAGGCTTTCAGCACTGCTGTGCCTTTGAAAAAATGTGAGTCATAACCATTGCAGTACAGATCTGGCTTTGAAAAGAACTGCAGGACCACGCATCCCCGATGTCTCCCAGAACTGTCCATCTGTTAGCAGTGCTGACAGCTCAGCCCATGGTTTGCAATTACTTTACCTTGCTTAGAGTTGCGGGTTGTTTAGGTTTAGCTTATTACCTGCTGCAAAGGTTCTCCAAATACAAAGCCTGAAAATTGTCTGTTTTTCTAATTTTTTTTTTTTTTTAGGTGAAACAAGGCATACTTTAGCTCTGGCATCAAAATTTAATATGTGTTGCCACCTTTGGTTTTTAGTTAGAAGCAGGACACCTCCATGTAAGGGCAGAATGATCCTGTGGTGAAAGAGGGATTATAGTTCTAAACAAGGTATTGTTATAAAAGAAGATAAGGAGAGAAGTCTGTTCAACAGCTAGCTGAACTCTTGTTTTTGTTCTCTGTGAAATCCCATACGATGCTACCCAAAGGAATAACAAGGTAATGATGTTAGTGAACTATCTGATAACTGGTTTGTTAAGTAAATATTTTTAGAAGTGAAGTTTTTTCCTTGTTCTACTCTGTTCAGAAAGGTACTACTGAGATCAGTTCCTGTGGGATCAAACTTCTTCTGAAGTGCAGACATTGCCTCCCAAAAGACATCAACTCTTTTCTGACATGGTGACAAGTTGCTATCAAAGTGTTACCCTTATGGGAAGTGTAGACTTGCTGAAGAGCTCAACAATTTTCAGGCCATCCCAAGCTGGAGAGATCTGTGCCCCTGCTTAAAGAAACAAGCATTTCTTGTTATCACTGTTTCTGTTAAATAAACAAACAAACAAAACCAACTAAAAAAGTATCTGATGCAACAGTCCCTTTCACTTTGTATTTCATCCTTCCTCTGACTCCAGGGATAGGTAAGATAAGAGGTGATTCTAGGTTTTGGCAGCTTGACACACATTCTCTGCCCTCATTTGGAAGCTAGATACCAGTGCTCATGCTGTGTAGTCCCTCTGCTGCTGCTTTGAATGTGGTTGCCCATAAAATACTATCTATATTCTAATGTAGTGTTGTGGGCTAGACAGCACAGTATGAAAGAGATTCTACTTTTCTTGAACAGAGTTGATTGAGGTATTTGGATAACCACCTCTGCCTTTGAAATTGCTAGGTGCAAAGTCCTGCAAGGATGTGTCCTTTCTCTTCGGCTCTGCCAAGAAGTTTGGCTTTTTGTTTCACTCTGTGTGTTGGTCACCTAGTCATCCTTACTGCCTGCACAATGATCATAGAATAGTTTGGGTTGGAAGGGACCTTCAAAGCTCATCCAGTTCATCCCCCTGTAATGAGCAGGTTCATCTCCAACTAGATCAGGTTGCTCAGAGCCCCATCCAACCTGGCCTTGAATGTCTCCAGGGATGGGGCATCTACCTCTGGACAACCTGGGCCAGTGTTTCACCACCCTCATTGTAAAAAATTTCTTATAGCTAGTCTGAATCTCCTCTCTCGGTTTAAAACAATCACCCTGTGTCCTGTTGTAACAGGCCCTGCTAAAAAGTCTGTCCCCATCTTTCTTATAGGCTCCATTTAGCACTGAAAGGTGCAATAAGGTCTCCCTGGAATATTCTCTCCTCCAGGCTGAACAATCTTAGCTTTCACAAGAATGTATGCCCAAACTGTCTCCTGGAGCAAACCAAATAATTTCCTGGAGAACAAAAATCTGAGTGTGGTTCTGGGGCTTGTTCACAGCACAGACCCTTTCCAATAGGTGGTGTGGATACAAATATGCCAATTTTGCCTTCCTGTGTCCCATGCAGTCACAGATCACAGAATGTTAGGGATTAGAAGGGACCTCAAAAGATCATCTAGTCCAATCCCCCTACCGGAGCAGGAACACTTAGATGAGGCTACAGAGGAATGTGTCCAGGTGGGATTTGAATGTCCTCTAGTATTTCTCCAGTAGCTTTTACCCATAGGACCTTCCTTCTGTTTTCAGGCTCTGCGTTTGTTCAGCACATTACCTTTTGCCATGAAAAGTGGCCGCAGTGCTGCCCTCACCTTGCTTCAGCTGCCTTGAGAAAAACACAGCGCCTTAAGTGGCAATTTCTGCATTGTGTGGATGTGGCTGATCTATTCCAAATGACGTTAATCCTGACCAGTTCTGCCAAATCTCTGTGCTACTTTGCCTGGGAATCCTGTATGAGCAGACATTTGGCTTTTATATGTAGCCCATGTGTCAATGGGAGACCCACTGAATAAGCAATATGATTTGTGTTACCTGTGACAGTTTTATGTTTCTGTCTCATTTTTCTCACTTGACTCGCTGCTGGCACAAAGGTGCTGTATTGATTAAGGAGGAAAACAATTTATATTTATCTGTAATCATCAAAGTAATGTACAGGGTGAAAACTGCCAAAAATGTAAGTAACACACTGCATCATTCCATGTAAATCTACTGACATGCTTCCTAGGGGAGGATCCAGTGATGCTGGTATGTGCAGGTGGGACATACTGTGTGTTGGGTATGTGTAACTGCTGTGCTTTCATTCTCTTTTGGATTCTTTCTGCCTCCAGTCCCTGGTATTCATACCAAGTGAGGGCTAATAAGGTGTGAGGCTATAGCAAGTGGTCACCAGTCTTGACTCCTTGGATCACGGTGCTCCTCTGGAGCAGTGCAGGTAAAGCCAGGGGAAGGAGCAAAAACAGAATATTCAGCGAAGCGTGTCCAGCTATGAAACAAGCTTCTAGAGCAGACTAATGCAGAAATGGGCTGTTTCCAAGTTACATTGCAAAAACATCCTTTTGGAAAAAAAAAAAAAAAGCTGCGCTGTAACAATACCTCCTTAGCCAGGGAGCTTGGAAGAACAAAGGCGATTCTTGCCATCTTTTGTATGACTTGTGATGGAAATACGATATGCAAGAGTCAGCCTTTGTCAAGAATTATTTGAAATTTTGTGATTAAGTTAGCACATTGAAAACCCAAGAATGTAGTCTTGTTGCTAATGAAAGCAGTTGTAGTAATCATTAGATGTGATTGAATGACTTTGTGTCTAATTGATGAGCAGTTTTAAGATTGAAGTGTTTGTTTTATTACTGTGAAGAGGTATTGGAATTATTTCTTGTTTGAATTTACTTTTAATATGGAGCCTTAGTTTTTCTGCGAAAATAATTTTTACATTCTAAAATAAAGAGTAGTGCAGCAATCAGTCTATCTGTAGAGACCCCAGCATGGAGGAGCTGAAAGCTGGAGGTCTTTTTCTAAAATCTTGCAGTTCTGTCCAGCTGTATCACAGACTCCCCTGAGCTCTGCTTTCAGATGTGCTCCAACTTTTGCAATATTTGCTGGTGTTGGCAATTTTTGAAGGGATCAGCACTGGTCTCATTGTGTTTCTGTTGAAAATAGTGGTAACAGTGAAGTGGTATTAAAAAAACAAACAAACAAACAAACAAACAAACCACAACATCCAAACACAAAACCTAAAACACAAACAAAGCAACACACCCTCCCCCTGGGTAGTGCTTGGAAGCTTCTAAAATATTCCCAGCCTCAAGATCTAGCCTTATTGCTGCTCAAGGCTGTAGCTGAATTGCTGTGGGTTGTGGTGGGAGGCTCTGTGGATGTTCTGCTGTGTGTGTGTGCTGGGCATAAGTATGGACTGTACAAGTGACTGTCATGTATAAAATCAGTTGGGGCTCTTCACTTTGTGTGGGACAGTGTCCAAAAACCTCACATTTGTTTAAAAAATAAAACACCAAAAACCAAACAACAAAAAAAACCTGCTTGATCAGACAGTAATGAAGAATGATGCAAAATTGCTTCAGAGCAACTGCAGTCTCTCAAATGCTGTCTCAGAATTAAACCTTTATCTTTTAAATAGAGAAAACAATCTGTTGTTACATAATGAATCAGCATTGAGCATGTTGCAAAAATAAGGCTGGGGTTTGTATAAACAAAACCGAATCTTTATGTAAATGTTATGTAAATGTGACATTTAAGTTAAACTGTTGGAGTGCGGAAGTCAGGATTAACAAGGTACAGATCTCATCATGTTTATGTGTTGCAACTGTTGAATTAAAGCGGTTTGTTATTTTTGTTGCAGGGTGTTTGAGTTACTGTCTATGGGCAAGAAATACACCGTTTGTGGGATGTGAAGGAGCTTGAGATTCAGTTCAGGCTGCTTTTAAATAATTTTACTGAGTAGTTTAATGGAACTGGATCAAAGATTGTATTTCAGTATAACAGAAAAAAGTATGTGCTCAGTATTCTTGAACCACCTGCAACTGTAAGGATTCTAAATTTGTTCTTTGTGAAGTCCAGGAAGTTATTTCATGGGAACATTTAGACTGCAAGGACCAGAATTTGGCTGGAGTTTACACATGATGTGTAAAGGTTTGATATAATCTAGAGTATAAATTCACAGATTTCTGTATAACTTTTTTTTCTTTTTGATTAATTCTTTCGTCTTTCTCATCTTTAATGTTGTCTTTTTTTATTTTTCTTTTATGCATTTTGATCCATATTTGTACTTTGGCATGCTAAGAGACATGATTACAACTTCCAAAGTGTGGGATGCAGTCAGTGTAAACTTCAGTCTCAAAGTTATTTCTTGTTTTATGTTTTAGATGTGTTTTGGTAATCTCTGTGCTATTTTTGTGTGATAGTATATTGGACTGTGGGGCGGAAAAAAAAAAAAAAAGCACACCACAAACCAGTATGAAAAGAGTATTCTGTTTTCCCTCTCAGCTTCTGGTAAATTAGTTGTGTGCAGCACAGCTGCGCTAAGTTGCAGACTAAGCCTTGGTCACCTGAATAGCTGCGGCTCTGAGGTTTCCTTTCATCCTTCCCTTTAGAAATAAACGCGCTGTGAACCTCCCGCCCTGTTTTCCCCTCCCGCTGAAGCAGAGAACGAACCCTCGAATTGCAGCAGCGTTATTCGTGGCTGGCGGCCGGTTCGGCACCCGAGGAAGCCCCGGCAGGAGCGGTCCCTGTGGAGCGCCCTTCCCAAGGAGCCCACTTGAGTTTCCCGGCCATGCCGCGGGGTTCAGCCGCGCTCCCCAGCACCCGCCCGCGCTGCCCCATGGTGCCGGCAGGGGGCGGCCGTGCCCTGCTGCCCGCGGGCTGCCCGGTGAGCCGGACCCGCACCGGGGTGTGCTGTCCAGATACGGGCACAGAGCTGCCTGGCAGTGCCCGCAGCGCTGCGGGTTGTCTTTCTGCGCTTGTACTTCCCTTAGAAACCGCTTCAGCTGGAAGAGACCCTGAGAATCATTGAGTCCAACTATAACCTAGCTCTAGTACTAAACTATTTCCCTAAGAACCTTGTCTATGTGCCTTTCAAACTCCTCCAGGGATGGTGACTCCACCACTGCCCTGGGCAGCCTATTCCAATGCCTGACAACCCTTTCTCTGAAGAAATGTTTCCTAAGATCCAATCTGAACTTTCCCTGGCACAACTTGAGACCATTTTCTCTTGTCCTGTCACCTGCTACTTGGGAGAAGAGCCCAACCCCCTCCATGCTACAGCCTCCTTTCAGGTAGCTGCAGACAGCGATAAGGTCTCCCCTCAGCCTCCTTTTCTCCAGGCTGAACAGCCCCAGTTCCCTCAGCCGCTCCTCATCAGACTTGTGCTCCAGACCCCTCACCAGCCTCATCACCCTCTTCTGAACTAACTCCAGCACCTCGATGTCTTTCTTGTTGTGAGGTGCCCAAAACTAAAGTCAGGTTTTGAGGTGCAGTCTAACCAGTGCTGAGTACAGGGGGATGATCGATTTTAACTAGTTGAGGCTTGGGAATGGATGGAACTTTGTATGTTTAAGCTGTGCTTTCTCTATAACTTATTTCTTTTCTTGGTCAGCATCATGGGGAATAACATTGGAGTCCATAAGGCTGCCTTTGTGTTTTTTGGAAGACAGTCCCGTTCCATGTAATGTGCATCCCCAAGGATGAAATCTATTATGTGATCTTCTCTGCTTTTGTGTCTTTTCTTCCTGAAAAGTTCAGACAGTAGGTAGTTTTTATGACATATGGGATTCAGGCACAGCTGCTCAGAATAACCCATCTGGGTTAACACAGTGGAATGCAGAATGAATCCGCTGCCCCTCTGGGCAGGAAGGCTTGTGTATTTCTCTTCCCTGGCTACCTTACTGTGTGGAGTGTTCTCTCCTGAAGATCATGGCTCTTTGGCTCATCTTTATGCTTGGAGTCAGCTTACTTGACTTTGCCTGGGCCCAGAGTGGTTTTGAGGTGCTTTGTGATACAGCATGTCAAAACAGCAGCCCCTTAACCCCTTAATCTGAAGTCAGAAATTACAAGGTTTTCTCACTTTGTTGCACTTGCATAGTCAATTCTCAGAGGCAATACTGAAATAGATGGCGTTACTGCTGATTTTACGGCACTCCAGTTCCGTGCAGCAGTTTCAGTGGGATCGATAACCCAGTAACCCCTGTGGTTGTTAATATAGTCTGCTTTCATTCCTTGTCCCAGACCATGTATGCTCCAGTGTATGGACTTGGTTCTAGGTTCTCTGAATAATCCAGGGGCATTTATATAGTTAAGGAAGTTTGTGAGTTTAAACATCTACCTTAGAGCAAGGTGCAAAGAGTGAGCACGAGGAACAAATCTAAAAGAGGGGAGGAAAGGATGAGGGCAGGAGGCTTGATAACTCCTATCTAGTTACCCACAGATCAGGTGCTTGGAGGGTTTCAGTGTGGAGTGAAAATACTTTGAGACACCTGAGTGGTGTCATTAGACCTTGATATCTGTGTATCTGTCTGCAGCAGTATTGATTTCAGTAGTAAAACCTGAGTAGAGGACTTGACTGCGGTTATTTACATCACCGCTAATGTGTTCAGAACTGTAAGCAGGATACCCAGGAGGAGGTAGAGTACACTATTGAAAAGTGCTGCCTATGTGGGGTGGGAGGCATTTTAGTGAATGTCAAGCTGAATAAGATACTGTATTGAAAGTTATATTCTCTCCGGATTGATTCCTTGGTGGCACGTGAAGTTGCTGAGTGCAAATCACAGGCCGGCACTGTTATGGAAGGCTCTGGGATCCGTCTGCGGATACAAACGCTGCTCTTGCTGGCGGGTGGTGCTGTGATGTAAATTGCAATCCTTGCTCCACTGTGGACTGTAGGAATTCAGTGAGATCTGAATTTCACCCTGAAGATCTCCGTGTTTTTTCTTTTCATAGATGAAGCACGATAATGATTGTCCTTTGTAAAATGCTTTGAGATCTGTGGATTAAGAATGCTATATAAGTGCTCAATGTTGATATTTAGTATAAGCTCTTTACGTAACACCAAGAACAGATGATAAAACAGGACAGGAAATAACTATTGGATTTGGAATTGTTCTATCACAGATATAAACTTAAGGTAAAAAATGGAAACACTGTGATTTTTTTGAAATCTGTATGTGCTCTTAATTGCATTTACTTGTGTGGATTATGAATGTAAACAAGGAACTGTAGTAAAAAGTGGTCTTTTAAGCAGCAAAGATAAAATCAATAAAGCATGCATAAATTCTGTAAATTAATATCTTTGCAAATAAATGCTGTTTATGACACGCAGTTTAAGGGGAAATACTCCATTTCTATTTCCTAAAGGAATTGGGCCATGTGAATCAGAATCTCATGCAGACTTCCATCTTAAAGGTCACAAATAAATAATTGGGTAGAACTCATATTTTTGAAGGAACGAGGGGTCAAAACCTGCAGACTTCTAGTTATCTTGTTGTCTGAAATAAGTGAGTAAAAGAACACATTGTAAGCTTCCTAGTATATCCCAAAAATGTGATTGCAGTGCTGAAGAACGAGCTAAGGTCATGGCCACTGGAAGATAATACTTTTTATCAGCTGTCATATAGTTCTTGTTTAGTTTCTCCTGGATAAGATTTAGCATTTTCTTGCAAGCAACATGACTGGACACTTGAAAAGTAACTCGACTTTCCAGCAGCCTCTGCTGCTCTGTTCTGTGGGAACAGCAAAAGGCAGTTGGCTTGCCTGAGTTATGTGATGTCACCGCAAACTTAAAAAGCATTAAATAAAGCAGAATTCTGTCTTGGTTGATGTAAAAAGCATCAGGATGTAGAAGCAATAAGTATTACTCTACTGTTTTTTGTGACTACTGATATTATATAATGAACAATATCTTCTCTAGCTATAAGGATAATGGCATTCCATGTGTAGTGCTTTTCAGAGACTTTTCTGATAGATTTAAGAGATTATTTCAAAATGTATGTAGCATTTTGGTACAATGAATTGCTTTTCAAATCTGGATTAGACTATTGCTCTGAAAATATTACATATTAGACATTCATAACTTGCTAGTGAGGCAGAGTAGTTTTAAATACTGACCTTAAATTTTTGGTCAGTGATAGGGAGCAAATGTTAGAATATAAACTTCAGAAGTTTTTCTTTGAGTGCTGCCAAACTCAAGTATACATATATATAATATATATAAATAGATAAAATATATTTTCTGGATGGATGGTATTAGAGTTACTTGTTCCTCCCCCAAGCAATAAGAAGCCTAGCTAAAATGAAAGTTTCCAGGAAATCAAAATAAAAATGACCTGATTTAGATGACACTTTTGCTGAAAAGTGCTGTTCTAGAGAACTAAACTTTCATTTAGGGTGATGACTCAAGATAAGAGGAGCTTCTTTTGCATTAGAAGGAAATGATTTAAAGTGCAGCTGTTGAAATGGATAGAGCTTGAGAGCGGCCTTTGTTGGTTGGTCAGTTTTAGCTGACAGCCGAGCAAGAGCTTATAAGTGAGACACCTGCAATTTTATCATTGTTCTCAAGGCAAGGAATCATCTTCTACTGAAATTAAATTACAGATTAAATATTAGTAAATGAACCTGAGTCAAGGGCTTCCTCTGTTCCTGTTCAATAAGGGTTTGTCCTATATAATGTACGTGAGAGCAATAACAACTGGTATATGTCTCTGTGCCTTTTAGAGCTTTGTTAGACAGTCAGCTGTTGAAATAGACGTGACATACTGTGGGGGCTTTCTGTGATGTAGATCTTAATAAATATTTCATTTCTTCTTGTTTATAGTGTCTCGTAGGTTTTAAAGTATGTAAACAGCAAGATGGAGATGGTTAACAAAGTAACCATGGAAACCTGCTTTATCCTCTTTCTCTCCCTCTCTCTGTGGAAATGTTTTTTGATGATAGTTATGATTTCTCACGCCGTAACTTGAAATGAACCAACAAAATAACCCATAAAAATGGTATTTTATGTTGTTTGTTATCTAGTCACAACCAATAGACAAATATTTGTGTGATCTTTATTTAGGATAGCACTGAAAGAATAAAGTAAGGGATACCAAATAACAGTATGTAATGCAGGTGAAGTGTCCCCTGAGGAGGAGGCAACCCGCAGCGCTTTGTTCTGTTTGAACTCTCAGAGTGGGAGACACTCTCTTGGCACTTGCAGTCGCTTAGCAGTTTTTAAATGGGAGAGTGTTGCTTCCTTTTTGGTTCGTATAGCGTATTGACAAAATACCGTCAGGTTTCTCAGAGCTGTTCATCCCTGGATCTACAGAACTGACAAAAAGGAATATGAAAGGGAGTTATGTTTTATGTTTAGAAATCATTAAGCTTTAGCATTAGAGATGCTGGAAGACCAGTATTAGGTTAATTTACCTTTCTAATTAATTCCTCGCAAAATAATAATTGCAAATACGAAATAGATATTTTACATAATCTGATATAATTTTAAGAAACATGTTAAAATTTTATTTCAGTAATATAAAACTACATTTTATTTCTTAGATTAAATTAGTTTCAGTGATTGGATACAATGAGGCATCTATCACTTGAATGCTTTTATTGTCCCTTGACTTCTGTAATTTGGAGTTGGAGAATAACTTCTTAGTAGTCCTCCAGCAGTCTGAAGCATTACTCTGTTTATTACAGTACAGGTTGTGCTGCTTTCAATCAGGTTTTAAGAATTTCCATTTCCAGGATTTCTATCACTTTTTCTCTCTGCTTTTATGGGCAACAGTTCTAGTCCATTGAGATGGACTTCGGAAGACTTTCCCTGTCTTCTCTGGTTCCTGATTCCAGAACTGAAGATCTGTTGATGCTTTGAACTCTCTAATCAGAGCTTTGTATGACTCAAGAGCAGTGGTTAAGGAGCGACAGTTATAATGGATAATTTTGTACTTTCTTATTCATGGTTTTGCCTCAGGTTTTGGTTTGTGGTACCATAGGGCATTCTGTCTTATGCAGGTTTCTAGTTGCTAAAGGAGTTGTTGTAAAAGTTAGGAATTAATTCCTGACTTCAAGTAAAGAAATTGTGTAGAAGCCATTAGTATTTCACTTCTGTAGATATAAAAAATAGCCTTAATAAGACCAGAGTGTTGAATACACCAGGCAGAAATTTTTCCTGCAGACCGATCTTCTGTTATTTGTAGTCTCCTGTAGATGTGATATCAAGCTCTTTCTTCTGGTTTTTGAGTCTCAGAAATTAATAGTGGCAATGTTAACATAGCTACAACTAAGTGAAAAGTTGTGATTTAATTCTCTGTGGTTGAATTTCTGGGCATAATCTGTGAAGAAGAGTTATGGTAAGTGCCAACAATACTGCAGATGTGGTACGGTGATACATGGATTTCTCAAAGTTGACATGGTTTTATTTGCTTAATGTTACCAAATTAAATGATATTTCAGTGCTAGGAGGCAAGTAGCCATGTTGCAGAAAATTAACCTTCGTTGCTTTCTGGACAGTGCTTAGACAAGGGTCTACGGTGTGCAGGTCAGAGGCATAGTGCTCAAAAGTGAATTTAGGAAAGTGAGTGTCCCATACCATATGTGCTCTTAGCTCCTCTCCAAATTGTTTTTGTGCTTCACAATGCTATTTTAGATGTTTTTTCCTCTTCTTCTGGTGAAATGAGGAAAGATGAAAACTTGATCCACCTTGAATAAGGCACAGTGACACAAGGTTTTGAAGTGCTGTCAAGTGCACAGACCAAATCAACAGGGAAAGCCTGAAATTATTTTTCTCAAATTCCTTTCACCTTAAGTATGGCTTATAACAAAAGGCTCAGAAAGCAATATTCAGGCAGAAGTGTCTCACTTCAGCTGATGGTGTCTCTGAAGAGTTCAGAAGTAAATTAGAAAAATAATGACTGCTTTCATTAAGATGTTTCAGCTTTGGAAGCAAATGTGTTGGAGTTACACGCTTTTGCTAGAGCTATAGATGCACAAATTGTTTTCAGGGTCAGACTGACAGATCATTTAATCACAGAAAACCAATATATCTTTGATCATAGTCTGCATCTTGGAGGCAGCACACATTTTGACTGGGTGATTATCATTTCACTGAAGTCTCATAGACCCTCCAGGACTTTTAAAAGTGTAGTAACAGGTGAGTAACTGTACATATGTGTGAATAAATGCTAGGCCACTTTCCACCTGAGCAAAATGACTTTCTTTTTCTCGTCATTAACAACAAAGTTATTAATGCCATGGCCTTGGGTCAGCATTTTGTGCTTTGTGTCTTCGTAACATTCAGCTTCAGACTTTGAAAATACACACAATTTTCTTCAAAAAGTTCCCATGTTTGTGTTGAGACTTTAGGTTTTAGTGCTGCCCCCAAAAACTACTGATGGAAAAGACTGCCCAGATGTGCATGCAGTGTGTCCAAGTTTTGCAGTGGATCATTTCAAAATAAATCAGTGATCAAAATGTCGTGTAGTTCAGACTCAGAAGGCATTGGAAGACTAACGATAAAATTCGTGTTTCTGCCTCTTGTACATTTCCTTTTGATATCCAAGTTCAGTAAGAAGCTCCCTGCTCACCCATGCAGGCCTCTTGCTTCCTGTGCTTGGTTTCTGATTTGCCAGGATGGACCTTTCTTGAACTTGCAGCAGGCGATCCCTGAATGTCACCTAGCTTTCCTGGGCTGCTCTTGTTTTCAGAGCCATATATGATGGGATT